>NC_139968.1:26943574-27592324 GCF_963993115.1 Abramis brama | reverse complement strand
GAAACACTAGGCTTGTTTGAGATGAGCAAAATCTGCGCAGAATCGATCACCGGTGATCAGCGCGAGATGCATGCCGGTTAGAAATGTGTCCGAGTGCGGTCCGTCTTGCTCTGATGTCATGCTGACGTATGTCAAAAATCTCTCGCGAGCGCAAGGCACACCTGTCGGATTCTGCAGTCGAGCGCAGTTGCTCTCCACCGACTGCGCTGATCAAAAGCATGATGGGAAACGACTTGCTGACGACACAGCTTAATGTTCATTGGTTTAAACAACTGTGATGTATAGTTCTCTTTTAAAATGTTTGATTTTAAAACTCTGATATCATGTTTTATGTGTACGTTATGTGTGAATATTCCCAAACTATCTAACAGTGCGATCTCTATGGGTTATGCAATTTAATTTTTATAAAAAATAAATAAATAAAAACACATAGGCCTATGTCTGTATTAAAGAAAAAAATATTGATAAACATGTATTTGGAATGGAATTAAATAACAAGTAGGCTACTTTGGGTGTCTTGTTCATTTTATTTATTTTCATATAAAAGCAACATAAATTGAATTACATCCAGTTTATTAGCAACACTGTGCACGAGCGTGAATCCCGCGATATCCATCTTTGATCTCGCAGGTGTCAGATCCACTACGAGAAGAGAGATCTGTCTGGCTTGCCTGCGCTTTTTTCACTCCTCCTCTCACTGCAGCCGCCTACTCTCGACTACATTTCAGGCGAGGCAAGGCGCATCTCAAACAAGCCTATTGATCCGAAGCGTGATTCAAAACACCAATGTCACGTGACTATGGCCAAACGAAGCCTCGAAGTGTTTCACAATGAGTGTTTCATCAGGTGTGGTCCGCCGATTCAGCGTTTGATTGACACGGTCGGGAACAGACCACACAATCGCACATCTGTATAAAAATGAAATCAACGCATATTGACCTTTTGGGTTTTTGTGAGAGGAGCCTATAGGTTTCAAGCTTCACATATTAGAAAAATACAATAATAAAAAAACAACACATTTTTTTTTAATGACTCGTCAAGGTTGTTTCAGATCAACACCTGCAAGTGACCACTAGGTGTCACCGTTGAGACGGGTGTCGGATTGATTCGAAGCCTCGAAACAATATGGCCCATTTGGTTCAACTGTTTCATTGCTTCACAAAGCCTCGATCTGCCTACCACTACCTGCATGCTGCCCGTGCAGTTTGAAGACTCGCGGCGAACTGCTGCGTACATAGCGCTGCAAAGGAAACTCCGCCTACCACTTCACCTCCGCCAAATGCTTCCGCCAAAAAAAAAAAAAAAATATTTAACATTTTTTTTGTATTATTATTGTTAGTGGCAATGGTGTATTAGTGTATTCTTATTTATTATAATATTATAATATATATAATATTAAAACACAGTAATGTGTTTGAACTGAATTATTGTACTGATTATTGTACAATAAAAAAAAAAAAGGTTCTTTAAAGGTCCTTTACACGTAGTAAAAGTTCTATTTATTACCGTATCGTCCTGAAGAACCGTCCTTTATATGCTGAAATGGTTCTTTGTGTTAGAGTTTAGGGTTCTTTATTCCCACCTTTTTGTTTTTCAAATCTGTAACTGTAAAAACGCCTCATTACTGATTTTCTGGATCTCAGCTGTACAACTACAGTTACTACACGGACTGTCAACACTCTCAACAGGTACATGATTTTTTTCTTAAAATGTCTATAAATTATAACTTTGAAAATTGTAATAATTTCCTAACAATCATGTATTTTTCTCTTTTAGTTTAACTGAACATGTAAGTGTGAGAAGCTCTGTTCAGTTAAGGGTACTCCTCTTCTCCACAAAGTAAGTAGGCTAACAGACTTTATGCCTAACATACCCAGTCAAAAAAAAAAAAAAAAAAAAAAAAAAAAATTAAAGCTATACCATGACTTTATATCACTTTTTCCTTTTAACATGGTATAGGGCTCATTCTGTCCATTTTTGATAATTGTGGCCAATGTCATTTTGGCCAATTTTGGCCAATGTAACTCTAAACTCAATCAGATGCTGTCCCGTATCATAACCTCATCATCTGCAGAGAGAAACTGCCACTCAGAATACACACATAATGAAGGACGTAAAGACATTATAGGGGATTGTGAAAAAATTTCACTGGAACTTGGTCTTCACATCTGTGTTCAATGTCAGTTGTTATTTAAGAATGTATTCAGCTAACAACTGTTATAGCACTGTCATTTTTGGCTACAATCTTCCATGTCAATGAAAAATAAAAGTACATGAACAAGAACATGTTTTTTTTTTTTTCTAGATGTAAAACCCAAATAGAGGCAATACTAATAGTAATGAAAATAAATATTGTTACAAGCCGAAGAACCATTTTCCTTAAGAGTGTAGGGTTACAGTGGGTGGAGGAAGTAAAACCAGACAGAGTGTGTGTTGTGTGGATATCAGCCCTTTACAGTATTAAAAATATGAAATAATAGAGAAGATTTAATGTAGTGTTTTATTATTGTAGAGTTGAATAAGATGTTTTAAATAGGGAAATTATGAATGTACATCACAAATTTAACTGAAAATGTAATTCTACATGAATACACTGGCTTTAAGGGGTTCCTTTTTCTTTTCCTTTTTGCAGAAAGCATAACAATGATGTTCTTCATGCACCTTGACACACTTTCCAGCTTTCTGAGCCAAAGCGAGATGTGGTCTATGCAGGCTATTGGTTAAAGGCTATTGATTGTATATGTGGAAAGTGTGTGTGGGTAGGTTGGTGGGTTTAGTTGACTGACAGTTTGGCCCTTAACTTCAGAGTAAACAGCCTTACAGCAAACTAGTGCTGTGAGTAACAATACAGCAATCTTTGCCATCTTGAGCCAAATCCACTTTGAAAGTCCCAATGTAAAGAAGAGTTTCTCGTTTCTCCCTTCTCTGTAGACTAGGAAGTATTGGGGCTTACCGTCAACTGCCATCTCTACAAGTGTGAAACAAATGTGAGGAATGCTTATGTTGTTTGTAAAATATAAGTATAAGAGCTGATTGTATGTATGATTTCCTGTTGCAGGTCTGAATGTAGTTTCTAATGCAATCGAATGAACTATGAAATATTATATTTTTAGTAACATACTGACATAATTTCATGGTATAGTAAGGGTTTTTTGTGGGTTTTTTTTTTTTTTTTTTTTTTTTCTGTGTACTAACAATGTCCAACAGTGTATATACAGTACATTAACACATCACAGGATTATTCTGTCATGTCTTTCTTTTTTTCTCTCCTGTTATTCATGAACATTTTCACCACATAAATATTATGTAAGTACATACTGTGCAATTTAAAACAATACTTAGGCCAAAATAATCTCAGTATTCTGTTCTATATTCCATAGTGCAATTTCCTTGATTGTACGTAAATTTGTTAAACAACTTTTTTTATTGCATTGAATTATTTTTCTCATTGACTGAAGGATGTGGATCTGCATAGAGCTGCTTTCTAGGTCAAGTGAACATCACACGGTGTGTAACGAAACATTGCACCATAGCATAGTGTCACCTGACTGTTGACTGATATCTCGCAGGACATAATCTTAGAGAATATGGTTTACACATTCATTTGTTTCTGTTTGTGGCTTTTAGGTGGTAAGTTCCACATTTTTTATGTCTTCAGTTCTTTTAGTCTTGCATGTATAGTCAGTAATGATCTGTCATCCTACCGAGTTTAAATCGTTATATTTTCTACATTAAAGTGGTAGTTCACTCAAAGATGAAAATTCTGTCATAATTTACTCATGTTGTTCCAGACCTGTATGAGTTTATTTCTTTTGTTGAACACAGATCAAACAGTTGAAGGTAGCCATTGACTTCCATAGTATTGTTTTTTTTTCCATATCATGAAAATCAATGGCTACCTTCAACTGTTTGATTACCAACATTCTTCAAAATATATATTTTTTTGTGTGAAACTCATACAGAAACTCATACAGGTTTGGATCAACATGAGAGTGAATAATTGATGACAGAATTTTCATCAACTATCCCTTTAACTATTCAAGTATGTCTTAATAGTTTGGATCTGTTAGATTAAATAGTGTAAAATGGCAACAAAATGGCAATTCGCAACTGTTTTACAATATCTGAGATGGAAAATCTTTGACTTGTTCACTGTTTTGTTCCAGGTGTGTCTGGTGTTTATACAGATGAAACTGAGACGATATCAGTGATGGAGGGAGATACTGTCACTTTACACACTGGTGTTACTGAAATACAGAGAGATGAACAGATTCTGTGGACATTTAGACATAAAAATTCAGAGACTCATATAGTTGAAATCTATAAACAGATCATCTCTATATATGATAGTGGTAAGAAGGAGAGATTCAGAGGCAGATTAAAGATAGATGAGAGAACAGGATCTCTGACCATCACAAACATCAACACATTACACTCTGGATTTTATAAACTACAGGTCATCAATGAAGGGGTCAAACACAAGACTTTCAACATTGCTGTCTATGGTGGGTTAACTAAATAAATCATTATATATATATATATATATATATATATATATATATATATATATATATATATATATATATATAAAATTTTTTTTTTTTTTTTTTTTAGGTCTTCTAACTGATCCTGTCATCAGTGATTTATTGCAAAAGCCTTCAGTGTCAGAAAGATCATCAGAGCAGAATTGTTCACTGGTGTGTTCAGTGTTGAATGTGAGTGATGTGACTCTCTCCTGGTACAAAGGAATCAGTGTATTGTCCAGCATCAGTGTGTCTGATCTCAGCATCAGTCTCTCTCTACCTCTGGAGATTCAGTGTCTGGATGATTCCTACAGCTGTGTAGTGTCTTATTCATTCACCAACCGAACTACACACCTCAACAACACTGATCTCTGTCACACATGTCCAGGCAAGTCAGCATTAATGTTAGTACTCTTAAACATCTGAAAGAGTTAAAGTGCACTATTGTTCTTATGTTTCCTCCCTCAGACTCTGTCCACTGTTGTGGTTTCTCTGAAGCTGTGATCCGATTGGTCATCTCTGCTCTGGTGGGCGTGGCTACTGTTGCAGTGCTAGTTTATGACATCAAATCTGGAAGCATTCAATATGACAGGACCAGGGGGTGATGCTTTTAAATCTTACCACATATTTAGGGGAACTATAATGCTTTTTTCTTTTTTTTTATTCTTTTTTTTTTTTTTTTTTAGTGTGTAATAGCTGTTTGTGCATCTAAACAATCTGTTTCAAGTTACAAAGCACAAAGTCCATGACAAAGGGAGTAAACAAACCTAATATTTCAACAACAGGCTACAGTTTATCTTGTTTTTGCATTTTGTTTTTGTGGTCCATAATTGCTCTTATTTTATATCAGCTTGTGGTAGACTGTCGTATTCGACGTTTCAAATAAATTAAACTTAAAAAAATGTAAATTAAAAAATAAATTAAGCCTTGCATGGTTATTCATTCCACTGCACTGCATCTCATGTTAAGAGCAAAAAAGCATTCTGTGTGAGCTGCATTTATTCAGATCACTGCGATTCATTATGTGTGAACAACTGACCTATAAACACTAAATGATTAGAATTGACATTACAGAATCTATATGTGACCCTGGACCACAAAAACATGGTCACATGGGTAAAAAAAATTAAATTGAGATTTTGCTGCATTCACTCACAAAAATAAATGTTTTATATATTTACGGTAGGAAATTTACTAAATATCTTCATGGAACATGATCTTTACTTACAGTTTTTGCCCGTTGCTTGAACACATTTTGCAAAACTTCGCTCATTGTGCCAAAACTCTACACACAAGTAAACATGACACAACACTGGGAAATATACCATTCACATCTGTGTCAAATTGAAACTCTACTATCAAAACCTAACATTCCTTTGTCAAAATGTAACTCTTATGACAAAATGACACATACTTGCATCATATGCATACACTTTCAGATCAGGGGGAACACACTAGTCTACTTTATATAAAACACTGCAGTCTTTGATTTTCACTGTTTATTCAGAAGGCATATTTTCAGGAGGCACATTTTCAAACAACAAAAAAAGCAAATAGGCCTACTCAATATTGTATATTGCAGTAACATGAATTCAGATAAAGCAAAAAAAAAAAAAAAAAAAATAATAATAGAAAAAACACTATGCTGTAAACACAGAAAATCATGGCAATTGTGCATACGTGGGCTCATGGATCCCGCCGTCTGTTGGGGTCTGACCACAGGACCTCATTGACATCACAAGCAATGTCTTCTCCCGCTAGGCACCGGGGAAAATATCCCCTTGCATGTCGAAACCATCCATGGATTGCTGTCACCTGAATGTCGCCGCAGGCCTGTTCCATTGCCTGCAGAAGAGGCATGCGGGCATGTGGTTGGCGGTCATATACACGCCATCTCCAAGCCGAAAAGAATTCCTCTATAGGGTTTAAAAATGGTTATACTGTAAGTAATCATGCATGGTATTTTTCACAAAAACTACCACTTTGGCTGCAAAAGGAGCATTAGCACCCTGCAATACCCTGTACACGTGATGTGGTAATGTGATATACTGTAGTACAGTGCTGCCTGTAAATACCATCTGAGTAGAGTAGAAGGTAGAGAGGTGAAGACAAACATATCTGTTTTCTAGTCGGAATGTTCTTATTACAGATGCCACTGTGAAGCGGCTTAGATGTGGGTGGACTCTCTGCCCAGCTTCCCTCATAGTCAGGCCATGGTTGATGATGGTCCACCAAAGTTGCTCTTATATCATCAGAAATAGGGGTCCGTGCATGGCCTCTTCGACCTTGACCTTGACCTTGTCCTCCTCCTCCTCCTCCTCCTCCTCCTCCTCCTCCTCCTCCTCCTCCTCCTCCTCCTCCTCCTCCTTTTTGTAGCTGGCTGATTGGTGTTCAGTTTTGCAAGTAAGTGCCTTCAGGTGTGTATTTGAGTGGTTGCAATTACCCGATGTGTTTTGTATTTTGGATACATGTGTTTTCCAAATGGCACCCTGAGATTTCATTTTTGAACAAAGTGTCTTATGCATGAAATAGAGTGTAGTATGCAGGACCAAGTGTGTTGCATAAAGGAGTAAGTGTGTTGCAGAATTGCAACTAGAGTGCAAAGCAGCGCTTTTGTTTAAGGTATGGGTACATGTGTTGGAGGTATGGTAACAAAAGCTTCAAGTTGTGTTACTTTAGTCTAAGCATGGGTCTATAGTGTTCAAGCAACGGGCAAAAACTGTAATATCCTAATGATTTTTTGCATAAAAGAAAAATCGATCATTTTGACCCATTCAATGTTGGCTATTGCCACAAATATACCCGTGCGACTTGTGACTGGTTTTGTGATGCAGGGTCACATATATAGTACACATGATATGAACGCGTCTCCCTACTATGTCCACCACGTGGAGCTATAAATGGTGCTCCCTTGAAAGAGTGTGCCTGCGTTCGTTGCTGAGTGAACAACATGAGGCTTGTGGAAGTTTGACTGGGGTAAATCTCGCTGCTGCACTGCTGCGACAGTGACTTTCAGAAATGACTCCTGCTGGAGTATCTTGGGACTGGAGGTTTGAGTACGAGGCTGGAGAACGCCCTGCCACAGCGTCCATGACATGGAGCCCCAAGCTGTAAAAAGTCTAAGGAACAAAGAGCCCCCAGATGTCACGGACGGGGAAGGAGGTCCTCGTCCCTAAAGGCAAACGGGCCACTGATATCCAAAGCGAATCTCCCTACCACAGAAAGAGGGAGCCTACGGTATATAAGGAAAAAGCAGAACTACCGTCCTTCTGACGCGAGGGGGCTTAGATCACGTAAAGACATGAGGCCCCACTGCGCCCAAGGGACATACGAAAAGGGAGAGCTCTCACTGCATCCAGATGAATACATGCCCTGCGGGGCTAGGTAAGCGGAAAGATGCAAAATAGTAGGGAGAAGCGGCCCAGACTCAGACGGATGCTAGTGTTTGTTGTGCTTGTCTAATGTTATGCAGATCTGAACGAACATATGTTTCGAAGGCATGGGACGACCATCGACCTAGCATTTTGATTTGGTGATCAGAAAGACCCCTCTGCGCTGCTGTGGTGGCTGCCCCTATGCGGAAGGAATGGGAAGAGAAATGTTTGGTTGGGATGTTGGAACAGCTGATGCTAGAGAGAGGGAAGCGGCTGCTTATATACTCAGGCTGTTGATTGAAAGATTAGATTGGCTCACTCCTCCCTAACTGACGTAAATGGAACTTCATAAAGATTTTGAGACTATTTTTTGTGTTATTTAATTTGTCATTAAGATGTGACCATTTCTTCCTTTTATGTAAGCCAAATAATGTTCTGCATGATTTAAAGCAGTGGTGGTGGGCTCCCCTGGCCCTCAGCGTCCACTGTCCTGCAGATTTAGCTCCAACCTCAAACCCACCTGCCCATGATTGTCTACTGCCCATGATTGTCTGTAAGTAAACCTGAAGACTTTGGTTACATTTTCAGATGTGCTCGATTATGGCTGGAGGTAGGCTAAACTCTCCACCTCAAAAGGGCCAGAGTTGCCCGTTCCTGATTTAAATTTAAAAGCAGCAGAAATAAAAGAGTACATGCCTGCACACATACGCATTCAAACGTGCATGACTATGGACTAAACACATAATAATAATAATTTGTTACATTTATATAGCGCTTTTCTGGGTACTCAAAGCCCTTTACATGGAAGGGGGGAATGGGAGTGAGGGTGGATGATGCAACGGCAGCCATATTGTGCCAGAACGCCCACCACACACACACCAGCTTACTGGTGGAGAGGAGACAGTGATGAAGCCAATCAGTATATGAATGATTAGGAGGCCATGATGAACAGAGGCCAAGGGGCAAATTTGGGATTTTTAATGACCACAGAGAGTCAGGACGCAGGTAATACGCATGTGCATGCCGTCACCGTTTTTCAGAGATTCACGTTTTTGAATTTTACACAGAGATTATAACAGTATTGGTTTCAAAACTAACTTTTAAAAACTTGCACTTTGAAACCTATTTCAAAGATTGCGTTCTCAGGCCACCAAAACGCTGTTGTCGTGTAAATGAACGGCCACAACGAATAAAGTTTTCTGTTTCTGAAAACAGTGTTGTGGAAACGGCACATAAATTAATAACTAATGATTTTCACAACGGAAATGAATCAACCCTGAACTTACTTAAACTGAATAATGACTTTCTTTGCTACTCTCTCTCTCTCTCTCTCTCTCTCTCTCTCTATATATATATATATCTGTTGCATTAATCTCCTGTTATCACTGTAAAGCTGCTTTGAAACCATCTGTATTTTAAAAAGTGCTATATAAATAAAAGTGACTTGACTAAACTTTGTTTAATTCAAGTAAAAGAATTATAGGCCATGTTTTTACCTTGGATGTTTTATAAATAAACGCAAGTGATTCTAGTGTCTCTGATCTCAGCCCCAACACCTCCCCCTCTCCCAAAAGGGTGTGGTGTTATGTAACCAGAAGATTTATAACAATTTCCCCCTCATACCTCCAGGTTTAACAACCTGCCTTAATTCGTCTGTTGCAAACATGGAAAACACGCTTTAATGAGCAGATATGTTCGGACATATTTTGAAGAATATGCTTTCAGACACTGCTTTCATCTGCTTGTGCATTCTGATCACAAATGGTAAGTCAGATTTATTTCATAAAATTCTGTCAAAACAGACCTAACATGCAAGTAATTGTTAAATATCAAAATTGTTTTTCAGTCATACACAGTAAATTTTTTCTTAAAACTCAATATTTATTAGAACACTTCAACACACTAAAAATGTCTGGGTTAATAAACACAAAGTAGGTAAAAGTGACCCTGCAAAGGCATTTATGGTTTGTGTAGAGGTTTTACTGAAACATGGCACAGTTTTATTACAGAACTGCAACCAGCGTCACACTTTTACTCGAAAGCCAATAAGTACATCAGCTCTCGCAGCTATATAAATTTTATGTACATAAACCTCGCATGATTCATGTCTGTGTTCCCCTGTCTTGTCCCATGTTTAGCAGTTCCCCGTAATGTTTAAAGCCTATTAGTCTCCCAGGTGTCTCTGGTTAACCACACCCCCTTGTTATCTTGTTTAGCTTGTTTGCCTCTGTATTTAAACCCTGTGTCTTGTGTCAGTGTTTGTGGGTTCTTGACTTTGTTATTGTTTGTTGGCGGTCCTGGGTCCTGGGTCCTGGGTCCTGGGTCCTGGGTCCTGGGTCCTGGGTCCTGGGTCCTGGGTCCTGGGTCCTGGGTCCTGGGTCCTGGGTCCTGGGTCCTGGGTCCTGGGTCCTGGGTCCTGGGTCCTGGGTCCTGGGTCGTCTAGTTTTGGGTTTATTTAATAAAGTTTACTGCATGTGGATTCTGCTTCCTCCTATCATTCAACCACATCGTTACAGAAGAACCCACAAACACTGACACAAGACACAGGGTTTAAGTACAGAGGCAAACAAGCTAAACAAGATAACAAGGGGGTGTGGTTAACCAGAGACACCTGGGAGACTAATAGGCTTCAAACATTACGGGGAACTGCTAAACATGGGACAAGACAGGGGAACACAGACATGAATCATGACATAATCACAGGCTTTTCAACATTAACAACCAATTACAGTTTACTGACAGCTAAAACTTGGAAATCCCCTGAAGTTAAAGGGTTAAAAAATGAAGATGAAAATTCTGTAATTAATTAGGCTACTCACCCCCATGTCGTTCCAAACCTGTAAGACCTTCCGTTCATCTTCTGAACACAAATGAAGATATTTCTGATGAAATCTGAGAGCTCTGCAGTGTTGTTGCTTCATGTGGGATCAGAAACCTCTCGGATTTCATTAAAAAATTCTTCATTTGTGTTTTCCGAAAATGAAGTAAGGTCTTACGGGTTTGGACCGACATGAGGGTGAATAATTAATGACAAAATGTATATTTTTGGGTGAACTAACCTTTTAACATAGTATGCAAAAAGAAAAGAAAAAATAATTCTTGAATACACACCTCAAGTTCGATGGTACGCACGAGTGAGTGAAACAACAATGTAGTGTCTTTAAAATCATTCTTTTGTGCGGAACTAACACTGTAAAAAAAAAAAAAAACAGTAAAACGGCAGCAAAGTTTCCAGACGGATTCCGTTAAATTACAGCAAATAATCATTTCACAAAATTACATACAAAAAAACGTAAAATTACAGAATTGACTTTACAGTCAAAATTAATAAAATTACAGTATATTAATGTTGATAATGGCTTATTACACTGTAGAAAAACAGATAAATGATGTCAAATTACATGAAAAAAATGTCACTTTCAGGTTAAACTGTAAATTTACGGTTTTATAAAGTTATTTATAATAATGCTGTCTATCTACAGTAATTATCTTTTAATATCCTGTGTAAACTATGAACTATGAAGTTATGTATAAAATGCAATAAGTACATAAATTCAAATACAAAGTTTGTATATTTACAGTTTAAATTTTTACAGATCCAATTTCACAACTTTGGCCAATTTACAGTCACTTTCTGTTAAATTAACTAAATGTATAAGTACAGAATACCTGCACATTTACAGTATTAGTCATTAAACATAAACACTGAACATCAAGATACGTGAATGATAGGAAATACATGCTTAGTAATTTAGAACATGTAAAAATATCCACATTAAAAGGCTATTTCTGCATACCTTTATACTCTAATACAACTTATCCAAAGTGACTTAAAAATTATGAGAACAATAGAAGCAACAAGTGCAGTGACAAGCCCCAGTTAGTGTAGCACAGTACAAAAAGCAAGTGTTTTATTTTTTTATTAAAACAGATTTAGTATTATTGGGTCAAGTGTTTATAAAAAGATGGATCTTTAGCAGTTTCTTGAAAATGTGTTGAGTTGGGCAGGTCATCCCACCAGCAGGGAACAGTCCAGGTAAAGGTCAGTGAAAGTGATTGTGTGTCTCTTTGGGATGATGGCACCACAAGGCGCCGTTCACTTGCAGAACACAAGCTTCTGGAGACACAGATCTGAAGAAGTGAGTTTAGGTCTTGCTGCAGCATCTGGATCAGTTGCAGAGGTTTGACTGATGCTGGAAAGCCTGCAATAGTCCAGTCTGGATAGAACAAGAGCTTAGACAAGGAGTTGTGTGGCTCCGATACGAAGGGCCGGGTCTTTCTGATGTTGTATAAGGCAAATCAGCAGGATCACAGCAAGTTTGGTTTGGCTGAAATCCAAACCATTTGGCAAGGTTGAGTTGAAGGTGAAGGTCATTCATCCAGCAAGAATTTTCCATCAGGTAGGCTGAGATGCGAGCAGCAACCGTCAGATCCTCTGGCTGGAATGAAAGGTAGAGATATGTGTCATTAAGTGATAGGAAAAGCCATGTTTTAAAATGACAGAGCCTAGTTGCTATACACAAAAAAAAAAAAAAAAAAAAAACACATAGATGGGTGGAATCTAACACAATCGTGGTTTTACTGTAGCAAAACCAAACCTTGTGCAGCAACACGCCACAGTGGCCTCACAAGGATCAAATTAATATTCACATGGGAAAATATAGTATAACCAAATTACATTTTCTGCCACTTTTAGTGCAATCTTAGGGAATCAGAAGACTCGGCCATTACGATATTTTCCTTGTTTGCCATGATCATCTGCTTTCACACCAAAAAATAAATAAAAATAATAATAATATTTTTTAAACTCAGTATTACATTTACACAAGTCAGAATATGTTCCACTGGGACAGTGTAAAACCTCAACTGAAAAACCTTAAAAATGGTAATCAATCCGCCAAAAACATGGTTACTATAATTTTACTATAAAAAAAAAAACAAGGATGTTTTTTAAGAGAAGAGTTTTCAGCTTTCAGACAGGGTTTTAAAATGTCCCGCAATTCAAGAGATTGATTTACTGACATATACTATTACGTATTAACGAAGATTTTATACACAATTAAACAGACTTTGATATCTACTGAAGCTTGTTTTAGGTCTTTTGAGATGTGGGTTCAACTAATCTTTCTTAAAACAGATGGAAAATTGAAAGACGCATGCTGCTTTTTAAGTGTTTTGCCCTACAGCTCTTGGCGCCAGTTATGACTGAATGTCATTTAAGAATACTAACGTTAGCTTGGAAACTTTAAACTTAACACAAATGTAATATAAAATATCGTTCACATGTAGTATAATGAGACTCTTACCTCAGCCGGTGATCGTTTGGCATGATGCCCGCTGTGACGAACCAGGCTCACTGAAAAGGACGCGTTATTTCAGAAGAATCCGAACTGACTGACTGACTGACAACAGGGCTCCTGCTCACGGCTGCTCTTGACGAATACGATTGCTTTGAACCACTGTTGATCTCGCAATCCACTTCACGAGCTTATACTGAATTCAAATCTCCCGCTTGCCCTTGATACAGATCCAAACTTACTCGACAAGATCAGCTAACCGCTGTGGGCGGAACTAAACAGCAGAAAAGTAATGGCGGCAAATTTGAATCTGTGTCATCCAGGGGGCTAATCCAGCACTGGGAAAGCGAACCATCCCCGGGGGCCGCCATTGGCTAACAAGCCATCACCTGCTGTTAGCATTCCATTGACTCCCATTCATTTTGGCGTAACTTTGACAGCGGACACACACAGGCACACACACAAAGCCCTGAATGTGCAGCAATGGAGATTTGGAAAAATATTGATTCATAAATTATGCCTAATTTCTACTTTCAATGAAAAATGAATTGCAGCAGTGGGTTATGCAACAGTGTGAAAATAACCCAACAAAATTATCCAATAGGCTGAAAATTTTGCCTTCAATAACATTTTGGTTTCTTATATTATGTATTTATTACAAAATGTCTTTGTTCCTCATTATTGGGTACAAATTGTATCAAAATCTCAGTTTCAGGTGAGTTTGGTGCTGATACAGATGGAGTGAATTTAATATCGGTGACTGAGGGAGATTCTGTCACTCTAAACACTGATGTTACTGGAATACGAAATAATAATATATTATGGATGTTTGGACCTCAAGAGACTCGTATTGCTGAAATCTTTAGATGGACCATTAATATGTTTGACAGTATTGAGACATTTGGAGACAGACTCCAGATGGACAGTCAAACTGGATCTCTGACCATCAGAAACATCAGAACTGAACACACTGGACTTTATAAACTACAGATCTTCAGCAACAGAGAATATTCATTCAAGAGATTTAGTGTTACTGTCTATGGTGAGTAAACTGCATGAATCATGTACCAAATGCTATAATTATTAATTAACTTTTAATTTTAGTCTGAACTCAACAATAAAACAATAAAGTAATAATTCAAAATGTACAATTTGCAGCTAAAATGACCTACCAAATGCTGAAATGATCAATATGTACAAAAACTGATTAAATAGTTGCTTAAATGCAATTTCATGTTCTCAGAAGGTGAAGCATAAAAAATACATTTTAAAAACAAATAGAAAAAACTTTTTTTATGCACAATCTGCAACATGTTGTTAGTTATTGATTGTACTCACTACTGATGTAATACTTACTTTTACTTTTTCTTTAATGTTTTCCAGCTAGTCTACCTGTTCCTGTCATCACCAGAGACTCTTCAGACTGTTCTTCATCATCATCAGGAAGATCATCAGTGTCCAGATGTTCACTGGTGTGTTCAGTGTTGAATGTGAGTCATGTGACTCTCTCCTGGTACAAAGGAATCAGTGTATTGTCCAGCATCAGTGTGTCTGATCTCAGCATCAGTCTCTCTCTACCTCTGGAGGTGGAATATCAGGATAAAAACACTTACAGCTGTGTGATCTACAATCCCATCACACACCAGACCACACATCTGGACTTCAGTCGACTCTGTCACACATGTCCAAGTACGTCAGCATTATTAGTCCATTCACTGAACTACCAGTGTCTTTTAATGAAAACATATGAAACACAAATGCGCTAGCTGGTGGCATGTTTGTTATTTTGAGGGGCTGAGTAGTGAAGGGAGGGGTGTGTTTGTTTGTGTAACCAGTCCTACTGACCCGCTCACAGCGGGATTCAAACCATGGTCTCTGGCGTGGGAAGCAGGCGCTCTTAACAAGGAGGCTAAAGACCACAGCTTCTAACATCGGTCGCTAGCGCGCCTCTTGAGATCAGGGGAGTGAGGTTTAAACATACAGCTCTTACTGGCTTATGACATTTACACTCACCCCCGTAAACCTCACTCCCATCCGGGTCACGGCACCAGGTGTAACTGGTTGTTGTCTGTGTTGTGTGTTTTGTGTAGTTAAACACGGGACAGTAAGCGGCAGTTTCTCTGGATCTTTTATTCCTCTCCTCTCTGTTGCAAAAGAACAATTAAGCAACCTCTTAGTGAATTTCCCTTAATGTTCTCTCTTCCATTCAGTTACAGTGCAAAAGGGGTAAATAAAAAAGGCGCATAAAACATAAATCGAGTAAAGAAAATTTACATTAAACAAGAAAAAAGTATACAAATAAAAAAACATACCAGATGCAAGAGAACAAATAAGCAGCCTCTGGGTGAATTTCCCTTAATGTTCTAAGTAAGTAAAATAACATTATACACGTAAATTGAGGTGAAGTATAGACATAAAACCAATAATTACAATAAAGATTAAATAAAATGATCAGAAACCAAATTAAATTGACCTCTCCCATACAAAAGGGAAGAGGAGACAGAACAGGAAATGATGTTGGTTCATGACATCACAACAATTAAAGGGGAAAGCACTCAATTTGATCAGGCAGCCAGGTCAGGTACATGTAAATGAACAATTTTGTGTGAAATATGTTTAAAAGTATAATTTTTATACCTGTTAAATTTGGTTGTCGATTTCAAATATCAACAGTGTTTCTCAGAAATCACTTACTGCTAATTTTAAGCTTTAAGAACTCCATTAGATCTTGCATTATTTCATGTTTGTTGATGTGTGGTGAAACTTGTTTACACTGATTTGGGATTTTGCTTTGTTTCTTGCAGAACTCCACCAACATGTACTTGGGATACTGGTGATAACAGCTGTATTTCTGCTACTAGCAGTCAAAATTGTAGTTGTGCTGAAGTTTTGTAGCTGTATATTTAAAAAACTAGCAAAACGTAAAGGCAAGTATTTCTGACAGCTGATACATTTATGGGTGGCTCTTAATTTTACAGTCCTGTTCTGATAGTGTTCAAACGTGATAAAGTCTTGTAACCTCCATTTCAAATTCATAAAAGCTTTGTTAATTTTATAAATTGATTTGTATTCAACAGCCAAGACTGAAGAAAAGAATGATTGTGCAAATGCAACCTTAGATCCGGTAAGACCTGTTATTTCAAATTTCTGAAACCTGTAAATGATTTATTTTAACCAGATTGTAAAATGTTTTTCATCTTGTCTAAAGGTGTTCAGATTCTCAGTGTGTTGGGTGTAACATCTCTGTTCTTAATGCATGGTTTGTGACTTTTGGCTTCAGTCAATTATTCTTCATCTGGTGCATGTAGTTACATGATCATGCATCTTTGATTTTAAATAGATGTTGGAACCTATGTTATTGATTTGTTGAATTCTCTTAGACATTTTATTCCCCATTTTAACATCCTTTGTGTGAAGGTTTTTTTTTCTTTTTTTTCTGCTTTTTTTCCTCATCTCTCTGCTTAAATCATGTGTTGTATCAACACTGGTCTCTCTTGTCTCTCTCTGACTTCCAAATGTGTTTCTTTACTTACAGGGGGCCGATCAGGGCCATGGATAAGAGGAGGGCAGCTGTACAGTTTGGTGTGAGAAATACCCATAGGTGAACCCCTCGCAAATGCAAAAGCAACAGCAAACTCTCTCCATCCCCTTAGGGGAAACACCAAAATGCATTCATTTTTTTTTATTTCAATCTTGACTGCACCTGTCCAACTTCATACCAACTCCTAAAACAGTATAATCTTGTCTAAACTTGAGTTGAGCTGGTTTGTGTGTTTAATATTCTTAGTTATTTACACAGTTATGAACTGTGTATGAATTTATCCATTAAACAATGTAACAATAATAAATAAAGCAAGAACAAGTTTTAGCTAAAAATGATCCAGTGAAAGCTTCCAAGCAGGTACTAAGATTTCATACTGCAGTTAATGTGCATCAGGGTTACGGGCACCCAAGGCTTATTTATGCACTTGGAAGAGTGCATCGCAGTTTGTTGTGTATGGGGCTGCGTAGAAGGAGACCAGTCAGAATGTTCATGATAACCCCTGCCCATCATCGAAAGCGCCTACAAAGGGCATGTGAGTGCAGCTAAGCCGCATCTCTCCAGGGGTCTCATTTATAAAACTGTGTGTAGGATCCTTACTAAAAGTGTGCATGCGCCTGAAAGGCAAAAATGGCATACGGGAACAAATATTCTGATTTATAATACTGCGTGTATGCCAGAACCTTTAGAAATCCCAGTCAGAGGAAGATTGTTCACATGCGCCTCCACCCCGAAATAACCATATGGAGCTTACAACGCCTAGTTTTATATGCATTACCTCATCTGCATATCATTTGCATATGCATATTCATCTACGTGATACCATGTTTAATACAAAACATTAGGAAAATATGAGATACGCATGTGCCGTCACATTACATTGATAAAAATCATTTAGTAGCCTATCCTTGCCTTGTTTTTGAATAAATAAATCAAATAGTAGGCTATAAAATACATTTCAGAGAAAGATTTTAGATGTTACATACTTTACTTAAATTTACAGTATTGAACCGTATTTAATTATCTGATATAATGTTAATTTACTGACCTATTGAACTTTTGTACCATAGTAATACACTGTCAACGACCAATCACTGTGGTGATGATAATCACATGATGAATTAAAGCTCATCTCAAACAGCGCATACACAACAAAGTTTGTATTAATGTATAGAATCTGCATAGTGTCATTCACACAAACACTAAACACCATCATGGTAACACACATTTTAAAAATGCAATACACATTAATTTAACAACATTAAATGTAACATAAAACCCTAATATCATAACTGATAAAAAAAAATTAAAAAAAACTAAGAAAACTATGAAGAAACATAGTTATTTCAACAAAAATACATCAAATGTACATCAAAAATACATCAAAAGTGTCACGCAGGGAATTGTGGGAATGTCAATTTACGTTTTTTCACTGTAAATTATACAATGACTTGTTAAAAAAAATGTAAATTTAACGGTATTTTACAGTAAAATTACATTAAATGTACTGTTAGATCTATCACAGTTAACAGTTTTTCACTGTAGCATTTTTACAGTCTTTGACCGTTAAAATCATTATAATTTTTTTACAGGCTGCATAACTCAGTCATGCATGTCTAGACTTGAGTATAGAGCTGGTTTGTGTGCTTAGTTGTTAGTATTATTATACAGCCATCCACGTGATACTCTCCTATTCCAAGAGTCAGGAGTCAGAACAAAAAGCGATAAAGAGAAGTAGTAAGTAGTAATGAGAGCAACATGCATTTAGTAGCCTGTTGAATATGTGTATTAGCCAAGAGCTCCCTCTGCTGACTGTGAGTGAGATTTACAAGATTCTCAAACACTGGATTTGGCTGGTTATCATGGATCAAGGTCAAGTTAGTCTCTGCTGGTTCTGTACACTGAATCAGCTGTACTGACTGCACAGCCTGAGGATCAAATGCTTATTTCACCATTTATCTTATAATGGTAATCTGAGATTATCTTTATTATTGTCATGTCAGTGTATATGACACACACTGTGTGTGTATTTACACATTAAACGTTGTAATGTAATCACCAAGCAAGAAGATTTTACAAAGAGACATTCACTACTGAATGCTTCCGTGCCATTAAGTGATGTTAAATAGTGGGCTGATGTAATGTAATTTCTTTTTCTTTTCTTTTTTACAAAAGCTTCAGTGTGCAGTACTTTACTTTATAACAGTGTTGTAATCAGTATGCTGTGTTTTGCATATAGTCCTTCATATAGTGCATGTAAGTGCATTACATTTTAATGAATACAAGCAGCGCTTGTATTCGCGCTGCAACCTTCACTGGAAGGTTTTTCTTTGTATGCAAGAAACACACTTAAGCATAAACACACTTAAGATCCTTGATCACTTCACTTCTGTATTAAAATTATATTATGTATTATTTTAAACCTGCAGTATCTGTTGTCTTATCCGTTTTTTTCACATGAAGTTGACGTATTAGACGTTTACAGTTGTTCAGTTTTAGAAAGTGGAGTGTGTAGTTATTATTATTACAGAGAGATGATCTGAAACTGGACGTTTGTACCTCAAAACACTCGAATAGCTGAAATCATTAGAAGAGACCAAATAAACTATATATTTGTCAGTAATGATGGAAGATTCAGAGACAAACTCCAGATGGACAATCAAACTGGATCTCTGACCATCAGAAACATCAGATCTGAACACACTGGACTTTATAAACTGACCGTTGTCAGAAGTACAGTAAGAGATTCAGTGTTACTGTCTATGGTGAGTAAACTGTTCAGTCGTAAATGTAATTAGCGTTCAATTCTATACATTCTGTGTTTTAAGTTATTGACTTAATTTCTTTAATAAAAACAAGTTACTTTCAGACAATGCTTTGCATTATTTTCATTTGAGTTGTTTTGACATTCATTGTTTTTCTGTATGTTTTCCAGCTTATCTGCCCATTCCTGTCATCACCAGTAACTCTTCACATTGTTCTTCATCATCATCATCATCATCTGTTATTATTAGTGTCATTGCTCTCTAATCTGAATTCACAGTAGAAGTGGAGAGAAGAACATAAACAACCAGTGCAAGATAACCTGTAAATGCATTGTATGAAAGCCCATATAATTAAAATGAATAAGAAATCATTAGTATATTAAAACCTAGTCAGTCAAATAGACTAACATTGCCACTTCAGCTCTGAGAAATTCATGTACTCCCTCCCTCTATTTCAGTTTCTCCATCTCTCCACTTACAAACCACATCCTGACCACACTGTCAAGAGAAACAGAATCAGTGATAATTACATGTAATTAAAATTAAAACCCCTAGGCTATTTCAAATAATATTACATAAAATATTGTATGTACAATTAAACCCTATGCCTATTATGGTAGAGATTATCACAGTGAACTTTAAATTGCACAAATAGGCTATGCTTTCTCAAAATATGGAATGAAAGCCATTTTATGGTGAGATAGTTCTAAATTAATGACAAATAACTGTTAATCAATAATTCTAATAATAAACTATAAACGCTGTATATAGGTGCTGTAGCCCAGTGGTTCCCAATTCCAGTCCTCGTGACCCACTGCTCTGCATATTTTGTATGTCTCCCTTATTTAACACACCTGAACCAGATCATCAGCTCATTAGGAGAGACTCCATGAACTGAACTGAGTGTGTCAGATAAGAGAGACCTACAAAATGTAGTTGGTCACGAGTTGGTTACGAGGACTGGAATTGGGAACCACTGCTGTAGCCTACTGCTGGCATTGATAGTCATACGTCATCTTGTCTTCCTCTGTGTGAGCACGAGCTGCATAGACAGCCATATTTAGAAAAACACAAAGTTTTGTAGAGGACAGTTCGTTGATTTTCATTTGAAAACACGTCATCAACCGCGCTATGATGACATGATTTATCAGAAATCGTTCAGACATCTTTTGAGAAATATGATTTCTAAAAGGCATCAAGGGAAAACTGCAACAGCTTGTGAACCCCAGTCAAGTATGGGGGCAGCAGAGACACCCTGCGGATGATGTATCCAATCCCCAAGCCCAGAAGCCTGGGCCGTTAAACTAACACCCCTTGCTGTGGAGGAGAGCCACACAGTAAGCGAGGGGTTGCCTGGCTCTATAGCCAGGACATTTTTAAACAATTGGTGGGTCAGTGTCCAGTCACTGTTGTGAAGATGCGGGATGTTAAAATAAATTGTTTGATTGACACTGGCTCTATGGTTTCCATGGTAACTGAGAGTTGTTTTACTCTCTAACTGAGTGTACTTGATTCATGCCAAACGAGTCTTTGCTTTTAGATCCTCCGATAGAGAGTGAGGGGAGTTTACCAGCAGACCTTTTAATTATAGGTTCAATAGTGTGTCCCCAGAAAAAGGACAATTGCTGGTCCCAATTATGAATGTGGGGACAAGTGATGTTATTTGTACCCACATGTTCGACAAGCATCTGTACATAGGGCTGAAGTGGTGGTCAGTGGAGGGGATCTCGATATTCAGTTTAGCCTATACAGGAAGAACAAAATTGTACGGTTTTTATTGAGCAAAGTAATGTGTCACAGGGGTAACAGCTGCTCAACAAGTTCGGACCCTTAATTTTCCTCTGTTGAATGGCATGGTTTTATTTCAGTTAGCCTAATAGCTAGTTGATTTGCATTGAGAGATGATCTTATGGAAAGTACTCCATGCCAATCTCTAGGTATGGTGAAGGCTATGTGATGATGTGGGGCTATTTTAATTCCAAAGGCCAAGGGAACTTTATCAGGATATCCTGGATCCATGAAGTAACTGGCCTTTAAAAATAAAATCTGCCTGCCTCTACAGCTGTGGGATCAACACTGTTCCTGGTTTAACCTTTTTGATTGTTTGTTGCAGAAACCTGATGGAGAAGATAACAGTGTACTCAAATGTTATGAGCTAAGATTTTTATTTTAATGTTTTGTCCTCCAATAATTCAGTCTCTCGCTGCCCAGACAGCAACATGCTGTCGACCCAGATCCAGCCCACATCTAGTCTACCAGACGTGTACCGGATCTGGGCCGACACTATATTGCTGTCTGGTTGCAGTATAGAGCAGTGTTTCTCAACTGATAGGTCTGGTCATGAACCAAATATTGCTCTGACTCTTCTGAGGGAAACAATGCAAATATTTAAATGCAACTAACCTAAACTTGATCATGAGATAGTTGGAAAAAAACTCCTAAAGGACAAGTGTTTTGGAAAATAGTTTTCTATTTCAGCACATTTTATGTTCATAATTGATGATGTTCATAGTAATATTAACCCTCTGGGGTCCTTCGTTTAACAGTCACACTCAGGACCTTCGGGTCCAAATGGACCCGGAGGGCGGGATTAATATATATATAAAAAAAATCTTTTTTTTTTTTTTTTACTTGTTTTTTATAATATTTTTTCTTTTCTTTTTTGGTGTTTTGAGATAATTTTATGATTTTAATTAATATTTATGCAATAATTATGACCCATTTTTTCCCATTGAATATAATAGACATTTTTTATATATATTTTATTTTATTTTATTTTTATTAAAAAAAATGTGTGTGTGTGTGTGGTTTTTTTTTGTACTCTTGATGTTTTAGAGCTTCACCCCTTCACTGTTGAGTCCTTTTTTTCTGCATCCTGGCTGATTTGTAGATTGTATGCACAAAAAAATTCTGCTTTTTCATATTTTTTACAATTTCCCATTCATTTCCTATGGGGGTCATTTTTGACCAAACAGCAGAAGTGTGACGTGCTTGGATCATGACCCCAATTTTTTTGTGTGTTCACATACCCAATACCATAAAAGTCACCAAGTTTCGGAACATTCCGATGAAGCTGTGATTTTTAAAAATTCAAAACAGATTTTTGTAATCTGAATTTATTAGTGTATATGTGTATAAAAGTGTGTTTGTGTGTGTGTGTGTGTGTGTGTGTGTGTGTGTGTGTGTGTGTGTGTGTGTGTGTGTGTGTGTGTGTGTGTGTGTGTGTGTGTGGATGTGTCTGTTTTGCACTCTTGATGTTTTATAGATTAACCCCTTCACTGTTGTGTGCTTTTTTTCTGGATCGTGGCTGATTTGTAGATTGTACGCACAAAAAAACTCTGCATTTTCACATTTTTGCCAATTTCCCATTCATTTCCTATGGTGGGTCCATTTGGACCCGAAGGTCTTGAGTGTGACAAATTTTTTACAACCACTTAGACTATTCAAATCCTGTCCCCAATTTTTTTGGGTGTTCATATACCAAGTACCAACAAAGTCACCAAATCTCGGACCATTCCGATGAAGCTATGATTTTTTACATTTTTTTATTTAAACGCTTCGGGTCCATTTGGACCCGAAGGACCCCAGAGGGTTAATCCATTTCAGCATTTGATTTTGTTTTAGTAGTATTACTTTTACTTTAGAATTGTTAACCATGTAAAATCTGGGTCTTGAAATGAAACACTGAAGTAGAATGCAAATGTATTATTAGTTATTCTCAGTTAATCTGCAAAAGAGTACTCAATAACAGCTTCTTCATCCCACAAGAACGGCCAAAAAAGCATAAAATCTGGTCTAGACCTGAAATACATGTTCATGCCTTGTCGTTTTCCTGCATGACAAGCTTGCTTGTACTGAGAAGTTTGACTCTTTTCCAACCGGGGAACACCCCATTCTCTGGGACGCGCACATGTACAGCTTGATTCTCCTTCAAGTGGAGCCGTGGACACTCTGCAGACTTATGATGACCTGATACTGTGGAAATTTGGACCTCAAGATACTGAAATCATTCAAATGAAATCATTAAAATGGACCAAAAAAACGTAACTTTTGTCAGCAATGATGGAAGATTCGGAGAAAACTCCAGATAGACAATCAAACTGGATCTCTGACCATCAGAAACATCAGAACTGAACACACTGGTGTCGCGGGTCGTTCCAGACCGCCACTTAAAAAGGATCACATATGCAAACGAATTGTTTGAATTACAAGATTATTTATTTATGTAGAAAATTATTTATTTAAAAAACATAAGAGCACGTCTAGGGAATAAAAAGAAAATAATGGTTGAAGAGTAATGAAAAGACTATTGGGAGAACTAAATTCCAAAGAGAGAAAGCATTGTTGGGAGAGAGCGGGGCACAACCACAAGTTTGTGTAAACCTACTTTCAGAGTATTTTTTTTTCTCCTGCATTAATTTCACACGTCTAGTACAATTATGTGGTTTTGTTCAGTGTATACGTTTCTCTTGATTTACCCCAAAAGAATGGAAGTGAAATGTGACAACATGCCCCATAGGGGTACATTGTAACATGACCATAATGACAGCTTAAAAAGCTATCTGATCTAATAAATAAAATAAAAAAAAATATATATATATACAAGACAAACTAAATAATTTGTCAATAAAATACAATTATTAACTTTTTCATATAAAATAATGGCATTTTTTAATAATCAAAAATACACTATTTTTTGAGTTTGACAACGAACACACTGGAAAACACAGCTATACAGAATAGTTCAAAACATAATAATAATTAATAATTTCTAAACCCTGCTAGTGTCTTCTGCTGGCTAGATCAGCATTAAAAAACTGTTAAAACTAATAACAGATATATGATCAAAATAATATCTGATTTGTCTCATTTTAAAACACACACACACACACACACACACACACACACACACACACACACACACACACACACACACACACACACACACACACACACACACACACAAAACAGAGATAAAAAATTAACTTCAGTAAGAAATGCACTTTTTCTATGGTTAAATAAATGTTAAGTGATGTATTCCAGAGATTTTTTATTTTATTTTGGCAAAAAAAAAAAAGAAAAAAAAAAAAAGGAAAGAAGACACATTCCGATGTCATACTGCCCCCAAGAGGTAGAAAGTAGAATACAGGGCCGTAACACTGGACTTTATGAACAGCCGTGGGGGTGAAAAAACTGTGGTTAAAGACCTTCACTGAAGAGATTCAACTGTCTGTGGGACAAAAAAAACATTTTTCACGAGTTTTAAAAAAAGGGCCTTTGACTGAATGATTTCACTCCTGAGCTTTACAAAAGACAATATCCTTAAAATAAAAAAACGCCAGTAACATCTGAATAAATATCTCCAGTTTAGGAGTAATTTTAATATGGCAAACCCAGTTCAGGTGAATGAATGTATAGTTCGGCTGGCATTCAGGCTAGGTATGTTTATTTATTTGACGGGAAATAAACTCTTATTCTGAAACATTCTCTCTGTACTGATTACGTTATTGTGATTTTCCCATCTTATATTGGAGCAAAGAGTAAAAAAGAGCTGAAACTTATTCAGTGAATATGATTAGCTCTTGTTGAAGCCACTATAAATCTTCCACCAGCAGAGGTCAGTGTCACAACAGTAATGAATGACCATCAGTCTTCAAAAGTCTTTTGACGCTCTTGCTCTCTGAGCTCAATGAATGTGGTTTATTCTCTTGTGTAGATGTTAAAGCAGTAGAGAGGTGTGTGTGTATGTGTGTGTGTGTGTGTGTGTGTGTGTGTGTGTGCCTGGGCTACACATTGTGAACCCCGGCCCTTTCTGTTCACATAATCCCCTTCATTGAGGCCTTGATGGCAGTCTATGGTCTAGCTAGCCTATAGTCTATGGTACCAATCACGTGAAGCCTGAGTGACACATACTGTAATCGGCATGGTCATGATTGTATGATCTTCATAAAAAAATTATGATAGCCAAAAAAAAAAAAAAAAAATTCTGCTTTAAAAAAACTACTTTACAACATCAGGTCTTAAGTGGCTTGGAAATGCCACAAAAAAAAAAAAAACTACAACTGTTTTTTCAACCTAAAAGCGCCAGGTAAACTCCGAATGACACGACAGACAGCACTTTCCATCAAGTTCTCCGCATCTCCAATAGTGTAAAGGAAAGAGCCACTCGCAAAGCTTTTTTTTTAAACTAAAACCTCCAATCAAAAGCTTCATTGAGTTGCGTGACAGCTGCTCTGCTCTTTGGACTTTGTTCTTTATTATAGATTCAGTTTGCGCGATGTTTTGGAAATAATTAAAGCCCTCCCCTCCTCTCATTCTCGTTCTGTTGATTATATATCATCATGAGCCGCAGCCGCAGATGGTGATGTTTGGTGTGTGTGTGGATGGATTCCAGCTAGTATATAAACTCCAGGTGTGCATATATCACTTTTCCGACCTGATTATTATAGATTATTATTATAGTGAACTTTATATTGCACAAATAGGCTATGCTTTCTCAAAATATGTAATGAAAGCCATTTTATGGTGAAATAGTTCTAAAATAAGAACAAATAACTGTTTCACCATCACCAATAATTCCCACATAATAATCTCTAAAGCACTGTACTGCTGCAGCCAATGATAGAGTCATACGTCATCATCTTACTCTGTGAGCACGAGCAGCAGACAGACACATTCAGAGAAACACGAAGTTTTGAACAGTACTTTGCTAAACCGTTTGAAAACACGTAATCAACCGCACCATGAGTGCTTTAGCCTATTTATCAGCAATCGATCGTACATCGTTTGAGGAAAATGATTTTAAACACTGATTTCATCTGTCTATGCATTCTGATCACAAATGGTAAGTCGGATTTAATCTCATGCAATGCGCGAGCGACTTGAACAAAATGTTTTACAAATTCACGTGTTTCTTATTCACCATTGTTTGTTTGTTATGACATAATATTAACTTGTTTGAATCTGTTTCAGGTGTGTTTGGTGAAACTGATGAAGTGAAGTCAGTGTCAGTGACTGAGGGAGATTCTGTCACTCTAAACTCTGATGTTCAAGTACAGAGAGATGATCATTTGCTGTGGATGTTTGGACCTCAAAACACTCTAATAGCTGAAATCATTAGAAGAGACCAAATGAACTTTGTATTTGTCAGTAATGATGGAAGATTCAGAGACAAACTCCAGATGGACAATCAAACTGGATCTCTGACCATCAGAAACATCAGATCTGAACACACTGGACTTTATGAACTGACCGTCATCAGAAGTAGAAAAACACAGAAGAGATTCAATGTTTCTGTCTATGGTGAGTAAACTGTATTCAGTTATATCACAAATAATGCTAATTATTTATTGAATTCTAGTCTGTAGTGTGCTGTATAATATTTTAATACAGAATTCAAATGCTTAAATAATAAATGAGACATGAAGGGCCCTATGTGTTCTTACAGTTTTTCTAGATTGCTTAAACACATTTCTTGAAACTATGCCTCATATTCTCAAAAAGGTAAACACAAATTCCCCAAACATCCTATTTTCAAGTCAAAATGAAGCTCTACACTCAAAACCATTCATTCTTGCTGAAAAACTAAACTTTGCCCTCAAACATCACACACAAGCCCTTACAAACACACATACTGTACTACAATATAGTCTAACAACTAGTGCAATAAATTCAAAATAAAAAAGGTGAAATAAATTCAAAACAACATTTCCAAAACTGGTAAGTTATGTTGCTTGTGTAAGTTATGCATCCTCTTCCTTCACCTCTTCCTCCACTCCCATCTACTCCTCCCCCTCCTCCCTCCTCCTCCTCCCTCCTCCTCCTCCTCCCTCCTCCTCCTCCCTCCTCCTCCTCCTCCCTCCTCCTCCTCCTCCCTCCCTCAGACGCTAACTGAGCTGAAGCTGTGCTGACTTGAGTGAACATTGCAATATTGAATGCTAATGCTTTCTAAAGGACAACATTGTGTAGGCAATGAGAAATGAAGGGATTTGTGTGTAGAGTTTTGCAGTGACAGTTCAACAAATCTGACTCATGTGTCAAAACAGGGAATAGTGTTTATAGTTTAGGGAAATGGGTGTGCTTTTTGATGGCATTATGGTTTTGAAATTTTAGTTTAAAAGCCTGGTTATAGTGTTTAAGCAATCAAGAAAAACTATAACACACAAAATAAGATAAAAATGAGCATCAAACAGAAATAACCCGCATATGGGGTGTTCAAGGTGCATATATAAAACAGACTGCAGACAGTTCAACAGGATTCAACAGCTCTTAAAGGGGCCACACCCTATTTCCACTTGTTACAAGCTGTTCAAATGAACAGGCATTTCCTTTCTTTCTTGGCCTTGCATTCAGATTGTTGGTTTCTTTTTTATTAGCCTGGCAAGAAAACAGCTGCATCATGTTATATTTTTGTTACTGATTGATGATAATAATACTGAGATACATATTTTACTTATTTCATGTTTTCAGCTCCTCTACCCATTCCTGTCATCACCACTAACACTTCACAGTCTTCATCCTCATCAGAGTCCAGATGTTCACTGGTGTGTTCAGTGTTGAATGTGAGTGATGTGACTCTCTCCTGGTACAAAGGAATCAGTGTATTGTCCAGCATCAGTGTGTCTGATCTCAGCATCAGTCTCTCTCTACCTCTGGAGGTGGAATATCAGGATAAAAACACATACAGCTGTGTGATCTACAATACCATCAGCAACCAGACCGCACATCTGGATATCAGTCAACTCTGTCAACCATGTGAAGGTACGTGAGCTGTGATATTACAGTGTCCTGACCTGTAGCTATTGATTGAAATATTTTGTAGTTTCATCTTTATGAGCTATAACTATAAAAAAATATCAGTAGGTCATATATATGTATGTATTATGTGCCCGTTGGGCATCCGTAGCAGTCACGTGCAACAAGTGTGATATGATTAATAAAAGGTGACTGGTATCTGAGCAAGTGTTCCGGCAGACTGCTGAGAGAGGCAGACCTCTCACTTGAAAAAGGAATGCAGCAAATGTGGCTACAAGCATGAATATAGAAATGGTCCTGCATTTGGGAAAACGTGTTAAAACTGTCAAAAGAAAAATCACTTAAATGCTTAAATGTGCATTTCCAAGAGCCATATGAGCCAGGGTAAAAGAATACACACAGTTGAACAGAGTGAGGATATATTCATTGGAATAATATCTGCGTTATCTCTGGTTTCCGCTCATACTACCATAGTAACTATGGGGACAGACGTGGACAACTGTGTTACGTCTAGCTGCACGCTCACGCTGTTGTTGTTTCGTTCAAACATTATGGACCGTGGCAAGCAGGACAAAAGGAAAACTAAAACGAGGATCAATATTGGCGTGGCGTTTTCGACATGCCGAGAGCTCCACATCCATGACAAACTTCGACTTGACAGAGATGCTGCTCTTGCATGTACTTTATTAGACAGGTGATCAAATAAATATACATAAAACTAATCAATGTTATATAGCTTAACATGATTAAATGAAATCAGTACTCTAATGTTGATCTAGCTTACTGCTATAGTCACATACAGCAAACAAACTAACACATAGAATAACATTATAACTTTCAACACACTCAAATGCAGTTTAGTGTGATAGTGTAGACCAAGTGAAACAGCGCTGTGTTACCTCACAAGTTTCATTCGTCTAATAAACTGACCTGTGTGAGTAGTAATTCAGCACTTGCGTATGAATGAAATGTCCTCATTCCTTTATAACCGCGGGGCATGTGGCGCTGATATCTCTCATTAGCAATCGCGCCCTGCTTCATACCACAGTCATGTTAAAAAACATGAATGTATTCACTCATCCATAAACATTATCAGATCCTTCGCCATGAAGACAAGTTCCATAATTCTGCTTATGCATCATCAACCTACGCCTTTGTTATTGTAAGAGGTTAGCAAACCCTAGCGAAAAAAACAACAACATATTGTAGCATTAAACAAATGAGTTTTTGTCTAATATTTATATAATATATTATGTAGTTTTATTACGATATCACATGAGCAAGAGTGCCGTTTTCCCCAGCACAATTGCAAATGTGATATTTATGTTTAATACAACAGTTGAATGAACAATAAGTGAAAATTGTGAGTAACATTTTAGATACAATATTGTCAGTAGCCTATTGTTTGTTTTTCCTTTATTTCCCCAACGAAAATTAAAAAATTAAACCATAGCAGATGCAACAGACAGCGATGATTTTTATTTTTTTATTTATTTTTTTACACAGACTGAATCCGCAGTTCAATTTTGAACTAATCAGTGTAATTAATGATTCTATGGCCAATCACTAGCTTCTTTCCTGAATGAATCAGCTGTTTGAACAAACTGGTTGAATTAATGACTCCTTAAACTCACTGACCCACTTACTGGTGGTTTTAGTTTCATATGTAAAGTACCCTTTAATTAAAAAGTTCAAATTAGAATAGCAATCAATCAAAAAATCATAGCATTATTTATGCAGTGCACCTGGAAATCAAACTTATGGTGGCAAATTTTATTGCCCCTTAATAAAAAAGAATAATTTCTGCCGCTGCTGTGAAATGACCACTGCTTAGAATATGAATAATATGAATATATTCATGAGTCAGCTGCCAACAACAGGCCTAAACCAGCCATGGTACCAGCTGGTATCATTATTATCAACAAAACTTTGAAAATATCGAGATATAATTTTTTTGTCAATATTGCACACCCTACTGTAACAGTATTCATTTTTATTTCTTAAGGTCTAAAAAATCCTTAAATGTGACTTTAAAAAGTGTGCGAAAAACTGCTCTCAGATCTTCTGTCTTGTGTCTTGGTTGAACTCTACGGACTCACTTACTCCAAGTGCTGTTTTCTTGTTTGTTCATTACAGAGCAGAGTAAACATCCATATCTTGGACCACTGATAGTTGCTGCAGTGCTGCTATTTGCAGTTTTTGGAGGGATTGGGTGCTGGATCCGTAAACAAGCAGGACAAGAAGGCAAGTGTTATTGAAACTCTTTTAACTGTGCTTGGAACAACTGCTTTAATATACATTTTACACCATTTCACGTTCAAGCATTATGCCTATATATTATAGTTAAATGACAATTTAGGTATTCACAAGCAAAAAAAATTCACAAGCAACATATGAGAAGACATCAGAGGTTGGCAGTTGGTGGTAAAAACCTTCTCTAACTTACATTTACAAATCATTCAAAACCAAAAAAAGTGTTTATGTTGTCTGAAGCTAATATTGATAAATATTTTAGCTTTGAAAGCTTGTGACGTCTGGGTGACAGTTTCTCTGCACCCTTTGTAATGTGCATATATATTATAAACTTTGTAGCTTTGTAATTTAATACAAGTTAATACTTACTAAAGTAGATTCACAGACTGAAGACTAAAGCTAAAGGGGTGGAAGTTGTTCTTATTTGGTTTCGTGAGCTGTCATCAATATCCTTTAAATTAATTTCTAGGCAAAATGGCAGTTTTGGAGCTGAACATCTGTCTTAAAAAAATGTGGTCTTCTATGCTGAATTTCTGTTTGTAATTTGTTATTATCAGAGAGATTTGCATCAACACTGTTGTTGTCTAATTTTGTCCCTTTGTTGGGGATTTTGCAGTTTTGACCCCAGGACCAGATATGAAGAATGAAGACCAGGAGTCAGAGATGCAGTTAATTGAAGGAAAAAGACTTTCTACACTTCTGTTTGTCTGAATTGGTCATTCCATCTCTTCTGAGTGCTTGTTGTTCACCACACTGGAGCCACCCGCTACAATGTGTTTTGAAAAAAGGAAAGAAAAACTTTAAAAATCTTTTCATTTTGGTTGAAGATAATATTTTAACAGTGCAAAAGTCGTCCACATTTCATTGATCCATAATTGTATCCGAACGAAGATGCGATGCGAGGTCAAGTGATTGTTTATGTGAAGTTTTACCTGTTTAAAAATATGATTGTATTCTTCCACAAGGTTGAAGCCGTCAGAGCTCTAGCTAGATCAGGAGAACTTTCCTAAAACCTGATAAGATGTACTTTCTCTCATTCTGAAGTTTTAGACTGTTCTTTTTTATTCTTTGGTGAAAAAATTAAAAGTAAATGCTTTAACTTTGATTTTAGAAGGATAGATATTTAGAAACACTTTTATAAAGTAGAGGTGGAGCTCAGAAATCCACCCCTTCACCTTTGTGATTTGTTTCCGTTTTATTAGAGAAACTATTATGCTGCAAAAGACCCTTTATGGAAAAAGACACTGGATGGAGGTTTAATACAGTTTAGCAGTGACAAAGTACATGAAAGGTCCTAAAATTAAACAGATTGAAGGCAAAACCTCAAACCAAACCTCAATCCGTTTATACAGTTTGTACAGTGTTACCATCCGTGATGTAAATGAAGTTGCTGCTTTTGCACAGTTGTGGTCTTTTTAGTAATTAGGGGAGAGCGGGGCACAACTTTACACTTTTTGCTTTTCTCCGTTTGTGTAAATCTACTTAGGGTTCAGAATTTAACACGTCTAGTACAATTATGTGGTTTTGTTTTATTAATACAGTGTATACTTTTTATTGATATCCCCCGAAAGAATGGAAGTGAAATGTGACAACATGCCCCATACGTTGTAACATGTGAGGGGCACATTGTAACATGGCCATGATATGACAGCTTAAAATGCTATCTGATTCTTCGTGAAAATATGTTCTGAAAGATTCCTTAAAGGGATAGTTCACCCAAAAATGAAAATGCTGTCATCATTTACTCTCCCTCAAGTTGTTCCAAACCTCTATGACTTTCTTTCTTCTGCTGAACACAAAAGTAGATATTTTGAAGAAAGTCGGTAACCAAACGACTGATGGACCCCATTGACTTCCATAGTAGGAAAAAAAATACTATGGAAGTCAATGGGGACCAGCAACTGTTTAATTACCAACCTTCTTTAAAATATCTACTTTTGTGTTCAGCAGAAGAAAGAAAGTCATACAGGTTTGAAACAACTTGAGGGTGAGTAAATGATGACAGCATTTTCATTTTTGGGTGAACTATCCCTTTAATAAGCTTTGTTCGGGATGTTAAACTACTTTAGTAGCCCTAAGGACAGCCATGGTGAAAACATTATTTGAAATCTCCTTGTGAAATTTGCTAGAGTACGTATGGGTCAGTGTTTTGATTGCAGAAGAGTTCGACAAAGGATTACTAACACATAATAAAACACAACTCCAGGTATGTTTTTGATGAGGATATGACAATGCAAAATGGTTAAAATCTCTAAAAAGTCTATGTTGGTATAAAGACCCTTTGTTAATAATTTACTTGGGAAAAAAATGGGCAAAACTAAAATATAAGTACATAAACTGATGAATCGATTAATCGTAAAAAATAATCGACCGATTAATCGATTATCAAAATAATCGTTAGTTGCAGCCCTATTGCTACATGCATTAAAATACTTCTAACCTTACTGTAATCATAGATACTGTAAGTAAAATAATTTGGGAGAAAACCTAGGACTGGTAGTGGTTTAGAGAATGGATGAATTTTAGAATATAAAATAATTTCATATTCAGCTAATTTAAACTTAATAAAAACCTGTCTAGACCTGAAATGATTCTTGAGCTTGTGCTTGTGCTTCTGCTGCCTTAAAAACAACTGTCATTGTTTGTGTATTTTTCCCATATTTCAGCATTATTTCATGAACGTTGTACTGAATGGAATGCAACAGAATAAACAATTTCATTTCACTTCATGAAGCTTTTATTATTAAACCACTTTTCTTATACTATTTTCTCAAACCTAAAACAATCTAGTCCCTGATAGCTTTTAACATAAACACTAAATTACACAAAAATAATAATGAATTGAGTTCTTTCATCTAGTTAACATATTAAAACCAGCTTGCTTTAATCTAACTATCACTTCAGCAGTTACTGCAGTTTTCCTGCGTGATAGGACATGTTTCCACAGGTTCGGCTCTTCTCCAAGGCGGGAACACTGGAATGTTTTCCGCCCTCATTATACAGGTATTACTGCAGCACATAGCCATGGGTGGAGCGTAAATTCCAGCTAAAGTTTAAACATCCTTTGTGTGAACTGTTTTTTTTGGTGAAATTCCTGCTTTTCTTTTCCTCATCTTTTCCTCATCTCTGCTTAAATCAAGTGTTGTATCAGCACTGGTCTCTCTTGTCTCTCTCTGACTTCCAAATGTTTCTTTACTTACAGGGGGCTGATCAGGGCATGGATAAGAGGAGGGAAACTGTACAGTTTGGTGTGAGAAATACCATAGGTGAACCCCTCACAAATGCAAAAGCAAAAGCAAACTCTCTCCATCCCCTTAGGGGGAACACCAAAATGCATTCATTTTTTTTATTATTTCAATCTTGACTGCACCTGTCCAACTTCATACTGACTCCTAAAACAGTATAATCTTGTATAAACTTGAGTTGAGCTGGTTTGTGTGTTTAATATTCTTAGTTATTTACACAGTTATGAACTGTGTGTGAATTTATCCATTAAACAATGTAACAATAGTAAATAAAGCAAGAAGTTTTAGCTAAAAATTATCCAGTGAAAGCTTCAATCTAAGCAGATACTAAGATTTCATACTTTCATTTAATGTGCATCAGGGTTACGGGCACCCAAGGCTTATTTATGCACATGGAAGAGTGTATCGCAGTTTGTTGTGTATGGGGCTGCGTAGAAGGAGACCAGTTAGAATGTTCATGATAACCCCTGCCCATCGTCGAAAGCGCCTACAAAGGGCATGTGAGTGCAGCTAAGCCGCATCTCTCCAAGGGTCTCATTTATAAAACTGTGTGTAGGATCCTTACTAAAAGTGTACGTGCGCCTGAAAGGCAAAAATGGCATAGGGCAAAAAATATTCAGATTTATAATACCGTATGTACGCCAGAACCTTTAGAAATCCCAGTCAGAGGAAGATTGTTCACATGAGTCTCCACCCAGAAATAGCCATATGGAGCTTACAACCATAGATATCATATAAAGGCTAGATGTCTTGTCCGCGCTGCTGGCCAATGGAGCTCGACATCCGCACACGGCGGCCATCTAACCACAGGGTGCTCGCTCACTCATAACATGGTGCATGTACTTTTAAATAACCATAACTTGCTCAATTTTCTACCGATTTTCAAACGGTTTGGTTTGTTATAAACGTCAGAGATGTAGCTATTATACTGCATACATATGAATAATTATGTTCAAAATGTTTAAGCATTCAGAATTATAGCCACGTTAATAACGTTTGTAAGAAACCAAACCGTTTGTAAATCCGTCCAGATTTCAGCGAGATAAGAGGATTTGTGTGCGTGCTGCTCACTCACCTTAATGCACAGAGCCCTGTCCTAAGATGGCCGCCGGTGATGCCGGAAGTGACTCCGCCTTAAGACATCTAGCCTTTATATGATATCTATGCTTACAACACCTAGCCTAGTTTTATATGCATAACCTCATCTGCATATCATTTGCATATGCATATTCATCTACGTGATGCCATGTTTGATGGTAAAAAAAAAATTAGGAAAATATGAGATATGCATGTGTCGTCACATTGCATTGATAAAAAATCATTTAGTAGCCTATCCTTGCCTTGTTTTTGAATAAATAAATAAAATAAAATACATTACAGAGAAAGATTTTACATTTTACATACTTTTCTTAAATTTACAGTATTAAACAGTATTTAATTATCTGATATAATGTTAATTTACTGATTTATTGAACTTTTGTACCATAGTAATACACTGACAACGACCTATAACAGTGGTGATGATAATCACATGATGAATTAAAGTGAAGGGGGTGGATTGTAATCCACTGCTGCTTCAATGTATATGTAATGAGTGATTATCATAAAGGTATTAATCAATATTTTTCCTTCTAAATATCACATGAGTTGGATGACTTCTCTGGAGATTTTACTTTGTTATAGAAGTTACCAGTGTGACTACTGAAATGTTATTTTCATGTGTTCTTTAATGTCTGTATTTGATATCTGAATGCAGTAACATTGCTTGCCTATTTATCCCGGCTTCCAGAAATTAAATAAGGACTTGTTTTGTGTTTGAGAAAGGTCTTCAACATGTTAAAACACATTGGGGTCATTAAAGTCTATAGTTTAAGGTACCATTTGTCAGTTAAAGCCTATAGTTTCCATTTAGAATAAAGTGTCCTTTCCTGAGAGAAAGAACTTATCTTGATGTTTTGAGACGAGACTCCTGTTTATGGTTAGAGCCTGGCCAAATCCAACCTTGGAAAAGCTGTGTGTTGGTGTGTGTGTTAGTCTTCTTGCTTATAGGTTAAGGAACCACTGGCATTGTTGGAGATTGACTGAGTTGTTGTTCGAGACAAGCTGGCACCCAGCAACCCAAATCTGCGACCTGGAAGGTCACGACGTGCCTGACTTCAGGGTCCGAGTGTCAGCGGCATTATCTCTGGAGATATGCTTCTGTCTATCTGTATATGTATGGAAAATTACTGTTTATCAATTTCTTAGCCAATCAGAATCATTCAACCTGTAAGCAATGACGTAGTTTAGACCTTGGAAATGGTATAACTGCTGTGATCTTTGTAAATGTAAGCAGGGCGGCCTACGAACTCCTGTGTGAGTCTTGAAGCTGACTTCTGCTTATGAAACTGCAAACTATCTTCAGTAAAACTTTTCTTACATTTTTTATAATTCTGACTCCGGGTCTTCTTTTCAAACATGGGTCCTTAACTGTTAACCCCTACAAAAGCTCATCACAAGCAGCGCTTACACAACAAAGTTAGTATTAATATATAGAAGCTGCACAGTGTCATTCACACAAACACTAAACACCATCATGGTAACACATTTTAAAAATGCAATAAACATTAATTTAACAACATTAAAGGTAACATAAAACCCTAATGTCATAACTGATTAGAAAAAAAAAACCTAAGAAAACTATGAAGAAACATACTGTAGTTATTTTAACAAAAATACATCAAATGTACATCAAAAGTGTCAAACAGGGAATTGTGGGAATGTCAATTTACGTTTTTTTTTCACTGTAAATTACAATGACTTGTTAAAAAACTGTAAATTTAACGGTATTTTACAGTAAAATTACATTAAATGTACCGTTAGATCTATCACAGTTAACAGTGTTTCACTGTAGCATTTTTACAGTCTTTGACCATTAAAATCATGATAATTTTTTACAGGCTGCATAACTCAGTCATGCATGTCTAGACTTGAGTATAGAGTTGGTTTGTGTGCTTAGTTGTCAGTTAGTATTATTATACAGCCATCCACATACTATCCTATTCCAAGAGTCAGGAGTCATAAAAAGAGATAAAGAGAAGTAACTCAGAAAAGTAGATGCAACCATCAATATTTTGCTTAGTAAGTAATTAGAGCAACATGCATTTAGTAGTCTGTTGAATATGTGCATTAGCCAAGGGCTCCCTCTGCTGACTGCGAGTGAGATCTACAAGAATACCACACACTGGATTTGGCTGGTTGTCATGGATCAAGGTCAAGTTAGTCTGTACACTCTCAGAAAAAAAGATACAATTTTGTACCAAAGAAGGTACAAACCCTTGTCACTGGGGCGGTACCTTTTACTGGTACAAAATTGTACCTTAATATAGAGGAACAAATTTGTTCCATTCCAGTTTGTACCTTAAAGGACATGATTTGTACCATGGGCAAACCAAAATGTACCTTTTGTTGGTTAACTTGTTGGTACAATATTGTACCTTTTATCAAAGGTACAAATTTGATCTCTTAAGGTACCGCCCCAGTGACAAGCCCCTTTGTACCTTAACTGTGTCAAATTTGTTCCTACGAGAAAGGCTATTTTTCTATTGAATAACAAGCACATTCAACAACTGAATCAAAAAGGCATCAATTTAATAATTTCTGTAAATACATATCAAATTCATATGAACATTTGAATACTTTCATTCCAACTTACAGTAAAGTATATCTTTGTGTAAATACATCAAAGATTTCACAATACAATAAAGACTTAGCAAAATTAACAGAATATCACTTCTTTAAAAAGATTTGAAAGAATTTAAAATGCAAAAATGTTACAGTACATAAAATATATTTTCTTATCTACAACAAAGCTAGACTTGTTTTTTTCCCCCCACTTTTCACACAATACCCTTGCATTTATTTAACTTTTTAAAACACCATCATCCAACCGAACTGCTCGGCAATTTCAGATCCCTCCATTTTTACACTGCTGAAGATTCTCCTCTCACTGAAGACACGTCCAGTCAAGACATTCCCAAGATCTGCACAGTGGGTTGAGATGTAGCCGGTTCTTCCTGAACATAATGAAGAATCAATATTAGTAAAGACAGATGTAAATTTATTAAATCTATACTTCCAATGACAAGCTCAAATTTCACTTCTAGACTTAAAGGGATAGTTCACCTAGAACTGAAAATTCTGTCATTTACTCGCCCTCAAGTTTTTCCAAATCTGTTAACTTGAACAAAAAAGATATTTTGAGAATCGAAAATTAAACAGTTGATGGGGCCCCATTAACTTCCATAGAATATTTTTCATACTATGGAAGTCAATGGGGCCCCATTGACTGTTTCATTTTTTGGGTGAACTACACATCCTTCAACATCTCGTTTGGCATCCATGTAATGTGCTTCTATAACGGATTTCAGCTTAGCCAACCTCAAATTAACAACCTCAAAAACCTCAACCTGAAAATTATTTTGTTAATTACTCACCCTCATGTCATTTCACACCTGTAAGACCTTTGTTCATCTTCGGAACACAAATGAAGATATTTTTAATGAAATTCTGAGAGCTTTCTGTCCTTCCATTGGGAGCAATGCAACTAACACATTCAAGGCCCAGAACGATAGGAAAGACATCATTGAAGTAATCCATGTGACTCCAGTGGTTTAACCAATTTTATGAAGCGATGCAGGTGCTTTGTTTTAGCAAAAAAACACAATTTAACACTTTATTTATTAGGGGGAGCACTACGACGCATGCGAATTGTGTTGACTCAAGACCGGGTGTTGTTCCATGAATGTGCTTTAGATAATATTATTTTGTAAATATAGAGGTAAATTATGCTTCTTTTTTTTTTTTTGGCAAAACAAAGCTTACATCGCTTCATAAAATTGAGGTTAAACCACTGGAGTCACTTGGATTAGTTTAATGGTGTCTTTACTACCTTTCTGGGGCTTGAATGTTTTAGTTGCGTAGGCTACCAATGGAGGAACAGAAAGCTCTTGGATTTCATCAAAAATATCTTCATTTGTGTTCCGAAGATAAACGATGGTCTTACAGGTTCGGAATGACATGAGGGTGTATAATTAATGACAGAATTAAAAAAATTGCTGAACTATACCTTTAAGGAATCCTGGAAACACCTTAAATCAACCACAGCATGCATTCGGTCCATTTTCTGGAATAACTGAAATGCAGATAAGAAAACAATTTTCACACACAAAAAAACTTTCTGCATTTTTACATTTCCCACAAAGTTTTAAATGATTCACTTAAAGCTTCATATAAAATACCCAGAAAAGTAAAATGTTAAACTAATCCATTTGAATTGAGAAGTTTGGTAAAAAATGTCTGAAGAGACTACCGCTTAGTATAATAAACAGATTAAATTTAGGATTTTATTCACATTTAAACATTGAACAAACAGAATCTCAACCGCACTTGCTTTGACAAGCGAGAACAAACCTCAGTGGTTCTTGCGGAAGCTCAAGCGTGCTGCAAAACACATGAGAATGAACATCATCGGTTTTCGCACGTTTAGCAAACATGATTGAGCTTCTGTTTACTGCAACTGATGTGTGAATTGATGTATATTTTTATGTGAATAAAAGCCTAAATTAAATCTGTTCATCATATAAAATGATCGTATCTCTACAGAAAAACTTGGACTAAACTGCTCAATTCAAATTATTTTACGATCTCTTTATTATGGTAGCATTCAGGTATCAAAAGACATTTTGAAATTTAATATGCAAAATGGCAATGTAATATATAAAATGGCAATGTTCTTATTTAAATTTACATTTTCCATACCATATGTGCAATGTTTGGGGCAAAGTGACAATTCAAATTCAATAATATAATTAAATTAGCCATCTCCTACACTTGTTTTAACATATACCGGTAATTTAAACATATTACAAAATGATTAGAGATGTTTAAAGGCACAATTCACCAAAAATTAAAAAAAACTCTGTCATTAATTATTCACTCTCATGTTGTTCCAAACCTGTAAGACTTTCGTTCATCTTTGGAACACAAATTAAGATCTTTTTAATGAAATCTGAGAGCTTTCTGTCCCCCCATTGACAGTCCATGCAACTAAAACTTTGATGCTTCAAAAAGTTCATAAAGAGATCGTAAGACCAATCCTTTTGAATCGAGCAGTTTACCGTAGTTCAAATTTTCATAAGACATGATCGCTTTATATGATGAACAGATTTCAGAAGCTCAACCGAACATGCTTGACACGTGAGAACAAACCTCTTTCTCAAACGTGCTGCGCAACACACGAGAATGAACCTCATTTGTTTTCGCATGTCAAGGGAACATGCTAGAGCTTCCTTTTACCGTATTATCTGATGTGAATTGATGAATAAAAGCCTAAATTCAACCTGTTCATCATACAGCACAAATTTTAGACTAAAACACTCAATTCATATGGATTAGTTTTACAATCACTTTAGGAACTTTTTAAAGCATCAAAGTGGTAGTTGCTTAGCTGTCTATGGGGGGTCAGAAAGCTCGTAATTGATGAAAGAATTTTCATTTTTGGGTGAACTAATTAACCCTTTAACATGTTCAACGTAAAATTGTAGCAAAATGATAATTTAAATGCTATTTTCCTTAATTGCATTTACACTCACAGTTAAGACACTTATGATTGCATTTTTATTAAATACCCACGATGAACGTGGCAAAATTCAATCTGGATTTAAAAAAAGGATTCCAAGATGATCTTTGCATCAAGTGCCTTAACTTTGAGTGTAAAAGCAACTAGGAAAAATAACCTAAATTATAGTTTTGCTATAATATTTGCTTGAACATTTTAAACATCTAATTTCTGTAATACATTTCATTTTCTATTTTTGAACTTAAAAAAAATTCAATGTATGTTTTAATTTTATGTTAAAGCTAGTGTAGTAATGCAAATTATTATATTATTGATTTTGAATATTTTTTTGCTCCAGATGTTGCACATATCATATAGAAAATGTAAATATAAATACAGAAATACATCGCCATTTTACACATTACATTTCATATTGACATTTGGTACCGGTATGCTAACGTTACCATACTTTGTGAGTGTCAGAGTTTTAGGTGAATATACTTTCAGTTAAGTGACCGAAATCTTTCAGAGTTCATTTGAAGTGCAGTTACTGTGCTTTATCAAGATTGACATCACTCTGTCATTATGGCAAACATTTTGTCTTAGAAATATTCAACCTCATCAGAAAAAAGAATATCATAAGATTAAGAAACTCAAATAACACATTGTACTGATACTTGCCTCACAGCTGAGGACGCAGGAAGACTTTCAGATGACCAGCACTGACAGTTTACCATGCAGTTTACCCCATCATGATCTAAAAATCAAAGACACATTAGCTGATATGACATGTAACTTTATATTACTTAGGACAGAATCCGGTAACGTTAATCGCATTCAAAAACAGAACGAGTGATCAACTATTTTATCTGCGCACTGTTCGTTGGCGCTCAATCACGTTGTTCCAAAACCGCATTGTGGACTAATGTAAAGTAGGCTACACCAGCATGGCACCTCTGGTTGAGCATTCATTTACAACAATAATGTTTTAAATGTGAACTTACGACACAGAAACTCAATTGCTTTAAAAATTATGCAGACGGCTATCACTGACTGGATTCGTACAAATAAGCTATTTAACGTTACACTCGCTATTATCATGTTGAGTAGCTGTAACGTTTTATACATTTTATTTGGTTAAACATAATCATAAAACCCACCTTTGAATTTCCTCTTCTCTTCGTCTTATAATTCGAGTCCAGCCACTAAAGTACGTCTGACGAGGGCGGAGGCCATGGCTTGTGGTGGTGCTCCGTGCTCGTAATCTGCTTCCCGAAGTTCCCGCTCTCCGGTCTATTTGAAAATGCAGTAACGGCTGCAGCAACCTTGGGCAATCAGTTTCATGTCGCCTAATAGCAAAGTTAACATTTAACAGTTAACGTTATGGTGGATAATGGAGAACAAACGCCATATATTGTACACGTGATGACTTAATAATAGTCAATAATTGCATTAAAAAAATTAAAAAGTGTAACGTTATAACTTACAAGTCAAATGGCTAAAAAGCATTTGGAGCAAAGCAACTCGCTAAAATAACGTTAAGTGGCTGAAACATTTATATTTTAGACTTGTGAACTAAATATATACATAAATTATAAGAACTCACCTTTAAATTTCGTCTTCTTCAAGTTTGATAAAATAATCTCGACCGCACTGCAGCCGTGTAGCTGCTTCCCGCTGTCAGTTCGGAAATTTCCGTGGCTGAAGCGATTTCGACCAATCAGTGTCTTGTTGCTATGCAAAATACTCAACACAGCAACCAATCATGAATGAAATAGTAATTTGGTCCATAACTGTACCCTTGATGTGAGAACAATTATGTACCTTCATTTCAATTGTACCTTAACAGGTACCAAACAGTATCATCAGTGGTCTTTCCTGTACCATTAAAGGTACTATTATTGAAAAGGTACAAAACTGTTCTTTGAGGAACATTATTTGTACCACCGTGTACCTTTTTTTCTGAGAGTGTACACTGAACCAGCTGTACTGACTGTAAATGCACAGCCTGAGGATCAAATCCTTATTTCACCATTTATCTTATAATGGTAATCTGAGATTATCTTTATTATTGTCATGTCAGTGTACAGTATATATATATCATACAGTATATATATATACGTCATTGAGGTCAAACGTTTCCTGTAGTTTTTCACCAGGTTTGCACACACTGCAGGAAGGATTTTGGCCCACTCCTCCACACAGATCTTCTCTAGATCAGTCAGGTTTCTGGGCTGTTGCTGAGAAACACGGAGTTTGAGCTCCCTCCAAAGATTCTCTATTGGGTTTAGGTCTGGAGACTGGCTAGGCCACGCCAGAACCTTGATATGCTTCTTACAGAGCCACTCCTTGGTTATCCTGGCTTCGGGTCATTGTCATGTTGGAAGACCCAGCCTCGACCCATCTTCAATGCTCTAACTGAGGGAAGGAGGTTGTTCCCCAAAATCTCGCAATACATGGCCCCGGTCATCCTCTCCTTAATACAGTGCAGTCGCCCTGTCCCATGTGCAGAAAAACACCCCCAAAGCATGATGCTACCACCCCCATGCTTCACAGTAGGGATGGTGTTCTTGGGATGGTACTCATCATTCTTCTTCCTCCAAACATGTTTAGTGGAATTTGACCAAAAAGTTCTATTTTGGTCTCATCTGACCACATGATTTTCTCCCATGACTCCTCTGGATCATTCAAATGGTCATTGGCAAACTTAAGACGGGCCTTGACGTGCTGGTTTAAGCAGGGGAACCTTCCGTGCCATGCATGATTTCAAACCATGACGTCTTAGTGTATTACCAACAGTAACCTTGGAAACGGTGGTCCCAGCTCTTTTCAGGTCATTGACCAGCTCCTCCCGTGTAGTTCTGGGCTGATTTCTCACCTTTCTTAGGATCATTGAGACCCCACGAGTTGAGATCTTGCATGGAGCCCCAGTCCGAGGGAGATTGACAGTCCTGTTTAGCTTCTTCCATTTTCTAATGATTGCTCCAACAGTGGACCTTTTTTCACCAAGCTGCTTGGCAATTTCCCCGTAGCCCTTTCCAGCCTTGTGGAGGTGTACAATTTTGTCTCTAGTGTCTTTGGACAGCTCTTTGGTCTTGGCCATGTTAGTAGTTGGATTCTTACTGATTGTATGGGGTGGACAGGTGTCTTTATGCAGCTAACGACCTCAAACAGGTGCATCTAATTTAGGATAATAAATGAAGTGGAGGTGGACATTTTAAAGGCAGACTAACAGGTCTTTGAGGGTCAGAATTCTAGCTGATAGACAGGTGTTCAAATACTTATTTGCAGCTGTATCATACAAATAAATACATGTTTTAGAGTCAGTGTTGCAGAGTCGCACCTCTGGCAACCGTTTGTAATTTACAGTTCGGTAGGCGGACAATTATGGACAGTGATTCCGGTAAGAGAATCAAGGACAATGGAAGTATCTTCATAAACTTCTCTTTAATAACTTGTCAGGCAGTAAGTGACTATCACGTTGTGTTGTGGTCTGTAGATACATAAATACAGGAATATAATTATGAATACAATGTAACTGTACACAAATTACCTCACCAAGTATCTACAAATGACTAAACGGTCATCATAATTGAATACTCAACTGTCAGATAACAATAAACATTAAATTCTACGATAAACTCCAATATACAGCATAAAGCAGCATATAATGACAACAGCAGGTGTCTGATCATTGATTAGCGGCTATCCGCGATCGCGCCGCGATCGTCATTTGCATATCTCAATCGCCATTTGCTAAACATCTGACAAATATAACAAATACAAAGCGTTGACTAAACAATGTTTAAATAACTACTCACATTTATTGCATGAACGCACAACATTGAACAATATCAGGAAGCACGGCTGGATCTGACTATTGCATCAGTCTGCTGGAAGGAAATAGCAACTCTTAAATCAGTCCGTCATGAATCACTGCATATTTTCCGTTCCGGGACGGACTTTCTGACAGTCAGCTCTTGTGTTATTAACTCAGTAAATGTGTTTGAACTGAAGGCTTGTGGTTTAATGAGCTGGCCGGATGTTCAGTTAATGTGTGTCTGTTTATGAGAGTGTGAGACGTGCAGTTTATTCTCACAACCACAAACAAACCTTCTGAGAACCTGAAATGAGAGTTTTCAAATAAAGAGGAATTCAGAAAGATATGTTGTGATGAAACATTTGTTCATGAGACACACTTTTTAATCCGGAAGTCGTTCTTCTGACTCTCGGCTGGACGTTTGTTTCTGTCACGATGTCTTCTCATCTGTGTGTTCTGATCCTGTTTGTCCTGAGCGGTGAGAAACTCTTAACACTTTTAAACAGCAAATGTGGAGCATTTATTTAAACTCTAGTCTCGAGTGAATTGTAAAAAAAACAAACAAAAAAAAACATAACATAATTTACGCTATCTCTGTTGGACATGTTCAGGTATGGTTTCTTGAGCATTAATGTTAGTGCTTTTTACACAAATAAATATGAGTTAAAGTTCTTCTGAGCACGTCTAGGGAGTAAAAAGAAAATAATGGTTGAAGACTATAATGAAAAGACTATTGGGAGAACTAAATTCCAAAGAGAGAAAGCATTGTTGAGCAGATTACTACAAACTTTTTTTAGGAGAGAGCGGGGCACAACCACAAGTTTGTGTAAACCTACTTAGGGTTCAGAGTATTTTTTTTTCTCCTGCATTAATTTCACACGTCTAGTACAATTATGTGGTTTTGTTCAGTATATACTTTTTTCTTGATTTACCCCAAAAGAATGGAAGTGAAATGTGACAACATGCCCCATAGGGGTACATTGTAACATGACCATATGACAGCTTAAAATGCTATCTGATCTAATAATATATATATATATATATATATATATATACAAGACAAACTTAAATAATATGTCAATAAAATACAATTATTAACTTTTTCATGTAAAATAATGGCATTTTTTAATAATTAAAAATACACAAATTTTTGAGTTTGACATGAACACACCGGAAAATGCAGCTATACAGCATAGTTCAAAACATAATAATAATTAATCATTACATTGACTCGCAGTCTTTATTCACCTTTTTTGGTTTCTCAATAGAGTTCATAAAAGTATAGAATAGAATAGCATATGTCTGGGGCACATTGTAACGCAGTGTGACAACATGACCCAACAGCACAACTGGGATATAAACCCTGCTAGTGTCTTCTGCTGGTTAGATCAGCATTAAAGAACTGTTAAACCTGTTAAATAACAGATATAAGATTACAATAATATCAGATTTGTCTCATTTTAAATAAACACAAAAAAAAACAAAAAAAAGATAAAAAATTAACTTCAGTAAGAAATGCACTTTTTCTATGGTTAAATAAATGTTAAGTGATGTATTCCAGAGATTTTTTATTTTATTTTGGCAAAAAAAAGAAAAGACACATTCCGATGTCATACTGCCCCCAACAGGTAGAAAGTAGAAGACAGGGCCGTAACACTGGACTTTATGAACAAGCCGTGGGGGTGAAAAAACTGTGGTTAAAGACCTTCACTGAAGAGATTCAACTGTCTGTGGGACAAAAAAATAAATAAATTCACAAGTTTTAAAAAAAAAGGGCCTTTGACTGAATAATTTTACTTCTGAGCTTTACAAAAGACAATATCCTTAAAATAAAATAACGCCAGTAACATCTGAATAAATATCTCTAGTTTAGGAGTAATTTATTATGACAAACCCAGTTCAGGTGAATGAATGTATAGTTCGGCTGGCATCCAGGCTAGGAATGTTTATTTGTTTGACGGGAAATAAACTCTTATTCTGAAACATTCTCTCTGTACTGATTACGTTATTGTGATTTTCCCATCTTATATTGGAGCAAAGAGTAAAAAAGAGCTGAAACTTATTCAGTGAATATGATTAGCTCTTGTTGAAGCCACTAGAAATCTTCCACCAGCAGAGGTCAGTGTCACAACAGCAATGAATGACCATCAGTCTTCAAATGTCTTTTGACGCTCTTGCTCTCTGAGCTCAATGAATGTGGTTTATTCTCTTCTGTAGATGTTAAAGCAGTAGTGTGTGTGTGTGTGTGTGTGTGTGTGTGTGTGTGTGTGTGTGTGTGTGTGTGTGTGTGTGTGTGTGTGTGTGTGTGTGTGTGTGTGTGTGTTGTGTGTGTGTGTGTGTGTGTGTGTGTGTGTGTGTAGATCAGAAGAGCCTGTCAGAAAGCACACAGATCATCTCAGATCTGACACCAGTCACTGATCATAATTCCTCATTCAACACTGATTTCACCAAAACCATCATGCAGTTTAACAAGGTCTTAGGTTACAAGATTCACGAATTAACATAAAAATGTCAAATGCATTTGATATAATGAAATGAAATGTGTTCATCATGTAATTTGGTGCCAATAGATGAATCTGCCTACTATAATTGTACTAAAAATGTGTCATAGACACTAAATTAAATCAATAAACTTTTGATTCATCATGTTTTTTTTTTTGTTTTTTTTATATATATATATAATTATTTAATTGAATGTTATTTAATGTTCAGCCAATCAGTATTTCAATCACTTATTTGAAACATTTGAAAGACATTTATCATTATAGTGTGTGATCCAGCACATGTTTTAGAGTCAGCTCTTGTGTTATTTAGGTCAGTAAATGTGTTTGAACTGAAGGCTTGTGGTCTAATGAGCTGGCTGATGTTCAGTTAATGTTGTTTGTGTTTGTGAGAGTGTGAGACGTGCAGTTTAATCTCACAAACACAACCTTCTGAGAACCTGATAGACTCAGAAACAACATGAAATTAGAGTTTTCTGATGAAGAGGAATCCAGAATGATGTTGTGATGGAACATTTGTTTATGAAATAAACAGTGAGAGTTTCTGAAATATTAAGAGGAAGAAAACTAGATGTACCGCATGGCGGTACAAAATATGACCGCCGCTCAGGCCTGCACTGGCTTTCCACAAAAATAAATGACATGGAGCAATTTGGCTGTATTGCGTGTTTATGTACCTAAAAAAAGTAGTAGTATGTGCATGTCTGTCTGTGTGTGTGTGTGTATGTGTGTGTGTTTGTGTATGTGTGTGTCTGTGTGTGTGTATGTGTGTGTGTGTCTGTGCGTGTATGTATGCGTGCGTACATGTGTGTGCGTGTGTGTTTGTGTGTGTCTGTGCATGTGGATTTGTATGTGTGTGTATGGGTGTGTGTCTGTGCGTGTGGATGTCAGTGTGTGTGCATGCTTGCGTTTGTTTGTATTCCTGCATGTGTGTGTGTGACAGTTAGGGTTGCCAACTTCAGAAAAGGAAAATGCGGGACAATCGTGGTTATTTATAGGAAAATGAGGGACACTCAAAATATTTGTACTGTATCACACAGTGTACGTCATTTCAGTGTCTGCAGTTAAGTTTGTGTTTAAAAGGTTATCAGACATAAACACATTTGTATTGCTTAACCTATTTATGTATTTAATTCTAAAAATAATTTTAATGTCATACATGAAAAAAGTCACATTACAAACAAACCATAGTTCAAAATAACAGCATTTATCTAAAATAGAAAGCTTTTTTAACATTATACACTAGGCTTACAGTTCAAAAGTTTGGGGTTAGTAAGATTATTTTTTGGTTAAAAAAATAAAGAAAGTAATTGCCTACTTTTATTCAGCAAGGATGCATTACATTAATCAAAAGTGACAGTTGATAATGTTACAAAAGCTTTCTATGTACTTTCTAAAAGCTTTAAAACATTAATAATAATCAGAAATGTTTTTTGAGCATATTATTCCCTCAGGTAGATTACATGTTTTCTTCATGTTAGACTCATGAACAATAATCACGTTGTTTGCATTCGCCAAAATTGATTTTCGGGGGGGGGGAGTGGCCCCCGGGGACCAAACGAAATTTTTCCGTAAAAGTCTAGTGGGGCTACATGCCCACCAAATTTCATGTTCCCCAGTGCTTCGGTGTCCCTGGTATCGTTGACGAAAAATTCAGTAGATGACGAAAAAAAAAAAAAAAAAAAAAAAACCTTTGACAATCCCTATATGACCGGTCATAATTAGTGTTTGTTTGTTTAATGAGGATTTAAGGTAAGGTTTGCATTTACACATAACAATTGCATCAATAATTTTATGAGATTGTTTTAAATATAACATTTTGAACAGAGAAATATGAAGTGATGATGACTTATATAATGGGGACGGTTATAGAGAGTCTCAACAGGACAAAAAAAAAAACTCAGAAAAATATAAGTAAGATTTCATTCAGGAATCATAAGCCATTATAAATATGTCAATATTCAGTATTGAACATGTTTAATCGCTCCTGCTGACTGAGAGAAATCCATGTGTTCATGAGTTTGGCTGGTTATTGTCAAATCAGTCCTGACATTGATATGAGTTTATATTCACTACAGAATTCTTCATACCAAGAAGGATATGTGGAAGTGACACATTTATTCATGTTAAGTTATTATTTTTCTGGAGCATTAAGTTTATTTCATTGTATGTGAGTATAATGACAATAAAGGCTTTCTATTCTATTCTATTCTATTCTATTCTATTCTATTCTATTCTATTCTATTCTATTCTATTCCAAGATTCTATTTTCTATATGTATTATTTCTATTTTTTTTTTCTATTCTAGAATTTATTTTTTATTCTATTCTAAGATACTCTAACATAGGAGTAATCTGCGGGTTGGACATGGATTCGACCGTAATATTGTACTACAATGAATTAGACACAAAACAGGAAGAGTAATAATGAGATGCAAATGAATCAGTGAACATTTTTATCTCCCGTTGAAGCCACTATATAATTCAATGTTGAAATCTATTGTGAACTTGTCCAATTGTGAACACATCCAATAACTCATTTCCACCAGCAGAGGGCAGTGTCACAACAGTAATAACCATCAGTCTTCAAAAGTTTTTGGACGTCCAGACTTGCTCTCTGTACAGGAGAGAGCAGGGCACAACCTAACACTTTTTGACTTTCTCAGTTTGAGTAAATCCACTTAGGTTCATAGTATTTATTTTTTTCCCACATTAATTTCCCACATGTCTAGTACAATTTTGTTTTTGTTTCATTGTGTATACTTTTTTTCTCGATTTACCCCCTAAAGAATGGAAGTGAAATGTGACAACATGCCCCATAGGTGGATCAACATTGTAACATGATCATATGACAGCTTAAAATTCTGATCTAATCAAAAAAATATAAAGCCAACAAGACAAACTAAAATATTTTGTCAATAAAGTACAATTATTAACCTTTTCATATAAACTAATGGCATTTTCTAATAATTAAAAATACAATATTTTTTGAGTTTGACAATGAACACACAGGATAACACAACTATACAACATTCAAAACATAATAATAAATAAAAATTTCTGAACATTGACTCTCAGTCTTTATGCACCTTTTCTCATGGTTTCTAAATATAATTCATAAAAGTATATAATAGAATAGCATATTTATAATAGGGGCTCAACAGCACAAGTGGGATTTAAACCCTGCTAGTGTCTTCTGCTGGTTAGATCAGCTCTAAAGAACTGTTAAAACTGTTAAATAACAGATATAAGATTTCAATAATATCAGATTTGTCTCATTGTATAAGAACACTAAAAACTGAGATGAGAACTTCAGTAAGAAATTTATTTTTGCTATGATAAAAATAAGTGAAGTTCACAAACTTAATTTCGTGAGGAGTGAACCCATCTAATCTCTCAATGAACTGCAGATCATATAAGCAGCCGCTCATCTTGCTCTGGCATCAGCTGTGTCAGAGTCCCTCCTCCTCCCCAGCTCCACCATCATAATTTAGACATCTTGCTGCCATACTCCTCATCCCAGCATTAGTAGTCCCACTGAGAGCTTTATCTGAGCTGGATCTGAAGCTGCTTCCTCAAGCCCCTCCACTGCAGACAGCAAGCCAAGTACGCTTAACCTTATTAGCTTAGAGATTATATGGGCAAATGAACTTGTGAAATGTTCAGTGATTTCTTCCAAAGATTTTTTTGTTTTTTGGCTCAATTTCTGCTCTATATAGTGTTGATATGGCAATTAGTAAATACACTAAGTTTTGTCATGCTGGTGTGTGTGGAAAGTTTTAAACCACGTGTGTTACAACTAGCCCCGCGTTAGGTTGTGGTTTATTGTGTTGAGATGTGAAGTTTGTCTGTGTGAGTGTAAAGTGTGTGCTTTGTTTTCTCAACCACATATAAACCTCATAATGAGAACATCAGTGTGTGAAAGATCAGATCACAGTTTAAATTATGCTCTTATAACAGTTTTCTGTTGGAGTTGAGGAAAGTCAGAATGACTTCTGTTCCTGTTCGGCCTGTGCCGTGAGTAAATAGAAATCACTTTTATAGTTTGTGCACTTTTTTATTACTATATGTGGATTGTTTACGGACACACAGAGTTTATTTACGAGATCTTCTCTGTGTAAATAACATAATTTTGTCTGGAAAACGTTTATATGCTCTTCAGGAGTGTTTGTTGATACTGATGCAGTGAAGTCAGTGTCAGTGATGGAGATTCTGTCACACACACTGATCTCAGACAGACAGAGAAAGTCAAGAGTTGAGGAAACCAGCCCACAATCAAGGTGGTGCTTCGAGTTAGTGAGACACAGCCTTTTATAGGCAAGGTTTTATTTGCGTGATTTTCAGTTTTTTTATGCGTGTTATGCTTCCAGTCTGTTTGGGCTATTAGCGAATATGATGGTTCAGCAATTTTTCTGTTTTTGTCTATGGATTTTGGGTGGTAACTAAGTTATATTTGTATGGCTTCAATTCTTGTAGTAGCCTATATACTTATACAGTCGGACTAGTCCAGTATGTCCAAACAGTTTGACTAGAAACAGGAATGACTTGGGACTTTTTTTATTAAACTAAAATATCTGAGATAAGAATTTGTTATTTATTTTTGTTGACTCTTTTGTTCCAGGTGTGTCTGGTGTTTATACAGATGAAACTGAGACGATATCAGTGATGGAGGGAGATTCTGTCACTTTACACACTAATGTTACTGAAATACAGAGAGATGATCTGATACTGTGGACATTTAGACTTAACAGTTCAGAGACTGTAATAGTTGAAATCTATAAACAGATCATCTCTATATCTGAAAGTAAAGAGAATAATGAGAGATTCAGAGACAGATTACAGATAGATGAGAAGACAGGATCTCTGACCATCACAAACATCAACACATTACACTCTGGACTTTATAAACTACAGGTCATGAATGAAAGGGTCGAACACAGGAGTTTCAACATTGCTGTCTATGGTGATTAAACTGAATAAGTTACACGGTTTTAATATTAAATCCAAATGCAAATCTGATGTTAACTTTTATTTATTATTGATCTAATGATGATTGAAGATCTTTACACACGTCAATATCAGTAATTGCTTGTTCCTGAAATATGTTTTTCTTTAATGTTTCAAGGTATTCTGACAGTTCCTGTCATTATCAGAGACTCTTCATCATCATCATCATCATCATCATCAAATTGTTCACTGGTGTGTTCAGTGTTGAATGTGAGTGATGTGACTCTCTCCTGGTACAAAGGAATCAGTGTATTGTCCAGCATCAGTGTGTCTGATCTCAGCATCAGTCTCTCTCTACCTCTGGAGATTCAGTGTCTGGATGATTCCTACAGCTGTGTCGTGTCTTATTCATTCCTCAACAGAACTACACAGCTCAACAACACTGATCTCTGTCGGACGTGTCCAGGTATGTCAGCAGCAACATTTTACAACTTTCTTCTTTTTTTCTTTGTAAATGTGCAGTTCATACTGTCTATGAAGTCTGACTGAAAGTATTGACCATTTCTCTTTATTTATTACAGAAATGACATTTAGTGATTTGCCTAAAATATTAATTCTAACAGCAGTTTGTGTGCTGCTGCTGCTGCTTCTGCTGCTGATCATTTCTACATGTGTGTTTTACTGTTGCTGCAAGAAATGCAACCGAGAAAAACCAGAGGGCAAGTATCACTATATTACTATCTGATAAGACAACAACCCTCTTTAATGCAAATTGGCTTTACAACTAAGAGCTAAATTACATTATTAACATTTTTAATAGTTTTAACATGAAAACTTTGTGTATATTGGTAATATAAATAAAATATTATATATATATATATATATATATATATATATATATATATATATATATATATATATATATATATATATATATATATATATATATATATATAAAATATATGATATCAGTGTGAAATGAAAGCAGCACTTGATATTAAATACACTGAAAATGTTTGTGTTTTAGATCAGGAAAGCATGTCAGAATACACAGAGATCATCTACCGTCTTCAGATCTGACACCAGTCACTGATCATCACTCATCATTCAACACACCAAAACCATCAGTTTAACAAGGTCTTCAGGTTGCAAGATTTATGCATTAACATAAAAGTGTCAAATGAAAAAAATGATTCATTGACTTAGTTGAATTTGCTAAAAAAAATTATGTTAATTGGTTCCACATAATTAATTTTAGCTACATTTAAACAAATGCATTACGTTGAACTAAGTTCAACTTGATGCATTTGTTAAAATGTAGCTAAAATCAATTGTGTGGAACCACTTACGATAAAAACATTTAGTAAATTCAATGAATTTACTGAAATCATTGAATTTACTAAAAAAAATGATCATAAGTGGTTCCACACAATTGATTTTAGCTACATTTAAACAAATGCATTAAGCTGAACTTAGTTCAACGTAATGCATTTGTTTAAATGTAGCTAAAATCAATTATGTGGATCCAATTAACATATTTTTTTTAGTAAATTCAACTAGTCAATGAATCATTTTTTTCAGTGTAGATTTGATATAATGGAATGTGCTCAACTTGTAATTTAGGAACATTTGATGAATCTGTCTACTAAAATATGAATTGAACTAAAACAGACAATTAAATCAATAAACATTTGATCCACTTATTCAAATTGTTTTAAATAAATTCATCATTATATTGTGTGTATGATCCAGCATGTTTTAGAGTCAGCTCTTGTGTTATTTAGGTCAGTAAATGTGTTTGAACTGAAGGCTTGTGGTTTAATGTGCTGCCCGGATGTTCAGTTAATGTGTGTTTGTGTTTATGAGAGTGTGAGACGAGCAGTTTATTCTCACAACCACAAACAAACCTTCTGAGAACCTGAAATGAGAGTTTTCAAATAAAGAGGAATCCAGAATGATGTTGTGATAAAACATGTTCATGAGACACACATGTGAGGGTTTCTGAAATGTTAAGAAGAAGATAAAGAATACATTGAACTTTATCAGGAGAGCGAGACAGAGAACAGAGACTACTAAAACCAGCTTGCTTTTGATTTAGCAGTTTAGACTTTGGAAATACCTGAACTTCTTAATCCAGAAGTTGTTCTTCTGACTCTCGGTTGGACATTTGTTTCTGTCACGATGTCTTCTCATCTGTGTGTTCTGATCTTGTTTTTTCTGAGTGGTGAGAAACTCTTAACACTTTTAATCAACAAATGTAGAGCATTTATTTAAACACTAGTCAGTAACAGTGATGGAGGGAGATTCTGTCACTCTAAAACCTGATGTTACTGAAATACAGAGTAAAAAGATCAGATCCTGTGTATGTTTGAACCTCAAGAGACTCGTATAGTTGAAATCCACAGACAGAACGTATAGATGACACTGATATAAACTACATCTCTGACCATCATCAGCAAGAGATTCAGTGTTACTGTCTATGGTGAGTAAAGTGAAAAGCATATTTTCGAATTTTTTACTCCCATGTTTTCCAGCTCCTCTGCAGGTTCCTGTCATCACCAGAGACTCTTTATAATGTTCATCATCATCAAGATCATCAGAGTCCAGATGTTCACTGCTGTGTTCAGTGTTGAATGTGAATGAATCTGATCTCAACATCAGTCTCTCTCTACCTCTGGAGATTCAGTGTCTGGATGATTCATACAGCTGTGTCGTGTCTTATTCATTCACCAACCGAACTACACACCTCAACATCACTGATCTCTGTCACACATGTTCAGGCAAGTCTGCATTAATGTTAGTACTCTTTACACATCTGAAAGAGTTAAAATACACTATTGTTCTTCTGTTTCCTCCCTCAGACTCTGTCCACTGTTGTAGTTTATCTGAAGCTCTGATCCGATTGGTTAATATCTGCTCTGGTGGGCGTGGCTACTGTTGCAGTGCTGGTTTATGACATCAAATCTGGAAGCATTCAATATGACAGGACCAGGGGGTGATGCTTTTAAATCTTACCACACATTAAGGGGAACTATTATGCTTTTTTTTCTTTTCTTTTTTTTCTTAGTGTGTAATAGCTGTTTGTGCATCTAAACAATCTGTACAAGTTACAAAGCACAAAGTTACAAAGCACAAAGTCCATGACAAAGGGTGTTAACAAACCTAATATTTAAACTGCAGGCTACAGTTTATCTTGTTTTTGCATTTAGTTTTTGTGGTCCATTGCTCTTATTTTATATCAGCTTGTGGTAGACTGTCGTATTTGACGTGTCAAATAAATTAAACTTTAAAAACTTTAAAATTAAAAGCCTTGCATGGTTATTCATTCCACTCCACTGCACTGCATCTCATGTTATAAAGGGCAAAAAAAGCATTCTGTGTGAGCTGAATTCATTCAGATCACTGCGATTCATTATGTGTGAACAACTGACCTATAAACAACAAAGGATTTAGAAATGATATTACAGAATTCATATGTCTATATGCGACCCTGCACCACAAAAACAGTCACATGGGTCAATTTTTTTAAATTGAGATTTTGCTGCATTCACTCACAAAGGAATGGAAGTTTGACTTGAGGTTGGAGAACGCCCTTGCCAGAGCGTCCATGACATGGAGCCCCAAGCTGTAAAAAGTCAAAGGAACAAGGGGCCCCCAGATGTCACGGACGGGGAAGGAGGTCCTCATCCCTAAAGGCAAACGGGCCACTGATATCCAAAGCGAATCTCCCTACCGCAGAAAGACGGAGCGGTATTTAAGGAAAAAGCAGAACTAAAGTCCTTCTGACGCGGGGGGCTTAGATCACGTAAAGACATGAGGCCCCGCTGCACCCAAGGGACATACGAAAAGGGAGAGCTCTCACTGCATCCAGATGAATACATGCCCTGCGGGGCTAGGTAAGCGGAAAGATGCAAAATAGTAGGGAGAAGCGGTCCAGACTCAGACGGATGCTAGTGTTTGTTGTGCTTGTCTAATGTTATGCAGATCTGAACGAACATATGTTTCGAAGGCATGGGACGACCATTGACCTAGCCTTTTGATTTGGTGATCGGAAAGGCCCCTCTGCTCTGCTGTGGTGGCTGCCCCTATGCGGAAGGAATGGGAAGAGAAATGTTTGGTTGGGATGCTGGAACAGAGAGAGGGAAGCGGCCATTTCTTCCTTTTATGTAAGCCTACTAAATAATGTTCTGCATGATTTAAAGCAGTGGTGGTGGGCTCCCCTGGCCCTCAGCGTCCACTGTCCTGCAGATTTAGCTCCAACCTCAAACCCACCTGCCCATGATTGTCTATAAGTAAACCTGAAGACTTTGGTTACATTTTCAGATGTACTCGATTATGGTTGGAGGTAAACTCTCCTCAAAACTGGGCCAGAGTTGCCCGTACCTGATTCAGTTGAAAACAGTGTTGTGTAAATGGCCCCTAAATTAATAACTAATGATTTTCACAGCTGAAATGAATCAACCCTGAACTTACTTAAACTGGACAATGACTTTCTTCTAGAGCTGCTGTACAGCTCCAAAAAATATATATGTTGCATGAATGTCCTGTTATCACTGTAAAGCTGCTTTGAAACAATCTGTATAGTAAAAAGTGCTATATAAATAAATATGACTTGACTTGACTATACTTTGTTTAATCCAAGTAAAACTAGATGTACCGCTGGGCGGTACAAAATATGACCGCCGCTCAGGCCTGCACTGGCTTTTCACAAAAATAAATGACGTGGAGCAATTTGGCTGTATTGCGTGTTTATGTATATACCTAAAAAAAGTAGTAGTATGTGCATGTCTGTGTGTGTGTTTGTGTATGTGTGTGTCTGTGTGTGTGTGTGTCTGTGCGTGTATGTGTGCGTGCGTACATGTGTGTGCGCGTGTGTGTTTGTGTGTGTGTGTCTGTGCATGTGGATTTGTATGTGTGTGTGTGGGTGTGTGTCTGTGCGTGTGGATGTCAGTGTGTGTGACAGTATCATCCTAAACCAGCAACCCTTCGCTCAACAGTACCATCTACAGGCCGATGAGTGTACAGTCACTAAATGTGCACATAAATGAATTTATTTTATACCCCCCCATGGATGAAATTCGACGAAACTTAGCATACCCCCAGAGGATGTCAAGTTAATCATACACATGAAATATGGTGCAGTTCTGAACATCTCAACTGAAGATAGGGGCGATTAAAGCAGAATAATATTGCATTTTCATTTTTTATGGGAGGGGCGTAAATCACAAATGAGTGATTATGGGCTAGGTTGATGTGGGCCCTTAAGAGCAACATACCATAAAAATTTCTTCATCCTCGGTGCCACGGTTCAGGTAGTTATTTAGGAAAAACTGCATTTTTGGGGTTTGGGGGGCCCCAGCTCGGGGGGGGGGAGTGGCCCCCGGGGACCAAACGAAATTTTTCCGTAAAAGTCTAGTGGGGCTACATGCCCACAAAATTTCATGTTCCCCGGTGCTTCGGTGTCCCTGGTATCGTTGACGAAAAATTCAGTAGGTGACGGGAAAAAAAAAAAAAAAAACTTTGACAATCCCTAAATGACCGCTTTCGCTAGCTACGCTAGCGGCGGTCATAATAAATATAGGCCATGTTTTTTTACCTTGTATGTTTTCATGTAACCAGAAAAATGATAACGATTTCCTCATACCCCCAGGTTTAAAAACCTGCCTTACTGTATTTGTCTGTTGCAAACATAGAAAACACACTTTCCACAGCTCAATGGAGACTTTAATGAGCAGATATGTTCGGACATATTTTGAAGAATAAGATTTTAGACGCTGCTTTCATCTGCTTGTGCATTCTGATCACAAATGGTAAGTTGGATTTAATTTCATGAAATGCTGTCAAAACCAGACCTAACATGCAAGTAATTGTTTAAATATCAAAATTTAAACGCATATAACAAAGCAACTTTTTTCTTAAAACTCAATATTTATTAGAACACTTCAACCCACTAAAAATATCTGGGTTAATAAACACAACTAAAAGTAGGTAAAAGTGACCCTGCAAAGTCAATTATAGTTTGTGTAGAGGTTTTACTGAATGGCACAGGAACAACTGAAGCAAAATAAAAAGTTTTATTACAAAACTGCAACTGGTGTCACACTTTTACCCGAAAAACCAATAAGTACATCAGCTCTCGCAGCCAGCACGTTCCACAGGGACATTTCCATTTTGCAGCTAATCACACGTTTTTCAACATAAACAACCAATTACTGTTTACTGACAGCTAAAACTTGGAAATCCCCTGAAGTTAAAGGGTTAAAAAATTTAAATGAAAATTCTGTAATTAATTACTCACCATCATGTCGTTCCAAACCTGTAAGACCTTTGTGCTGGGAAGTAATTAGCACAACCCAAGTTTCAGTTAATGCAACACAAATCATTCATGTAATCCAACACAAACTGATTTTACATATATTTAAGCAGACTAAACACAATCAAATTAAGTTAGGACAAAATGTATAGAAATTGTGTTGCTTAAGCTAATTTTAATCATTTTTCTCATTTTTCATTTTCATTTTAAGACAATGCGTTAGGAATTTGTACTGTTAAGTTGAGACATAATTACGTGGACCTATAGAGAAAACATTTCAAGTCAACAAACACAATTATGTAAAGTGCACAACAATGTAATTTGCACAACTTTCCTTTTTCATTTTTGAGTGCTCGCTTCATTGCTCTTCCCACAAAGCTAATATGATTAGCTCTTGTTGAAGCCTCTAGAAATCTGAGAACTTGTCACATGCAATAACTCATTTCCACCAGCAGAGGTCAGAGTCACAACAGTAATGAATGACCATCAGTCTTCAACTGTCTTTTGACTTTCTTGCTCTCTGAGCTCAATGAATGTTTATTCTCTTGTGTAGATGTTACGTGTGCGTGTGTGTAAAATGTGTTGTTTGTTTTCTCAACCACAACCACCTCTTAATGAGAACATCAGTGTGTGGAAGATCTGCTCTGAGTTTTCTGTTGAAGTTGAGTAAAGTCAGAATGATTTCCTCTCATCTGTGTGTTCTGTTCCTGTTCAGCCTGTGCCGTGAGTAAATAGAAATCACGTCTAGTTTGTACACTGTTTATTAGTATATGTGGAATGTTTACTGACAGATTTTGTTTAATAGATCATCTCTGTATAAATAACATAATTATGTCTCTGGAAAACGCTGATATGTTCTTCATGTGTGTTTTGTGATACAGATGAAGTGAAGTCAGTGTCAGTGATGGAGATTCTGTCACTCTAAACTCTGATGCTAAAATAACTATTCAGACTCTTCATCATCATCATCATCATCAGGAAGATCATCAGAGTCCAGATGTTCACTGGTGTTTTCTTTTTATTACAAAAATGTTCAAGAATTCATATTTCATTATAACAGCTGTTTGTGTGCCGCTGCTCATTTCTGCATGTGACAGGACATTAAAATAACTCTTATACTCTTATATGCAAACATTGTTTTAAAATTAAGAGCCAAAATTTTATTTGTAACTATTTTAATAATTTTGAAATTGAAATATGCTCATTATATAATCTAAAATATGTGACCCTGGATCACAAAACCAGTCATAAGTCGCACGGGTATATTTGTGGCAATAGCCAACAAAACATTGTATGGGTCAAAATTATAGATTTTACTTTTATGCCAAAAATCATTAGGATATTACGTAAAGATCATGTTCCATGAAGATATTTTGTAAATGTCCCACCTTAAATATATAAAACATGTATTTTTGTGAATGGATGCAGCACTATCGCCAATAGAAATGGAAAACTTTAAAGGTGATTTTCTCAATATTTAGATTTGTCTGTACCCTCAGATTCCAGATTTTCAAATAGTTGTATCTCGACCAAATATTGTCCTATCCTAACAAACCACACATCAATGGAAAGATTATGTATTCAGCTTTCAGATGATGCATAAATCTCAAAATTACCCAAGATTAAGACTGGTTTTGTGGTCCAGGGTCACATATATGATAGCAGAGTGAAAGCAGCATCTGATGTCAAATAAACTGAAAATCTCTCTGTGTGTGTGTGTGTGTGTGTGTGTGTGTGTGTGTGTGTGCGTGCGTGCGTGTGTGTGTGGATCAGAAGAGCCTGTCAGAAAACAGAGATCATCTCAGATCAGACACCAGTCACTCCTCATAATTCCTCATTCAACACTGATTTCACCAAAACCATCATGCAGTTTAACAAGGTGTTTAGGTTACAAGATTAATGAATTAACATAAAAATGTCAAATGCATTTGATATAATGAAATGTGTTCAACATGTATAATTTGGTGCCAATAGATGAATCTGCCGACTATAATTGTACTAAAAATGTGTCATAGACACTAAATTAAATCAATAAACCTTTGATTTCTCTTTTTTTTTTTTTTTAAATATATATGTTATTTAATGTTCAGCCAATCAGTATTTGAAACATTTGAAAGACATTCATCATTATATTGTGTGTGTGATCCAGCACATGTTTTAGAGTCAACTCTTGTGTTATTTAGGTCAGTAAATGTGTTTGAACCGAATGCTTGTGGTTTAATGTGCTGGCCGGATGTTCAGTTAATGTGTGTTTGTGTTCATGAGAGTGTGAGACGAGCAGTTTATTCTCACAACCACAAACAAACCTTCTGAGAACCTCTTAGATACACAGTAAGAGTTTCTGAAATATTAAGAGGAAGATAAAGAATAAATTGAACTTTATCTGGAGAGTGAGACAGAGAACAGAGACTAAAACCAGCTTGCTTTTGATTTAGCAGTTTAGACTTTGGAAAAAGCAGAACTTTTTAATCAGGAAGTTGCTCTTCTGTGTCTGAAGAGACTCTCGGCTGGACGTTTGTTTCTGTAACGATGTCTTCTCATCTGTGTGTTCTGATCCTGTTTGTTCTGAGCGGTGAGACACTCTTAATCAGCAATAGATCATTTATTTAAACACAAATACATTTTTATAAGAGATCAAAATGTTTTATCTTTTAGAAGTACATGATTAAACAGGAAATGAGATTATATAAAGTCTGTCTGATAATGATATATTCTTGTTTAGGTGTGTTTGGCGCTGGTACAGATGAAGTCAAGTCAGTGTCAGTGACTGAGGGAGATTCTGTCACTCTAAACACTGATGTTCAAGTACAGAGAGATGATCTGATACTGTGGGTTTATAGACATGACAGTTCAGAGATACGTATAGCTGAAATCTATAAGCAGAACATTGAAATGTTTGACAGTAATGTGACATTTGGAGACAGACTCCAGATGGACAGTCAAACTGGATCTCTGACCATCAGAAACATCAGAACCACAGACTCTGGACTTTATAAACTGAGCATCGTCAGGAGAAGTATCACACACAAAAGTTTCAGTGTTACTGTCTATGGTGAGTAAAATTAAGTGTTGATCAAGAAATCAAGATAGTGGGCTGGTGTAGGGTGATTGAGAAGTGGAGATATACAGATGTTTATGTTTTTTGATTGGATGATTATTAAATGAACATGCTGCTCCTGACCTGAACCATTTCCATGTTTCCCAGCTCCTCTACAGACTCCTGTCATCACCAGTAACTCTTCAGACTGTTCTTCATCATTATCATCTTCATCTGAACGTTCATCAGAGTCCAGATGTTCACTGGTGTGTTCAGTGTTGAATGTGAGTGATGTGACTCTCTCCTGGTACAAAGGAATCAGTGTATTGTCCAGCATCAGTGTGTCTGATCTCAGCATCAGTCTCTCTCTACCTCTGGAGGTGGAATATCAGGATAAAAACACTTACAGCTGTGTGATCAACAATCCCATCAGAAACCAGACCACACATCTGGACATTAACACATTCTGTCACACATGTGTAGGTACGGCAGCAGCAACATTTTAACATATTTTTACAAACATTACAAGCAACATTTATAATTTTTTTTAGAATTGTGCAGTTCATATTGTGTCTAAATGAAGTCCGACTGGAAGGATGACCATTTTCTCTTTCTTTATTACAGAATTGCGACAGATTTCATATCTTTTTATATTCATTGTAACAGTAGTTTGTGCGCTTCTGCTGTTCATTTCTGCGTGTGTTTTACTGTTGCTGCAAGAAATGCAACCGAGAAAAAACAGAGGGCAAGTATTATTACATTACTAATTGACAAGACAAAAAAACACAATTTTTATGCAAATTATTTTTACAACTTAGAGCCTAAATTTAATTTTAAAAAATTTGAATAGTTCTAAAGTGAAAATGATGCTTATTATAGAACAGAAAATATATCAGTGTAAAATGTCATCTGATGAAATATCATATATTAATGTTAAAAACACTGAAAATCTCCATGTGTTTGTGTTTTAGATCAGAAAAGCATGTCAGAATACACAGAGATCATCTACCGTCTTCACATCTGACACCAGTCACTGATCATCACTCAGATCATTAATATTCATAACAGTAATGTGAAATTCAAAAACGGACTCCAGATGGACAATCAAACTGGATCTCTGACCATCAGAAACATCAGATCTGAACACACCGGACTTTATAAACTACAGATCATCAACATCAGAGGAACTTCATACAAGAGATTCAATGTTACTGTTTATGTTGATTAAAATATGATTTAAAGATTTTTAACAAATTTACTAAATTAAAAGAGATTAAATTAATTGGAAAATACAAAACAAGTATTGTTATTTTTTTATGCATTTGATACCCTCTTTTATATAATTTAGTGTTCTTATAATTTTTAATTTCCATTATCATGTAGCCTATATCATGTTTGATTGCCTTTTGATTACTGCATTATGTTTCAACTAGTGTCTGCTTCATATCAGATGTTTATGCATCAATTAGCATATTTTCTTGATTTGTGGAGGTGTTAAGTATTTCTAGATGACTTAAACAGGGCGAAGGAACTTGTGTAACCACAAACAAGCTTCACACACTTGACTTTCTTTCAAGAAAGGTCCATATCTATCTTTAACTTGTTTGTTATCTTGCAGGCTACTCTCAACAACGCTTATGATGAAACCACGTGCAGATGCTAAACTTAGAATGACGTTACACTTGTCATTCACTCATCCATATGCTTTTTGTATTTACTTCATCAATTGATAATTTAATAAAATTGTTATTCCTTTATCCACAAATATCATTGTCCAACTTGTATTGTCCGCTGATTCTACTCGCCTCAAAACGTATATAAACGAGTGTTCATCTTCTGACTCATCTGACTATTCAAAGGTCAGGACCATTATTGTCCAGTTTCAATTATTCACACACATGCAAACATTGTTATGTAAGCAATAAGGTACGAGAGGCTGTGAAACTAAAAGCCTTCCTTCCGCTGGAAAAAAAATAGTCCCTGACCGTAAATATCAACAGACGTTACATACATTATTTCGCCATTAGATGGCGGCAAAAACTCTTTATGAGTGAGTCTGCCAGTAGAGAAGACTTTTACAATGAAAGGACCCAAACTTGTGAACACGGAAAAGCAAGACACAACCAAATGCCTAGGGCACGGGGAAACCCCTTAACTGTTAAAAGGACAAAATGTCGCAGCGGACATTCAAACTGATTGTTTTTTTTTTTATTATGAATATAGGACTGACCTGGAGGAAAATGCCATATCTACTGTAAATGCAGGTACACTCGCTTACTCGATCTCTCTCACTCTCCTCTAGCTTCAATGAACAATATCAATGAGATCAAACATGTTTAAATTGCTAAGAGTGGTTGCTTTGGTTGCTGTTGTGTTCAGTTTTGAATGTGAGTCACGTTACAAAAATACCTCTAATAACAACTAGTCTATCAAATTGGCACTTTCGAAACGCCAATACTTACTAAAAGCATCGAAACGTTTGCAAATCATTTGTTTCGAATCAGTGATTTCAATGTGTATAAAATAAACTGCAAAATATTGGCGTGATTTCAGTTAATAAAAATGTTTCGAAACGTGCTGAAATGTCAGTGGTTATATCCATAACACCTACTATACAGACATTTCATTTTATTAAGTGATTTGTATTTTAGATTTAATATATTACACTTTCAATAAAACAAACGCTGCCCCCCCTGGTTTTGAGCTACAGTGAATCATTTTAAAGGGTCATGAAACCCTAAACCAATTTTTCTGAGATTTTAACAGAGGTAGGTGTGTTGAACACCATAGAAGACAATGTTATAATCTGTAAAATTTAATAATAGGATATAAATGGTTAAATTTGAGTTTGTATCCGCTGGACTCTGACTGCGGGCGGTTGGTTGGCCATCAACCACGGGCACATCTAAACTATGTGTGTGTAGCAACCATTCAACTGGAGAATGGTGGACTTCAGCCTTGTACACCAATGCAGGTTTCGTCTTGTAGTGATGCGGTCCCGAGCCTAGTAGTGATGGGTCGTTCGCGAATGAGCCGGATCTAAGAGCCGGCTCTTGTAGGTGAACGACGGGAGCCGGCTCGCATATCTGAAGAGCCGACTCTATTTTTAAAAATATAGTCTATAGAAATTAAATCATTATGTAGGCTAATAATGAAATAACAAATGATTTTAATTGTATTTAAAATAATTGACTAATTCAAAGACCAACAGAAAAATAATTATATAGGCCTAAAGGCGCACACACATTTGTTTCGACTGTCTGATCAGCCTCACATTCTGTTCCTGTCAATCATACACGCGATGTCAACCAATTAAAATGCATGAGGGAGGGCCGAGCTAACTCACACACACACTCGAGATGCGGATAAACCGCGGATCAGGCGGATGACGTGACGAAAAGTAATATTTTAATTAAATTCGGGCGGGTGGCCGTTGAACCAGTCAAATGAAAAAAATTGCCAAAACCTGCAAGCTATGAGCCCAGCTGTGAGTAGCCTACTATTGGAGGAGGGCTAAACGTCTCGTAGATGTGACTGCCTAACCCTATTTTGTTTTTTGTTTCGATATTAATTATATTTTAAAACAGCCAATCGTAGCCTACCACTCGTGGAATAGGCATTTAAAAGAGAGATAGTTTATGGTCTGATATGACTCAGAAATGACATCGGGCAATTGCACCGCAAGATGTTTAGAAGAACACAAGAGCTAAACTTCTACAAGCTCAATAACATCCATAAAATAAAATAAAAAAAGGTAAGAAGAATAGTCAGTTAGGCTATAACTTTGCCCATTAATTAGATGTGCAAGGCAAGCAGACAAGTTTTTGGGTTGTTATGGACAATTACAAATGTGAATATTCACGTTGCACAGTTGTGCGGTGGACTTTCAGCGAGTTAAAACATATATTTTTAAAGAGCCGTTTGTGAGTCAAAAGAGCCGGCTCTTTTCAGTGAGCCGAGTCAAACGAGCCGGCTCACGAAAAAGAGCCGGATTGCCCATCACTAGAGCCTAGGACTTTTCTATCGCTTCAGAGGTGTGTGTGTGTGTGTGTTTGTGTCTAAATGTAACCCTGACCGTTTTTACTTGCCTTTTGTTAAATAATCACTCGTTATTAAAATGTAGATATTTCGATAATACATCAACGCATGCTTAGTTTGTGCAAATTTATGTCACATTCATTGTCCATCTTTAGTGGGTTTAGGGGGCGTGTCGTCTAGGCTATTTACGGAACGTTTTTTTTTTTTTTTAAGCGGAAAATGTATTATTTTCAAATATATGCATTTATAGTGTTAGTGTATATAAACAAATATATATTTTATAATGGCCGATATGCATGTAGCCTACATGTATATGTTTTAAATAGAATGATTACTGTAGTAGGCTAATATGTGTAGCAGGGCATTCAGTTACTTTTTAAGGACAAAAATAAGGTGTCAGTGTATTTCATTAGACTTTAACTTTGCCAGCTATAAAAAATCTAGCATTTCCTCACGTTTTACCACTGACAGTGACGGTCGATATGCATTGGCCACTGGCTTTGACCACACCAACTCCCCCTCCCTTCTTCTCACAGCCACCACGCCCATTTAAGTTGCATTTTTCAAAAAGATTATGAGCTAGACTTCAGCTGAAAGAGGGGGGTTTCATGACCCTTTAAAGTCTGCGTGAACCGGAAGTTGCAAACGACTTTTCTCCAGTGTTGTGACGTATTTCCCAGTGAAACGGAATATTGAACAGAGGGCAGGGTTTTACTCTAGTGCTCCTCCTCTCCATCTCTGCTCATAGAGCTGGTAAGTCCCGCCCCTTCCGCTAACCCCACTGGACCTCTAGGTTGAAAAATCGTCAATGCAAGAGAATGTGAGAAAATAATTATTTTCTGGTCCCGTTTGAATTGTGCCATGAATGTGAACATATGTTGTCTGTGAATTTTTTATATAACTTTTCGTGTAAAGAATGCTACAAAGTTTGATACGGTTAGACTTTGTGTGAGAGCACTTTGTGGACTACAACTCCTCGCTGCTTTCGACGCATTTGAAACGTCAACACCACTAGCACACGGACACTAGCTCACGGATCCCGCTAAACATGGCTGTGTCTTTGGTGCACTTCACCGCCTTCTTTCAGGGAGAGGACAAAATCGTTGAGGTTGGCGAAAACCACGGGTAAGTCAACTTTATGGGGTGACGTCACATAGGCGACATGTACCGGTAGTCTTTCTCGTTATGTCTTTTCCACAACTGCTAGCCGAAGAATCATACCATATACTGTCAAACTCGTAACATGAAAAGTTATATAAAAAATTCACAGACAACATATGTTCACATTCATGGCACAATTCAAACGGGACCAGAAAATAATTATTTTCTCCCATTCACTTGCATTGACGATTTTTCAACCTAGAGGTCCAGTTTTACGGATGGGCGGGACTTACCAGCTCTATAGCAGACTAACGGTTTGAGGGGAGTGGTTCCCAACCCAAGCCGTCAAGCCTACACATAGACAGTAAAAGAAATGGACACAGCGACCCCATTGGATTCAACGGAGACAAGTGAAGTCAATTAGAAGCACTAACTTCCTGATGGTTGAGCGTACTGCGCAGACTCAAACTGAGCTTGACGACGTAGATGTGACGTGAGCAACCCGTCTGTCTTCTAGTAGCTGTGCCAAGAGAAATCTGAATCATTCCCTTCCGAGACTTGCAGAGATGGAGAGTGTGAGTAGGAGGTGTCCATGAGCTAGCAGCAGGAGAAACTTTTGCTATGTATTCTGATTAATTATTTTGTCATTTTGCCTTCACGCCCCCCCAATTGCCCGCGAGCTTCTCCTCCTGCCCATACGGTAATTCTCTACTGTGCGACAGAGAGTCGCATGGTTATGACGCAATCGTTAGCCTATTTTTACAAAAATTGCTTCTACGGGGCCATAAGCTACAAGGTAATGAAGCCTTTTATACATTTTCGTGTTTCTTTAGAAATAAATAATGGACCAATGGAGTCTTAAACTAAATAAAGGAACTCTTTAAATCAGAGAAGGAACGCCATTCCAGACCGGAAGTAACTTTTCAGACTTTGATTAAAGATTACCACGGCAAACAATTTTTTTCTGTGTATTAACTTGCACGGATTAATTTTTCACCACAAGACTAGTAATATGCGCTAACAAAGTAAATAGGGTCAATTTTTATTTCAGTTGGACTTTAATTTCATTATGTGCTGTTCCTGAACTCTTCAAGATAAACAAAGCTTTTGAAACTTTGAATCAATTGAACTTGGCACGATTAGATTATATGCTCCTCTTGAACTTTCAATCACTACGGAAGAGTAATATTTTAATGAAAATAATTAATAACAGATTAGAATTGTTCCCAATTGGTGCAACTGAGGCGCTTATGTTCTGTTGACATTTGGTTAGCCTACTCTTTTTGCAGTTTGAAGGTGGAGATCGTGGATTTTGATGGGGAGGGAGATGACTAAGGATACACATACCTCGACTTGATGGCGGTAAGGTAATCTTATAATACACGCAGGTAGAAGAACTGGAGACGCTGGAGATAGTGATGTTACATGTGACACTGAAGCTTCAAAGCGTGCTTGTCGAGACGCAGAGCAATTTCTCATGAGTATTGTTTTCAGAAACACGTGATCAATGAAGCCTCGCTTTCTTTCCAGTCAAGTCACGTCACGTGAATGCTGCACTTTTGCATGTCGAAATGTTTGAACCCAGACCACTACTCGACTGGTTTATGGACGTTCAAGTCCATTTACTAACAATATTTAGTCCAGCATTTACTTATTATTATTATTATTACTATAACAACATTTAATTCACTTTAATATGTGAATTTTATTATCTGAAAACTGGACATTTAATGTCTGGGAACGTGGGAAATGTAGTCCAGAGTGTGAGTGAGGAAGGAGAAGCGACATTCATGCATTCACGTTGCGTTTGTCATTATGAATAAAAAAATATATATATAAAAATAATTATTATAATTTATTATAATTTATATTGTCATGGTTTTACAACAAATGCCATGGCAAAAGTTAGTCACTTTATTGTTGAGAATTTGCATTTGGAATAAGTTTAGATTGTAGATTTAGATTTTATGCCATGCATTTAAAAAAAAAAAATGAATGGTTGTTTTGCATAAACTTTGCATAACCGCTTAAGTTTAACTTTGCATAGCAAATTTTATTGTGCTTTCAACCTGGGAAACCAAAATTTTAGGTAGATCATAAAAGTCTGATTTGCATGTTTTTTTTGTTTTGTTTTTTTTATATATATAGCTGAAGTGTTTACTTGGCCTTGTGTTAACTCCACTCCAACAGTCTGTTTAATAACTGTAATAACTGACTGATAAACATGTTTTTTGGCACATTTTTAGTGACAGCAGAGGAGGGTTTTCTTGACTCTGAACTCAGCATTTAAAGTATGGATTGACCTCGGGCTGTTTCCATTTATGTCTAGTTATCAATTCATGGTGTCTATTCAGTATTTGGCATAAAGCTCATTTGTGTAAACATGTTTTTGAGTTTAGCATAGGCTACCAACAAATAATATTTTCATAAAAAATGCTCAAAGAAAATACCTTGATTTTATTTTTGTTATTTTCAGCTTATTTTATTGCTTGTTCTGTCTTACTCAAAATATATTAAAACATATTTCCCAAGGCATTATTATATAACCTAACCTGTTTTTAATACAAAACGGTTTAGATTATTTATTATTTCAATATTTAAATGTCAAATGCATGTAAAACAAGATGTTCTCTTTCTTCTACACTATAAAATTGACTATTTTTGTATTTTAATGTACTTATTGTTTTCATTGTTTTCATTTTGTTTAATGCAAGTATAAAAACTAAGGTATAATTTATTTTTGTACATGTTTTTGTAAAGACAACATTTTTTGAGAATCTGATAAGATTTTGGTTTTTCTTGGTTTTTCATAACATGAGTCTCACAGGATGTGGTTTGAAAGTGAGAGATGGAGGAAATGCCAGTCTCGCAACACAGACAATTTTTTCCATTCTCTTACAGGTACAGTTCACTCAAAAAATGAACATTAATTTCATGTAATCTTAATAAGAATCTTAATATGCTTAATCAGAAGATATTTACATAAATGACTCTGTGTAAAATCTGTACAATTAAAGTCAAAAGTGGTTAAAGTTTTGGATCCCATTTACTTTCTTTGTATGGACAAAAACAGCTGTACGTCACAAATGGAATCGCAAATGGAATAAATATACTTAAATTCAGTGTGCAAATGTAAAGTCAGTTTCAGTACTCTGCAATGCAATTTCTCAGTTTTGTGCATTTTGTGTTGCACATTTCTTAAACAATGTACTTTTTTTTTTTTTTGCAGTGATCAAAATAAAGATGCTTTTCGTGCACAGTGGCACTTTCCAGCTAAGTTACTGAGTCAAAGTGAGATGTTCTGTGGTCTTACCCAAGGCTACTGATTGTATAGGGTACATCCGTGGAGTGGGTGTGGGTGGGTGGGTGGGTGGTTTGGTGGGTTAAAGAACAGGACGGTTTGTCCCTCAACTTTAACATCAGAGTAAACAGCCTGGCAGCAAACTAATGTTGAAAATATCAATACAACAATGTTTATAAGAGCCAAATCGGCTTTGCCGGTCATGATCTTCATCTTTCACGTGGACTGAACTGCACGTTTTTTCATTCCATTCAATGCACTGCGTCTCATGTTTCTAAGATTAAAAAAGCATTCTGTGTGAACTGCATTCATTAAGGTCACTGCATTCATTAAGGTCACTGCATTTCATACTATAAACACCAAAGGCCCGTTCACATCAAGGATGATAACTATAAGGATAACGATAAAAAGTAGTTTTAAAAAATCCATTTAAATGGAAAAGATTAGCCCAAACCCTACAACAGCTCTATAATGATAACACAGAGGAACCATATCACTGGAATCACTTTCAGAATTCAGTTCACACAAATGAAACATGAAATAACTGCTAGTTTACAGCAAATCTCTTGCATTCATATGTATTAAATCTCTCTCAGTGTTTTTCTGAATCTCCCACTCGATTTTAGCAAAGCAGCCAAAGAGGTTGAAAAACGCCCCAAAATTGGGAAACGCCCTGTGAACAGTAGGCCTAAGCCCGCCATTTTAATTGGTTTTGGTTGGCCATCATTTTGTGATTGACGATTAGACTTCTGAGGCAAACCAGCCTAAAATGTAATTTTTTAGACTGTCATCCTAACAACAAACTGAGCCATTCATAATGGAGACCATCAGAGCAGCAACAGAGGTAGTGGGAGGGCAATCTATTATAAACACTTTTTGTTATACTGTTTGAAACTCCTGATAGCAATCAATAATATAAGTCGTCTAAACATAAAAACATGTACATATATATTTTTGTGGAAATCTCAGGACCAAAAAATGCAATGAAAGGCTGTCCTACCTGCCTGTCAACATATGTATTTCATTACCTCCGTGCACCCATTATTATTGTAATGTTATGTTGTTTGAGACATGAGGTAATTTAACCTCGTGACACTTTGCAGACTCGGTGTGAGTTCATGTGTTCTGAAGATGGCGTGGCTTTGGAGATATTGTGAAGGGAGGGTGGGATCTCATGCTTGCAATGCTAACTTGTGAAGGGTTGGATTCTGGAATCCACTGCCGCTTCAATGTATATCTTTTGAGCGGTTGTTAGTAAGTTATTAATCAATTTTTATACTTCTAAATATTAAATTATTTGATGAGATTTTATCAAGTTTATGAGATTTTATGTAGTCTACTTAAAGGGATACTTCACCTCTGGAAAGATGAATGTGTATTTAAATTGGGTCATTTATGTAGAAGAAATGTGAAATTATTTTTGAATTTGGAGCCTTCTAGAATGAGAAAAGCCAGAAAATGTATTTTTTGGCTCATGTGGATGAAAGACAACAACTCCCAGAATGCACTTGCTTTGCTGCCCTAGGAGGCCACTCCCAAGCCACGCCTACCGGTTAGAGCACTGTTTCATAAAAAAATTTAAGCTTCCCTGGGCGCCACCATTGATTAGTGGACCCCCACCTGCTGTTAGCATTCCATTGACTCCCATTCATTTTGGCGTCACTTGGACAGCGAATAACTTTACATCTGAGGCACTTAAAGACTCCATTTGTCCATTATTTATTTCTAAAGAAACACAACAATGTATAAAAGGCTCCATTACCTTGTATCTAACGTTATGGCCCTGAAGCAATTTTTGTAAAAATAGGCTAACGATTGCGTCATAACCACGCGACTCTCTGTCGCACAGTAGAGAAATTACCGAATGGACAGGAGGAGAAGCTTGCGAGCAATCGGGGGGACGTGGAGACAAAATGACAAAATAATTAATCATAATACTTAGCAAAAGTTTCTCCTGCTCCTAGCTCATGGACAGCTCCTACTCACACTCTCCGTCTCTGCAAGTTTCGGAAGGGAATGATTCAGATTTCTCTTGGCACAGCTACTAGAAGACAGACGGTTTGCTCACGTCACATCTACGTCGTCAAGCTCAGTTTGAGTCTGCGCAGTACGCTCAACCATCAGGAAGTAAGAGTTTCTAATTGACTTCACTTTTCTCCGTTGAATCCAATGGGGTCGCTGTGTCCATTTCTTTTACTGTCTATGGGTTAGAGAGCAGTTAAACAACAAAGCTAAGCTACTAGTGAGTCTCCGTGACAAGTCTGCTCGGGTTTTTGAGATCGCACAAAATGTCCTGGATTCGGCTTTTGTGTTCTACAGTCGCCATTCATCATGTTTACTGTGGCGAGCAGGACGAGGCTAGGGCCATGGGCGAACGACGCGAGGCCGGTGGCGTGATTACTGATGAGCTGTCAGACGCACCGGTCTCGTATCTCTCACGGAGGAGCGGGTATTTTCTTAGCAATGATAAAACGCACATCCACCTATCACTTTTTTAGCGTTCATGTAAACACTACATTCAGATTCACCAATCGTAATGAATTCAGTTAGATTGAAACAAAAGGTGTGCATGAAAACAATGAATGGCGACTGCGGAAAGCAAAGCTGAATCCCGGACATTTTGGACGAGGATGTATGGTAACCCCTACTACTCAGCTTTCTCCACAGAATAAGAACCTGTTAGCTTAGCTTCCAAATAAAAGACGGCTGACACTGTTTGTACATTCTGTGAGTGAGATCCCACCATCTATGGGCGGGTTGAAAACATGTGGGACAGCCCCTACTACTGGCTGTAGTCTTTAGCCTCTGGCCAAAAAATCCTTGTCTGGATTTTTTCCAGACAAAAAATACAGAAATCTCTTGTCTCAGGGGGATATGAGGGAGGAAAGCATGGTAATTTGAAAATACTACAGGTTTTCTACTGATACAAAGCTTAATGCTAAATCCTGAAGTATCCCTTTAATGAAATGTGCGCTCTCCATATTTTTTTGAGAGCACACAATTGTCTGTACTTCTCACTGAGAGAAAAGTACAACTTATACTTTATATAGTGTTTAGTGTGGAAAGTGTTTGATTAGAGCTCTTGCTCAACCAACTTCAACCTTAGAGAAGCTGTTCATGCTGTCTGAGGTGAACACCTTGCACCTTGGGGAGAAGAGATGACTTGTTGTGCTCGACAATCTGGCGTCTAGGATGTCAGTCCGGTGTAAGTTTACTAAGTCAGAGGCTTTGGTGTCAGCATACTCGATGCAGATGTGCTTCTGACTATCTCTGTTCATGTGTGAAATTCACTGTTTATCTACTCTAGCTAATTATTTAACCTGTAGTGACTACTTATGGTATAATTGTGGATGTAAATGGAATGTATGCAGATGGCCTACGAACTCCTTGAGAGGCTTGAAGCTGGCTTCTGCTGATGAAACTGCAAACTATTCTTCAGTAAACTTTTTCTTCAATTTGTTATAATTATGGCTCCAGGTCTTCTTTCATCACATCGGGTCCTGGGTCTCTAACCGAAATTGTCAACCCTACCTTTAAGAATATCAAATATTTGATTGATTTACAATGTGACCAATTTTAATTATCTCAAATTATTTCTATAAGCAACTTCTTGAAAAAATAAGCCCAAAGTCTTGTATTATACATGGACTTGGCAACTCTGAAAGTCAAACCGTTGCTGATATCAGGGTACCAGGGGCGTAATTTGTGGGGGGGTTGGGGGGGAGATAACCCCCCCAATATTTAAAACTATGCATTACAACCCCCCCAATATTTATACCATGATCACATGAAAAATATGCAGACCCAAACTTCAACCCCCCCAATGTTCAAACCAAATCTACGCCCTTGCAGGGTACGCATATGTCTCAGACATCACGGCCACAGAACGCTGACTGAACGTCTGATGCAAATGGCACACAACTGATTTTAGCATAGGATCAGGATCTAAACAATCGTAATGTTTTAGGATTTGCTAAATTTGTCTCAGACGGCTAAATCATGGCCTAAATCGTACAGTGTGCACCCGGCTTTAAAGCAGGATGAGAAACGACTTTCTGGTGACAAAGCTTAATACTTTGGTTTAAAAAAAAAAGTGATTTATTGATCTCTTTTAAAAGGTTTGACTTTAAAACTCTGATATTCTGTTTTATGTGTATAAATTATGTGCGGATATTTCCAAACTCTCTGGCAGTGCTATCTCTGTGTTAAGTTATAGTTGTCATATTTCTAAAAATAGTCTCTCTCTCTCTCTCTCTCTCTCTCTCTCTCTATATATATATATATATATATATATATATATATATACATATATATATATATATATATATATATATATATATATATATATATATATATATATATATATATATATATATAGGCTATGTCTGTATTTAGGTAAAAATGATTGACAAACATGTCTTTCGAATGTAATTAAATACTTGTCTTGTTCGTCATATTTTTTTTATATAAAAGCAACAGAACATAAATTACATTCAGCGTATTGACAACATTAGCAGCGATATCTGACTGCCTTTAATGGAGGTGTGATCCACTGTGAGAAGACAGAATTTGTCCGTCTTTCCTGCACTTGTTTCACTCCTCCCCTGACTGCAGAATCTCCGCCTACATTTCAGACAAAGCGCATCTCGGACTGTTATTCAGATCTACGCTGAATGGAGTATAACTCTGACCTAAAGGTTCCCTAAGAATTGTCTGACAAAATACAGGGTCCGTAATCATGTAAATGAGCGCTCTTTGCCACGAAATAAACAACGGTTTTTAACCGCAGGAATTTATTCAGCTCTGAAATATTTTATTTGCGCACAATTGAGTCCCTCGAAGTATTAGCCTGCTTCTTTTTCCTTTTCCATCAGAAAAGCGAACTTCTTTTCTTACCGTCTATGGAAAAGACGTAGACAACTAGAATAGTGTTGCATAATGTTGCGTTTTATGCTTACAAACTGTTTGAGCTGTTAAAGAAGATGGTTTACACATCTTTATTTTTTTGCTCATTACTTTTAGAGGGTAAGTTACGCATTTTTGTTTATGTCTTTAGTTCTTGAATGGTCTTGTCTCATAGTTCTTGCAAATTACACGACAAACACGTAGCCTAGACGACAAACATGTTGTTGTTCTTTACAGTGTGCTTTTAATTGTTCTGATATGGTCAATTACACTTTTAATCTTATATGCTACGCAATATAATATAAATGGGGGAAAAAATATTTGTGTTGTTTTTCCTGCTTAAAATGGGACACTATAACAATATCAATAAACATTTTCAGAAATATTATAGAAAATGTGCAGATCATGTGCAGATATTTTAGGTGAATTTCTAATCTTATAAGGGCATAACAAAATCATCCAAAATTGCAAATATTTAGATAATTCTAACTCTTTTCCTTACAAATATAATATATTTCAATTCCAAACTGCCTGGTATGGCCTTATGCGATCTAAAAGGTCCTCTAAAACATTTAATAATATAATGTAAAATTCTTGAAACTACTTCTTTACTTACCAGTGAAGGTGACTCGTATTTTTTGGGGGATGATTAACTGGACGCAAATTGATTTTTTTTTTTTAAATGAATGTTTTGTACTTATATTTTTTATTGATTAAATGTTAATATGATGTTATTTCAATATACATTTTAGAAGTTCAGCTATGTTGTGTAACCTTAATAAAGTTTGGTGATGTAATGATTCATAATTTATTTAATACAAGTAAACAACAAAATACAAACTGGAAAGTTTGAATTTAGTCTATTTTTGAAGTTTAAATTTATCTGTACTTAAACATTTAAGTTTATTCAATGAAAATACCACATTAGGTCAACTTAATTAAATGGAGTTGTCAATTTCCCCATCACTCAGTTGAACTAGTTCAGCAGAATAAGAATATGTGAATAACTAAATTTTGACAAAAATGTCAGATAGAACCTTATAATTCCAAGGGGACGAAATGGTAAGATGATCTAAGATGATCTTATTTCATTAGGGTGCAGCTTATTGTAATGTCCGGATGAAGCTTTATGCTTTTTTGTTGTTGTTGTATCTTTGGCTTTTATGTACTTTGTTTAAAATCTTAGGTTTAAGAAATTATTCTGGTGTTTTATTTTGTCTTTCTCCAAATAAACTCTGAAAGATATGTAATAATCTGTGACTATGTTGTGCTGACTGTTTTGTTCCAGGTGTGTCTGGTGTTTATACAGATGAAACTGAGACGATATCAGTGCTGGAGGGAGATTCTGTCACTTTACACACTAATGTTTCTGAAATACAGAGAGATGAACATATTCTGTGGATATTTAGACTTAAAAATTCCGAGACTCGTATCGCTGAAATCTATAAACAGATCATCTCTATATATGATAGTGGTAATAATGAGAGATTCAGAGGCAGATTACAGATAGATGAGAAGACAGGATCTCTGACCATCACAAACATCAACACATTACACTCTGGACTTTATAAACTACAGGTCATCAATGAAGGGATCAAATACAGGAGTTTCAATATTGCTGTCTATGGTGAGTAAATCATAAATTCTTTATTTTGGTCTTGTATGTGGATGATTGAAGGCTGTTAGTGTCTGCATTATTCTTTAGAAAAATTTGAAAAATGTCTATTAATTTGTATATCGAAAAACTTCTGTCAAGTTGCCATTGTTCATGCCTTATTATAGTATTAGTTTTAGAGCATATTAAGATGCATTGGTATTTTTATATTGAGAATCTTTAGAGACATCTTAATGACTGATTCTTCCTAAAACAAAATGTCTTTATTTTTTTAGCTCTTTTAACTGTTCCTGTCATCAGTGATTCTCCACAAAAACCTTCAGTGTCAGAAAGATCATCAGAGCAGAATTGTTCACTGGTGTGTTCAGTGTTGAATGTGAGTGATGTGACTCTCTCCTGGTACAAAGGAATCAGTGTATTGTCCAGCATCAGTGTGTCTGATCTCAGCATCAGTCTCTCTCTACCTCTGGAGATTCAGTGTCTGGATGATTCCTACAGCTGTGTCGTGTCTTATTCATTCACCAACCGAACTACACATCTCAACATCACTGATCTCTGTCGGACGTGTCCAGGTGTGTCAGCATTCGACAAACTCTGCATCTTGTAGTTGAACATTGCACACATTCACATGCAATTCACACATTTAAGCATTTTCTAATCACACCCTGTTTGGTGCATTTGATAGCATTTTCCCCATTACATAACAAACATTTTATGGATATATTCTTATTGTCACAGCCAAGTTTGATCATTTTTTGCTCTGAGATTTATAAGTTTTTTCTTATTTCTATCATTTCTGAGTTAGAGTTTCCTGTGTTTTTTTGTTATGTCTATTTGTTTCCATGGTTTCCATTCATTGTTTTTACCTGTATCCAGTTAAGTTGCTTGTCCCCCTTGTGTATTTTTTTTTCTTTTTTTTTTTACTTATTTACAGTAATGATGTTGTTGTCTTATGCATTGCAGGAGCCAGTCATTTATTTCTCACAGAGCTGATAATTGCTGTATTGCTGGTAGTGGTCATAGCGGGGGCTGTGTTGATGTATTGTTGCTGTAAACACAAACGGGTGGAAAAAAAAGGCAAGTATTAGCGAATGATTGCAATGTATATTTTTTGCAGAAGTAGTGCCAACAATTTTTTTCATTTCTAAATTGATTATTAAACAGTTCAGACAACCGAGGAAGAGGTCAGTTATACTGATGCAACATTTACCACACACAGAGCTTCAGATACGGTAAGATACGTTTTTTATTTGTCTGCTGTTAGAAAACTACTATGTCAGTATTGTTTGTTTGCATATCTGCTTGTGGCTGCTTTTTATATGCATGACGTTGCATAATTTAACACTCAGACGTCATGAATAATTGTTCTTATTTTGCTGATGCTTGTGGCCTAGGTAATCAATTTTTTTTTACCATAAACATGGTTTGCGTTCGCACATCAACCTCAATGATATGCTGATGGTGGTGCATTACGCGTCACTCGGCTTTAGTCTTCAGTTCTTCAGTGAATTCTGTGCATGTTCTTACATGATAGTGAAGCTCTTGACTAGATGTAGGATTCTATTGATAGTGATACAATGAATTCTCTAATATATTTAATTCCCCATTTTAACAGCCTTTGTGGAACATTTGTGCTACATCTTCTTTATAGCTTATATTGTTTTGTGAATTTGCTCTTTCATCTTTCTGCATTAAGCATGCATAGTAGTATCAGCTCTCTTTCTTGACTTCCTTTCTTTTCTTTCTTTTCTTTCTTTTCTTACAGGACACAAATATCCGGGATCAGACAGAGTATTCAACAGTTGTTTTGAGATGATGAGCACACAGTCTGTTATTGTACAGCTCTCTTATTAAAGTACAGACAGAGCATGTTGAAGCACACCTGCTTCATTACTCAGTCCATTACTCAGTCATGTCTAGACGAGTAGAGCTGGTTTGCATACTTAGTTGTTAGTATTATTATACAGCATGATACTATCCTATTCCAAGAGTCAGGACAAAAAGGGACAAAGAGAAAGAAGTAAACTCAGAAAAGTAGATGCAACCATCAAGATTTCGCTTGTGAAGTATGTGTAATGAGAGCAACATGCATTTAGTAGCCTGTTGAATATGAGTTAGCCAAGGGCTCCCTCTGCTGACTGTGAGTGAGACTTACAAGAACCTCATGTACTGGATTTGCTGGTTATCATGGATCAAGGTCAAGTTAGTCTCTGCTGCTACTGTACATAACTGTAACTGCACAACCTGAGGAGCAAAAGCTTATTTCTCCATTAATGACAAGATGGAAGATCTGAGGAAAATATCTCATAATGGTAATCTGAGATTATTTTTATTATTGTCATGTCAGTGTATAGGCTATGGTACAAACATTTACACATTAAACGTTGTAATGTAATCACCAGGCAAGAAGATATTGCAAATAGACAACACTACTGAATGCTTCAATGCCATTAAGTGATGTTAAATAGTAGGCTGATGTAATGCCATGCTAAAGTGTTATTTTTTTATTTTATTTTTTACAAAAGTTTTCAGTGTACAGTACTGTATTTTATAACAGTGTTGTAATCAGTATGCTGTGTTTTGTGTATTTGCTGTGAAATAAACATTTCTTCAACTTTCACTACTGATTGTGTTTGTCTCCACTAAACTTATAAGTATGAAGTTGGACACACTGGGTGAGGTGGGTAACGCAGTGTCCTTCATATAGTGCATGCAAGGCTATTCAAGGTCATTGTATTTATTTTTTATTTTTTTTATAAATCCCAGCATCGGACATTATTTTTGGTTGTGTGATCCTGTTGTTTCTATGTTAACTTGACAGTGGGTTAAAGATCTGTTGATTTCACAGAAGGGTTTTTTTTTTTTTTTGTATGCAAGAGAAGCAGAAACACACTGAAGATCCTTGAGATCGCTTCTGTATTAAAATACACATTATATTATTTATTATTTTAAACCTCTAAAATCAGAAAAGTATCTGTTGTCTTGTCTGTTTTTTTCACTTCAAGTTTCATGCTCTGACGCTCACATCTGCGGTAAAACCTTTGGTCTGTTTTTTAGGTCAGTTTAACATTTTACTCGACAAACCTTTGTGTGTCTTATTAGACGTGTGCAGTTGTTCAGTGTGTTTTACTTTGTTCAGGATTTAGAAGGATTTTACAATTTCCTTTGAGAGTTTTAGAAAGTGGAGTGTGTAGTTGGATATTTCCTGAACTTCTGTTGTTCATCACACCACAGCACTATGAGGAGTGTGTTGCTTTCAGAGACATTTTGAATATGATGTCAAACGCTGCCGTCTTCTGTCTATGTGTGTGTGTCACAAATTGTAAGTGGATTTCATTTAACTTTATGTATTTATGGATGTGTTTGACATGTTTAATTTGAGTTAGACTATTTTAATTCAAACTGCACTCTTAAGATTTTATTTTCCTGTTTCAGGTGTGTTTGGTGAAACTGATGAAGTGAAGTCAGTGTCAGTGACTGAGGGAGATTCTGTCTCTCTAAACTCTGATGTTCAAGTACAGAGAGATGATCAGATACTACTGTGGACGTTTGGACCTCAAAACGCTCGAATAGCTGAAATCTTTAGAAGAGACCAAATGAACTACCGGTATATATTTGTCAGTAATGATGGAAGATTCAGAGACAAACTCCAGATGGACAGTCAAACTGGATCTCTAACCATCAGAAACATCAGATCTGAACACACTGGACTTTATGAACTGACCGTCATCAGCAGTAGAAAAACACTGAAGAGATTCAATGTTACTGTCTATGTTGGTGAGTAAACTGTTCATTGTAAATGTAATTAGCGTTATAATTAATTATAATACGTTCTATGTTCTTGACTTACTTTCTTTAAAAAAAAAAACAAGTTACATTCAGACAATGCTTTGCATTATTTTCATTTGAGTTGTTTTAACATTCATTGTTTTTATGTGTGTTTTGCAGCTTATCTACCCATTCCTGTCATTACCAGTAACTCTTCACAGTGCTGTTCATCATCATCATCATCATCATCAAGATCATCAGAGTCCAGATGTTCACTGGTGTGTTCAGTGTTGAATGTGAGTGATGTGACTCTCTCCTGGTACAAAGGAATCAGTGTATTGTCCAGCATCAGTGTGTCTGATCTCAGCATCAGTCTCTCTCTACCTCTGGAGGTGGAATATCAGGATAACAACACTTACAGCTGTGTGCTCAACAATCCCATCAGAAACCAGACCACACATCTGGACATCAGTCGACTCTGTTACACATGTGCAGGTATGTTAGCGGTCATATTACTGATCTGTTTGTAGGACTGATTTTTTTTTTTATTTATATCCTTTTTTTGTCTGAATTCATAACAGAAAGACGGAAAGATTTTCTCTTTATGATCAATACAGAACAGAGCCATCGTTCATATTTTATTCCGACAATGTGTCTGTTGGTGTTCACGTCTGCTGTTATACTCATATGTTGCTCCAGGAAATTCAGACTCCACGATTCGAATGCTGTCTTCTGTTCCTCTTTTAGATTAAAAAACAAGTCTAAGTTGTTCATTGTAGCGGCCAAAGCCGTTTCAAACAACTGGTGTTCATCCATAGCCATCTTTCAATGTTTACTAATGACTTCGACGTCACAGCGCTGTCGTCATCTGTTTAGCTCGCCTCTGGCCCGCCTATATCAGATAACCCGCTGTGATTGGTGCAGCCCAGATCTAGGGGCATATTTAATGAGCATCATTAGTCAACGCCAGATTAACTTGCTAATCAAATTCAATTTGTGCTCTCGCGAGAACTCTGAATTTCCAGGGTAGCACATGTAACTTGTTCAAAATTTACAAAATTAAAAGAATTTACAAAGTGAGTCAATACACTATCAATCCTTCTTCCAAAACGTTGTATATTACAGTTGATTCACTATAGTTTGCCCGTTTTAAGTGTTTATATATATTAGACCTGTCATGTCTACTGTAAGTTGCTGCCTTAAATTTTTAAGCACAATAAACTTGGAAGTATAAGTCATTTAAACTTAAATTACATTAAACTGACTTGAGTTGAATCTTCTATAACTTTAAAAAAAGTTGAAAATTGTTAAAAAAAAGTTAAAGCAACGTGAAAACACATGTTGTTATAACTTATTGATCATATAATTTTTTTACAGTGTGGCAAGAACTGAGGGATTTGAAATGTTGTAAAAGCGACGCAGAGATAATGGCGTTTTTATTACTCAACGGTAATTTCCGCTCATGTGTTTGTGTTTGCAGACCTGACATTCACAGAACAGCAAAGCATGTCAGAATACACACAGATCATCTACTGTCTTCAGATGAGAGATCTCCCACAGGTCAGCAAACACTGATTTTACTTTAAATATTTCACATTCATGAATAGATGAAGGTCTGAAGGCCTACTTTCAGCAGCACAGAAGGTTATCTGTTTGTAATGGTGAATGTTCCTTCCTTATAGATATCCTTATTGAGTGTGGACAGAACAGTGACAGCTGTGAACTATCAATAGACATCAGTGAAGCTCAATATATGATGAACTGAACATCTCAGGAGAACAGGAGGATAAAAGGACATCAAAACAAACAATAATCATTGTAAGATGACCTGAGTATTGGATGTGATCATTTTGCACCTGAAGAGGTTTAGAGTTTAATGAAATGATGCTGAATAGTGTTAGGTGCTTTCCACCAGTCTCACGTTTTTTTTTTTTTTTTAGCTTAAACCTCCAATCAAAAGCTCCATTGAGTTGCGTGACAGCTGCTCTGTCCTTTGGACTTTGTTCCTTATTGTAGATTCAGTTTGTGCGCTGTTTTGGAAATAAAGCCCTCCCCCTCCTCATTCTCGTTCTGTTGATTATATATCATCATGAGCCGCAGATGTTTGATGTGTGTGTGGATGGATTCCAGATATAAACTCCAGGTGTGCATATATCACTTTTCAGACGTGATGGTTAGTCCTGGAGGAAGAAACACGACAAGGGTGATTCAATGAGATGATGTTATTTAATCTCTCATAGAATATTCATTTGATAGAAATAATACACAAGCCTCGTCCTTGTGTGAGGATAGGAAGCAGATAAATGAGACTGGATTTGTTACTTCTCACCAAATTTAATTTCTTTAAAACATGCACTTATGGTGGACCTGAAACAATATCCACCTGTCTTTTTTCCTAACATACCTACGGCATAACTGTAACAATATGAAAAAAGGTTGAATCTTTCAGAGATTTTTTACAGTTTAACGGAAGTTACACCCATAATTTGCATAAAGCATCATGGGGTGTAGGAAGAAGGCTGATATATAAATATTCTGAATGTTCTGATCCAATTTGACTTCTGAGCTGTAATGCTGCCTGAATCATAATCATAAAATCATATTCATACACTGTTTGCTCGTTGGCCAGAGGAGAACTGGCTCTGTGAATGGTTTCTCTCACATTTTTTTTCTCCATTCTGTCTCCTGATGGAGTTTTGGTTCCTTGCCACTGTCGCCTTTGGGTTTTGGCTCGCTTAGTTGGGGACATTTAATATTCAACAATATTATTGACACCATTGTATGAGAACTGAACTGAGCTGGACGATGACATCACAGTTTTCTCCAGCTTTTTTTACAACAAAAATGAACCATCACTGAACTTACTTAATCTGAACTATAAGGATAAGGATAAGGATAAACTTTATTTGTCCCCGAAGGGAAATCTGTCCTGGGCAAAGTGCTACAGTACAACACACAACACAACAATGTATACATAGCACACCAATGTATAAAAAATAAATAAAATAAAAGATATGTAAAATACTTAACACATTAAAATGCTACTGCTAATGTGTTATAGGTGCATTGCTCCGGGTCATATTCAGCAGTTTTACCGAGGCAGGAACAATTGAAAGCTTCAGTCTATTATTCTTACATATTGGCATTCTCAGTCTCTTTCCCGATGGCAGCGGCTGGTATTTACTAAAAAGAGGATGTTCAGAGTCAGTACTAATACTCGCTCTCTTCATCATTGCCTCTTCATATAGAGTCTGTATGGGTTCATATTGTTTTAATCCTATGACTTTCATGGCTGTTTTGTCGATATGACGCTACTTTCATCAAGCTAATGCATTACGGGAGAGACAGAGAGAGAAAAAAGATAACTGCTTTTTCATCATGATAAAATGGTTAATATGTCGTTTTGAAAGTTGTGGTGTAGGCTACAAATGAAGTGTATATTGTGTAATGCAATTTGTGCAATTTGTCACAATTCAAGATTATTTCATTTTGTAATCAAATTGCTGATAATTAAAGACCATTTTTTAACAGAAGATTTCTCAAGGGCTGAATGAAATTTGAATGTTCCCGAAAGGATTGATTTGCCTCGCCACCTTTTCTAATCATTCCCACGATATGCATTTAAAGTTCATTGCTCTTACAACTGGAGAAACATGTTCTTTCAGTGAGATATAAGGATAATCTGCAGTTGCAGTGACTCGCTCAAGGCCTCAGATGGTCTATTTTAACTCTGAGTGGAATCAACATGAGGCTCTTCATGCACTGTGACACACTCAGTGTCAGAGTCAGAGCGAGATCTTCTGTGGTCTGGTTTATATAGGACAGGGGTCTTCGCATGCACTGAACCCATGTGGTTTTGTTTTGTTTTTGGTAAATGCACAGCAGTTAAATGAAAGCTTGTCTATTATAGGATGTATGTGGTTGTTGTTTCTGCATTTGGGCAGTTGGCCACTTATGTTCTCAAGCTCATGACCTTAAGTATGAGTAGAAAACGTTACGTTACTATATGTAATTATTTGTTTTAAAGTTTTTAACCTCTTTCTCTTTTTCGGCATAATTTAAGATTTTCAGGTCAGTTGTATCTTCATGCAAAATATATGAATGATGCTAAAGATTCATTACATGCTCAGCCTAGATCTCTAAAACATTATGTGGCAGTGTTAGTACAGATTTCCTGGGTCAGAAGAGCACACTTTCCTCTTATTTTGACCTTCTATGTTTCCTTTTTATAGCATAACTGTACATTATGATGATATCCATGTTTGCATGGAAATATGGGCAGGCCTGAAATTATTTTAATGATATTCAGCATTAATCACACACCACTGTTAATTCTGATTAACACAGATAACACTTTGTGTTTGTACATTGCCCAACAGGAAATATTGGGCTACCAATGTGTCGAAAAATCTCTAGAGGTGTGAATAGAGGTGTCAATATTGATTACATCTTTTTTAATCAATGTTTTTTTTATGTTTTTAAAGACTGTTTATGTTTATGTTGTTTTAATATGCTTTAAGACAACCCATTTGAAATTTCATATGCTCTTCCTCTTCTTCTTCTGAATCAGTTTCTGGTTCAAGCATAGGCTATATGAATTAAATCAATATTTCCACTCTCCATTGTGAAGTGTTTAGCTGAACTGCTGTGATTGAGTGGAGGAAGGGACTTATGCATATTCATGATTCCTCATTTACAAAAATAAGCAAGGGTGTAGAGTTATTCAAGCTATTTAAGGCATGAAGAAAAAAATCTCTTAAACTTCAACTTTAAATATGTAATTTTTATTTTGATTAAGTTTTAAGAGATAAAACTGACTATAGGGGGACTTTAAATAAACAATTGTGCACTTAAAAACTTTAGATATACCAATACGTTGTGCTAGCCTACTCGAGAAAGTGCAAAGCGAAATATCGCAGCATAAGTCTCGCTTTCTAAACAAAAGAGCCAATTGCAAATTTGCTGCATTAGCTCCGTTGCCATAGAAACAGTCGCTATTTAAAAATACGCTTTTTAACGCTAATTTTGCATTAAAAAAACTTTTAAAGTAACTGTTCATTTGACTAGATTTTTAGATTCTTAGATTTTAGATATAGTGTCCCTTATGAAAAAAGTGCACTTTAGTGTACTTTTATAAAGTGTACTTATTATACAAATAATATACTTTAAATGTATACTCTTAAGTGTGACTTAAAGCTCCACTATGTAACTTTTGTATTTGACCACAAGAGGGCGCAGTTTCCAACAATAACAAAGGCGAAGCTTGATGACGCTATGAAGGAGGTGACGATGGGAGATGTCGTTTTTAATGCGTTTTCACCATAGCAATGTATCTAAATGGAATTAATGAATCATGATCACGGATGAGGTAATTTATTCGTTTTTGTATTACCTGTATGTCTGATTGTATTATTTTATGTCATCATAATTAATGAACTGCAAGGAACGTGAAATGTTATGCTATATTATCCCGTTACAACATACAGCTATTTGTCAAATGATTTGTTTGGTTTATGTTGTGCAGTTTTACGTTTTTATGGTTAATGCCGTGTTGTTTAACGTGTTCAAACCAATATCTAAAAGTAAATTTGAACGAACATTTGCAAGTAATGACTAAATATATTTTTAACAACATATCCGATTGTATTTAATTGTACTGCCATAATCTCGGTCACCACACGTGATAAAAAGCCTTACCGAAGTACAAAGAGCAATATAACTTTGTTTATAAGTGCTATTATTGACAGTTGCATGTCTTACCTGTCTATCAATACACTCGCGAGAGCAGAGTCTCTGTCAAGTCCAAGATAGTCGCGCAGCTCTCTCCATCTCGAAAACGCCTGGCGATATTTATCCGGGTTTTATTCCTCCGTTTGTCACACAGTCCGTGACTCCGCGTGTATCCGAATATGGACGCTTTCGTTTTGTTGGCACTTCAATACTCGCCAAAGAGTAATCGTGATCCATAACAGCTATAACCATACAGTCTATGGCAATAACGCTATAACCACCACTTCCGCGTTTGACCGTGATATTCCGGTGTGGTGGGTCATATTTTTTATTTTATTCTTTTTTATTCTTTGTCAGACGTCTTTATTGTTTATTGTGATAAGAAAAAAAAAACTCAATAAAGTTGTTGTAAAAAAGTAAAATAAAAATCCGGTGTGGTGGAATATCCTATCACATGGTCGGAAAAAAAGGATAGAGCGGACATTGCGTCACTGAGGCGCGACATTTCTTTTCCGGGACGGCCAGTTATTTAAAATCGGAATTTCTCTGAAATAAAAAATCTTTGGAGACTTTTGAGATATTTTAAGTACACAACTGTAGGAAATATATCACACTGTCCAAGTTATTTTCAGAAATTGTATTACAAAATTCCTACATATTGGAGCTTTAAATGCAATGTTTTGGGTGCACTGAATGCACATTAAAGCTCCAGTATGTGATTTTTTTTTACCACAAGAGGGCGCAGTTTCCAACAATAACAAAGGCGAAGCTTGATGACGCTATGAAGGAGGTGACGATGGGAGATGTCGTTTTTAATGCGTTTTCACCATCTAGCGATGTATCTAAATGAAATTAATGAATCATGATCACGGATGAGGTAATTTATTCGTTTTTGTATTACCTGTATGTCTGATCGTATTATTTTATGTCATCATAATTAATGAACTGCAAGGAACGTGAAATGTTATGCTATATTATCCCGTTACAACTTACAGCTATTTGTCAAATGATTTGTTGGGTTAATGTTGTGCAGTTTTACGTTTTTATGGTTAATGCCGTGTTGTTTAACGTGTTCAAACCAATATCTAAAAGTAAATTTGAACGAACATTTGCAAGTAATGACTAAATATATTTTTTTAACAACACATATCCGATTGTATTTAATTTTACTGCCATAATCTCGGTCACCACACGTGATAAAAAGCCTTACCGAAGTACAAAGAGCAATATAACTTTGTTTATAAGTGCTATTATTGACAGTTGCATGTCTTACCTGTCTATCAATACACTCGCGAGAGCAGAGTCTCTGTCAAGTCCAAGATAGTCGCGCAGCTCTCTCCATCTCGAAAACGCCTGGCCGATATTTATCCAGGTTTTATTCCTTCGTTTGTCACACAGTCTGCGTGTATCAGAATATGGACGCTTTCGTTTTGTTGGCACTTCAATACTCGCCAAAGAGTAATCGTGATCCATAACAGCAATAACCATCTATAACCACCACTTCCGCATTTGACCATGTGATATTCCGGTGTGGTGGGTCATATTTTTTATTTTATTTATTTTTCTTCTTTGTCAGACGTCGTTATTGTTTATTGTGATAAGAAAAAAAAACTCAATAAAGTTGTTGTAAAAAAAAAAAAAAAAAAAAATCCGGTGTGGTGGAATACAAGGATAGAGCGGACATTGCGTCACTGAGAGGCGACGTTTCTTTTCCGGGACGGCCAGTTATTTAAAATCGGAATTTCTCTGAAATAAAAAATCTTTGGAGACTTTTGAAATATTGTAAGTACACAACTGGAGGAAATATATCACACCGTGCAAGTCATTTTCGGAAATTTTATTACAAAATTCCTACATATTGGAGCTTTAAGTATAATTGATTTAAAATACATCACATATTAAGTTGAAATAAAATGCAATATGTTGTCATTAAGAGTGATTTTTTGGTATCACTTAAGTGGGACTTTAATACAACTTAATATTTACTTTCATAATTGCTTCTAGTGTCTTTAAAATTGATTTAAAGTCTATGGCGTTATTTTCCTGTCAAATGTCGAGAGCACATTATTGTAGCGCGAAAGTACATTAATATAATGCGCGAGCGCGAATCTCTCTGCTCGCGCGCGGAATATAAATGAATACGGAATATGTGCCGAGTGCGAATCTCTCTGCTTGCGCGCGAGAACTGGGCACGCGCTCTCAGATACACGTTGCTCTTGTAAGAATTTTCTCTGGGCTCGCTCAGAGAATATGCCTGCACTTAAAACGTGTTCAGTGCAATCGCGGATCTCTCCTCTTTGCTTAAAGTAAGCATGTATGTGCTTAGACTGTGTGCCGTGCGTTCGCGCATGCCTAAGTACTCTTCAATTTCTTCTTTTTTTCTTTTTTTTTATTAATGCCAAGGTATCAAAAATATAACTTACATAGCAAAAATGTACAAATTACATACAACGGAATAAAGAAAGCAAAGCACCATATACTGTATATATATACATATAGCCTGTATATGCTCATAAAAAATAAAAAAACAGAACAGAAAGCTGTAATGAAATAAAAAAGTTTGAAACAAGTTTATTGTCTTAAGAGCTTTAAGATTCTTAGATAACGAAATGCTTTGGATGTATTGTTAGAGTATTTTATTATTAATCTATTATTGTTCCTTGCAAAATTTCACATTCACCGTAGTAAATTCACTCAGCAGAATCCCTTATTCATTGTTTTTAGAAGAGAGGTCCAACAATACATCCAAAGCATTTGGATGCTTGCACGCGGAATATAATGCGCGAGCGCAAATCTCTCTGCTCGCGCGCGGAATATAATGTGCCAAGTGCAAATCTCTCTGCTCGCGCGCGAGAACTGGGCTCGCGCTCTCAGATACACGTTGCTCTTGTAAGAATTTTCTCTGGGCTCGCTCAGAGAATTGCCTGCACTTAAAACGTGCCTTCGCTTAAAGTAAGCATGTATGTGCTTAGACTTTGTCCCGTGCGTTCGCGCAGCATGCCTAAGTAGCTACTCTTCTCTTCAATTTTTGAAGAGAAGATAGTATTATATTCCGCGCGCAAGCAGAGAGATTCGCGCTCGCGCATTTATATTCTGTGCGCGAGCAGCGAGATTTGCGCTCGCGCATTTAAATTCCACGCGCGAGCAGAGAGATTCGCGCTCGCGCATTATATTAATGTACGTTCGCGCTACAATAATGCACTCTCGACATTTGACAGGAAAATAACGCCATAAAAGTGCACTGCTCAATGCACTGAACAGCAATTAATGTGAACTAAAATGTACTTTAATGTCATTTAACAATACACTTAAGTGTGAATTAAATGTAATGTGTTCACCGCTTAAGTGCATTTTATTTGTATTTAATTTCAAATGTATCACAAATTAAGTTCATATTAAATGCAATTAGTTGAACTTTCGAATGCTTTTTTAAACAACATAAATGGGATTTTAATACATATTTAATAAGTACTTTCATAATTGCAAAAAGTGTATTTAAAATATAGTTAAAGTGTAGTTTAATGAACTGACAAGCAATTAATGTGAACTAAAATATACTTTAATGTTACTTAACAATACACTTAAATGTGAATTAAGTGTAATGTTTTCAACAAATGCATTGCATATTATATGTAATTGATTTCAAATGTTTTACAGATTAAGCTCAAATTAAATGCAATTAGTTGAAATTAAGAGTGCTTTTTGGAACTGTTGTAAAGTTTTCTTTGATCGAAGCAGAGACCAGTGAGACAGTTGGGATTGCGTTCAATAGAAGTTGTTCTTTATTGAGAACTCCACTGTACGCGGCTGTCGAAACTTCCAACATGATCTAACTCTAATACAGTATGCATTGTAGTTATATACATTCCAAGGGGGAGGGATTACATAGAGGTGGAGACTCTGAACAAAGCATGCAAATGAAGTAGGAACACACCCTACTCTGAGTCCAATTGAATCAGCATAACTATTCACATGCTGATACTGGCCAGGAGCTCCAATTCCAAGAGCCATCCCAGAGCCATTAAAGACAAAAGGTGAAAGTCAATCAACCTAACGATTCAACGTCTGGGCTCCGAAAGGTGAGAATCAAGTGATCTGACTCATTTGAAACACAATAGAGAAAACAGGTCTGGCAGGAACGGAGACTCTTGCTGGAGACTCAATAATCACCTGAAATCAGTCTACTCAATTTTATCAGTTTAGATACTATTGCAGTGGAAAAACTCAATTAAACATTTAATAAAAATGTAATCCAACAGAACAACAAGTGGGACTTTTATACAGTTTTATATGAACTTTGAAATATGATAAAAGTGTACTTCCAAATATACTGACAAGCAATTAATGTGGAATAAAATATACTTTAATGTAATACATGTACACTATTATATAATTAAATACATTTGTAATTAAAAAAATAATAAAGTTGTAATTTATTTCAAATTTGAATAAAATCTTAACCTAGTTACAATCAACACAAATTCAATTTAAAACCCTCTACATTTACTGACAAAATCTCTAAAATAAATACATAAAAACCTTTCTGTTGATGCACAAGAAAAACCAAAGAAACACTATACATAAACAGTTCACTTTAAAATGAAAATTCTGTCATCATTTACTCACCCTCATGTTGTTTCAAACCTGTATGAATTTCTTTCTCCTGCTGAACAGAAAGGAAGATATTTAGAAGAATGTCAGTAACCAGACAGTTTCCAGTCCCAATGACTTCCATAGTATATTTTTTTCCTACTATGGAAGTAAATGAGACAAGAAAATGCCTGGTTACTGATATTCTTCTAAATATCTTCCTTTCTGTTCAGCAGAAGAAAGAAATTCATACAGGTTTGAAACAACATGAGGGTGAGTATATGATGACAGAATTTTCATTTTAAAGTGGAGTATCCCTTTAAGAGTTAAGAAACCTGTTCTATCTGTGATTAACAAATTAGTCCAAAAAAAAAATACAACCCCAAATATAAAAAAATCTGTCAATAGGTTTTTGCATTGTTGAAAATATCCCTGTAAGTTGCTATGAAGAACTGCCTACAAAACGTAAAAACATGTCTAGACCTGAAATGATAAGCTTGTGCTACAACAAATGTCAGCATTGATCATATTTCAGCATTGAGGGTTTATTATTAAATCACTTTTCTTACACTATTTTCTCAATATCTCAAAATCCTGTGTTTTTCTAAGCTATATTTACGTTATTGACTTAATTTCTTTGATAAAAAAAACAGAATCAGTGACAATTACATGTTATTAAAATGAAAACCCCTATTTCAAATAATATTACATAAAATATTGGATGTATAATAAAACCCTATAGTCCTATATATTTTTGGTAGAGATTATTATAGTGAACTTTAAATTGCACAAATAGGCTATGCTTTCTCAAAATAAAATGTAATGACATTCTCAATGAGTTTGATGATCTGTTTGTAGGAATAGGCTGCTCATCCGGTTAACACCACATACGAATAAACAAAGACATCAGACCAGTCGTGCATGCTCCAAGGAGGATCCTAGCTATTAGAGATAGAGTAATTGAAGAACTACAAAAAATGGAACAGATTGGAGTGATTGCAAAGCAAACTGAGGCTATGGGGTGGGATAAACAGCATGGTGACTGTGGTCACATAAAAAAAAAAGTGCATATGGACTCGATACAATAAAGCGATACAACGAGAGCATTATCCAATGTTAACTGTTGAAGAGGTGGTCTCAAGCATGCCAGATGCATTCCAAATGATCCAAATTATGCACGATGAACACACCCATTGGACGATATCGCTTTCTTCGCTTACCCTTCGGATCTCTTCAGCATCAGAGGTTTTTCAAAGGTTTATAGCCCAATGATAGAAGGCCTGGAAGGTGTTGTGAACATCATTGATGACTTATTGGTGTGGGGAGACACAGTTGAAGAGCATGATCAAAGGCTGATGCAGTTATTGAGAGGAGCAAGGGAAAATAATCTGAAATTAAACAGAAAAAAATGCAAAATCAGAATGACAGAAATCAAACAACAGAAAGAAGAAGAAAATTGGTAAATGTAAGTTCAATTATAAATTCATTCTTTATGTACATAGGGGTGTGCAATATGTCTATGGTGATATTCTAATCGTTTTAACGATGTGCGAGGTACTGCGAGCTGAGATCGCATTTGTCACTCCTGCTTTTACATGCGTAATGTTTGCAGTTATATGGTTTGTCAGTTGTATGAACAGCTAAAGGGTCAATATGTAAGATTTTTGTAATAAAATATCCAAAAATCACTTGCACAGTGTGATATATTTCCTGCAGTTGTGTACTTACAATATCCCAAAAGTTCCCAAAGATTTTTAATTTCAGAGAAATTCTAATTTTAAATTATGACTCGTCCCTGGTCATTGTCGCCTGTCAATGACGTAATATCCGCATTATGTTTGTACTGCCATAGTAACCATGGAGACAGACATGGACAACTGCTTCTAACGGCACGCTCACGCTGTTGTTGTTTCGTTCAAACATTATGGACTGTGGCAAGCAGACTTTGGGACAAAAGGAGAACTAAAACGAGGATCAACATCGGCGTGGCGTTTTCAAGACGCCGAGAGCTCCACGTCCGTGAGAAACTTCGAAATGTTCTCATTCCTTTATAACCGCGGGACTCGCGTGTGGTCCATAATTCCGCTTAGGCGTCATCAACCTACACCTTTGTTATTGTAAGAGGTTAGCGACCCCTAGCAGTAACATATGAGAAGACATCAGAGGTTGGCAATTGGTGGTAAAAAAACCTTCTCTAACTTTCATTTACAAATCATTCAAAACCAAAAAAAAAGTGTTCATGTTGTCTGAAGGTAATATTGATAAATATTTTAGCTTTGAAATCTTGTGACGTCTGGGTGCCAGTTTCTCTGCACCCTGTGTAATGTGCATATACAGGTGCTGGTCATAAAATTAGAATATCATCAAAAAGTTGATTTATTTCAAGAATTCAACTTAAACAGGTGAAACTAATATATTATATAGACTCATTAGATGCAAAGTGAGATATTTCAAGCCTTTATTTGTTATAATTTTGATGATTATGGCTTACAGCTTAGGAAACCCACAAAATCAAAATCCCAGAAAATTAGAATATTACATGAAATCACACAGTAATTACACAGTAATACCATGGTCATTGAACCAGGTTTTGGTTCTTTTGGCAGTGTGGGCAGGTGCAAATCCTGCTGGAAAATGAAGGAAGCATGAAGTGATCTGAAAATGTCCTGGTAGACGGCTGCGTTGACTCTGGATTTAATAAAGCACAGTGGACCAAAGTCCTCTTTTCTGATGAAAGCAAATTTAGCATCTCATTTGGAAACCAAGGTCCCAGAGTCTGGAGGAAGAATGGAGAGGCACACAATCCAAGATGCTTGAAGTCCAGTGTGAAGTTTCCACAGTCTGTGTTGGTTTGGAGAGCCATGTCATCGGCTGGTGTTGGTCCACTGTGCTGTCCACTCAACGCAGCCGTCTACCAGGACATTTCCAGAGCACTTCATGCTTCCTTCAGCAGACAAGCTTTATGGAGATGCTGACTTCATTTTCCAGCAGGATTTGCACCTGCCCACATTGATAATTCATTCATTTTCAGGGACTAAATGTAAAATGAGGCTAAATGTGTTCAGTGCTGTGTGTGTGTTAGTGGCGCCCTCTGCCGAAATGTACAGGAATTAATGTTGTAAAAGTTTTGGCTGGTTAGCATTGTTCAGTTAGTTTCTGCTTGTGTAACCATAACTGTTTGTGGGACAAAAAGCATATTTTAAAAAAAACAGCATTTGACTGAATAATCTTAAAACACCTGCTCTATAATAAAGACAAGATCCTTCAATTTTTGTATTTATTGCTGCCTACCAGTGTTTGTAAATTATCAGTTCAAGATGATAATCTCAGATTATTCAGATTATTGATCTCATTTAGCTATGTGGTGTAAACTGTGTGTGAATTTACACATTTAACATTGTAATGTATTGTAATCGGCAAATAAGAAGTTTCTACATGCATTTAGTAGTGAATGCTTCAATCCAGAAACTAATGTGATATTATTTTTGAATGTGACACATCTACTCATATGAAGTTTTTATTTTTCTGAAGAAAGGTGTCGTAATGTAAATCACAGTAAAAAGGTGCACTATTTATCAAAAAAAAAAAAAAATCTTATTAAGTATTATTTATGTCTGTATAATGTGGTCATTTATGAACATCAGATGAAGCTCTTGAGAAAATGGTAAATGCCATTACAGTTTTTATCAATTGTTTACACGCAATTTTGAAAACCGGGTTCTTTTTTTCAAAATATAATCACAATTATCCAAACACCACACTCAATTTGCATAATTTCTAGATTGTTTGCAAAATGACACACTTCAGTCAAAACATATACACATATTTGTGAAAATGCTATTAGTTTTCATTTAACCAACACAGTCCTCAATGATCAGACACTATTGCAGCCAGTTTCACACTACTGTGATAAATAAAAAACACATTTGTAAAAAAAACTAATTTTAGGAAATAGCATGTGCTAGATTTTTGGCCAGACATTGTTATGTAAGGGATCATTTAGATGAAAAAAAAAATAGAGACAAACCCACAACATTCTTCATGATTAGTTTGAGATATAGGGAGAATGCACACAAATAGGCCTACTATAAACTTACCAAGCACTGCACAACACTGATGCTGCAGACTGAATATTTCAAGTATTTATTTCAATATTTACAGTATTTCTTACCATAATCAGTTACAGTAATCAACCAACAATGAAACAAATAAAATCTGTAGACAAATACAAATTACTGCATCAAGTACAGTGGTGTGAAAAAGTGTTTGCCCCCTTGGTAAATATGATCAAATATGGCTGTAAAAAATAAATCTGCATTTTTAATCCTTTTGATGTTTTATTTAAAAAATGTGCAAAAATCGAACCTTTCATTGAAGTAAAATAATTGAAAGTGGGGGGAAAATCACATTATGAAATGTTTGCCCCCTTTTAATTAAATACTTTTTGCAACCTCTTTTTTCCAAGATAACAGCTCTGAGTTTTCTCCTATAATGCCTGATGAGTTTGGAGAACACCTGACAAGAGATCAGAGACCATTCCTCCATACAGAATCTCTCCATCCTGTTCTCCGTTATAAGATTTCTAGCACAGGCTGTCAGGTTTAGATTTTTTATCTGTTGGTATTTGATCGAATCCGTGATGCCATGTATCTGAACAAGATGTCCAGGACCTCTGGCAGAAAATTAGGCCCACAGCATTAAAGATACAGCAGAGTATTTCATTTTACACATGGGGTACTTTTTTTATCCCTGTGTGCACCAAACCCATCTTAAGTGTTTGCTGCCAAAAAAGCTAATGTTTTTGTTTCATCTGACCATAGAACATTTGAAAAGTAACTGACACTACTGGAACTTTTTGGCAGCAAACACTTTTTTTGAGAAAACTCTTTGTCCAGCTTCCATCAGTGTCAGTCCATAGTCGATAACATGGTCAATAAGTGTTGCACGGATTTCTTGAGTCAAATTTGGTCCTCGTCTTCTTTGTTCAGGTTCTATCAACTCTTCAAGTCCTTCTCTACCTCTTCCTCTACCTAAGCCTCTTCCTCTATCTCCTTCTTCTCCTCTTCCTCTACCTGGGCCTCCTCCTCTACCTCCTTCTCCTCTTCCTCTACCTCCTTCATCTCCTCTTTGAGCTCCCCCTCTCATTCTCATTCTCACTCTTCTTCTTCTTCTTCTAGCTCCTTCCATTTTTGTTGAAGACAGGTGAACTCACCTGCTGCCTTTTATAGCACACCTGAGTGCTGCGTTTTCAAATTAGCACATGTGTGCTTCCACACCTGGTGGATGTGATTATCCAATTCGTTCATTAGTGTGGTCATTGGCAATCCGGGGCTTTGTAATGACAAGGAAGTAACCTCACAATCCTTAACTGTGTCTAAGGTGTGAAAATGTGTGTAGAGTTTTACAAATCACTGTGTGTATAATGTTTTGCAAAAAGGGTGAAGCAGACATTGTGTGTAATGTTGTGCAAATCTGTGGAGGTGTTTTGCTCATTGGAGTAGAATTTTGCAAATTGTGTGGAAATTTTTATTTTAGTGTGTAAACAATCGTAAAAAACTGTAACATCTGAATAAATATCTCCAGTTAAGGAGTCATTTTAATGTGACAAACCCAGTTCAGGTGAATTAATGTGACTGATGATTTGAGTTTTAGCTTTATTCAGATTGTTTGAGTGTATAATTTTAGTAATGCACTGAAGATGATGGCTGCCTTTTTTGCATCGAGCAGGTTTATTCTTGTGTACTTGATTTTTTTTTTAAGCTGTAAAAGTAGCTTGTCTATTTACTGAACAAACATTATTAAACATTCTCTCTGCACTGATTATGTTTGTCTCTTTATGCCAAAGTAAACCCAGATATAGAGGTTGACCGTGAACACAGTGTCATCTTCAGTGAAGTGCATGCAGCTGATTCATGGAAACTTCATTGTTTCCAGTATAAGACTGGATTCTGTTGTTTCTCGAATAACTTGACAGTGTGGTTGAAGATTTAGGTTTCACAAGGGCCTTGTGTAACCACAAAAAAAAAAAAAAAAAAAACTAAACAAAAAACTGCACCTTCTTCCAAGCAAGGCAGATAGCCTATCTAGGCTATCTAACTAGTTTATTATCTTGTAGTAATCGCTATAACGATTATAAACTAATATAAACTTAGAATGACGTTACACTTGTAGCCTACTTCACTTACCCATATGCTTTTTGTATTTGCTTCAGCAATTAATAATTTAATAAGATTGTTATTCCTTTATCCACAAATAGCATTGTCCAACTTGTCTGGTGATTCCACTAACCTCAAAGCGGATATATGCCGCCATCCTGATCACTGGGAAGAATTTGTGTTCGTCTTTTGACTCATCTGACTATTCAAAGGTCAGAATACTATCTTATCCCAAGAGTCAGGACAAAAACAGAAAGAGAAAAGAGAAAAAGTAAACTCAGAAAAGTAGATGCAACCATCAAGATTTCGCTTATGAAGTGTGTGTAATGAGAGCAACATGCATTTAGTAGCCTGTTGAATATGTGTAGTAGACAAGAGCTCCCTCTGCTGACTCTGAGTGAGATCTACAAGAATCTCAAACACTGGATTTGGCTGGTTATCATGGATTAAGGTCAAGTTAGTCTCTGCTGGTACTGTACATAACTGTAACTGCACAACCTGAGGAGCAAAAGCTTATTTCTCCATTAATGACAAGAAAATATCTTACAATGGTAATCTGAGATTATCTTTATTATCGTCATGTCAGTATTTACACATTGAACATTGTAATGTAATTACCAGGGAGAAGATTTTGCAGAGAGACATTCACTACTGAATGCTTCAATGTCATTAAGTGATGTTAAATAGTGGGCTGATTTAATGTTGTTTTTTTTTTTACAAAAGCTTCAGTGTACAGTAGGCCTACTGTACTTTATTACAGTGTTGTAATCAGTATGCTGTGTTTTGTGTATTTGCTGTGAAATAAACATTTCTAAACTTTCACTCTGTACTGATTGTGTTTGTCTCCACTAAACTTATAAGTGTGAAGTTGGACACATGCACTGGGGTGAGGTGAGATGAGATGAGATGAGATGAGATGGGTAACGCAGTGTCCTTAATATAGTGCATGCAAGACTATTCAAAGGCATTGTATTTAATTTTTTTATGAATCCCAGAATCAGACATTATTTTCGGTTGTGTGATCCTGTTGTTTCTATGTTAACTCTACAGTGGGTTAAAGATCTGTTGATTTCACAGGAAGGTTTTTTTTTGTTTTGTTTTTTTTCCTTGTATGCAAGAAAAGCAGAAACACACTGAAGATCCTGATCACTTCACTTCTGTATTAAAAAGTATCTGTTGTCTTGTCTGTTTTTTTTCACTTCAGGTTTCATGCTCTGACGCTCACAGCTGCGGTAAAACCTTTGGTCTGTTTTTTAGGTCAGTTTAACCTTTTACTCGGCAAACCTTTGTGTGTCTTATTAGACGTTTGCAGTTGTTCAGTGTGTTTTACTTTCTTCAGGATTTAGAAGGATTTTACTATTTCTTTTGAGAGTTTTAGAAAGTGTGTAGTTGGATATTTCCTGAACTTCTGTTGTTCATCACACCACAGCGCTATGAGGAGTGTGTTGCTTTCAGAGACATTTTGAATATGATGTCAAACGCTGCCGTTTTCTGTCTATGTGTGTGTGTCACAAACTGTAAGTGAATTTCATTTAACTTTATGTATTTATGGCGTTCAACTATGTTCTATGTGTTTGACTTGTTTAATTTGAGTTAAACTATTTTAATTCAAACTGCACTCTTTATATACTTTTTTCAGTTTCAGGTGTGTTTGGTGAAACTGATGAAGTGAAGTCAGTGTCAGTGACTGAGGGAGATTCTGTCACTCTAAACACTGATGTTCAAGTACAGAGAGATGATCAGATAGTGTGGACGTTTGGACCTCAAAACACTCGAATAGCTGAAATCATTAGAAGAGACCAAATGAACTATATATTTGTCAGTAATGATGGAAGATTCAGAGACAAACTCCAGATAGACAGTCAAACTGGATCTCTGACCATCAGAAACATCAGATCTGAACACACTGGACTTTATGAACTGACCGTCATCAGCAGTAGAAAAACACTGAAGAGATTCAATGTTACTGTCTATGGTGAGTAAACTGTATGAATCATATCACAAATGCTATATTTTCTGATGATAAATGATCATTCAAATGCCCAAAATTTCAGCCTTTAATTCAGATTTTTGGTTTCTTTTTTATTAGCCTTGCAAGAAAACATCTGCATCATGTTATTTTTGTTATTGATTTTTGATAATAATACTGATTTAAAGCATTCATAATGTTTTTTAAAATCTTTCAAAACTTGCACCTTGGAACCTATTTCACAGTTTGTGTTCTCGAGCCCAACACTGCTGTCGTGAAGTGAACGGCCAGAACACATTAAACGTTTTCTGTTTTCGGGAAAAACTGTGTTGTGTTAGCGGCCCTAAGTTAATATATAGCCTAATGATCTTTACAATGGAAGTGAATCCATCAAAACTAACTTTAGCTGGACTATAACTTTATTCTAGAGCTGCTGTAAAGCCAAAACAATCTCTGTTACTTTAATTTCCTATTATCACTGTAAAGCTGCTTTGAACAATATTGTTAAAAACACTAAATGAAGGTGACTTGACTTGACTTCATGTTTTCCAGCTCCTCTACCCATTCTTGTTATTTCCAGTAACTCTTCAAACTGTTCATCATCATCATCATCAAGATCATCAGTGTCCAGATGTTCACTGGTGTGTTCAGTGTTGAATGTGAGTGATGTGACTCTCTCCTGGTACAAAGGAATCAGTGTATTGTCCAGCATCAGTGTGTCTGATCTCAGCATCAGTCTCTCTCTACCTCTGGAGGTGGAATATCAGGATAAAAACACTTACAGCTGTGTGATCAACAATCCCATCAGCAACCAGACCACACATCTGGACATCAGTCGACTCTGTCACACATGTGAAGGTACGTCAGCGCTCATATTACTGATCTGTTTGTTGGACTGATATTTTCTATTTACAGAATTGTTGTGTCTGAATTCACAATGGAAAGACTGAAAGTTTTTCTCTCTATGTTCATTACAGCACAGAGCAGGCATTCATATTTAAGTCTGATAATAATCAGTGTGTGTCTGTTGGTGTTCACGTCTGCTGTTATACTCATATGTTGCTCCAGGAAATTCAGTCGAGTGCAAAAAAAAGGTTAGTATTACCAACAACTGACAAAGTTCGCCATATGGCATATAATATTATATCATATATATAATATCATATTTATACACGTTTTGTTTATATATTAAAATGTTTAAATAAATAACATTAAATAATATAAAACATTTCATTCAGTTCATAAAATGGTTTGTTTATATAAATGCATATTCTTGTATTTTTGGTGGGAAAACAGAAAAACTATTACAAGTTCTCAATATCTCGACAGTTCATCACTGTCAGGTGAACTCTATTGTCTATTGTCATGTCGTCATGTTCCACTAGATGGCAGGAAACCACAGAACATACCGATGTTAAAGCTGCACTATTTAACTTTTCATTTTCCTTAACGTGTTTTGTATTACTCTGGAAGGTGAAGTGTTTATATTATAGACCTGTCAGGATGGTTTTCACAGGAAATTGCATACATGCGTCACTCGTCTCATCAAATCTGTAAATCGAGAAAAGCTTCTCTGGACACTTTGACGTGTGTATGGTGTGTGAGTGGAAGAGGTTAGTTGTCACAATGAGCGAGAAAGGTTGACATTGAGCCGCTAAATCTCAAACCTCTGGGGAATCACCCGTTTTAAACGAACACAAACATGAGAGTCTGCTGGCAAAAAGAGAAGCTGACAGAGCTCGTAATAAACCCAGGATCAATGCTTGGCTTTTTGGAGAACTGAGGGATTTGAAATGTTGTAAAAGCGACTCAGAGATAATGGCGTTTTTATTACTCAACGGTAATGTGTTTGATGGCGTTTTTATTACTCAACGGTAATTTCCGCTCATGTGTTTGTGTTTGCAGACGGTGACCTGACAATCACAGAACAGCAAAGCATGTCAGAATACACACAGATCATCTACTGTCTTCAGATGAGAGATCTCCCACAGGTCAGCAAACACTTTTACTGATTTTACTTAAAATATTTCATATTCATGAATAGATGAAGGTCTGAAGGCCTACTTTCTTCAGCACAGAAGGTTATCTGTTTGTAATGGTGAATGTTTCTTCTTTATAGATATCCTTATTGAGCGTGGACAGAACAGTGACAGCTGTGAACTATCAATAGAGAAGATCATCAAGATAAACAATAATCATTGTAAGATGACCTGAGTATTGGTGATCATTTTGCACCTGTAGAGGTTTAGAGTTTAATGAAATAATGCCGAATAGAGTTAGGTGCTTTCCACCATTCACACCTGTTTTTTTTTCAGAGCTAAAACCTCCAATCAAAAGCTCCAGTTGTGTGACAGCTGCTCTGCCCTTGGACTTTGTTCTTTATTATAGATTCAGTTTGTGCGCTGTTTTGGAAATAAAGCCCTCCCCCTCCTCATTCTCGTTCTGTTGATTATATATCATCATGAGTGCAGACCAGATGGTGATGTTTGATGTGTGTGTGGATGGATGGATTCCAGCTAGTTTATAAACTCCAGGTGTGCACATATCACTTTTCCGACCTGATGGTTTGTCCAGTGGGAAGAAACACGACAAGGGTGATTCAATGCAGGCACAATGAGATGATGTTATTTAATCTCTTATAAAATATTCATTTGATAGAAATAATACACAAGCCTCGCCCTTGTGGGAGGATAGGAAGCAGATAAATGAGACTGGATTTGTTACTTCTCACCAAACTGAATTTCTATCCACTTTTTTGCTAATGAGCCTATGGCGTAACTGTAACAATATGAAAAAAGAGTGAATATTTCATGATTGTTTACAGTTTAACGGAAGTTACACCCATAATCCGCACAAAGCATCATGGGTAGTAGGAACAAGGCTGATATATAAATATTCTGAATGTTCTGATCCAGTCTGACTTCTGAGCTGTAATGCTGCTTCATTCATAATCATACATTGTTTGTTCGTTGGCCAGAGGAGAACTGGCTCTGCGAATGGTTTCTCACAAGGATTTTTTTCTCCATTCTGTCACATGATGGAGTTTTGGTTCCTTGCCACTGTCGCCTTTGGCTGTTGGCTCGCTTAGTTGGGGACATTTAATATTCAACAATATTATTGACACCATTGTATGAGAACTGAACTGAGCTGCATGATGACATCACAATTTTCTCAAGAGCGGCTATAAATATAAATGAACAAAATTAATAACTTTTTACAACAAAAATGAACCATCACTGAACTTACTTAAGCTGAACTATGACGCTATTTTCCTATAGAAACAAACTTTGTTGCATTATTTTCCTGTTATCACTGTAAAGCTGCGTTGAAACAATCTGTATTGTAAAACAAGCTATATAAATAAAGGTGACTTGACTTGATATATACACAGATGAGCCAAAATATACGCCCACCTAATGTGCTGTTATTCCTCCATGTGTTGCCAGAACAGCGCCGACCCGCCGAGGCCTGGACTCTACAAGAGCACTGAAGGTGTCCTGTGTCCTGACGTTAGCAGCAGATCCTCAAAGTCCTGTAGGTTGCGAGGTGGAGCCACCGTGGATCAAATTTGCTAGTCCAGGACATCCCACAGATGATCAGAGGGATGGTCAAAGTTTCTCAGATCTTTATTTCTACCATTTTCTCCTGCATTCAATACGTTGATTACGAGATCTGATTGTTTGCTTACTATCTAATCTACCCAGATCTTAATATGTGGCCTTGTTAGGAGATGATGAACAATATTTGCTTCACCTGTGACTGCTCATAATGTCTTTTGTTTGTCTTCTTTTGGGTGTGTACCAATTCGGTGAACGTGATTTCACCAATGTTGCTGGATCAACATTCCAATCAATCAGTCAATCAATCAATCAATCAATCAATCAATCAATCAATCAATCAATCAATCAATCAATCAATCAGATTTGAGGGACAAGTTTACATGCAGTTTATGACAAGTTTAGGCTTGCAATCAGGGTTTGCTGCTTCTACATCGGTGTTAATCTGAGTTTTATGATTTTAGGGATAAGTTATTGGGGTAAAGGGTAAGATATTGGGATAGGGTTAGGACTTATTTTTGGACAGGAATGTTATTCCAGGATCAACAAAGTATGTTAATCCAACATTGTCTACTTACATGTCTGAGTTAAAGTATGGGTTAGGTAAATATGACAAAATATTGCATAAAATATTATTTAAAAAATTACATTAAAATATTGTATGTAACATTTAAAATGTGGGTTTTCATTTGAATTATATATCATTTTTATAGTCACGTGCTGATTCTGTGTCTCTTGACGGTGTGGTCAGGATGTGGTTCGTGAGTGGGAGATGGAGAGATGTAGAAACTGAAATAGAGGGAGGGAGTGCATGAATTTCTCAGAGCTGAAGATGCAGAGTTTGTATGTTTGACTCACTAGAATTTGATATAGGCCTAAACATGCTTTCTCATTCATTTTAACAAATGAAGCCATTTCTTTGATTTAACAACTCCTGAAGAGTACGCTGTGGTTTTTATTCAAACTGTCACAGTCAAGAAAAGATTTTAGTGAACATAGGATTTTAGAGAACTCAAATCAAAAATGGGGAACTTCAACTATCATGTTAAGAGACGAGAAGTCCAGTCAGCAGGAAGTAATGAAGCCCTGTGATCGTCTGTGAAGAGCATTAGAGAATCATCTGAGTGAAATAAGAGCTGCCATCAAGCTCATGCATTACGGGAAAGACAGAGAGCGAAAAAAGAGAACTGCTTTTTCATCATGATAAAATGGTTAATATGTCGTTTTGAAAGTTGTGGTGTACAAAGGCAGTGTAAAAAAAAAACAAACAAGATGTGTAGAGAGTTCAAATAACCATGCGTCAATGGAAAAGACACCAAAAAAAAACCTGACATCTAAGCAGTTAATGCACAAGCCCACATGGTAACCTGCTATTATCAGAAGCTGACTTAACAGTTTGGAGTTTAATTTACAGTAAATAGTCATGAATATTTACTGCAGGCCAGCCAGTAAATGATTTTAATCCATGTTTTGAATATTATTCCCACAACTTTTTAACCTGAAAATGGAGGTTTATGACAGGAGGACTTTGAAGTAATGACTAAAAACACAAACTAATTTTGCTGCTGAAAAGCAATAACTGTCCTTGAGCTTGATTCACTCGAGATTATTTCATTTTGTAATCAAATTGCTGATACTAAAAAACTGTTTTTTAACAGAAGATTGCTCAAGGGCTGAATGAAATTTGAATGTTCCTGAAGGGATTGATTTGCCTCGCCACCTTTTCTAATCATTCCCACGATATGCATTTAAAGGTCATCTACAACTGGAGAAACATGTTCTTTCACTGAGATATAGTGTCTGCAGTTGCAGTGACTCGCTCAAGGCCTCAGATGATCTATTTTAACTCTGAGTGGAATCAACATGAGGCTCTTCATGCACTGTGACACACTCAGTGTCAGAGTCAGAGCGAGATCTTCTGTGGTCTGGTTTATATAGGACAGGGGTCTTCGCATGCACTGAACCCATGTGGTTTTGTTTTGTTTTTGGTAAATGCACAGCAGTTAAATGAAGGCTTGTCTATTATAGGATGTATGTGGTTGTTGTTTCTGCATCTGGGCATTTGGCCACTTCTGTTCTCAGGCTCATGACCTACACTTAAGTATGAGTAGAACACGTTACTATATGTAATTATTTATTTTAAAGTTTTTAACCTCTTTCTCTTTTTCTGCATAATTTAAGTTTTTCAGGTCAGTTGTATCAATGTCCTCATGCTTCATACAAAATATATGAATGATGTTAAAGATTCATTACATGCTCAGCCTAGATCTCCAAAACATCAGGTGGCAGTGTTAGTAGAGATATCCTGGGTCAGAATAGCACACTTTCCTCTTATTTTGACCTTCTGTTTCCTTTTTATATCATAACTGTACATTATGATGATATGTTTGTATGGAAATATGGGCAGCAGGCAGGCCAGAAACCATTTATTTTAATGATATTCAGCATTAATCACACACCACTGTTAATTCTGAGATAACACTTTGTTTGTACATTGCTCAACAGGAAATAGTGGGCTACCAGAACCCAATGTGTCAAAAAATCTCTAGAGGTGTGAATAGTGAATAGAGGTGTCAATATTGATTATATCTTTTTATATATATTTTTATGTTTTTAAAGACTTTTTTATGTTGTTTATATGTTTATGTTGTTTTAATATGCCCATTGGAAATGTCATATGCTATTCCTCTTCTTCTTCTGAAGTTTCTGGTTCAAACATAGGCTATATGAATTAAATCAATATTTCCACTCTCCATTCGTGTTTAGTTGACCCAGTGGATCAGGTAATCTGAACTGGTGTGATTGAGTGGAGGCAGGGACTAAAATGCATATTCATGAATCCTCATTTACCTCAAAATAAGCAAGGCTGTAGAGTAATTCGAGCTATTTAAGGAATGGAGAAAATATTCTCTTCACATGAAAAAACTTTAAATATGTCATTTTAATTATCAAAGATGAGTTTTAAGATATAAAATTGACTATAGGGGGACTTTAAATAAACAAGTGCATAGCCTACTCAAAAACTTTAGATATACCATGTTGTAGCCTATTCGAGAAAGTGCAACGCGAAATATCGTGGAATAAGTCTCGCTTTCTAAACAAAAGAGCTTTTAGATTTTAGATTTTAGATACTGTATTGTTTGATAATTAAAGCTGATTTTTCAACACATGTAATTTAATGGTGAAATGAAATAGTTTTAATATAAGAAGAATTAAATCACATAATAATCTTAAAAGCGCTGTACAGCTGCAGGCAATGATAGAGTCATACGTCATCTCGTCTTCCTCTGTGAGCACGAGCAGCAGACAGAGACATTCAGAGAAACACGAAGTTTTGAACAGTAACGTTAATTTGCTTTAAAAAAAAACGTTTTCAGCAGCGCTATGAGGACTTTATTTATCAGAAATCGATCGGACATCTTTTGAGGAATATGATTTTAAACACTGATTTCATCTGTCTATGCATTCTGATCACAAATGGTAAGTCGGATTTAATCTCATGCAATGCGCGAGCGGAACCACCCAACAACAAATGTTATACACTACACATGCAAATACATTTCTACTCTCTAAATGTACTTTCTACTCTCTTTTTTTTAATTTTTTTTTATTATTATTTCAGGTAGAAACATCGAATTTAACTTTTCAACTTAATTTAATAAAATACAATACTCCTTCCTACTTTAGAAAATGAATTTGTTTTAATCTGTTTCAGGTGTGTTTGGTGATTCAGATGAAGTGAAGTCAGTGACTGAGGGAGATTCTGTCTCTCTAAACACTGATGTTCAAGTACAGAGAGAAGATACGATATCGTGGACGTTTGGACCTCAAAACACTCGAATAGCTGAAATCATTAAAAGAGACCAAATAAACTATATATTTGTCAGCAATGATGGGATATTCAGAGACAGACTCCAGATGGACAATCAAACTGGATCTCTGACCATCAGAAACATCAGATCTGAACACACTGGACTTTATAAACTGACTGTCATCATCAGTGGAATAACCTCATTGAAGAGATTCAATGTTACTGTCTATGGTGAGTAAACTGTTTGAATCATATCACAAATGCTATAATTTCTGATATGATAAATGATAATTCAAATGCCCAAAATTGCGGCCAAAATTATCTAATTGTTGAAATAATGAATAAGATATAATATGCACGCTAGCTGTCCAAATGATCAATCTGTATTTTAATTTAGATGCAGGCATTTCTCTTTTTTCAGCCTTTAATTTACATTTTTGGTTTCTTTTTGATTACCCTTGCAAGAAAACATTTGCATCATGTTATTTTTGTTATTGATTTTTGATATAAATAAAACTGATATAAAGCCTTCATAACGTTTTTTTCAAAATCTTTCAAAACTTGCACCTGGAACACATTGAAATTTTTCTGTTTTCGGGAAAAATGGTGTCGTGTGAGCGGCCCTAAATTAATAGGCTAACTAATGATCTTTACAATGGAAGTGAATCCATCAAAATTAACTTTAGCTGGACAGTAACTTTATCCTAGGGCTGCTGTAAAGCCAAAACAATCTCTGTTACTTTAATTTCATATTATCACTGTAAAGCCGCTTTGAAACAATCTAGGCTATATTGTTAAAAGCGCTATTTAAATGAAGGTGACTTGACTTGACTTCATGTTCTTTCATGTTTTCCAGCTCCTCTACCCATTCTTGTCATTTCCAGTTACTCTTTAAACTGTTCATCATCATCATCATCTTCATCATCATCAAGATCATCAGTGTCCAGATGTTCACTGGTGTGTTCAGTGTTGAATGTGAGTGATGTGACTCTCTCCTGGTACAAAGGAATCAGTGTATTGTCCAGCATCAGTGTGTCTGATCTCAGCATCAGTCTCTCTCTACCTCTGGAGGTGGAATATCAGGATAACAACACTTACAGCTGTGTGATCAACAATCCCATCAGAAACCAGACCACACATCTGGACATCAGTCGACTCTGTCACACATGTGAAGGTACGTCAACGCTGAGATTACAGTCTTCTGAACTGTATTGATTGGAATATTTTGTAGGTTCATCTTTGTGAGCTATAACCCCAACACAATTTCAGTATATTCAAGTATTTTTTTAAACTTTACCTTTTGTTTGCCTATTGGGTTTTATATTATACTTAAAACGCCTGGGGCAAGTTGCATAAACATATCATGTTAAGACAGTGTCTGGATGACCCACACTTGGAGTTAGTCAAGGGGCAGTCAATCTTACTTTTTGTCATCAATTTAGGCCAATCTACGTTTTTAACACTTAAAAAAGGTATGAACAGTCTTAAAGAAAACAATTTGATGACTAATGCCTAGTTCACACTACACAACTTTAAACGTCGGCAGATCACTGTGCTGTTTAGACAACATGCCTTGCTCTGGAGTCTTGAAGTCGTTGTGGTGTTCACGCTACGTGACACTACGTAAATGATATGCAACAGGGGGTTACACACTACGAGCTGTCACCCAATGACTCTGTCCGGTCCCCAATTACACTAGTTTAGTTTAGTTAAATTTTGTCACGAAAACACACGCGAGAAGTGGAATGGAAAATGACGCGAAATAGGAGTTGTCTATTTGAAAATAGACGGCGGGACAAAATTGCTGGTGCAAGTTGTTTGCACAATGATCTGTTTAGAACCCCGAAAAAAAAGATGGGTGAAAGAATGGATAAGCACACATGGGCAGCAGGGATTGTCTGTGCTACAGAGAGAGTTGTAGGTAAACATAAGTAAACAAAGTAAAACATGTTTATAATGAAAATTGTGGTTTGGCAATGATGGTTACAAATACAAAAGGCTTGTGTAATGTGATAACAAGCTGATCATTGGCTGTTGCTCGTCGCGACACTTGACACTAAAGGCCAGCGAGCGTTTTTGATGCGTCGTTTAGTATTTCACACATAAAGATTGGCGAGCGTGGATCACCCGCAGATTGGACTTAAATTGGGCTTACTTGTAAAACTAGTCTTAACAATTTATGCAACCGGCCCTGGTGTTAAAACTCTCTGAGCAAAGGCTGGTCACCATCATGTCAAGCTAAATAGTTAAACTATTTTTAAGAGATTTTCTCCAGTTGTGTTATATATTAAATTATCTCCCTGATCTGCTGTTTTGTGTCTCAGTTTTAAGTAAGACTTGCAGGACTAATGTAAACTACATGCTGCTTTCTGTTTGTTCATTACAGAACAGAATCACCTTTCAAATGTTACACTAGTGGTAGTTTTATCGTTATTGCTGGCCATAATTGCAGTTCCTGTAGGGATTTTGATCTGGCACATCAAGAACCGTAAACAAGAAACACCAAGTGGTAAGTATTACTGAAGTTGAAATGAGTCTTTTGTGTATCAGAATTTCAGTTTCATGTACAATTTTTTATAGTTAAAATGTGATTATCATCAAAACAGTTGAAACTGAAGAAATACATTATGCTACAACAACATTCTGTGCACGTCATGTACAGAATACGGTAAGATACAGTGTTGCTGTGTGCGTTGTGTCTCGCTGCCTGTAAAGCTCTGCACCAGTGCATTGATGGATCATTCATGATCATTCACACATGAAATCTCAATGCCTGTCTGTGCTTGCTCTCTTATCATAGCCTAAGCAAAGATTCTGCTCTATGTTAAGATGAATTATAGATGATTTTAGATTTAATGCTAGTGATTCATTCAAAGACTTCATCTGAATCAGGACACCGCTTTCTGCTTAACAGGGTTTGGCTATTTCAGTTACACCTATTGTATTACAGTTCCGCAAATCTTCACATCATCTGACTGGAAAGAAATAGATTAGAATGACAAATTGTTCAAAAGCAACAGACTGAAAAGACGGCAGTTATTCAGTTAACAGTTAAGAAACCTGTTCTACCTGTAATTAAAGGATAATTCCAGTATTTAGCACGTCGAGTCTCTTTTCTGGTTTGTTTTGGATGAACTAGAGTGGTGGAAACAGAAAATTTTGACGATGGGTCCTGTCTCGACTTTTTGACTCGTTTAGAATCGCCTTTGACCGCTTCAGAGTGGCTGTCTATGGACATGCACGAATATGTCCTTAAAACAACCCTTAACGTTCGTTTTCAAAACTGTGCAACTCACCGAGTGGTTAGTGGTGTTCGTTGATGATTAAAAACAAATATATTGGCGCAATGTATGATTTCAGTCTGTGTTATTTGCTATAGTGGAACTATTTTTTCAGATACCTCACAACCGCGTATAAACCTCCGCTCGATATATGAGTCTGAAGCGCAGTAATATCAACGAGCAATGAGTCCTCCCAACAGAAATCAATGGGATTTTGCAAAATGCCAAATAAAACACGACAGAAACTGCATTTCGCTACTCTACTTGTTTTGGAACATCAACGAACATCTCTAACCACTCGGTGAGTTGCACAGTTTTGAAAACGAACGTTAAGGGTTGTTTTAAGGACATGTGCATGCCCATAGGCAGCCACTCTGAAGCGGTCAAAGGCGATTCTAAACGAGTCAAAAAGTCGAGACAGGACCCATCATCAAAACTTCTGTGTCCACCACTCTTGTTCATCCAAAACAAACCAGAAAAGAGACTCAAAGTGCTAAATACCGGAATAATCCTTTAACAAATCAGCCCAAAAAAGAAAGAAAAAACTGTTTTGAAAAATCATGCAATTTGTCAATAGGTTTTTGCATTGTTGTAAATGTCCCTGTAAGTTAGTATGAAGTGATGTTAAATCAAACACCTGCTGTTCGCACTTGCCAAACAAAGACACAGAATGGAGACAATTTTTTGTTTCCTTTGCTGTTTATATTTACTTGCAAATAGATGTTTAGTGAAGATCTGGAATAACAAAAATATAATATTATCAAGCTTAATTGATATTGATATCATATCATACGTACCTTATAATGATGTTGTTTTACGCCCTTTGATTGAACATCAAAAGGAAGACTTTATTGCTGTTGTCTTTTGCTGCTTTACTGTATCATATCTAAAATCTTGTGATTTGTGAGTTTCTTTGAATGTTCATAGAGTGCATATACTTGCGTGATCACATATCTGTGTGTGCAGATCATGTCATGTATGTTCCAGATTGACTAGATGCATGAAAACTTGGTTTTCATAGACATCTCAATTGTAAGATGTTCTGCTACCATTTTTTCTTTTGTCATTTGTCAGTTTTGATGGATGCATGAACCATCTCATTCAGGGATTTGGATTCTGATTTGATAGGAAACACAATTGTTCGGCACAATGTCTCTTTCAGAACTTCCTCTCCAGTATAAAACGAGTATTCATTCACACTGAGCCACAAAAACAGTCATGTTCTGAACTTCTGCATTTCACACAAAAGAATGCATTAAAGTAGATTTACAGACTGTAATCAAAAGTTGCACTGGGTAAGATCATTTTTAAGGCTTTTTTCAGAGAAATTTCAGGCAAAATTACAGTTTGGGTGCAGAGCATCTTACTTTCAACTTTATTAATCATGATAGACCTCTGTTTTTGATGGATTTCTTGTAATTTGTTATTCTCTGAATGATTAACCTCTTTCTCCAGTTTTGCATCTGTTCATCAACACTGTTCCTGATTTTACTTTTGTGTTTTCTTACAGAAACGCAATGAAGATGAAGTAGTGTACTCAAGTGTTATGAGCTAAGGATCAAAATGACTTTTTTTTTACTAAAATTACTAGAGCAGTGTTTCTCAACTAGTAGCTCATGACCCAAATATTGTTCAGAGGGAAGCAATGCTGCATGCAAGTGTAAAAATACTTCTAACCTTACTGTAATCATAGATACTGTAAGGGAAACAGTTTGGAAGAAAACCCTGTCATATTCAGCCAATTTAATTAAAACAGTCTGGAAATTAAAACAGTTGAGAATTACTGAAGCAGAATCTAAAAATTTATTATTTTTTTAGTTATTTATTTGCACACTGCCATCTTATTGTATTATTCTCAGGTATGACCTGTAAAAAAGTGGATAACAGCTTCATAATCCCACAAGAACTGCCTATGAAGCGTGAAAACGTGTCTAGACCTGATATGATTCTTGAGCTTGTGCTTCAGCTGCCTTAAAACAACTGTCAGCATTTGTGTATTTTCCCATATTTCAGCATTATTTCATGAACGTTGTATTGAATGAAATGCAACAGAATAAACAATTTAATTTCACTTTAAGAAGCGTTTATTATTAAATCACTTTTCTTGTACTATTTTCTCAAACCTAAAACAATCTAGTCCCTGATAGCTTTTATAAACCCTACATAACAAACCCTAAATTACACACACAAAAAATTTAGTTATTTCATCCAGTTAACATATTAAAACCAGCTTGCTTTAGTCTAACTATCATTTCAGCAGTTAAAGCAGTTTTTCTGCGTGATAGGACATGTTTCCACAGGTTTGGCTCTTCTCCAAGGCGGGAACACTGGAATGTTTTCCGCCCTCATTATACAGGTATCACTGCACCACATAGCCATGAGTGGAGCGTAAAGTCCCCCTCTCTGGATATACTGGTAAAATGGGAATAAAGTCACTATCTTGAAATCACTATTTCACAGAGATGCATTGTTGTAGTCACAGAACAAATGAGTTACACACCAGTAAATGTCATAGCAAAACCAATCCATCATACAGAACAGTAAAAACAACCTGCATAATAGTGATGGCAGAAAAGGAGATGACTGAAAGAGCCCGAAACACTGTACAGTAGCGACACCTGCTGTAAATGCAATGGTAACACAGCCATACCAGAGTCATTGGAAGGCAAGCCAGCAACCTTTAGCCAAAAAAAAGCATTTTTTTCCCATGGATATCAATGAAGGAGAGGCAATACTTTTGTTGGGAACTATATGTAGATTTTTACCTTGATAAAATGCTATTTTTAAGAGAAGGTGCTCTACTGCATTACCACCAGCAAATGTGTAATAGTATTTAAAGGGTTAGTTCACCCAAAAATGACAATTCTGTCAGTAATTACTCACCCTCATGTTGTTCCAACCCCGTAAGACCTTTGTTCATCTTCGGAACACAAATAAAGATATTTTTTATTAAATCTGAGCCTTGTCTCACTCTTCCATAGGCTTCTATAGACATTATAACTTGCTGGCCCAGAAAATGTATTAAAGACATCGTTAATATAGTCCAAGTGACTACAGTGGCTCAATCTTAAGTTTATAAAGCGACAAGAATACTTTTTGTGCGCAAAATAACGACTTTATTCCACTATTCATTTCCTTCTCTCTTAGTCCAGGCGTTTTAAGCCAAAATGGGGGTCAACCGTGAACAAATTGCAACAGAATCAAACTCAACTGATTTTGTATCCTCAATATGTCCCGATTAAGGAAAAAAAAAGCCCTGAAGAATCCCATTAGGGGAAAGTTCCGAAAAAGACCCAAATATATCCTATTCATACGCCTATTCATTCTTTTTCTCACATGAATAGGGTAAAAAATTTAACCTTTAGATATCACCATGAAAATTACTGAGTTGATTACTTATATCAAGACAAACAAAAAATGTATTACAAGTTTTTTTGAAATTATTTGTTAACATGGACAAATGGTGCATAAACTAATTACGTATGTGCTAATTTGCATAAATACCACAACAGATCTAAACATTGGGTACAGCCAGGTGAAAATGTCTTGTTGAATCTTGTTGACACAGAACAGTAAAATACTTAATGTTAAGGTCTGATTGGAACCCATTTAGGCTACCCATGAGTATTAATACATAGAGGCAGGAAGAAGGACTTTAGAAACCAGCCTTTATTAATTTTTAAGAGACTGGGTTTGGGGCTGGGTCCTTGGGACTGTTTCTGGGGGACGAGTCTGAGGGAAGAACAGGAGACAATGGTAAGGAGAATGCATAAGACCAAAGGTAGGCAAAAAAAAAAGTGAATCCCCAGAAACAGTCCCACGGACCCAGCCCCAAACCCAATCTCTGTAATATAATTAATAAAGACTGATTTAAAGTACTTCTTCCTGCCTCTATGTATTAATACTTATGGGTAGCCTAAATGGGTTCCATTCAGACCTTAATATTAAGTATTTTACTGTTCTGTGTCAACAAGATTCAACAAGACATTTTCACCTGGCTGTACCCAATGTTTAGATCTGTTGTGGTATTTATGCAAATTAGCACATACGTAATTAGTTTATGCACCATTTGTCCATGTTAACAAATAATTTCAAAAAAACTTGTAATACATTTTTTGTTTGTCTTGATATAAGTAATCAACTCAGTAATTTTCATGGTGATATCTAAAGGTTAAATTTTTTACCCTATTCATGTGAAAAAAATAATGAATAGGCGTATGAATAGGATATATTTGGGTCTTTTTCGGAACTTTCCCCTAATGGGATTCTTCTGGGCTTTTTTTTCCTTAATCGGGACATATTGAGGATACAAAATCAGTTGAGTTTGATTCTGTTGCAATTTGTTAACCCTTTTTTCCTAAAACGCCTGGACTATCTGGGCCTCGAGTCTTTTCACGTAGTATAACTGCGCAGCGCTTCTGTGTTGTACGTCACACGTAGGCTCACTATTGGCCGACGCTGGTCATGTGTGTGATGCGTGTGACGTACAACACAGAAGCGCTGTGCAGTTATACTACGTGAAAAGACTATAAAGACAATAAAGCTGTCTTAAATGAAGATCCAAATCTAATCTCAAATGTGGTTGTAACAAGGTTAGATGTTATGGCAAGAAGGAGGCGGGAACCGGCGAACAATCAACAATTTTAATAAAAAATAAACAAATACAAAAATGAAAGTAACGACAAAAACAAAACATCAAATAAAATCCAGGCCTGGCCTCTCTCATCCTTCACTGTCGTCACTCCTCCTTTTAAGCGTCCGCTCCTCCGTGAGAGATTCGAGACCGGTGCGCCTCACAGGTGTCACTCATCAGTGATCCTGCCACCGGCCTCGCGCTGCTCTATCACGGCCCTCAGCCTCGTCCTGCTCGCCACCGTGGTTTTATGCGCACTGTAGTAACCAATAATCTACTGTTAACAAGCATTTCGCGTAACAATTTTACAGCTCGGCGAAGCACATTCTACAAACATTGTAGTCTTAAATCACTGCATAAAGATGATACTGATTAATAAATGCTGATTAAACATGGAGTAAAAGGATATAATAAGAAGGCAAAGGAAAGCCGATGGAGCTTAAGAATCCACTCCCGTTCACTATTATAAAATGTTTAAATATAAATTTAACAAAATACAAAAATCATAATAAAGCATGATTTGGTATTATATCATGAAGTAAACATTTATACAAGAACTTCTTAGATATTGCTGATTTGGGAGAAACTCAAGTTGATCTCGGTCTTGAAGAGGAACTCTGTTCACTGTAATAACTTTGAATGTTTCATTGTCCTGTCGTCACTTTTTGTGTCTGGTTTGGGCAGATTTATATAGAAGAGATAGATTTGATTGCTTAGTTTTATTGTTTGGTGAGGACACAGTGTCGGATTTGAATGTGATGGATCTGAAGATGAATTCAGACATGATTTCATGATTTCAAACATTTGTTTTTTGTATGATTGAGTAGAGAAGATGAATAAGTGAAACTCTTCCCACACGGAGGGCAGTGATACGGTTTCTCTCCAGTGTGGATCCTCTCGTGTGATTTCAGAGATCCTGACTGACTGAAACTCTTGTCACAGTGTGAACACTTGTAAGGTTTCACTCCGGTGTGGATCCTCTCATGTTTTTTCAGATATTGTGAAGTTGTGAATCTCTTGTCACAGTGTGAACACTTGTAAGGTTTTTCTCTAGTGTGAGTTCTTTGGTGTAGTTTCAGTTCAGCATCTCTAACAAAAGTCTTCCCACAATCAAAGCACATGTGATTCTTCACACCATTGTGTCTTTTCTGGTGTACATTTAAAGAACCCATCTGACTTAAACTATTTCCACACAACGAGCATGTGTAAGGCTTCTCCTGTGTGTGAATTTTCATGTGGTCCATCAGCGCATCTGCCCTAAAAAATGTTTTACTGCATTGATCACAGCTAAACGGTCTTTCTCTGGAGTGACAACGCATGTGTATTTTAAAAGTGTATGCTTTTCTGAACCTCTTCCCACACTGATCACATGTGTGCGGCTTCTCTCCAGTGTGGATTGTCATGTGTTCATTAAGGCTTCCTTTTAATGTGAAACTCTTCCCACACTGATCACATTTGTGCAGATTCTCTCCAGTGTGGATTTTCATGTGATTATTAAGGCTTCCTTTAAATGTGTAACTCTTTCCACACTGATCACATGTGTTTGGCTTCTCTCCAGAGTGGATTTTCATGTGTACATTAAGGTTTCCTTTTCGTGTGAAACTCTTTCCACACTGAGGGCAGGTGAAAGATTTTTTGGCTCTTCTTTTCAATAAATTACTTTCAGTCTGTGAGCGACTCAAAGACTTTTCACCAGTTTTGACATGATGATGTTTCTCCTCCGCTTCACTCAGTTCTTCACTCTCTTCATTGTCTTCCATCAGGTCTAAAATGAAAGTAAGGAAAGGTTCATTTTCAGTAAAACAAAATAGAGAAATGTAAAGGGAAAGACACAAAGGTGAACCATGATGTACTATCAGAATGAATATAACTGCTATACAATTATTATTTTGATGCATTTATGTAAGAGATCGGCCAAAAAATGCCATAATATATATATATATATATATATATATATATATATATATATATGTATGTATGTATGTATATGTATGTATGTATGTATGCATGCATGTATGTATGTATGTATGCATGTATATGTATATATATATATATATATATATTTATTTATTTTTTTTATTTTTTTTCAGATATTTAAGGTTTTTTCTTAATCTGATATCCATCTCGAAATCGCTTGTAGGGACACAGTGATCCTGGAGACTATCAGCATCTCACGCCATAGGCTGGAAAACACACTGGATTGATTAACACTAGGGATGTAATGTTTCTGTAAAGAAAATTTCATATCACGATTATTCATACTTTGCAGTCACGTGACTACTATGCATACCTGGCGGGCAACAAACGGGTATTTTCAACGTGGAGTCCTATAGTTCCAGGTCTTTCTAGTAGCTATCAAGTCTATTAGCGAGCTAGCTGCATAACTATGGACTAGGATTAACTCCAAGGTAGCTAAATTGTGTAAAGCAGACAAGGTTTTTTAAGATAATCGAGCAGTAATAATTCCTCCGTAAATAATCTAGCTCTACTGTTGGGTCATCTCTGGTTCTCATTGAAAACCATAGATATCACAAACCTCAAAACAACATATCACACACTTTTGTTGTTGTTAGCAAAAGACGACAGCTGTTACTGTGCATTCACACCGCCACCGGCGAGAGCGTCAAAGTGCCCGGAAGTCATTCATTTTCAATGAATTCTTGCCCGTCAGCTAGTACTTGTGACGTCACGTGCAAAGTGAATAGTGATCAAAATTATCATGACGATTATCAATATTATCACGGTTTTGTTAAAATGAGATGAAAATGTTCTAAAAGAACAGATGCGCACACAGAAAACATTTTAAGTTTTATATTTGGAAATCAACAAACAACAAATATAATTAGCAGCTCTATGCACTTTTTTTAAAGTATACACATTAAATTATATGACGTTGTTATTAGCAGCGCATTATAACACAGTGCACATCTCTTCTATCACTCTCTCGTTTCATTAAAATGCTATTATAAATGAGGTTTGTGGATAATTCAGCAGCAAATGTTGTTATAGTGGGAAAAAAAGATAGGACAGCACAAGCAAGACCATTAATAATGTTAATTTTCATTGCGCAAAAGTATTAAGGCTTGAATACAGAGCGGCAAAGCACCAATGCGAATCCTGTGCGCAGCCGCAGAATGATGCGCTCGAAGCAACATGCTGCGTCATATCATTACGCCAGCTGGACTCATGGTACAGCAGCAAAGTTTCTTGATTATTACGCAGGAATGTTCCTAGTCATATCAGCCTAGAAAATCGCAACTTTTCATTTTCCGTCGGTCTTCGTACACGATGTAACTACAGAAGAGTCAAATTTTAAATAGGAAAAAGCCTATTTCCAAAAAAACTGGAGTATCCCTTGCTGTGCCAAAAATTCTCATTAAACAATCATCACTGCGCAAGAGACACTCTGAAATTCAAATAATCATTAAAAGTATTTTATTCTTGCAAGAAGGCCCAGCTGCCACACAGAAGTCAAGAGTACAGTCTGTGGAACAAGTGCGACAATGAGGGAGGAAGAAACAGAGCCTTTATATCTTTTCCAAGGTCTCTTACAGGCCGGCTCTTATCTATAGAAGGACAGGTTTTCTAGTGATCTAATTCTTTTGAGTTTATTCCTACAAACTCAGAAGTCCCAAATGGGACCACCTCTGATCCCAATTGGTCAGAGGTTCCCTTTTCAGCTGTCTCCCCCTTTGTCTCACAGTGTTCACATTAGTTCAGAAACACAAGTCAGCTATAATATTATTTCAAAGTCTAACTGCAAATGGAGATTCATACTGCAATCAATGAAAATCAAAAAATTCCATTACACCCTTTAAGTAGAAAAGTGGCTAAAATTTTAGAACAAGTACTAGTGTCATTAAAAACAAAAATTAGTTTCTGAAGCGAGTTAGCGAGACTTAGGTACCGTAAGAAGTCATTAAGAACTTCAAAAGACAAGAGAGCGTTAATTGGTAAAGAGAAGTTTCAGAGTCCAGAAGAAGAGATGGAGACTATGCTAGTCTGACTTTTAACCCAAAATTCAATGAAGAATAGTTTAGGTCAAAACCTATATATATATATATATATATATATATATATACATACATACATATATATATTTTTTTATACTCTTATACTAATGGTAGAAGGTTTTTAAGGATTTGAAATGCCTATCATTCCAGCCGCTCAAGATAGCCAAGGAAACACCCTGGACAGTGAGATTTAAATTTAATAATTTGATTGAGGACTCAATAAAGCAAAACTGTTTAAAGCTGTAGAAGTTGTGTTAAAATTGCCTAGGAAGTCAAGTTTGAGGATTTAATAAGTATATATACAAAAGATTATTAATGTTTAACGAGTTTGAGTTTAAGAGTTTTAGATTTTGGAATATGAAGTGGTTTATACGCATAAAATACATAGCTTAATGGGTTACATTAAAACATGTTATTGCTAGCAAATAATGAAGCATATTTACATATTAAGAATTTTTTTTTTTATTAAACTAAACAGGAATAAGCTGAAATGTTAGTGCAATTAAAGCAGCCATGTGAAATACGTCGAGTTCTATAGGGGGAAAAAAAAAATGTGTTGTTATGTGCGAATGTGCGAATATAAAACCAGCTTTACCCAATTATTAATAATACATTTATTTTATATAGCACCTTTAAAAGTTGCTTTCTCAAAGCGCTTTACAGGCAAACACAAGAAGGAAAACTACACATTTTAAATACAAATATAAACAAATAAAATGGACAATCATGTAAATCCTAAAATAAAATGTTTTAAGAAGAGATTTAAGTCACTAAAGTGTTGCTTCACTGCTGCTGTATTGGCAGTAACTTTACCCTAAGTATCTAGTGCGATTATAACTAGACTAATGAGACAAAAACATTAGGACATTTGAATATTGATATTGATACAATATGATATCAATTAATAAAATAAAATAAAATAAAAACATACCTTGCTTCTGAGAAAAAGTTTAGCAGTTCTGTGCAAAAGATATTCCAAGTTGAAATTGTTGACCGAGGTCAAAAGATAATCTTCATTTGACAAACAACTACAGTTAGAGAGCCTCAAATGTGGAAACACTGCAGTGAGGAAGAAAAATAAAATAAAAATAAAAGCAAAACATTATAATAAAAGGTCGATTGATATCTTATGTTGTAACAACTATTAATAGCCAGATAAAAAGTCATAAAACAGGAAAGAGGTTTCTTAAAAAAGTACACTTGTTTGTGAAACTATGTGCACTGAAGACTGAAGATTTCAATTTGAAGTCAGAAAAATAAGCATGAGAGGGGGAGTAATTTTTCTTCTGGTACAGCCTAGCAGGCAGAGCTCACGGGAGTATCTCAAGGTCGCTCGACAGGAGTTTTACCAGACATGCCAGCAATACATGGAGAGAAACAGGGTTTGATTTAAACTGTTTTGAAAAACAGGAAAATAGACTGCCAGGTAAACAAACTGATTTAGCTCTAAAGCTTTAAAAAATGTTGGGGGGACTTAATCTCTTGTATAGACTAAACCTTTTTCTGAACCTTTTAGCCCAACCAGACAATTTTAAAGAAAACACAGAGATATGATATTAATACAGCTGATAAGCTAGCTTGACTTGAAGAAAAGTAGAGCAACGGAAACAGAATGTATAATATATAACAGATATTGGACCAAATTTAACACCTTAGTGAGAATTTAATCTTTTTTTAAGTTTTGACTGATAACAAGATACATATTCCTAAATGGGAACAGACATTATAATATTACTATTGTATATGTTAAAGATATAATACTATTGTATATGTTAAAGATATGCCACAATTATAATGGAGTTATTTAAAAGTCAAATATGGAGGTTAAATATAGTGAACAAGAAATAAGATATTAAAATAATTAAGTGGGTTACATATTATAGTAGTTCATGGATTTTTAGGAAGTCCTAGCGACTGGCGTTGCATGAGTGCACTCTCAATGCTGGGTCGCACAAGGAAAGGAACTTGTTGTTAACCCCAATGCCAAACAGATATGTGGATGATCCACTGTGTGTGACCCCTATAACGGAAGAAGCCGGAAGAAACATAGAGAGAGAAAGTGGATGGATCGTCGGAATGAATTTAGAAAAAAAATAATAATAATAATGATAAAATAATAACGTACATAACAAAAGTAAATGTATAATTATTACTACAGTGGAAGAGATAGTGACTGCTTTAGACTGACCACATAGTTTTAGGATATTTAGAACAAAGACAAGGTTTGAATATTGATTAACTGAAATTAGTTTTAATATAAAGTATTAAGATATGCAGCAGAGTGATCAAAATGCAAGAACAGCTGTTAATAGCCTACTAATAAAAGTTGTAGGCAAGATGTGATAAATGAAATTAATATTTTTTATTTTACAGCTATTTAACAAACTGAAAATCAACAAGTACTGCATGCAAAGTGACTAAGAAATGTCTGAATAAGCTTACATGGAGATTAGCCGTTTACAGATGTAAAAATAATAATAAAAGAGAGGATAGTTGACTAAGAAACTTGGAGTTATTAGAACATTTCCTCTGATTTAAAAGGAATTTGATCCTTGCTATAAAAAACAAGGTGACAAATGAAATTTAACGATAAAAGTATGATTAAGATAAAGAAAAGCATCTTAAGTTAGAGATAACTAACGTATTATCAGGACTGGGGTTAATTTAATGATGAATTGAAAAAGACGATTGTCAACAAACAATGAAAGAACCTAATGTGGTGTTGTCTGCCAGGACTGTAGGATGAGTTATCCTCAAAGTAATAATGAATGAGCCAGTGACTATCGGCGAGCACATGGATGCGTACTGTTTATGTAACAGGGTTGCAGTGGACTAAATGCGATGAATGTTTGAAAGACATTAACCAAAGTAATTTGCTGGTACATATGGTAGGCAATAGGCATAGAATTTGGGGCATGGACTGTTGGAGAATTTCATCTGTCTCATACATGAGTCCAAATGCATGATATAAATATTAAAGGAACTAGGCCTAAGATGTGGGAGGCCTAAAATTATGGGAAGCAGAGAGAACAAGTCAAAAGGGGACAAAATGATGGGAAACACAGAACATGTCAAAAGTGTATGTGAGGATAAAAACTGGGAAAGAGTCGTGTGAGGACAAGACAGAAAAACTGGGTGAAAGGTTGAATGAGACTAGAGATGTAAAAGTACCCAAAAACCATATGCAAAGTCATTATCAAAAAAGCGCATGCGTGAAATATGGCCACCAATAGAAATTAAACATCGATGCAGGTGTTTCTAATCGTGGCGAAGTACCAAGGTGGAGCCAAAAGAAAAAGATAACTACACTAATGCTAATTGGACACCAAGAGATAAGAATAATGTATAAGACCAGAGTGCAGACCATTGTAAGATCAGATGTCCGGATGGCCAGCCGGCTTCTCACTTTGTTGCTTGTCAATAAAGTTAATTCTTCTGACCTGGAACCTCGACTCTGAGAAACTTCTTTGAGACCTGAACCAAAAAGAACTTTGAATTTGCCACAACCTTTGGTGATTTAACCATTTAAGGCAAAATTACCGAACAAAGGTGTACAAAGAAATCAGACTTGGAAACAGCTGGGTATTTCTAGCGTCGTAAATATGGTCATAATGTATTGAAATAAATACAAATGAAAGCAAGTGGCTGCTGGTTTTGTCCCAGGAGACTTGGGAGAAAACTAGAGAGCCTAAAATCTTGCTTTGAAGAAGGCAAAATATTCCAACCAAAGTGAGAATGGTTAATGGAAACAATTGCTAAAAGCTATTTACAATATAGCGTAAGAATGTATCACAATAAAAAATATCCCAAAAAGGGAGAATGTGAGTAAATGCATAATATATTTTAAAAAAAAAAAAGTCCCAATGACATGATTGAAAGGCAGAGCTGATGGAAGGGGGAGAGCCTGCTAGCAGAGGTTCACTCAGCACGACAGGCTGGTCTTCAAGGAAATAGTGAACAGGACCACCAGCACAGCACCTCGATTGCCTGTGCCAAGAGAAAGAGCTGGCACAAGATTAACAAAACAGTAAAATATTAAAAGTTTTTGATGTGGGTAGAGTGATACTTTGGAATTTACTTATCAAAAACAATTAAAGTAAATAGTCCAAAAAGAGGAAGAATAATGCTGAAATATAGAAAAATCCTGCTAATATAAATCAATTGCTGTGGGTAAATGATAATTATTGATTGTTTAAATTATTATGAATGTAGCAGCAATTTGGCATTTTGTTGATTTTACTGTAGCCTAACTGTACAAGCGATTTAAGTGAACTAAATCTTTTTGGGAGCAAAAGAAAGCAGGAAGCTAATGTGGAAAATCTACAAGTATAAAATATAGAAAGTGGAAAAATATATTTAATAGTACATAAAGGAAGAACATTTGAATAGTGCACTATGGAACTACTGAAATTATGGGATTCTCATATCTGCATAATCTTGCCTGATGAATCCACCGTATAAAGCACTAGAAGATAGGTGACGTAAATTAGGGTCGAAAATTGGAGAAAATTAAAAAACCCCAATGATATTAGTATTACAAACGGGAAGAACAAGATGTTTTAAAGTGAATGTCCTGATAGAAATATTTAATAGGAAGGTAAACGAAGATTATTCACTGTAAGGTGAATTTACCCTAAAGGAACATTGGAAATTAAGATTTTGATGATAAGAGAGAAAAGTATACATTTGGTTAGAACTGGAATATTTGGGGGAAATGGAAAGACATCTGTAAACACTGCAGCAGTAGTCAGTCTTAGCAAAGTTTAAGAAGAACATTCATGGACAAATTAAATATGAATTGTGTAAGCATGTAATTTAGAAAATGGCATAGAAGCAAATCCTAGAAGTCTTAATACAGTTATGGAGACTTATTTGGTGATAATGAAACTAATGTTTTGAAAACTATTAAATAATGTGAAGAATATTGAAGAATATTCTAGCATTGGCTAGAAGGAAAAATAACCAAGAGATAATGGTAATATAAGATAAAATAATACATGGAGAGGAGGCTATACCTCCTACTTGTACTAAGAGTGAGAAATGAAAAATGATATAAAACATGGGTTATTTTTAAACATCATCCTAAATATCATGATAAAATTAAAAATTAAAATAGACAGTATTTCTTTTTAGAAACGAAGAGTGATATTAAATCACGAATACATGATGATAGCATATGGAGCATGTAAGGCCAATAATATTTAATGAGAGTTACATAAAATAGATTAGGATTATGGAAAATATTGCAGTATCTGTTATATTAAAGTATTCGAATATGCAGAAGGAAGAAAGACTAGAAAATTGGGAGAGAAACTGGACAAGGATGGTCAATCAACTTGTAGAAGAGTGGAGAAAACAACTTACAGTTAATTTAGTATGTTTCCATAACAAACAAAAAGAAATGAATAATTAAAAATTAGCTCATTATAAATAATAGGTGCTAGTAGACATATTGTAATGTTGACCTGATTGCCACTCCTGGATGCAGGCTTATCATGCAGGTGTTTGAGACAGCAAGAGAGCAGATGAGGACAAACAAGCTCTCATTATGATCCATGCAAGAGCACCAAATGGCCTAGACTGAATCTGGAACCCTTCCAAAGAAGGGGGCGGAAATAGACTGTAAAACAAGATAGACTATAATAGCAAGAAACGGCCGCTCTGCATCCACCAGCACTGAGACCTTAGCAGGGGCCAGTTAAACCTTTTGGGAAATCCTGGTAAATATTATTACTTTATTATTTGAATGATTTATAAAAAAATAAATAAAATAAAAAACGTAGAACTAAAAGGACTATTATGAAGTGGGTGTTTGATATTGTAAACACGAATGTACTTATGATAAAATCTAATAATTTTATGTCATCTATAATGCCAAGTATTTATGGTTTTTACTGACTGATAAATACATGTTGATTTAAGAAAACGAAATATATTATTGTAAATGAATAAATAATATTTTAATTGTATTATGTGAAAAGGTATTATACTATAGTAACAAACAAATCTGGGGTTAGAAAAGATTCTACCTTTTAGATTTAACTAAGGAGACGTTTAGGGTGAGAACTCCTGATAAGACGATTTAATTATTGGGTTAATTCTTGAAGATTTAAAATGTGTGTGATGCCACCAAATACTGATGTAACAAAGTGTGAACCTTATAATGGGGATGTTAAGATAATTTATAGTAAGAAATTACTGAAAACATTGTTGTTGTTTTTGCTTTTGAAATATTTTTAAATCTTTATGAATTAAAGAATTCATTGGCTTCAGTGGACTTTGAATGTATATAATATATTAAGGAAATTAAAATATATGCTATGCTAATTGAAGAAGAATCTCTTGTGACCGTAGGGCATGTTAAAAGATGAACTCGTAAATTTAATTTAAAATATAAAAGGTTTAAAGATGGACATTATTAACTTGGGAGATGGGCATTATCAAACCTAGGGAGATGTTTAAACTTGTAGTTGAGGCAAGAAAACCCATCATACCCCAGATACTAACTTTGTGCCCTAAAGATCCGAGGAGATATCAGCGGCACTAAGGGGAAGACCGGGTGCTTGAAGTAATGGATTCTTTTTGAGATCCGAATTGGCCTAATACATGATAAACAAGCAGAGCACAAAGTTTTGCCCCTTGATAAATAAATAATTTTAATACAATTACAAAAGAAATATAATTGATTATTTCTGTTATGGGAACCAGAAAACAACACTGGGTGAAATATTGCATGAACTGTAACAAACCAATCTATTTAAGAATGATGGACAAATGTCCATGTTATTTGGTAAAGTTTGATGAAGTGAACAAAGTTTGTGCTACAATTATGAGAATGAAGGATAAAGAGTCAGGATAATTGCATGAAGGGGGTGTTGTATAATATCAAGAGAATGCAATTACCTGCCTACTTGTTTATTGTAGATGCCTTTTTATTACACATATTTAGCCAATGTATTGGATATAATGCATTGCATTCAATGTTGTTGTTTATTTTGTTTGTAAAAGATGGCTTATATTGTTTTGGCATAGATGTACAGTAATTGGCTATGTATGTATATGTGACTGTGCCAACCCATGTTGAGAGGAGCAGAAAAGTGCGATTATGTGTGTGCGCTAGAGGACTCCTAGAACTGTAAATGAACTCAGCCATCTTAGTTGAGTTTACTGGAGTTCAAGGACATGAAGAGGTGGACCGCTTGCACCTGCCTGGAGAAGGATCTGGGAAACTTTGAAGGAGTGCCAACCTAACGCCTGTTGTAAACAACAGGAGTATAAAAGACTGATGAACTGACTGCCTCTTGGGATACTGATATGCCAGTGCCTTTATATTTTTGTTTATTATAAAAAGAAAAGTAACCAATAAAAATAAATTTAATTGATTACAAAATGTGCCTACTGAGACTTAGATTTATGATGCTGGAAGACTTTTAATGAGAACATACCACAGAGGAGTCTTCTGACCAAATAGTAAGTACCTTTTGAATGCTTATGGTTTAGGTCAGATTAGACTTTCTTTACCTTACCTGAGAATAATAAATAAATAGGTAAAAGGTGTAGAGTAAAGTACACACCATAAAACATCAGAAAAATTAACCTCTTTCTCCAGTTTTGCATCTTTTCATCAACACTGTTCCTGATTTTACTTGTGTGTTTTCTTACAGAAACGCTAGGAAGATGATGACATAGTATACTCAAGTGTTATGACCTAAGAAGCAAAATTACTTTTTTTTTTTCACTAAAATTACTAGAGCAGTGTTTCTCAACTAGAAGCTCATGACCCAAATATTGTTCAGATGGAAGCAATGCTGCATGCAAATATAAAAATACTTCTAACCTTACTGTAATCATAGATACTGCAAGGGAAACAGTTAGGAAGAAAACCCTGTCATATTCAGCCAATTTAATGTTAATAATAAATATGCAGCTCACTGTAATTGTCACGGGGACACACAGGAAAGTAGGTAGATCCAGTATGGCAGTAGTGGTTAATTAAAGCGTAATCCAAAATCGTAGTCATCCAGGCAGGGGTCAAAGTCCATATAATCAATCCAAACACAAATGAACAAGAAACAAAACGAGAACAGACTAGAAACAGACCTCAGAAGTGTGGTGACAATACAACGACTCCGTGATATGGACTGAAACAGACAGGGTATTTATACACAGAAACTAAACAATGTAAGGGGAAACAGCTGCGTGCAATGATGAGTGATGAGAACAGACAAAGGATCGTGGGAAATGCAGTTCCAGAATGAATGGTGACAGTAAGGAAGAGAGACCTCTAGTGGACACCCGGGGAAACACAAACCAGACACTGTGACAACCCCCCAGCGGACAGTTGATGATCCCTCAGGTGGCCACGGCGGAGACGACCCCTCGGGTGGCCACGGAACAGGCACCTGCTCAGGAACAGGCACCGGCTCAGGAACAGACACCGGCTCAGGAACAGGGACAGACACAGGGTCAGGAACAGACACAGGTTCGACGGCGGCCATCTTGTCAGGGGACAAGTCTTTTCAGGTAGTATAACTGCGCAGCGCTTCTGTGTTGTACGTCACACGCTGGTCACACGTAGGCTCACTATTGGCCGACGCTGGTCATGTGTGTGATGCGTGTGACGTACAACACAGAAGCGCTGTGCAGTTATACTACCTGAAAAGACTCGAGGCCCAGAGAGAAGGAAATGAATAGTGGAATAAAGTTGTTATTTTTGTTGTTTTTTTTGCGCACAAAAAGTATTCTCGTCGCTTTATAAACTTAAGATTGAGCCACTGTAGTCACTTGGACTATATTAACGATGTCTTTAATGTATTTTCTGGGCCAGCAAGTTATAATGTCTTAGAAGCCTATGGAGGAGTGAAACAGTTCTCAGATTTAATAAAAAAAAATCTTAATTTGTGTTCCGAAGGTCTTACGGGGTTGGAAAGGTAAACAAAATATAAAGCTTGTAATAAATGTATTCTTTCTATGGCTTCCAGATTTCTACAATTAAATTACAATTACATTTTTAGTGGCTTGTATCAGTGATATGTATACCCAATAAAGCTGTCTTAAATGAAGATGTTATGGCAAGAAGGAGGCGGGAACCGGCGACAATCAACAATTTTAATAAAAAATATACAAATACAAAAACGAAAGTAAAGACAAAAACAAAACATCAAATAAAATTTTGTTGATCTCATGTTGATCTCGGTCTTGAAGAGGAACTCTGTTCACTGTAATAACTTGGAATGTTTCATTGTCCTGTCACTTGTTGTGTCTGGTTTGGGCAGATTTATATAGAAGAGATAGATTTGATTGCTTAGTTTTATTGTTTGGTGAGGACACAGTGTCAGATTTGAATGTGATGGATCCGAAGATGAATTCAGACATGATTTCATGATTTCAAACATTTGTTTTTTGTATGATTGAGTAGAGAAGATGAATGACTGAAACTCTTCCCGCACGGAGGGCAGTGATATGGTTTCTCTCCAGTGTGAATCCTCTCGTGTGATTTCAGAGATCCTGAGTCAATGAAACTCTTGTCACAGTGTGAACACTTATAAGGTTTTTCTCCAGTGTGGATCCTCTCATGTTTTTTCAGATATTGTGAAGTTGTGAATCTCTTGTCACAGTGTGAACACTTGTAAGGTTTTTCTCCAGTGTGAGTTCTTTGGTGCAGCTTCAGTTCAGCATCTCTAATAAAAGTCTTCCCACAATCAAAGCACATGTGATTCTTCACACCATTGTGTCTTTTCTGGTGTAAATTTAAAGTACTCATCTGACTAAAACTATATCCACACAAAGAGCACGTGTAAGGCTTCTCCTGTGTGTGAATTTTCATGTGGTCCTTCAGAGCATCTGTCCTAAAAAATTTTTTACTGCATTGATCACAGGTAAACGGTCTTTCTCCGGAGTGACAGCGCATGTGTCTTTTAAAACTGCATGATTTTCTGAAACTCTTCCCACACTGATTACATGTGTGCGGCCTCTCTCCAGTGTGGATTGTCATGTGTTCCTTAAGGGATCCTTTCATTCTGAAACTAATCCCACACTGATCACATATGTGCGGCTTCTCTCCAGTGTGGATTGTCATGTGTTCATTAAGGCTTGCTTTTAATGTGAAACTAATCCCACACTGATCACATTTGTGCGGCTTCTCTCCAGTGTGAATTCTCATGTGATTATTAAGGCTTCCTTTTAATGTGTAACTCTTCCCACACTGATCACATGTGTGCAGATTCTCTCCAGTGTGGATTTTCATGTGATCCCTAAGGCTTCCTTTAAATATGTAACTCTTTCCACACTGATCACATGTGTTCGGCTTCTCTCCAGAGTGGATTTTCATGTGTACATTAAGGTTTGCTTTTCGTGTGAAACTCTTTCCACACTGAGGGCAAGTGAAAGATTTTTTGGCTCTTCTTTTCAATAAATTACTTTCAGTCTGTGAGCGACTCAAATACTTTTCACCAGTTTTGACATGATGATGTTTCTCCTCCGCTTCACTCAGTTCTTCCCTCTCCCCATTGTCTTCCATCAGGTCTAAAATGAAAGTAAGGAAAGGTTAATTTTCAGTAAAACAAAAAAAAATGTAAAGGGAAAGACATAAAGGTGATGTAATATCAGAAAGAATATAACTGCTATAAAATTATTATTTTGATGCATTTATGTAAGAGATTGGCCAATAAATGCCATAATCAATATATTTTTATTTTTTTCAGATAGTCTATTTAAGCTTTTTTCTTAATCTGACATCCATCTCCAAATCGCTCGTAGGGTCACAGTGATCCTGGAGACTATCAGCATCTCACGCAATAGGCTGGAAAACACACTGGATTGATTCACACTAGTGAAGAAATGTTTCTGTAATGAAAATTTCATATAACGATTATAGTGACCAAAATTATCACGATCATCACGATTATCAATATTATCACGGCTTTGTTCAAATGAGATGAAAATGTTCTAAAAGAACAGATACGCACTGAAAACATTTCAACAAGTTTTATATTTGGAAATCAACAAACAAAAAATATAATTAGCAGCTCTATGCACTTTTTTTTAAAGTATACACATTAAATTATATGACATTGTTATTAGCAGCGCATTATAACACACCGCACATCTCTTCTATCACCGCGGACGCACTCTCTCGTTTCATTAAAATGCTATTATAAATGAGGTTTGTGGATAATTCAGCAGCAAATGTTGTTATAGTGGGAAAAAAGATAGATAGGACAGCGCAAGAAAGACCATTAATAATCTTAATTTTCATTGCGCAAAAGTATTAAGGCTCGAATACAGAGCGGCAAAGTGCATCCCGTGTGCAGAATGATGCGCTCGAAGCAACATTGAGTCACATCGCACAGCACTTTCGCATTGAAAAGTTCAGAAAACAAGGGGAAGAGATATTGATGCTTAGTGTATAAAATCTATGGAACAGTTTATTAAGCCTTTTCTTTTAAAAGTTTTAAAATTCAGTTACTGTGCGCATGAAGAGCAATTCTATACCATATTCAGCTATATTGATATGGCAACTAGTAAATACACTAAGTTTCATCATGCTGGCATGTGTGGAATTATTTAAAACAAGTGTGTTACAACTAGCCCCGCGTTAGGTTGTGCCCCGCTCTTCCCCTTTTATGTAAAACCTCAGACCTTTTTCTACAAATAAAGTATAATATAGAGAACATTGATCTCGGAGTGAGTTTCCTCGTGTTACTGTCGTAACCAAACGTGACGCACTGTTTGAATGCTGAATGGAGAATGACTGAGGACAGAGATACATTTCCATTAACTTTAACATTGTCTTTTTTCACCATTACTCACTGTGGAACCATTTAAGGCCACCTTATGTGTTTTTTTTTTTTTTTTTTTTTTTTTTTATTGGGAAGGGATAGCCTAGAAATCTAGACGCACCCTAGCGGCAGCAAAATGTATTTCGCAGCCAAGTGGGTCTAGCAACTCTCAATAGACCTTCTAGCTGCAAAAACCTAAATTGGGTCAGGCCAATCACGTCGTGTATAGAGTAGGCGGGGGCGGGCTTAACATATGACGACAGAGTTGCGCCGGCTGCCACTTGAAAACAAAGAATGACGGCTGCTGGAGAACAACGGTCTTTCGAAACGGCTTTGGCCGCGACTCTGGAGGACTTGGAGTTAAGTTTTTCTTTGAGAAAAGAGCAAAGAACGGCACTTAAGTCATTCTTTAAAAAAGGAAGATGTGTTCGTCGTTTTGCCGGCCAGACATAGGCGTAATTTGCGGGTGGGACGGGTGGGACATGTCCCCACCACTATTTTCTAAGGTCGATATTGTCCCCACCACTTTTGAACAGGGTTCCCACACCTTGGTTAACTTCAAATTCAAGGACCTTTCAAGGACTTTCCAGGTCCAAAACCCTCAAATTCAAGGACTTAATGTGGGGACACATTTGTTGTGTCCAACAACAAACGTTGAGGTACCATGGTACTTTCATGCGCCTGCAGGCACGTGCACACATAGACATCAAAGGGGGCTTGAGCACCTGCCCTTTTTATTCCTGGAGAGAAAGTGCCCTTTTTTCTGGGGTGCTTTTTTTTTTTTTTTGAAAAATAATATATATTCCTGTTTGCGCACAGCTTCCCTGTCAAACAAATATATTTATTGAAGAATAGTATATCTAAATATCAGGTCAGGAATTCTGAAGCGCTCCCTCTCTCTCTCCCGATTAAAACCCGATTGTATTGCTTCCGCTAAAGAAAATAGTACGCTCTGTCTCTACGGTTAGAATCCGGTGAGTCCATAGCAACGCTCTGTTTTTCATGGCAACGGTCTGTTATACCAGAGATGACGGGCTCTGGTTATACTCCGCACAGCGGTCTGTTATCAAGAAATAACAGACCGCATTCTACATTGGAATTCAACCAAGCCATGTAATAAAATAAGTTAGTAAAAAAATAAGCATATATCACCACTAGGTGATATGCTTTAGTTATTTTGTTTATCCTATTTACCTGCATTGCCCTGTCAATTAGATGCAAATGTGCGCATTTTAACTAGTTGACGCCTAATTTGCATACAGAACGTCCCCAGTTAATGACTTAATTACATCAATTCCCCCTGAAATTTAGAAATCTAAATGGGTGAATTTAGAAGAAATCTACAGATGCAAACAGATACACTCTAAAAAATGTAGTAAATCTGAGTAACTGCATCTGGTACATTAATAAAAAAAAAAAACTGAGTAGAAATAAGTTAACATTAAACATTAAAAATAACAATATTTATAAATTAACTTTTTATTTATGAGTAATTTAACTTTTTTTATTTCCTCTAAACCTTTATAAAATAGTATTCCATACAACCACAAATACATACATGACATTGGCTTTTATTGAATTTTTACTCAATTATTTTGGTAAGTTTAATTCAAACAATCAAGTAAGATTTTCAGAGATTTTATTAAGTTAATAAAGTTAAATATTTCTGTAATATTTACTAAGCCACAGAATATTTTTAAGAGTGTAGTAGGTTTAAAAACTCCATCTAAATGTGGATTTTGAAGGTTTTATTTGATGATGATGATACATTGAGTCCTCCCTCAAATGTGAAACTAAGTCCATGTCAGTCACCATCAGTTATTGTGTGTGTGTGTGTGTGTGTGTACATGCATAGCAATAATAATATAAATGTATTTGATTAAAACATTAAGGCAATTCAGTATTCTGATGCTTGGTTGTGTGAAGATAAAAAGTTATTTTGCTTGTGAAACAAAAAGTATTTAAACAATTAATAAATATATACTTGAAACTAGTAGCATAGAAAATGTTTTCAAAACATGCACATTGTGGAATGGTTTCCTTTGCTGCTCTATAAATCAAGTGAATACTAAGGAGACCATGGTTTCTGTGTGAACTGATTATTTTGTAGACACCTTTTGAAAATGAAACAATTGCGTGAGTTTGAGGAAGATAAAATTAATTAACTTTTTAAATTAATTTTTTAAAAAGGAAGTCAGAGTTGCGTTAATATATACTTTTTTATTTAAAAAACAAAAAAAAAAACAAAAAACGTAATAATGAGAAGTGCCCTTTATTTCACTTTGAGCCCCTGCCCCTCAAAATGTCTGTGCACGTCCCTGTGCGCCTGTGAACGTCATGGCAACGTACAACACAAAGTACCCTATCTCATGCGGAAAAACTTAACGTATCCAGGGTTTTTCCTGGCTCAAAATAAGGCGGAGGTGGTAAAATCCTAATAATGTATTTTAATAATAAGATAATTAAATTAGTATTATTTGTAGATCATCATATAGCCTAATGTGTTTCCCACATTATTTTTGTGGGTGGAGCCTGGTACCTCTAGGGGGGTGCGGGGGCATGCCCCGCCGCTAAGAATTTTTTTTACATTTTAAAGATAAATTCATTAATCTGGTGCAGTTTGAGTCACCCGAATGCACTGTTTAAAATAGATAATACACCCGCAAACCGCCCATATACTTTGATTTAGATATCTGCATCTGATCATCACATTACAATTATTCAAATTCTCAGTGTTAAGCATGATAATATGGTAACATATCACACTAAGGTAGGCTGATTAAAAATTAACATTTATTTAAAATAAAAGTTTTTCTTTTGGCAAAATTACATTTCCTTAATAGCCTAAACAGAGGCTTTACTCCCTTCAAACTTAAATTGTCAAAGTTTCATTACATCACTGTTTGAAAACACTAAGTTTTTGTACCTTTTATAAAGGGCATTTCACCTAATTCACCTAATTTTATTAAATGTATGCTCCATCTTTCATTTCAAATTCTTAAATTTGATCAATATATTCAATTAAAATAATAAGACACTATGCTGTTTCCAATCAAATTAAATAATTTACATTGAAAAATTATAAGTGTATTAAATTAGATTATTTAAAATATTTTTGAATATACAAATAAGGAATGTTGAAAAGAATGATACTTTATGGAACTAAACCGCCAGTAGGAGGCGGCAGGCGACCGTCTTAATGAGCGAGTCATTGAGTCATTCATTCAAACGATTCGAACAAACGGCTGATTTATTCAGAATGAGGCAGTTTATGAATGGGTAACTGAATCTTTGACTCAACCGATTCGCTCAAAACGCTGAATCATTCAGTATCATTCAGTATAGCAAGTGTTGCTGTGAGATGCGCGATGGTTCTGCTGTGATCTTTGTTTGGAACTATTTTCGCTGCTGAAACAGAACAAAAACAGTCATTGCGTTCAAAATGTAAGTGACTTAATTTTAACTATTTGTTTATTGAACTGTTATGAAATCAGTCTCGGTTTCAATCTTGATGGCTCTCTGGTCATGTGTAGCCTAGGCTATACAAAATATTGTTTCTTAACTATAGTGTTATAAATAACTGCGCAAGCCTCAACAGCGCAACATTGTTACCATCAGTACATTATAGGCCTATATTATTATCAACTATAGGCTATCAATCGCCACTTACATTAAATGAAATAAAACAGAATTAGTTATTTTGTATTTTTATACTAAAAATTGTTTTAATCAGGGCATTTGTCTGGTTGGGCAAGTAGTAGGCCTACAATTCTCTCTCACTTAAAAAAAAAAGATTCCTACAATTCTCTCTCCCCTTCAAAAAAAGAAAAAAATACACGTGTCCCGGACACAGTCTATGGTCCCGGACAAGCGTTATTGTCGAGCCCTGATATGTTTTCCTTGATTGGTTTTCCCTGAAGAGAATTACGGTGTTGAAAACGAAAGTAAACGTTCACGTTCACGCGCGTTCATTGCATTTTACCGTGATGAGAGTTCCGTGTCTTTATTAAACTCAACACATTATAATGATTTATCTGTCATCCACCCTCGATTAATTGGAATGGAATGTTTGTATTACTTGGCCCGCCCGACCCGCGATTAGCCGCGATCCGCGCAGCACTATACAGTTTGAGAATAGACACAAGTGGTAACAACAACAGAACCATTACGGTGGAAAAAGTGTATCTGACCATCAAAATAAATTCAAGCACTTTCAAGGACCTGTCTCTATGTATGTTTATTTTCAAAAACTTTCCAGGGCCTTGAAAACATTTTTTCAGATTCACAAACTTTCAAGGATTTCAAGGACCCGTGGGAACCCTGTTTGAAACATCTCGGCGGCACGACTGTACCAATACAAATAAACAAAACATCTCCAGTTAACTAGCAGAGCATTCATTTAGTTCGTTTTTTAAATAAGAGGCGATCTAGCGCTGAAATGTGTTGTTTTTTAAATCAACTGATCAAAGTGCTCGTTGCCGGCGCGGATACTGTGTTTGTTTCTGGCTCGCACACAGCCTTTCCTCGGATGCCCGCTTCAATCCGTTGTGGAGAGACTCTCTATTCGTTCCGGTGAAATTAGAAAACAAAAAGCACAAAAAAGTGTCCCTGCTGATATACAACCACTGAAAAACCTAATCGGTTTTGATGAAAAAAAAAAAAAAAAACTATATGAGTGCGGATTAGAACTCAGAACCTCTGACACGCTTGGCAAAAGTTCTACTCCTGGACCACTTAAATACACGCTTAAATCAGTCGGATCAACATATAATAGGCCTCATTGAACGACCATTTAAACCCAATCAATGTATTATTTAAATCGATTGCTGGACATCGTAATGTTATATCTGTTTTATGATTAAGCATTGTGTTACATAGATATGGTCACTTCCTGTGGAACTTTAACCAGGCATAACTCGGGAGCCAAACCAACTTAAGGCTCCAGACTCCCGGTGTGGGGGCCCCACTAGGAGACCCCCCGAAACCCCAGAGTCTGGAGTCCCAACTCGGCTTGGCTCCCGAGATACTCCCGGTCAAACTTCCAACTTTGACCAGGCATAACTCGGGAGCCAGGCCGCCTTAAGGCTCCAGACTCCCGGTGTGGGGGGCTTACTAGGAGGCCCCCCTAAGCCCAGAGTACGGAGCCCCAACTCAGCTTGGCTCCCGAGATACTCCCGGTCAAACTTCCAGCATGACTCCAGCTACAACTCCAGTCAAGCCGACTTAAGTCTCCAGAGACCACCGGCCACTAACACCTACCATTCTCACCCAGGGCTCTAATCAAACATTAGCAAAAGGAATTTTTTAATACTTCCCTGTCACTGAATAAATATATTGATGTTTTACTTCTTTAAAATAAAAATAAAAAATATATTTTGTGAATCAATGCTTATGTGGGCTTATTTGGAACCAATTCAAAGTATCAATTAAGCCCATGCCAGAGTTCTGACTTTATTCCTAAATTATCTTCATTTTATAATCTAAAATGTAGGCTACATCAACTAATTAATACATTTTCAAGTGAGAGATAAATCTTGTCAATATCTATGAAAAAAACCTAGACTTAGATTTTGGTGGGCTTAAAAGGTACACTTACCCAGTTTGGCAAATTTACTTTCTGAATGAGCTTTCTAGAATGCTGTACAGGTAATAGGGCTGGGCAAAAGTGCGCTGTTTCAGGTGCGTTGTCGACATTAATGCCACCTTAAAAAGTCAGAGGTATGGAAGCATTTTAGATTTCGCAAGCAAGACAATGACGATAGTGTGGACAAGAACAAACCTATATGTGTGATTTGTAATGCTGAGGTGAAATGCTGTAATAATACTACAAATCTGCGGAACCATTTCATGAGACCTCACCCAGATGTGCAGGATCCAACACCCCCACACCCACACACATCCGAAGATTTCAAATGCATTCACAAGCAAAATTCCTCACAATTAACCTCGTGCACAAAAGATTTGCTAAGATATAAGGCCATACAGCGTAGTCGAAAACGCCGGATTTCGTTATATGTTGAATGTGCTGGAGCCTTGTTATTTTATTCCTAGTCGCAAACGGATAAGCGAAGAGATTATCCCAAGACTGTACAATGAAGTGAAGCGAAACATTATCCTGTCCCTACTAGTGTTGTCACGGTACCAAATTTTCAGTATTCGGTACCAATACCAGTGAAAATCCACGGTTCTCTGTACCAATTTCGGTACCAAAGGGCTAGAAATTAATAAATTATTTACTGATACTTCCTCGTCATCATGGAGAGCGCAGTTCGAACCGTTTCAAAAATAGTCGATCTCCGAATGCGAATGAACTTAATCTGAATTTTAGTATTGTTTTATATGAGGATCCTTTTTCAAATACAAGGTCAATATTGATTTTCACTAACGACAAAACAAATTATCCGTGAATTTATATGGAACTAATCTTTAAAAGCTTTCCATCTTTACTCTCCTCATGTAACGTTGCATTCGGAGATCGACAAGTTTCTCCTTTCCACAAGCGCTTGCTCTCCCGTGGTGTTTGTCGTTGCTATGCAACCATGAACATATGCGTGCCTGGAAAAACGAGCGCGTCGCTTCTATTATGAGCGCGCTTGCCGCGCGCCTACATTTGGAATAACAAATCTGCACGTGCAAAAAACGCGCTATGTGAACGGCCACTTATGGCAACAGACATTAGCCTAATCCAAAATATTTCCATATGTGTCTCTTTCCTCCTTTTTTACAGCCACCACATAAGCACCGCCGGTCGCCATGTCTCAGCGTTTTAATAAAGAGGACGCGCAACTGCATGCGCTCAGTGCATGTGTGCATGCATGCGCATCAAGGAACCGGGTTTGAACGGGTCCTCGGTACCACCGGTACTTAAGAAAACTTGGTACCATGACGTTTACATTTTTTTAGTACCGACTTGGTACCGAAGTACCGGGTCTTTTGACAACACTAGTCCCTACAGTCAGCGGACAGAGTGGCCCTCACTTGCGATGGTTGGACGTCAAGACATCAAGACACCTATGTCACAATTACCTGCCACTATTTAGACGACTGGGTTCTCATATCAAATGTGTTGCAGACCAGAGCTATGCAGGCTAGTCACACAGGGGCAAATATATGTGCATTGCTTTCAGATGCGTTGGAAGGAAGAGTGTGGGCTTACAAAGAAAGACCCGATCATTGTGACCGATAACGCTACCAATATGATGCGTGCCATGGAGATGATGGATGGTGCTCCTCCATATTGGCTGCTTTGCTCACACAATAAATCTGGCATCGCAAACTGCGCTGAAACTTCTGGCCATCTCTTGGTTGCTAGGTCAAGTAAAGCGCATAGTGGCATTCTTTCAAAGGAGCACTAACGCTAACAAAGTTTACAAAGAAAAACAGATGATACTGAACTTGCCCTGTCGCAAACTTAAAATTGACGTGGTTGCCTTCTGCCAGTATGGCAGATTTACTGTACTTTGAGCCTAATGTTAGTCCAATGTTAAGGGGTGGGGGAAAAAAATCGATTCTTAGATGCATCGCAATGCGGATGTGTACGATTTGGAATCGATTCACAAATGTAAAAAAAAAAACGATTTTCTAAAAAAAAAACGTAATATTGACGGAACGCAAAAGGCGGAACTCTAAAGTGGACGTGCAGTGCGCTGAAGAGGGTGGATTGGAATCCACTGTTGCTTCAATGTATATGTAATGAGTGATTATAATCAAGGTATTAATCAATATTTTTCCTTCTAAATATCAAATGAGTTGAATGACTTCTCTGGAGATTTTACTTTGTTATAGAAGTTACCAGTGTGATTACTGAAATGTTCTTTACATGTGTTCTTCACTGGAAAAAAGGCCTCTCCAAAAATAAGCAAAAAAAAATTAATACAAGATATTTTTGCTTGTAATAAGCAAAAAAATCTGCCAATGGAACAAGTGAAAATTCTCTTGGTAAGATTTCTTGAAATAAGACATTATATTTAAGCCTTACAAGATATGAGTGATCTTGAAATTAGCTGGGAAAACTCATTTTTAGCTATATTTTACTAGTATTTGTCATGTTTTGTGTCTCATAATAAGCTTGTCATGCTCAAAAATAGTATTTTCCCCTCAAAAGTAGCATTTTTTTTTTTTCGGTCATCCTGTTTGTTTCAAGTGTATTTAACTAATTTTTAGTTCTATAATTGTTACACTGTTCTAGATTTAAGTCACCACCAACTTGAAATAAGATTGGAAACTGGCATTTTGAGACAAAATGTCTTGAAGTTAGCATTCCTGACTCGTATTAGGCAGTGCTCTTTTGCCATAATAAGCCATAATTTACCATCCTGTCATTATCTCAAGTGTATTTACCTTATTGTAAGCTCAACAAAAATAATACTGTTCTATATTCAAGACATTTTACCTACTAGATTCAAGACATTAACTACTGTTTACTAGACAGAAAAAGTGAAAAATAGACTTGCATTTAACCATTGTTTTTATTTAAACAGCAAAAAGTCCCAGAGGACTGCATAAAAGGGAAACAGCTTCATTTTTCTCAACATTTTGGCTCACAGTATGGAACTGCAATATGAAAACATAGTAGAACATTTTATAGATTATAAATGTAAGATCCCTTAACCCTACTCCACCTAAACATAGCCATTTTTATAGACAATATTAAAAGGATAAAAAGTAATGGACATGTGTAACGTTAGGGAAATGGCAGTTTTATTAACAATATAGCATTAAATGATAGTTTGAGCCACTAATCCTACCCCTAAACCTAACCATTTCTTAAAACTACTGTACGTAAGGTTAGGCTACAATTATAAAGAAAGACAACAGACATAACGTTACAAGTTTAATCACAATAATTTATTTAGTGAGAAAATGTCAAAACCGGTACCAAAAGTCGTTCACATGACGATGTGTCGCAGTCCTCTCTGGCAGTGCAGTATAATAGTTTTGTAACGTTATAGAGCAGAATTTAAATTCTTAATCCATGAAAATGTTAATCCGGTTTCGGTTCGCTGTTCGCTCTGTAAAGGCGCGCGCGCTTCTCTGTTTCAAATGTAGAACACAAACTTAAACACGGCATGTTGCAATCTGTGACGAAGCATCAGAGCCAATGAGCGTTTGATATCGGTGCCGTAAAACATGTCGTAACGCTTCAGGCGCAATTTTTGAATTTGAATTCAATCGAGCGCGGGATGCTGGGATTTGACGTTAACGGTCTCTGCTGAGAGAAATGATGAAGATCGCTGGATAAAGGGCTGAATTTGGATCTGTTTCTTGCAAACAACACATGGATTCTAAAGATTTGGATTACACCAATCTAATAAAATGGATGTCTTTTGTGAATTTATGTTGTGTTTTTTTGTGTCTCACGCGGTAAATAAACCAAATATTACAAAATGGTTAAACGATAAAAAAGGTATTTTTAAGGTTTTAAAGTGTATTCTTGTTTAACACCATGTAGGCTATTAATCCTCCTAAACGAGATTGCAGCAGAAGCACGAACAGAGCTGTTATTATTTATGAGTAACGTTAAACTATTAATAAATGTGACTGAAAATTTAATTAATAAGACAATTGAATGCAATAGAGTAAAAACATTAATGCCACGATTTTAAGTTAAATAGGAATATGTACAAATTTGTACGTCGGTAAAGCTGTTTATACGTAAATAAATTAAGTTTTTTTTGCTGTCTATATGTAAATATTATACATACTCACTGTACTGCATTGTGAGTTGTGAGTTTGGCATGTTGACCTACAGTTTTCAATAAAGCAGATTTGTTGTCTCAATTCAAGTCAAGTCTATTTCTTGAAATAAGACGATTCATCTTTTACAATTAACACAGCAGCTTAAAAACCTTATGACATGTCAAAAAAGCTTGTTTCATCTGAGATATGGCTCAAAACAAGATATTTTCAAGACAGATTCACTTAACAAGATATTCAAGATGCACTGTCTAAAAACAAGCTCCTTTATCTCACTTAAATCTTGGTCTTTAGGCAATTTTGTCTTATATTAAGTGTGATGAGATATTTTGACTAGTAATTAGAAAAATATACTTGGCAAGATTTTGAGTTTTTGCAGTGTTTAATGTCTGTATTTGATATTTGAATGCAGTAACAGTGCTTGCCTATTTATCCCGGCTTCCAGAAATTAAATAGGGACTTGTTTTGTGTTTGTCTTCAACGTGTTCAAACAAATAGGGGTCATTGAAGCCAATAGTTTAAGGGACCATATCTTTGTTAAAGCCTTACTTAGACTAAAATGTAGCTCTCCTTGAGAAAGAACGCATATAGCCTAGTATTGACTGAGTTGTTGTTCGAGACATGCTGGCACCCAGCAACCCAAATCTGAGACCTGGAAGGTCACGACGTGCCTGACTTCAGGGTCCGAGTGTCAGCTGCATAATCTATGGAGATATGCTTCAATCTATCTGTATATGTGTGGAAAATTACTATGTTTATCTATTTCTTAGCCAATCAGAATCATTCAAACTGTAAGCAATGACGTAGCTTAGACCTTGGGAATGGTATAACTGCTGTGATCTTAGCAACTGTAAGCGGGTCGGCCTACAAACTCCTGTGTGAGTCTGTAAGCTGACTTCTGCTGATGAAACTGCAAACTATCTTCAGTAAAACTTTTCTTCAATTTTTTATAATTCTGACTCCGGGTCTTCTTTCAAACATCTGGTCCTTGGGTCCTAAACTGTTAACCCCTAACAGCTCGGACAATCTGTGGCGTGCACATAACAGAGACGCATGATGGCCGAGCACCCTCTTCGTTAAAAGCTAACATATGGAAATTTGGCAATTTCATTGTGACCTATTTAGTATTTTTTGTATGTGAGCTGCTTTCTGTATTGTTTAGTTTTCACATCAATATACTGTAAACCGATCTGTGCTACGTACGTTATACTGCCCTCCACAGTCACAGTATGTATCAGTGCAATGCCAGTCACAAAGGTACATTTTGACTGAGCTCTCAGCTGATGTTCATTCACTTTTTTTGTACAAGCTGTTTTTGATTGGGGTATACAGCAAACATTTCAAGTCATAACTCTTTATTATTTAGTTGTGTATAAGAGCGGCTTTGTGTATGTTACTAATTATTCAGAATATGCGCAAGTCCACAACCATTGTGTTTGTATGAGAGCTGCTGGTATATAATTCTATATTTTTGAATGAAAAATGTTTGTGATTTTGCTACAGCAAAATGTTTTTTTGTCTGAAGAATTATATTGCTCATTGGAAATAACAAGAGGATGTTGGTTAGAAGTCTATTATTAAATGCTAGAGATTCTGAATATAATGAAGTTTGTATTAATTTACTGTATGCTGCTAGTACAGGCACACATTTATTTTCCTGTTGGTTCTTTGCAATGTTGGGGCATATGCTGGCAAATGTAACCTTACAGTTGACTTGCCAAATCACTTCCATTTGTTTTATTAGTAAAATGAATATAGGAAGTATTGGAAGTAAATTCTTTATGGGTCATCATAAATACTTTGCTTTAAAAGTACCAAGTATTCACACACACACAAAAAAAAGATACATTGATAATCGTTACCCTCTGAATCGTAATCGAATCGATCGTGAGGTGCCTAGAGATTTCCCACCCCTAGTTAGTTCACCCAAAAATAAAAATTCTGTCATAATTTATGAATGCATTCATCATTGGGTTGTGCCGATAGACGACAGTATCGTGTATCGACGATAGTCAGAGATATCACTGATGGCAGATGCCTTTGACGATATCAATGCAATAATTGGCTCGTTTTCCCATTGATGTATTAAATTATTATTATTTTTATTATAAAGCTAGTATTGTTATTAAATTAATATTAGGAACTAAATTAATTTACCTTGCCTAAATTCATAACGAATTCATGCCTAAATTCTCTAGAAAATGTTTTTAAAACAGAATTTAAAAAAAACTACATCCCACATCAAAATTTAATTGCAAGGTGATCCATTCACAAATTATCAAGAGTGCTTGTTTTAACATTGGAAGATATCCATAGACATTTATTAAAGACATTTAATTATATTATTTTAATCTCCAATATGTTATTTAACAGTTGAGATAGTACTTTAATGCTTCGCTAACCAGCAGAACACAATAGCCGGGTTTAAATCCCAGTTGTGCAGGCGGGGCATGTTGTCACACTGCGTTACAATGTGCCCCTATTAGAAATATGCTATTATATTCTATACTTTTATTAATTCTATTGAGAAAACATGAGAAAAAATGTGAATAAAGACTGAGAGTCAATTTTCAGAAATTTCTAATTATTTATTTGTTTTGACTATGTTGTATAGCGTCACAGTTAACAGACATCACAGGGGGGTTAAATTACCGAATATGTAAGTTGAAGATAATTCGTAACTCTGAAACAACATCACCTCTTATTGATTCGAATTGCATCGCTATTTTGACCATCTATTACAAATACCGCTAACCACGAGGACCCATGCTCACTATGTAACGTTACTCAGCCGCACTGAACTCATGACAAACTATTAATAAAGTGAAAAGAACCACCTTCAACACATACAGCCCATTAGTATTACGTATACCAGTGTTCATACTCAAAGTGTGTAATGTGCATTTTGTTTCAGTTACCTGAAAAGAATTATTATATAGTTTGGATAGAATGCTGATGCTTCCAGTTGCTGTATTTCTTCTTCTTCTTCATCATCTGGTGTTTTATGGCAGTTTGGCAAACCAACGAAAAATGTGCATTACTGCCACCTACTGATCTGGAGTGTGGAGTATGCATAGATTTGGAAGAGAGAGAGAGAGAGTAGAGAGAAACATACTGCTCATACTGTACCACACTACAAACGATAGAAACATGTGTCTCACATTCCTTTGTAATATCTACTGAGGATCAATGAAAATCAAATTTTTCCATTACACTGTGAAATGTATGCTTTTTTTTTTTGTAACTAAGTCAAATGTATTTTCGAATTGATAATTTTATTGAAATGTCTTTATAAGGTATAGGAAACAAATTTTAAATGATCATTTCATGATCATAGGCCTATTTGTAAAGTAAACAATCACCATTCAGGACACTTTGTTATACAGCATCATGGATGATATAAAATCTGCAGCACAGGTATTAAAGGTGCCCTAGAATGTGAAATTGAATTTATCTTGGCATAGTCAAATAACAAGAGTTCAGTACATGGACATGACATACAGTGAGTCTCAAACACCATAGTTTTCTCTTTCTTATTTAAATCTCGTTTTTGAAAAACACCCCTGAAAAACAGGCGAATCTCCACATAACACCAACTGTGACGCAACAGTTGGGATCATTAATATGTACGCCTCTAAAAATTTGCATATGCCAGCCCATGCTCAGTGCCAGGCGGAACTGCGCAGCCGAATCATCAGAAGTTCTGCAGGTGAAGAAACAAGCGAGGATCATAGGGAAAATGGCAGATCTATCTATAATCTATCTATAATCGGATACCGCTACAGTTTAATTCGAAGAAAGTTGCTCTGCCCATTTCACCACGGACTGTTTTTCTAACCTGGAACAATATCAAGCAGCCAGGCTTCTCTCGGCGTCTCAAACGGACGAAGGGGGCAATTTCAACTAACGTTATATTCCCGCAAGCGGTAAGAAGTGATTTTATTAACGATAATTTACACTGTGTTATCTAGATCCAGCGCGATATTTTTTTTTTTCCTCGAGAGACATCGTGGCTTGCAAACGAGCGAACGAAGCATGGCAGTTGCTCAGTTTGGATGTAACTACAAATGAACACAAAAATATTTTTTTAGCTCCTTCATCCGAGCCTCTGAAGAACCAGTGGGTTATGTGAATTTCTGATGTGTAATTGTTCAAGTTCAGACAGATAATCTTTCTCTCAAAGTCGTTCAACACTGTTTATGCATCAGTAAATCGCATTGCAGTGATAAGATCTTCATTCACGCGATCAACAGGCTGTCATCTGCTCAATGCTGGAATAGATCTAAATACTTAAAAAACTTCTCATGATTCGTTAATCCCGATAGCTGTAATAGTAAAAACGTATAATAGCTGTAATAGTAAAAGTTTTCCAGATAGGTCCACATGTAATGCCAGATATTTCATATGCAAGCATGTCAGCCAATCACAGCAGTGGGCAACAACACTGAAGTCTCACAGCAGACACGCCCCTTCAAACAGAGTGTTCAAACCAGGGGCCTGTACCATGAAGCCGGATTAGGTGGCTAGCCAGCTATGTTTCAGCTTAGTTTCCGCCAACCCTGGGTTTTAGGTACTATGAAAGTAGCTCGGCTTTAATCGGTGTTCGTTGCCATGGTATCTTACGCTGCACAGCTAACCTGCTCCGGGGCAGGTTATGTTCTGGATTCAAGATCTCAGACCGAAGTTTGACCAATCAGCTGAGAGCAAAGAAACATAGGTGACGTAACTTATTCCAAGTGTCTGTTACAATGACTTCACCTTTTCTTCCAAATCCGGTGGACATCTCAGCGCAAATTGTTTTACGAGCACTTCGTAGAGAAAGAGTTTTTAGCCAGACAAAATCCCCTTAGTTATGAAAGATACAGATTTTCCGCGGAAGGAATGTCTTATCTTTGCGAACTTCTTGAGCCGCACATAAAGAATTTAACACGTCGAATTCATGCACTTACTGTACCGCAAATATTGCGTTGCATTTTTTTTTTTTTTTTTGCAAGTGGTACATTCTTGCACGGTGGCTGACGCACAGAAGCTAGGGGAAAACATATGTTTGTCGAACCATTCGCAAGGTGGTCCTCGCTCTGCAGGAGTACATGAAAAGTTTAACTAATAATGTTCCCCGGATATTTATCGACCATGTCCATAAAAGAGGGCTTTTATAAAATTGCCGGTAAGATATATTGATAGGGTGACATCACATCACACAAATTTCACAAATGTACTATACAATATAATACATGTTAAGAATTATTTTGAATCTTTTTTTATTATTCTTCTGATAATCTTATGATAGGATTCCCAAGTCATTGCAACATGTATGCAGTCTATTGCTCCAGTCTCCACTGCTCTAGGGGAACACGAGGCAGATTATGTTAATAGGAAGTCCTATCACAGCCTTAATGTTCAGGTAGAGATGATGTGAATATGTGAGATGATTATTTTCTGTGAGATGAATCTTTAAATTAATAGTAACTTTAACAGATATAACAATGATCTACTAAACATTTCATCTGCAGACGACTTGTGGTGGTCATGAACATATGATCAAGTTTGGATGCCAAATGGCCTGGCTCTCAGTAAAACCAGAGTGAAGATAGAGATGACCTTTGGCATCCTAAAGGCACATTTCAACTGTGTTCGGCGCTTCAGTGTCACCAGAGCGGGCATCACAGATAGTGGCTGTATGTGCCATTCTGCACAATATAGCCACCAGTAGAAAGGAGCGAGAAACAACACAAAACCAGCTTCTCCCCGATGAAACTGACCCGATCACACTTGACCACCCAGCTGGTGCAGATGTAGATGCAATCACCATACAATATTACACTTAATAAAAGCACACTGAAACTGCAGATATGTCTCAAACTGTTTTATTGGTTTTGTGGGATGGGAGGGAGAAAGAGAGCAAGAGAAAGTTGCATTAATAAATATTCATACTAAAGTGTTACTTGGTTAAATAAGTTATACTAATATATATATATATATATATATATATATATATATATATATATATATATATATATATATATATATATATATATACTGAGATCAGTTTTATCCAGCAGTTTGATTTTGTTTGGAGCCTCCTCAGCTCACAGTCAGCTCCTTTAGTGTGCAGTCTAGTTCAAGTCTCCTTTAGTGTGCAGTCTAGTTCAAGTCTCCTTTAGTGTGCAGTCTAGTTCAAGACTCCTTTTGTACAGGGCCCTGACTGAGTCTGTTTCCACCTGAAACATAATTCCACCACAAACATGATCATTACAAGTTTTCTGGAGGCTCATCAAATCACAAAAAGTTCCTTGACTTCCTACAAACACAGGACTGACTGTAATTTATGTCAAGGGTTTTAAATCCTTACACATTTCTTCTGAAGCCCATTGAGGTAGAGGCCTCAGTTTCTGGGTCAGGTTGTGAAAAATCCTACAAAAGAGATGTGTAAGGGCCAGTCTCTTTTTTATGCCACACATTCAAATGTTTGCCATAATAAAAAGCCCAGTGCATTCACATCAGCAACTGTCTGAGAACACACAGACAGAGTGTCTTCATCATTTGCTTCACCCTAATAGTGTGTGTGTGTGTGTGTGTGTGTGTGTGTGAATGTGTGCTAGCTTCAACAGGGACACTGTATTTCCCTGCAGAACATACAGTCAGCCATATTTAAAACTTAAAAAAAGTAGTAATGTATTGCACACGTACCCAGTGTTACTTGCTTAGAGGAGCCAGCACCAGGGTCAGATTGTACAGCACCTGTAATCCCATCCATAATCGGCCGTCCCTTATTGCCTACTCAGAGCCAACTCCTCCGCCACAGTGTATTCTGGTTTTCTGAATTTAACTCTTTTTTTCTGTTTGCTGCAAACAAGTGTGATAAAATGTTCACAAAAGTAATAAAAGGTTGTGGTAAATACTCTTTGAATTAACTCCTTGAAATAACCTTTGAATTATATTTTTATATTTTGTCTTTATCTGCTGCCAAGAACATTTGGAGTTGGGGTTGCATCTAAAAATCTAAAAATCAATGAATATTAATCTTTCTTAGTACATACATGCACATTTTTTATATATTATAAAAATAAGCTATAGGCTATATTACACATATAGGCATACATATATACATACATAATTTTACATAAATATAGAACGTATTTGTTTAACTTACACATTAACAATCAGCAATCTTTCTCCAACAGTCTTCTCTTGCTTTGGCAGCAGAGAACGTATTGTTTCGAGCTTGAAATACATATTTAAATTCATCGCAATTATGAATGATTATCTCTTGCTCCTCTGCAGAAAAATATATCGCTCTCGCTCTACCCGCGATTGGTTGTTCAGTGTCGACGTCACTGTTTTATGTGCACGCGCGCGTGGAGTAATCATAGCTTGAGGATCAAAGCCTGAGTTGACAAAGAAAGTTGATGAGCTGCATCATGGTACCAATAAAGCCTGATTGCATCGGTTTGGTTTTGTCAACTCAAAACTAATCCTGTAACCCCGAGTTTGTTCAGCTACCTTCATGGTACAGGCCCCAGGTGATGAAATCAGGCTAGGAAATATGCCTTTTATTTCTAAATTATAACAAATTTTGATCTAAAAAACATACTAACATTATAAGGGCACCCCAGGAAACATAATAAAATAATAAAATAATCCATTCTACGGCACCTTTAAATGCTCTCAACATCAAATTCTGAATGAAACTGATCATTAAAACAGTGTTGAAATGGAGAAGCTCGGCCAAAAATAAGATTTAAATCAGTATATCATGAATGTTTGTTTCTGAAAATCGTCGTAATAAAATTATGAGCAAAGATACTAAATGGTAAGATGGAGTATCTGCAGTCTTCAGGTAAATGATCTGGAGTCTGTTTGCATATTCGTCAGATGCTTCAGTGTTTATAATGCTGTGAGTTTAACACTTCATCATTGACACCACACAACAATCTTCATCTGGACTCTGATAGCGATTGCTCAAGGTTGGTGAAGCACAAGTTTAAGATGAATTAATTTCTTCAAGTATATTGTCAAAGCTTTGAGTTGATTTTCTTCTTGTTGTGTTTCAGAGTGTAGAGGACAGATCACTGTCACTCAGAGTCCCTCAATGACAGCAGCTCAACTTGGACAAACAGTGAAAATCAACTGTAAAACCAGCAGAGGTGTTTACAGTTGGGGCGCGAAATACTATTTAGCCTGGTACTTACAGAAACCTGGAGGAGCTCCAAAACTCCTGGTTTTTGATGCGGACGTCCTCCAGTCGGGAACTCCATCTAGATTCCGTGGCAGTGGATCTAATAGTGATTACGCTCTGACCATCAGTGGAGTCCAGACTGAAGATGCTGGACATTATTACTGTCATAGTGCACACAATGGTCCAACGTTTCCACCGTGATAAAATCTCGTACAAAAACCTCTGTCAGTCAGAGTCACGGTGATGAACTGCAGCTGCTAAAACACCATCACACACTACTGCCACACAGATTCCAAACACAGGAACTACACATGTGCTCAAACTGAAGACTGTCTCTATTAGACTGTGACAGACGGGTTTGACTCAACTATGATTAGAATCGGAGAAAACAGAGTGTGTAAATTGATATGAAATCAAACAAACAATAATGGCGTCATGTGTCATAACAGCTGGCGGACATCTTTAACACTTCTCTCTCACAGGAAACAGTCCTCCAATTGTAGTGCCAGTTCTGAAAAACAAACACAATTACAATTAACGATTTCATTCAGACCCATGGCACTTACACCGGTTGCATGTAGTGTCTGGAGAGGCTGGAAAAGTGGACCCTCTTCAGTTTGCCTACCGCTCGAATAGATCAGTGGATGATGAGGTGACACCGGCAGCTCACTACATCCTGCATCTGGACACTCACAATACGTTACCGGAGTACACTCAGACACGGAGGATGACACACAAAAGGAGGTTTATTAACAACAATAGAGCTGATCGTGGTGAGCAGGTAAGCAGTTCAATAGTTTCGTTGAATCGGGCAGTGAATGGAATGTCTTTTCTCACAGGACCGGATCGTGGATAGATGGATGCACACACCTCGCTGGATGAACGGATGCAGACCTGATGGACATAAACAGAGGAACGGAGGAATGTGAAGATGCTGGAGAGGAATTGCTGGAGAAATCACAGGAAGTAACGTTGGAGATAAATCGCTGGAAAAACAAGGTACGAGTCAACTTCGTTAGAAACAAGACGGGACCATGAGCTGGAGCGAGGTGTGTCCTTAAATGGTTGAGATGATTGGCTGGTGCAGGAACCTGGCAGATCTGTGACACAATACACATATACAGCTATTATTTCTGGATTACAGAGGAGAGCCCCATTCTTCCCAGCCACTTTCATATTTACTGCTAAATGCAGCTGTTCTCAACTAATCAAGCATAGCGTTAGTTCTGGCAAGTTAGTCAAGCTTGCATCAGCTGACTCTCAGCTGATCCACGTCTACTTTTGGGATATGACATCTCTACCGACAGCTCCTCCTCTCGTCCAGTCAGGACTACATTTATATATGGGGAAGGGGTATCACTGATCTCCCGGCTTGCGCATCCATTAGAATGCATGGATGCACAAGAAGTTCTTTTAGTTCTTTCTTTTAGTAAACTAGTCTTTTAGCTTTTACTTATAAGCATTTTATCGGATTTCATGTTTGATAAAAGCAGCTTTTATGCAAAGTGAACTTGTATTTGACACTTTAGCACTGAAACTGATAATAGTGCAGACCATTAGTGCTGTGCGCTAAAATCAAAGGAGAGCAGCAAGAGACACATACATTGATCTAGATTAAGGTGTATTAATAACACACTTTTGGTAAGGGATTAGATACTGGGTGAGACCATTGAATCGTTACGTGATGATTATGTCATTATCAAAACATAACACCTGATCACATTTGTCTTGGCTTTTTTGCCACAGCAAATATGTCTTAAAAACACACGGTTATGGCAACCAAAGAAAAACTAATGTCAAAAAAATGTATTCAATTAAAGCAAACACTGATCTCCATCATGGTGACGTCAAACGATACAAATTATCATATAAAGCTCTCTTAAATCTCAATAAGACATGTGGCAGAAATGAAGTCAAAAGGTTAGTAATAAATGAAGCTGGTATTGTAATTTGTGGAATTGTTTAATCAGATCTTGAGAGATTTAAAGGGTTAGTTCACCCAAAAATGAAATTTCAGTCATTAATTACTCATCCTCATGTCGTTCCAAACCCATAAGACCTTTGTTCATCTTCGGAACACAAATTAAAGGATTAGTTCACTTCAGAATTAAAATTCACTGATAATTTACTCACCCCCAACGACATCCCAGACGTTCATGTCTTTCTTTCTTCAGTCAAAAAGAAATCAAGGTTTTTGAGGAAACCATTCCAGGATTTTTCTCCATATAATGGGCTTCAATGGGGTACAACGGTTTGAAGGACCAAATTGCAGTTTCAGTGCAGCTTCAAAGGCTCTACACGATCCCAAGCCGAGGAATAAGGGTCTTATCTAGCGAAAACATCGGTAATTTTCTAAACAAAAACGTGTATACTTTTTAACCACAAATGCTTGTCTTGCACTAGCTCTGCGATGTGCCACGCATTACGTAATCTGTTGAAGGAGGAAGTAGGAAATTTCCGATAGCACATGAAGGCAGCATAAATGATCAAATGCCATTTAAAAGGTCCAACGTGGCTCATTGCAGATTCAGAATCAGGAATTTAGCGATTTAGGGACTTGATTTAGTGATTTGGGGGATTTAAAAGGTCCCATGTGGCTCCTCACACCCAGGCTCAATATGAAGTATTTACCAGCAAAACTTCAAGTATTCATGTAACAAAATATAAAAGATGCACAAATAACGTATAACAAATAAAAACAATACAACAATCACTGTTGGTTAAGCAAATTGTCTTCATGATTGTATAACCATGAACATTGTGAACTGGCTCAGAAGACTAAACACTGAGTTAGTGAGGGCACTACAGTGGTAACATCATCACCGGGAGGCGAAATCAACAGTGGATTATGAAAACTGTGCCAAATGTTGTTCATAATGACAAATATCTATAAAATGACATATCAAAAAAATTAACAGTGGATGACACACCAAGTCGAAGTGCTATATTTTATTCCAGCTGCTCTTTTTCTGCTGATGTGAAAATGAACTTTTACATGTAGGCCTATAAAAATATGCTATACTTTCCTATATGAAAGGGAGTAAATGAACTAAGAGTGATGCATATTGTAGAGGGAAGTACAGGTAGACCAGGAGTCAAGGATTTTGATCAATAATTTTACTTAAATGAAAGTTGTTTGCAACATCAATAGCACAGTATGTGGGCCGTTTCTGCTTTACAGTCTCGTTCAGAAATACTTATAGTAAACGGGTAGCAGTGATTTATGAAAGAGTCCCAAGAGCACAGGACTCTAAATGGTTTACACATAGGTTCTGTTTACATCTGGTATTATCAATCCGATCACAAGTGGTTGACACTAAATACAGTTGTAAACAGAGTCTAAAATGTTTTGAGCTTGTCCACTTTCCACGACTTGCAAAGGTAGTCGAAAACGCGTTCAACCGGATTGCTTTCGTAGTGTAAACGCTCATGTGGTCGAATGCGTTCGAACAGCCACAAAAGACTGCCTACTCTCCGCCCACTGACTTAACGCATAACCATTATGGGAAGCGCGCTAGCCAAAAAGGATTTAAACTTTGTTGACTAAAGACCCAAGTTTGGTTTAAAGACGAAAAATGTACCAAGCACAATGTTCTCTCACCATTCCTGATTTTTAACACACACTCACAATGTTCAGCGTGGTCATGCGGCTGTCAAAGCAAATGAAAGTTGCTGCTCTCCCCATGTTTTTCCATCGTCTCCGTTCACGTTCATAAGTAAATTGAGCAAGCTTATTTTGTCCATTAGATCGAAAGATCTGAAAAGGCTCATACATTTACCCTCCCCTCAAAGAGATCAGGACAGAAGTTGTCAAAGTTGACAAAAGAGACAGATTAAAACGCCAGGTGTAAACCGGTATGTCTCAGTTGTTGGTAATGAGAGGGGAAGAGAGTGCCGTTCATTCTCCTCCCTCACCTACATTTCCTGCCGTTACTGAGACTCGAACCCGCAACCTTCGGGTTACAAGTCGGACTCTAACCATTAGCATCTTCCCCTAAGTGAAACTCTTCCCACATGGAGTGCAGTGAATCGACTTCTCTCCGGTGTGGATCCTCTCATGGTTTTTCAGATGTTCTGATCGACTGAATCTCTTGTCACAGTGTGAACATTTATAAGGTCTTTCTCCAGTGTGAATTCTCTGATGCAGTTTCAGTTCACCATCTCTAACAAAAGTCTTTCCACAATCAATGCACACATGATTCTTGACACCGTTATGTCTTTTCTGGTGTAATTTTAATGTGCCCAAGTGACTAAAACTCTTTCCACATAAAGAACACACGTAAGGCTTCTCCTTTGTGTGAACTTTCATGTGGTCCTTCAGCGCATCTGCCCTAAAAAATGTTTTGCCGCACTGATCACAGTGAAACGGTCTTTCTCCAGAATGAGAACGCAGATGCGATTTTAAACTGCATACCTTTCTGAAACTCTTTCCACACTGATCACATGTGTGCGGCTTCTCTCCAGTGTGGGTCCTCATGTGTTCCTTAAGGGATCCTTTTTTTGCAAACCCCTTCCCACACTGATCACATGTGTGTGGTTTCTCTCCAGTATGGATTTTCATGTGATCCTGAAGGCCTCCTTTTTGTAAAAAACTCGTCCCGCACTGATTACATATGTGTGGCTTCTCTCCACTGTGGATTCTCATGTGAAGTTTAAGACTCTGTATGTATGTGAAACTCTTCTCACACTGACCGCATGCGTGTTTCTCTCCAGTGTGGATCCTCATGTGAACCTGAAGGTTTCCTTTTTCTGTGTAACTCTTCCCACACTGATCACATGTGTGCCTCTCTCCGGTGTGGATTCTCATGTGTCTCGTCAGGCTTCCTTGTTCTGTGTAACTCTTCCCACACTGAGGGCAGGTGAAAGATTTTTTGTCTCTTCTTTTCAGTAAATTAAAGTGACTCAAAAAATGTTCATCAGTTTTGACATCATGATGTTTCTCCTCCGCCTCACTCTCCTTGTTCTCTTTAATCAGGTCTAAAATAAAAGTAAGAAAGGTTAAATTTTCAGTAAATCATAAAAATTTTGTGACATTAAAAAGTGAACCCTGATGTAATAGCATGAAGAAGTAAACCGCTATAAAGATTATTTTGATGCATTTATATAAGAAATCGGCCATTGATTGCCTTTACCAATACTTTTCCCATATATTTAAGCTTTTTTCTTAATCTGATATATATCCATTTCCAAATCGCTTGTCCTATGTAGGGTCACAGTGATCAGATTTGCAGGCCCTGCCTCCAGAGACCCAGCAGACAGCTTACTGTAAATACTGTAAAACAAGTTAGAAGAACCGGAGAGTCGCGTCAGGGCTTTCACAGCACCTCTGCTGATGTGAGGAAGCATGCGCAGTACGCTATTCAGTTTGCAACTCCCCAGAATGACAAAATAAGAGTCTAGGGCTGCAACTAATGATTATTTTTATAATAATTATTCTCTCAATTATTTTTTGATTAATTTATAAATCTGAAGAATTTCTTTTTATTATACATTATAATACATGAAAGAAATTAATTAAAGGGGGGGGGGGGGGGGCATTTTTTTTTGCTTTTTGACAAAAAAGCATTTGAATAAGAAACAAAAAAAAGATGCTGCAGCCAATGAGCAGGCGACAGGGGCTGGCTGCAGGATTTTGCTGATTTTGCTTTTGTATAATAATTTTCTGGACAGTTAGGGCCGGATTCAAGACAACAGCTTAGATTTCGGGACGTCTGGTCACCCTAGTCTCATGCCATAGGCAGGGAAACACCCTGGATTGATTCACACCAGCAGGCACGTGCACACATAGACATCAAAGGGGGCTTGAGCACCTGCCCTTTTTATTCCTGGAGAGAAAGTGCCCCTTTTTCTTGGGTTGCTTTTTTTTATTTTATTGAAAAATAATATATATTTCTGTTTGCGCACAGCTTCCCTGTCAAACAAATATATTTATTGAAGAATAGTATATCTAAATCAGGTCAGGAGTTCTGAAGCGCTCCCTCTCCCTCTCCCCGATTGTTAAACCCGATTGTATTATCTCCGTCTCTACGGTTAGAATCCTGTGAGTCCATAGCAACGCTCTGTTTTTCATGGCAACGGTCTGTTATACTCCGCACAGCGGTCTGTTATCAAGAAATAACAGACCATGGAATTCAACCAAGCCATGTAATAAAATAAGCTAATAAAATAAGCATATATAACCACCAGGTGATATGCTTTAGTTATTTTGTTTATCCTATTTACCTGCATTGCCCTGTTAATTAGATGCAAATGTGCGCATTTCAACTAGTTGACGCCTAATTTGCATACAGAACGTCCCCAGTTAATGACTTACATCAAGAGTCTTTCCCCCTGAAATTTAGAAATCTAAATTGGTGAATTTAGAAGAAATCTACAGATGCAAACAGATGGAGGATACACTCTAAAGAACGTAGTAAATCTGAGTAACTGCATCTGGTACATTAATAAATAAAACTGAGTAGAAATAAGTAAACATTAAACATTAAAAATAACAATATTTATAAATTAACTTTTTATTTATGAGTAATTTAACTTTTTTTTATTTCCTCTAAACCTTTATAAAATAGTATTCCATACAACCACAAATACATACTTGACATTGGCTTTTATTGAATTTTTACTCAATTATTTTGGGAAGTTTAATTTTAAAGTGTTATGTATTCTGATAACACCAAAATAATTAAAACGATGTAGTGCCTTGTGCAAAAATAAACAAATTATTAGTAAAACACGCCCCTCTGCTTGATGCAGTTATTTCGGTTATTCTAAATATGAAGAGTTCAGATGAAAAAGCCTCCAAGTGCCATCTGAAATTTCCTTATAATGATCATTTTTATCAAGCTTGTATGTTTATGTTCACTTATTTCACATTACTGGCAATGAAAATGACCTATTAATTGTCATTTAAGTTAAATTACTGAACTTGAAAAAAAATGCTAATTTTAGAAGAAAATTTCAGATGGCACTTAGAGGCTTTTGCATCTGAACTATTCATATATACTTGAAACTAGTAGCATAGAAAATGTTTTCAAAACATGCACATTGTGGAATGGTTTGCTTTGCTGCTCTATAAACCTAGTGAATACTAAGGAGACCATGGTTTCTGTGTGAACGGATTATTTTGTAGACATCTTTTGAAAATGAAACAATTGCGTGAGTTTGAGGAAGATAAAATTAATTAACTTTTTTAATTAATTTTTTAAAAAGGAAGTCAGAGTTGCGTTAATATATTATACTTTTTTGTTTAAAAAAAAAAAAAAAAAAAAACGTAATTATGAGAAGTGCCCTTTATTTCACTTGAGCCCCTGCCCCTCAAAATGTCTGTGCACGTCCCTGCACACCAGGTTCACAGATTACAGTGTTCACAGTAGAACTGCACAATTAATCGTTCAAAGATTGTGATCTCATCTCATAAATTACATTAATGTGCCTGTTTCTGTTAAAGGGATAGTTCACCCAAAAATCATCATTTACTTACCTTTTGAAAGTAACTTGGCTCTTCACATTACAATTGTATCGATTACATTGTTATGCCAGTAGGTGGCAACAAGTAACTGTTAAAAAAAGTATTTGTCATTTAATCATTAATTCAAGAGATTCATTCAAAAAAGATTGTAATGAATCCAGTAATCCAGTAATGAAACAAATCTTTAAGAGTGATTAATTGAATCTTCCACTCAAACTGATTTTTTTAAAACAATTAAATACACTTTTTTTATTGACTGTAGAAATTAAACATTTGTCAGAACCTCTAGAAAATGTAATTTTATTTAGATGTCTGTTCAGAATCGTGGGAGATTCGTGATCTCTGTTAAAAAACATATACAGTACCAGTCAAAAGTTTGGAAACATTGCTATTTTTAATGTTTTTGAAAGAAGTCTCTTATGCTCATCAAGTCTTATGATCCTTCAGAAATCATTCTAATATGCTGATTTGATACTCAGTTATTATCAATGATGGAAACAGTTGTGCAGTTTAATATATTTTTTTGGAATACTTTTTTCAGGATTCATTGATGAGTAAAACGTTAACAGCATTTATTCATAAAAACAGCATTTATTCAAAATAAAAACATTTCTAACAATATAAATCGTTACCATCACCTTTTATCAATTTAACGCATTCTTGTTGAATTAAAGTACTAATTTCTTTAAAAAAAAATAGTTATTGTTCCCAAACTTTTGAACGGTAGTGTATTGTTACAAAAGATTTCTATTCTAAATAAATACAGTTCTTTTTAACTTTTTATTCATCAAATAATCCTGAAAAAAGTATCTCAGGTTATAAAAAAATATTAAGCCGCACAACTGTTTCCAACATTGATCATAAATCAGCATATTAGAATGATTTCTGAAGGATCATAAGACACCAAAGACTGGAGTACTTGCTGATGAAAATTCAGCTTTGCATCACAAAAATAAATTACATTTTAAAGTATATTAAAAAAGAGAACCATTATTTTAAATTGTAATAATATTTCATAATATACTGTTTTTTGTTTTGTTTTTTAACTGCAGGCTTGATGAACATAAGAGACTTCTTTCAATAACATTAAAAATAGTAACGTTTCCAAACTTTTGACTGGTACTGTATATATATATATTTTCAAGTTATCCAGAATCGTGCAGCTCTTCTTCACAGGTAGGATAACTTGCATTGCTTTAATTATTAAAAATAGTGCTGTCAGCAAGCATGTATTTGTGATAAAATCCTAGAAATTAAAAAAAAAAAATTATAAATCTGATAACATGCCTTTCGAAGTGAACACTAACTAATTCAATAATGTATGAACTGTTTTATTAATTACTTTCCTGACAATTTATAATTATTCCAGTGAATAGGTAATTTACCTGTATAGATAAGTGATAAGTAGAAATTTGACAACCGCAAAAATGTTTTAATTATCATCGTGGTTACGCTCACAAAACCTTGCAATGTTGCACTGCCACGAAAGTTTATCCTTTTTATTTTAAGCCTTGCTTGATTAAAATACGGAAGTGAATTTAACTTGGTTCTTGTACAGTGTTCGGGCAGACAGCTTAGACCAGGAGTCAAAGTTGAAGTTTAATCAGTTGACAGAGAGTTTACTGAAGACCAAATTTCCAAAGGCCGCAGAAAACGAGTAAGAAAATCCAGAAAATCCATCCTCGAACTAACTCAGAATACAAAAACATTAGTACTTATAAGCATATGAATAATCAGTTGACGTCATTTCTACAGGTTCTGAAAGGTTAACAGTAATTCTTACCATTTACCAGTTACCATTCTAGCAATGTCCAAACATGGTGTATCTTTAAGCATGTGGTTATTTTAAAGAGAGCATATTTGACAGACAAAATTTTCATCTAAAAGCAATTATTTTAAGGGTCAAAGGTTTCAGGAGTCAGAAATCCTGCGAGGACACTCATCTGGGCAGCTGTTGACTCTCTGAAGTCAAAGCAAATCACTGGAACTGAACAATACATCCACACAGAGCAAACCTGAGCTGAAGGATCGAAGAGTTTTCAATAACAACCTGTGTGTTGTACTATAAGCAAACATAGATTGGTGTAGATTTATTTTCTTTGTTTTTTATATGTAGGTTCATAATCATTTATAATTATTAGTCATTCATGTAGTTGTCATTTGATTGATCATGTATTCATATTATTATATTTACATAATTTACTCATTTTATCATTGTATTATTATTATTCATCATTTATGTCATTATATGCTTTTATATTACTTGTTATTTCCTTGCTCTTGCAAAGCTCGCTATTTTTGTTCAATCTTATGATTGTGTGGTTTGAAGGGGTGTTTGTCTTCATGAGTTAGAGAAAAGAGAATATCTCAATTTCAAGGATTTTAAAGTCACAGGACAATGTCGTGAAGCAGTCATTTTCCATGTTTTTTTTCTTGGTATAATAACACTGGTTGGAATTGTACTGGACAGACAAAGTCAGAGCATTTAGTAGAGTAACATCTAGACGGAAGTCTGAGCATTGAAACAAACGCAACTACGATTATTCAATAAACTGCTCTTAAAAGTGATTTATTGTCATCACTTTATCTTCTGCTTCTGCTCTTCTCTGGCTTTCTCAGTCAAACTCTCAGGCTTATAGAATAATTATATCTTTTGGCATTCATTTGGTGCCCTGGTGAATCTAGATCTGATTTTTCTGATGTGGAGATTCATCCAAACTAACATTTTGGCACGATCTAACAGAAAAAGACTTCCACCCATGATTTGTCGTCACATTTCAACATATTGTGACAAACAATGGTGCTGTAAATCCAAAAGAGTTCCGTACACCAAGTATGCATATGTGTTAGTGGGTACATTGTACATTTTTCCAGATTCTTAGTCACTTCTCAGATTTAAACTACAGACATTACCTGTAACATTTCATTCCAGGATAAATGGATATAAGCAATGATTCCCTATTCATTACATAATAAGAGAGGGGATAGTAAATCCACCCCTTCAATTTATTTTTCCAATTCGTCCCATAGTATTTGCTACTTTAAAGGTTATTTCACAGTTCTTAGAACTGTTCTTCTAACAACAACCACTAAATATGATGAACTACTTCAAGTTTTATAATCTTAATATTCTTCAGTATCAATAATTAATCATTAATCAAGAATAAACACCAACCTCTTTGATTTTCTGTCTCTTCATTTTTTATTCTGCAGGGTTCTGGATCATCCATGTTCTCTAAACTCTATTTCTTCACTCGTAAGATGATCAAAATATTCCAACATTTGATTGGCGAATGCCTGTGGAGAATAGAAGTAGATCTGATAAATAAATAAAAAATCAATTTATTGAGTTTCACACTTTAAGCATTTATTGGATGTTTAACCATCCATCTATCAGAATGTAAAATAACTGACATTGTTTTATATTTAAATTAATTTAGCTTTTCACTTGCCTTTTTCACAGACTATAACACAATTAATAGAGTTAAAAGAGGTGTATCTTTAAGATCTCAAAAGTGTTGATCGCTTTGCCTTTCTGTTGCACCAGTGAAATTACTTGTGACCATTTACAAGTGATCTAAAGACAATTTTCAAGAGATCTTGAGGTGAAAACGGAACTTGTTGTCATGAAATAAAGAGATTATCGTTTTATCAATAACTTCACATAATACGAGTCGGTATAATTCTGAAAAAGACGATAAAACAGCACTATACTAGTAGTAGTATTTCTCACCCACAATCTGAGACGAGCAAAACATAAAAATACATAACAACGTTTTGGCTTCGTTTTAGTAATTTCTTTAACATTTACACAGTGACTTGACTTTTAGATCATGAGTAAGTTAACATTACATCAAGCTTTAAATCAATCATACAGACGAACAGACAAAAAAATGACCAGCTAACGTTACTACGCTAAATGTTTACAGTAGGCAGACGCCAGAAAGACACAAATAGCATAGCACAGAACTTGATGGGGGGAAGACAGAAATGAGCGCTAAAATGTTGCTAAAAAAAACTTTTTTTTATTGTTGTCAAGATTGTGTAAATAAACATAGCGCTGTGAATTACTCACCTCGACTGAGTGAGAGAACGCTGGTGGTGACGTCATCACTGCGAGACGATCGCCCCTTTGTTTGCACTTTTTTCCTCAATATCATGTACTAACAACATTGCGACCATAGGATTGCGACCAAAAATAAATATAATCACAATATGAAGATAGGAACAGGTGCAAAGGGGAATTACAGAAAAGAAAAATAAATGATTAAATAAAAAAAAAAAGGAAAAGGGACCTAGGGTAGGCTATACTTTTCAAGTCATATTCTTCTATTGTCCCTATACACTTAAATAGTGTATTTTCTTTTTATAAATATCTGTGATTAAAGCATCGATCAGGAAATAGTGATTTATCAGATTTGCTTTGTTTGAGCTCTAGTAAGGTTATGTCTAATTCACAAAGTTCACTATCTAAACACTATCAGTTGATAGGATGCTATTTCTTATCATCTGAAAAAAGAAAAAGATGTAGTAGGACACTGTAGAGTTAAATTTAAACCCCTCATTGGCTAATTTGTATTATGATTTGAATGTTCTACTAGGTTTACTAATAAACTGTTAATCAAATTTCTTTCTTGTCGCCTTTTCCAAATTAACGAAGTATGTACATACGGTATTCATTCTTTGTCGTGTTAAAATCCCCTTGAATAAAAATATATTTTGTAGGATAGTTAGCTTTGAGGCCATTCAATTATGACTTTTGTTTCTGTCACCAATAAATCCGTATTCTGGTTGTGGACATTATACCCATATATATATAGGCCTATATATATATATATATATATATATTTTTTTTTTTTTTTTTTTTTTTTTTTTTTAAGTGTACAACCGCTGCAAACTATATCAGCCTTGTGAGTAATGATTTTGCCTGGGCATTTGTTCATGTAGTGACACCAGCAGACTGATTCGAACCATGATTAAATACCATGTCAACCTCCCAAAAGGTAGAATCTGCCGACAATTAATGTGTTACTTGTTAAAAAAAAAAAACCTTGTGTTACTTTGGCTTTTGCAAAACAAAACAAAACAAAAATTGGCTTTCTTTAAACAGCATCCTTTCAATCACTACAGTTCAAAGAAAATGAGATGTCAGATTTTAACATGAACAATTAAACAGATAGAACTATAAATTGAACGCAAAATTAACAAGAATAAAGATTTGTCTGTTACATACCAGCCTCTTCATTGATAATTAGAAAAGTTTTTTGGGGCAAATTGGCATCCCTCCAGGGATACAGCCGCTCTTCTCTAGTTACATGGCACATAGTCTGAGTGTTAAACATTGACTAACTGGGGCTCAGCTAGCAGAAAGACTGGCTAAACCGACTGTCCACTTGATGTCTCACGTCACAGAATTTAGATAAACCCATCACATATCGACTCTTTCACCTAGATATCGTCATACAGAGACTGTGTCTGTTTCCAGAATTAGTAAATACAAAAACACTCAAACAACTTTAAGAGTAAAAATTTAATTGATGGTCAACAAATAAAAAACACATATAATACAGATGAACAAATGATAATTGCACTTTGAAACCAACATTAAAGATTGTGTTCTCAGGTCACCAAAAAGCTGCTATCATGTAAATGAATAATGTGTTCAAAGATGGCGGCACCTTGTGGCGTGCAGTTACTTCAGAAAGAACAAAGTGACAATAATTAAACTAAACTAAATTGATATAGCTGATTTGTACTGAAACAAAAAAAAAAAAAAAAATAAACAAAATGCCACCGAAGAAAATCAGTAGCGCAGTTGAAGAAGAGTTGGAGGAGATTAGGAAATCTCTAAACTTCATGTCGGACGAATTGAGTAAAGTTGCTAAACAACAAGCTATGCTACTTGATCTGATGGATGAAGTCAAACAACTGAAGAACCTTGTGAAAGAGAAAGATAAGAGAATTGAAGGACTAGAGAGAAGGATTGATGATTTGGAACAATACACAAGAATGGATGATTTAATTATAAGCGGACTGGAAACAAAACATCGAACGTATGCTAGTGCATTGGCCAGAGACAAAGTTGGTGAAAATGCCCTGCCAGAGGAACTTCAAACGCTGGAAAATCAAGTTATCAAGTTTTTTTAAAGTAAACATGTACATCCACTGCGATAATGTTGTGGCCTGTCATACCCTTCCACGAAGAAACAGCGGAACGAAGCCCGCCATAGTTGTTCGGTTTATGAATCGCAAGCATAAAACCGAGTTACTGAAGCAGGCAAAGAAGCTGAAGGGAACGGGGGTATACCTGAATGAACGTCTTACAAAAAAGAACGCCGACATTGCAAGACACGCACGTACTCTGAGGAAACAGAACAAGATTCAAGCTACATGGACAAGGAATTGCAAAGTGATGATACGGCTAAATGGAACACCTGAGGAAGCCAAAGTACTCACAACAAGAGAACTTAAAGAATTGGAACAGTACGGATAAGTGAGGATTGCTTGGAGGAATATACTTGTAAAATGATAAGTGTAAATCGTGGCTACAAGGGTGAACTATGTGGACTGTTCATATGGATCAACAATATAAAATGATGGACCTTGATCAGGATTTCTTGTTTCCATTTAGAGATATTGACGATGGGGAGTTTGTTAATATTCATAAGGACTGTGTGTCTGGTCATTTACAAAGTCACTGTAAGTATGAACATTTAAATTTTAAAACTTTCAATCACACAGATTATAAAATGTATGAGATTGATAATGACATAGACCCAGAAAACCACTTTTTCAATAATGTAAATAATAATTGTTGTGAGTACTATACAGAAGAACAATTTAATAGAAATGTGGAAATGGAAGGGGCTTTATCAATAATACATTTTAATAGTAGAAGTCTCTATAAAAACTTCGTACAAATTAAGGATTTTTTGTGCAAGTTTAATAAATTTGATGTGATTGCTGTGTCAGAGACTTGGCTTGATAATGAGAAAGCACAAGATGTGGAATTGGATGGATATAATTTGTTTACGATTAACAGAGTTAACAAAAAAGGAGGAGGAGTTGCTTTATATGTTGACACAGCGTTAAAAGCGTTTGATTAAAAGTATGTCATGGACTATAGAAAACATTCTGGAATGCTTAACCATAGAAATTGACTTTGAAAGATCTAAAAATATAATAATTAGTTGTGTGTATAGAACACCAGGAACATGTATTGAAACATTTATGAATAGATTAGTAGGTGTGTTAAATAAATGGAATGAGAACAAGTTACAAATTATATGTGGAGATTTTAACATTGATTTGTTAAATCCAAATGGACATAAGAGAACATCTGATTTTATTGATACAATGTATAGTAAAGGTATATTTCCGGTGATTACAAAACCAAGTAGAATAACATCAGACACTGCTACACTAATTGATAATATATATACAAATGAAATTGGAGGGGAAATTGTAGGAGGATTATTTATAAATGATATGACTGATCATCTTCCAGTTTTTGCGATCTTTCAAAAAAAAATTACAAAACCAAATGAAAATAAGACAAACAATGTTAAAATGATTCGACATAGAACACCAGAAGCCAATGCTGCCCTTGGGGAGGATTTAAAGAAACTTAACTGGAGTGAGGTTTATCTAAATGATCTAAAAAAATTATTGCATCACATTGTATTGTGATTGTCAAAACATTTTAGTAACTAAACTGAATTTTATTAGGCTTAGTGACAACATGTTACAATGTTTAGGCTACATGGTACAATTTCTGGTTTTCAATTCAATTCAATTATTGTGATTTGATTTAATATTGACTCATTTAAATAAATATTAGGTAGGCTACACAAGATAGGTATTAATTTTTCTTAAGAAAAAAACTCACCTAATGCTGTAAACATACAGAGAGATATATAATGCGTTTTTTCTATTATAATAACAACTAATTATTTAATGATATAAGTAAAATATAATAAATATGTAATATAGTAGCCTACACATAATTAGCAAAATACTCTCTATAGCTCTTTTTTTCTAGCCAACTAACGTTCTATAGCCTATATTATGGTCATCAAATGGCTTTCCTGAGGTAAATGTTATGTGACTACATAATTGTTCTCCAGCTGTTTTATTGACCCATTTGTTTGATTGATTGGTCGATATTATGTATGAGGAATATACATTTCGGTATGTTGTACTGTATCTTTCAACATTGTTCATTCGTGTTTATTTACTAGCTAGAGATGATCAGTTCACCTGCTGCTAGGGATCTGTCGTGTCCACTGATCTATATAATGTTATTCTATTTAGATCAGTGGTCGCGTCACATTTACAAGCGCCAAAACGGTATTTATTGTTTGAATTTCGTAATAAAAGTGACAGAATCTGAGAGCTGAGATTGTTTTATATCATACAGGGATGCAAACACATGTATGGTCAAAAAAGAGAGAGGTTATCGAAGCCCTCGCCCCGCGGGAAATATCCAGATACTTACATAATTGTGATGAATTTAATCCTTTGTAAATTCTCATTTTGCAGGGTAAGATTACAGTTAACACCTTCAAAAATTACATAAATGTATTATGTATTTTTATTAAACGTAGTGTATAAATCAGCAGCAAAAAGTAATTCTTGAAAAAAATCTAATTTTGAAAAAAGTAATTTTATACAATATAAACATGTTAATAAAAACAAATAGTATTATAAATAGTACAAATAATATTACTATTAGTACTCTTATAAAATTCAATCAGGCTATCATACATTTCACAATTTTATATTTATAAATGAAATGTCAAGAATTAAGAAGTGTATATATATATATAGCCTACAGCACACTACACAGAAATAATACACAATTAAATTATGCTTATTTTAAATGTATTGAGCAGGCTAAGTATAAAAAAAATATAGGCTTTTAATAATCTTTCAGTGCGCAAAATCATGATAATATGAAACGCTTCAAAACCCATGTTCAAAACTGAGCGCACAAAGCGCGTATGCGCATCGCGGGTGCAGAATGTGCTCAAAGCAACATGGAGTCACAGCAAGTGCGCATTTAAAAGTTCACGGCACAAAGCGAAGAAATGTCGAGCGCACAAATCCTAGTGTATATCTGTCCAACAGTTTATTGATCATTTGTTTCTTCAAGAGTTTTAAATTCCAGTTAGCTATTTGTTATATCCAGTTATATGCGTTTGATGCCGATTCCTTGTGCTGTGTGTGATCTAACAGGCACACGGTAGCGAGTCGTTTAAAAACTCCAACAAAATAAAGTCATTTTATGCAAATCAACAGCCTTTTCTCTACAGATCAAGCATTATAATGTGCATATATCATATTGGAAACTAAGAGTTTTACCGTGCATCCTGCTGTAACCGGAAGAGGCGCGCGCGCTGTTTGAACGTTACTGAATGGAGAATGATGAGGCGCCGAAAAGCGCGCTGTTTGCGTGCTCAAGTTCGTTATTTCAAATGTAGCCGCGCAGTATGCGCGCTCATAATGGAAGCGACGCGGTCGCGCGGTGGGACGCGCTCGTTTTTTCCAAGCGTCTCCGACTGTAATTTGCAGCCTGGTAAATAAATGTTGCCTGCGCCGGAGGCCGGACCTGCCCTCAAGCCGGAAATCCGGCCCCCGGCCGGAATACTTTAAGCCCTGTTAATAGTATAATTAAAACGAATAGAGGAAAAGTAGATTACCCAAATTATTTTGTAAATGAAGACTCAGGAATTATAAATAAAGTGAATGATATTGTCAATACATTTAATGAGTATTTTGTAAATGTTGGTTATAAGTTAGCACAAGAGATTGTGGAGCAGAGAAATGAGGAAAGACCAGATGAAGTATATCCCTAGTAATATCCATTCAATATTTATTAGGGGAACTCATGAAATGGAAATACTTGATAGTTAATAATTGTAAGAATAAAAATTCAACTGATTGTAATGATATTGACATGTCATCAGGGCCTGAAATTAACACCCGACCACACGCCAAATGCGGGTGAATTCTGCAATTGGCGGGTAACACTGTCAATCTACCTGCCACATTGGCAGGTAGCCAATGAGAATCGACCCTTCGCGGGGAGTTTGATTGACGGCGATCTGGCCAATCATAATCCGCCGAATCCGCCTTTTTTTTGTCCGACAAAGCGAGATGGTCCTCACTGCAGAACATAAAATCCGGGGGGAGGAGTCGGATCCAGATCCAACTCCTCCCACCTTACGTACCTAAACCTACCAATCTCCACCCCCTGACCCTAAACCCACCCCTAAACCTACCCATCTCCACCCCTAAACCTACCAATCTCCACCCCTTATATAAGATCCGACTCCTCCCCCCGGATCTTGTGTAGCCTACTGCATCGAGGTGCTACTGGACAAAGCAGTCAGGAGAGTTCAACGTTGGATGATTTGAACTTGAAAAAACGGAGTGTACTGAGTAGACCTACTGACATCTTTCCGCAGTTAAAACTTCATTCCTTCTTATGTTCATTCATGTTTATTTGATGCTATAAATTAACTAGAAGGAAGAGATGATCGGTTCACAAGCAGCTTTAACTGAGGCACCACATCGCGATCTGTCAAGACACATTACAGAGCCACAAAACGGTATTGTCTAAATTTCTTTAAAAATGACCAAATTTTAACGTTGATACTTTGTTTAAAATCAAAAGTAACCTGGACTGTCTTGTCTGTCAGCGTGTTATCAGTGTCTCTGCTGCGCGATGTGTTTTTCATTGCGTGAGATCATGGTTTGGCGTGAGCGCGGTGTAGCTTGTCGGACATAGCAACAGTAACTGAAGCGGCTGGGTCTTTGCGTTTTTTTTTTTTTTTTTTTTGTTCTTTGACATTTAAACGAAGTCAGCCATAACGCACCAAACGTGAATATACGTCTAAATTCGCGCCTGACGCGCTATTCGCGTCCGCGGTGTGAACGCACCATAACGGTTCCTGAACGCTGTAACTAACAGCTGCCCAGCCATCAACACAGCCGCGTGTGATTTGTTTACGAGCTGCACTAGGTCTATATCTGTATTCTAAGTTATTATTACTTGTATGGATCTCGTTAATAACTTGACAGCACTTAAATGTGTATTCTTACAAGTTAAAGAACAAATGTTTGTGCAGTTCATTTTTTTTCACCTTTTATGAGGCCAAAAAAACGAACAAAAAAAAACTGGCTGGTGGTCAAAAAAGTTAACTTCAGGCCCTGCATGTCATTATTAAAAAATATTATAGAATATATAGTAAAACCATTTACATATATTTGTAATCAATCATTTTTAACAGGTATATTTCCAAACAATATGAAAATAGCTAAAATTATTCCTATCTTTAAAAGCGGTGATAGACATCTTTTTTCCAATTACAGAACAATTTCTCTGCTTTCCCAGTTCTCTAAAATTTTGGAGAAACTATTTGTGCATAGGCTAGACAACTTCATAGACAAACATAAACTATTGAGTGAACATCAGTATGGCTTTAGAGCAAATAGGTCAACTTTAATGGCAGTGATGGAAATGGTAGAAGAGATTTCCACTTCAATGGATAATAATGAATATACTGTGGGGGTGTTCTTGGATTTAAAAAAAGCTTTTGACACTATTGATCATGGTCTATTAATGAGGAAACTGGAAAGATATGGTATAAGAGGCAAAGCCTATTTTTGGTTAGAAAGTTACCATGATGACAGATATCAATTTGTCCAAATAAATGATGTTAGATCAGATTTAATGAAAGTTACTTGTGGAGTTCCACAGGGCTCGGTGTTAGGCCCCATAATGTTTGTACTGTATATAAATGATATTTGTGAAGTGTCAAAAATATTAAAAATGGTTTTGTTTGCTGATGACACTAATTTATATTGTTCAGGGAAAAATTTGGAACAGCTTCTGAATACAGTGGAAATTGAATTGATGATCTTAAAAAAATGGTTTGATGATAATAGATTGTCATTGAATTTAAGTAAAACAAAGTTCATTATATTTGGTAATCGAAAGAGTATTAATAAAGTTAAAATTAGGATTAACAATGAGGAAATAGATAGAGTATATGAAAATAAATTTCTAGGCGTTATAATAGATCATAAATTATGTTGGAAACCACATATTAATCATGTTAAAAGAAAAATGTCACAATCCATTGCAATATTACATAAAACGTACTCGGTAACTAACGTAACCTCGGTTCTCTCTAGAAGAGGGAAGGAGTACTGCGTTTGAAAAACGCTATGGGAAAAACTCTTTTTTCACGAAATACTGAAGCAAAATATTATCCTTAATTTGTCATTATTGTAAAACGCGTTGCAGCAGCACACAGCTATGGCGAGACAGCTCGCTTGCTCATTGGCTGTTCTGCGGCAACTGCATAAGCCTATGACGTCAGGCCAATGACGACCTCGCGCCCTCCTTGCCACTTCCCGCCGAAACGGGCGTGGCTTATCCCTATAAAGGGAGCTCGAAAAGGCTGATTCATTTGATTTTTATCGCCGAAGCGAACCAAGTGAACCGTACGCACGGCAGGGAACGCAGTACTCGTTCCCTCTTCTAGAGAGAACCGAGGTTACGTTAGTAACCGAGTACGTTCTCTTACGAGAGTACTCTCGTACTGCGTTTGAAAAACGCTATGGGAACGCATTGTAAAACGCCGTGTGTACTGGGGTGAAAACACCGGTTACTGGAAGCAACGTCCAGATATACAGTGCTCAACCACCATATAGACTCACAGAGAGTCTTGGAAATGAAAGGGAGATCCCTCATTCCTATATTATAGCGTCCGCAGACGCAACACGTCATCACATATATAAGGCGGATAGCCTGAACTAATGTGGGAAAAAGTGGGTCTTACATAATTTTGCCCATATGACAGCCAGCAGCGCTCTGCGCTCGAGATGTCAGAGTTCTGATCAAACAACTGACTCCGTTACACCGACAACAGCTTAGCCTGTAAAGCAGGAACCTCTAGGTTGTAAAACCTAATAAACGTAGACGGCGAGGCCCAGCCTGCCGCCATACATATGTCCTGTAAGGAAATCCCGCTAGACCAAGCCCACGATGAGGCAACACCTCTCGTGGAATGCGCTCTAACACCCAACGGACACTGGAGGCCCTTGGCAGTGTATGCTAGCGCTATAACGTCAACTATCCATCTGGATAAACTTTGTTTCGAAACAGCCATTCCTTTGGAACGTCCACTGAACGAGACAAAGAGCTGCTCAGTCTGTCTGAAGACAGCAGAGCGAGACACATAAGCTCTTAAAGCCCTAATGGGGCAAAGAAAACTCGAGTCCCCTTCCTCACTTGATCCCGGTAGGGCAGACAGGGAGATAACCTGAGCCCGAAACGGTGTGTTGAGGGATTTTGGCACATAACCATGCTTAGGTTTGAGTATAACTTTAGAGTCGTTAGGCCCAAACTCTAAGCACACCGCGCTCACTGAGAGCGCGTGCAGGTCGCCTACGCGCTTCACTGAAGCGAGAGCCAACAGAAACACTGTTTTAAAAGACAGATATTTAAGGCTAATAGATTGGATAGGCTCGAAAGGGGCACCTTTCATGGCCTCCAAAACCGTGGAGAGGTCCCACATAGGGAATGAAGGTGGTCTAGGAGGATTCAGCCTCCTAGCTCCCCTAAGGAAGCGGATGACTAAATCATTCCTTCCTAGTGACCGGCCTAGCGTTGATTCAGAACACGCTGCAATAGCCGCCACATAAACTTTGAGCGTGGAAGGGGTTCTGCCCTTATCCAATAGCTCTTGAAGGAAGGAGAGAACTTCCGTCACGTCGCTATCGAGGGGTGATCGACCCCGAGCTGTATACCAGCCGGAGAAAACCGACCACTTCGAGGCATAAAGCCGCCTAGTCGACGGTGCTCTAGCCTGCGTGTTAGTATTCATCACTCCCTCTGTGAGATCAGCGGGTACCCGTTGAGCGCCCACACGTGAAGGGACCACAATTCTGGGTGAGGATGCCAAATCGAACCTCTGGCCTGCGAGAGGAGATCCCTCCTCAATGGCACTGGCCACGGAGCGATGTCTGCTAGTTGCATCAGGACTGGGAACCACGCTTGGTTCTTCCATAACGGTGCCACAAGCAGTATTGAGCATCTTGTTTCCCTGACCCGCTCTATCACCTGAGGAAGGAGGGAGACGGGGGGAAACGCGTATAGCGGGCAGCGCGGCCACGTTCGGGACAGCACGCTCTCGTCTTTGGAAAAGAACACGGGGCAGTGAGCGTTTTCGCGGGACGCGAATAGGTCCACTTCCACTCTGCCGAATCTCTCCCACAACATCTGGACTGTTTGCGGGTTTAGAGACCATTCGCTCATGGGAATGTTGTTCTTGGACAGTCTGTCTGGACCCAAATTTTTGGAGTCCAGGCACATGCACCGCTTTCAGGAGGCGTTTTGCCAGACAGCACAAGCCTCTGGACCTGAGACCGCCTTGGCGATTTATGTAGGACACCACAGACATGTTGTCCGAACGGACTAAGACGTGTTGGTCCTTGATTCGGGGACAAAAGCGCATCAGCGCTTTGTTCACTGCCATCATTTCCAGGCAGTTGATATGTTGGAGCTTCTCTCGTTCTGACCACAGGCCGAAGAACAATCTGCCCTTGAGCAGCGCTCCCCATCCCGAGGAGGAGGAGTCCGTCGACACCACCCTCACCCTCGAGGAAGTCCCCAGGCTTACACCTGATTGGTACCAGCCGTTCGATATCCAAGGCTTCAGAGCTGTAACACAGCTCTAATCGACTTTGAGACGCAGCCGACCGGATACCCATGCTCCGCGCGGTATCCGCGCTCTGGGCGCATGCGGAGCAAACCCAGCTGAAGAACTGGCGATGCTGAGGCCATGAGACCCAACATCCTCTGATATTCCCTGAGTGGGGTGGTCGCGCCGCAGCGGAAAGAGCTCGCTGCGCGCTGAATACTTAGCACGCGCTGTGGCGACAGCCGTGCCGTCATAGACTGTGAGTTCAGAACTGTGCCCAGAAACAAAGTCACTTGGCTGGGATTCAGTGAACTCTTCGTCCAATTGACTGTTATGTCTGACCCTCGAAGGCGAATCTCAAGAATCGCCTGTGACCTGACGCTATCTGTATTTGACAATACGCGTCCTTTAGATCTATCGACATAAACCAGTCTCCCCTGCGAACATGCGCGAGAATTTTTCTGGTCGTGAGCATCCTGAAACTGCGTTTCATCAATGCTTTGTTCAACCGTCTCAGATCTAGTATGGGTCTGAACCCTCCGTCTTTCTTGGGAACCAGAAAGTATCTGCTGTATAGCCCCTCCTCGCTTTGAGCTTGAGATACAGGCTCTATAGCCCCTTTGCTCATTAGTTTTGATATTTCGGCACGAAGTAGGTGTGCTACTTCTGAATTCACCATAGTTTCGACGCGCGCTGTGAAGCGGGGAGGGCATCAACAAAACTGTAGCGAGTAGCCTCTCTTTATAATGTCTAGCACCCATTCCGAAACCTCTGGCGACAGAGGTGCTTCGGCGTGCTGTAACATAGGCGTTATGCCTGTGAGATTCGAGGCGGGGAGCGCGCTGATCACAGCGGGCAGAGCGCTCGTCCTTGACCCCACTATGGTGCTTAACCGAGAGAGGGAGGGCTGAGCGAGTCTCGTGGGACTCGTTGTCTGTGAGTAAGTGTGGGGGGGAAGCGGGCACATTTACTGCTTTTGACGCGCTGTCTGCCTGAGCAGAGCGAGTTTGCACAGGTTTCGTTTTATAGAAAACACGTGACACGTGTGACATAGTATTTGTGGCACTGGGGAATGTGCACATTTACTATGTTGGGTGCGCGATCGACCTGAGTCGAATTTATGGGCGCGAGCCCCGTGTGAGGGGCTGTGCTTGTGTGTAGTGATGGGCACTGGACAGTGGGCATCAGTACTACATTTATAGCACCATCGGCCGTGGCCGGGACACCAGAAAATACATCCATATGGGATATTTCTGGGTAGCTGTAAAACGGCTTTTGTGTGCAGGCAAACAGGCACGGGTTGTAACACGTGGTCGTCGGCTGCAAAATACATATCTGCAGTCGCCTCTCAAGGCTCTGGCAGAGCGATTTGTATTTGGCGGCATAAAAACTTTTTACCGTCAGACCTGGGAATCGAACCCGGGTCGCCCGCGTGAACGCCTTAGAATCTACCACTGGACCACAGTGGAAGACACATTGACTTTCAGTTAACGCGAGTATTCGTTTGCAAGCATGCGGGTAGCATAACATGCAATATCGACATTTTCAGACGCACTCGACCTCGCCGCGGTGTTAAACCGAGTGAGGGAGGGCTGGGCGAGTCCCGTAGGACATGTAATGTCTGTGAGTGAATGTGGGCTCGGAAGAGCGGACACATTCACTGCATTGAGCGCACTGTCTGCCTGAGCAGAGCGAATGCGGACAGGCTTCTTTTATAGAAAACCCATGAGGCATGCAGAACATAGTGTTTGTGGGCACCAGCAACGGGCACGTTACTATGTTGTGAGCGCGATCGACCTGAGTCGATTCTATGAGCGCGGGCCGTGCTTGTGTGTAGGGATGGGCACTAGACAGTGGGCATCTTCTCTACACATATAGCACCATCGGCAGTGGCCGGAACACCAGAAATACATCCCAATGGGATTTTTCTAGGTAGCCGTAGAACGGCTTTCGTGCGCAGACAAGCGGGCACGGGTTGTACCACGTGCTCGTCGGCTGCAAAAATTCACATCTGCAGTCGCCTTTCAGGGGACTGATAGAGCGAATTGTATGTGACGGCATAAATTTTTCTGCCGTCGGACCTGGGAATCGAACTAGGGTCGATTGCGCGAAAGGCTATGAATGTACCACTGGACCACAGAGGCAGACAATAGCCTTTCAGTTACCGCGAGTATTAACCACACTAGCGTTTGTTGCAGGCATGCGTGTAGCACAACATGCAATATTGACATTTTCAGACGCCTGAAAAGTGTCAGAATGTGAGAAGAGTGGATATCGCCCGGTTTCAGCGGGGCTAAAACACTCCATTCTCTTTTCGCCAGTGACGCACGGGAACCGTAGAAACGGTGTTCGGTTGCAGGCAAGCGGGTACAACGCGCTTGCTGGTTGCAAAAATGCACCTCTGCAGTCGCCCCCGGGGGACTGACCGAGCGGAGCATTGGAGCAAGACCGGGAAACGAACCGGTCTCCCATGCGAAAAACCTTTCATTCCACCACTGAGCCACAGGGGGATACAAGCTTTTGGTATGCGTGAGCGTCAAAATGTATTCTTCGGCGTTTGCTGGCAGGCGTGCGCTTGCTGCAAATGAAATTTCCAGTCGCCGACAGGGGACTGGGAAATGTAAGAGAAAAGAGGCCGGTAACTACGAACACACTTTTCTCCTTTCGCCGGTGAATGACGCGCAGAGGCAGGGTAGTTTTTCTTGTAACGTAAAGAAAAACTAACCCGACCGTCCGCTTCCAGGAGGAGCAGCCTCGGAGAAGGATGCCAGGTGAGTCCTCAGAGTCACCATAGGCAATCGGCTCGGAGTGAGAGCGCGAGAGCTGCGAGATCCTCTAGGAAAAAGGGGGCGTCTTGAAAAAGACGCCCGGCTCTTTTAGTGTAAAGGTACGTACATAATACACATATACACAGAATATATATATAAGGATATACTTTATTTATTTTATGATTGATTGTCTGTGAGGACCGGGAAAATTAAATAAATTGGAATTGAATTGAATTGAATGGCCAGAACACATTAAACGTTTTTTTCTTTTCTTTTCTTTTTCAGTAGAAAACAGTCATGTAAGCGGCCCCTGAGTTAATGACTTATGATTTAAATTTTTTAATGATTTTTAATTTTTTATATTTTTACCAACCTATGACTCGTTACCTGTCCCTGATCTATAAGATATATTTTAGTGTATCTATATTATTTATACAATATCTAATATCAAAATCTAATTTCCATGTGTAAAGTCAGTTTTTCGTAAAATGTACAATATTTGCCTCTGAGATGAAATGGAGTTGAGTAAAAATCTGAAGATCTTTTGCAGCCACTGAATCGAGATGCAGCTTTTGAGTTGATTTGAAGTAAAACTTGAAACCGATGAACTCTGTTTACTCTAAAAACTTCAGATGATGTTTCGTTGTCCTGTCGCTTCTTGTAAAGAAGATAAATGAGTGAAACTCTTTCCTCATGGAGGAGGGCAGTGATCCGGCTTCTCTCCGGTGTGAATCCTCTCATGTCTTTTCAGGTTTACTGACTGACTGAAACTCTTGTCACAGTGTGAACACTTGTAAGGTTTTTCTCCGGTGTGAATCCTCTCATGTCTTTTCAGGTTTACTGACTGAATGAAGGTTTTGTCACAGTGTGAACACTTGTAAGGTTTTTCTCTAGTGTGATTCCTCTCGTGTGCCTTCAGGTTTCCTGACTGAATGAAAGTTTTGTCACAGTGTGAACACTTGTAAGGTTTTTTCTCCAGTGTGGATCCTCTCATGTCTTTTCATGACTTCTGACCATTTGAATCTCTTGTCACAATGAGAACACTTGTAAGGTTTTTCTTCAGTGTGGATCCTCTTGTGTGATTTCAGGTTTCCTAACTTAATGAAACTCTTGTCACAGTGTGAACACTTATAAGGTTTTTCTCCAGTGTGGATCCTCTCATGACTTTTCATGGCTTCTGACCATTTGAATCTCTTGTCGCAGTGAGAACACTTGTAAGGTTTCTCTCCGGTGTGGATCCTCTCATGTGTTTTCAGAGATGATGACTCACTGAATCTCTTGTCACAGTGTGAACACTTGTAAGGTTTTTCTCCAGTGTGAATTCTCTGATGCTTTTTCACAACAGCTTCTGTAACAAAGGTCTTTCCACAATCAAAGCACATATAATTCTTCACACCACTGTGTCTTTTCTGGTGTAATTTCAAAGCACTCAGCTGACTAAAATTCTTTCCACACAAAGAACACATGTGAGGCTTCTCCTTTGAATGAACGTTCAGGTGGCTTTTCAGGGATGATGCTGAAAAATATGATTTACCACATTGATCACAGCTATATGGCCTTTCTCCAGAATGAGAAAGCACATGTGATTTAAAATTTCTTAAATGTGCAAACCTCTTTCCGCACTGATCACACGTGTACGGCTTCTCTCCAGTGTGGATTCTCATGTGACTCTTCAGGTTATCTAGATACGTAAAACTCTTCCCGCACTGATCACACGTGTGCAGATTCTCTCCAGTGTGGATGTTCATGTGTATATTAAGGCCTCTTTTTTTTAAGAAAATTTTCCCACACTGATCACACGTGTGCAGATTCTTTCCAGTGTGGATTTTCATGTGTACATTAAGGCCTCTTTTTTTTTTGAAACTCTTCCCACACTGATCACATGTCTGTCGCTTCTTTCCAGTCTGGAACTTCATCTGAATTTTAAGGGTTCCTTGTTGTGCCAAACTCTTCCCACACTGATCATAGGTGTGAGGCTTTTCTCCAGTGTGGATTATCATGTGTCTCTTCAGGATTCCATTTTCTGTGAAACTCTTCCCACACTGAGGGCAGGTGAAAGATTTTCTCAATAAATTACTTTCAGTCTGTGAGCGACTTGATTTTTCACCAGCATTGACATGATGTTTTACCTTTGCTTCTCTAAGTTCTTCACTCTCCTTGTCATCCATCAGATCTAAAAGGAAACAAGGTTTAATTTTCAGTAAATCATAAAGAACTGGAGAAATGACAAGGGAAAGAACATGAATTTAACCTTGATATTTTATCAGAAAGAAACCAATAACTACCTTTACCAACAAAACGAAATCTGATATATTTAAATTTTCTTTCTTAATCTGATATCTATCCAATCCCAAATTACTTGTCCTTTGTAGGGTCACAGTAATCCTGGAGACTATCTCAGCATCTCTAGCCATAGACAGGGAAACACCCTGGATTGATTCACACCGAGTTCACAGATTACAGTGTTCACAGGTAGGTTAACTTGCTTCATGATTTGTGACATATTTATGTGACATAACATGCCATTAGAGGTGAACACTAATTCAGATATGTATGTCCTGTTTTGTTTGTTACTTTCCTAATGTATAATTATTCCAGTAAATAGGGGTAGGTGATTTACCAGTAGAGATAAACTGGAGAGAGTTAACAACAACCTCTATAAATTTGATACTATCATCATGGTTATACTCCCATAACCAAGGGTGCACATAACTTTTTTGGTCTGGTTTTTAAGGGAGCACCTGGAGATGATGATGCTCGGTACTAGGGCTGCACGATACTGGGAAAATATGCGATATTGTTGTTGAGTATTGCGATAACAATATTTCTTGCGATATAATATTGCTCTAGAGAAATGCTATTTTTCTTAAGTTTTTTTATCATTTATATATGTAATGATCATACTAAAATAAACAGGTAGGCTAATAGATATTCTTCTGATCTTCACAAGGAGTTATACGTTACACATGCAACACTTTGATTAATGGTTGTCTGTGATGCTGCGTTCACACCAAACGCGAATATGCATCTAAATTCGCGCCTGCCGCGTCTAGTTATACGCGTGACCACTTTATGTTCATTCGCGCGTCAAGAGCGAAATCAACGCGTGTAAAAACAAAAGTTTGAAGCGAAATTTACGCACGTCACGCGTGTCAGAGGCGAAAGTTTCGAAACCCGTTGGCGGCCATCTTTTTTAGATGTCTATCGAGCATTAGCATTAGCATTAAGCGAGAGAGTCACCGCTCGTATATGCTCTGGAGAGCAGAAACAGCTGCGTAGGGGACATTGTCGCTGTACTCGGGTCCACCAGACCCTCCGGAGAGTTTCAGGAGTTTCACAATTTGCTCCAGGAGCTAGGTTTGGTGGACCTAACGGTGAGGACACTGACGAGGACAGCGTAGGCCGTATAAGGCCTCGGCCTCGAGTGGTCGCTGCCTGACGAGCCCGCGCTGTACAGTCCGGCGCGAGGTTCACCCTCGCCCGCTCCCACCTAATCTGTCATTTATTTTTTGTTTTGATAATAAATGGAGCCAGCCTCCAAAAGTGAAACCTGTTTTTTATTTTTTTATACACTAAATTGTGTTTGTTGTCTTTACATTAGATTAATAATGTTTCATATAATCTAGAATAGATATGGAATAAATAGCATTCAATACAAAATGAGTATCTCTCACATATTGAAATGGAATTTTTATGTGAAAGATTTGCTTTGTTGTGCATTTTAGTCATATTACTAAATTTATTGAGGCCAAACATAAAATAACATTATAAACTGTCACTTCACGTGACAGCAGCAAGCAGGCTCCTCCTGATTGGTTAACGCGGCACGAATTGACGCAGAAGTTCAGATTTTTGTACTCGGGCGGCAGACGCGAATTCGCGTCAAACGCGTGAATGCACAAAAAGCACTAATAAAATCAATTTTATTGATTTTATTAGTGCTTAACGCTTAACGCGCCAGACGCTCAATTTGCGAACGAGGCGTATTCGCGTTTACCGCGCCGTGCTCTACGCTTCATTCGAGCCGCAGGATTTTTTTACGCTCGTAACGCGTCTTTGCATTGACTTAAAGGAGAACTCGGCAACTCTAGCGAACTCTAGTCACTTCTTCGCTGATTTTCCCTTTTATTGTCGCATGTTTTCCCCACGAGCTACCCCTACAGCTGTGGGGGGTGTATATGTCACAACATGGTCGTAAAAACCTCACTTGCGGCGGGGTGTCTACCGGGGTGGGTAATCTGGTAATACATCATACATGCGTGTGTGTTTATGTCGAATTGCCGTAAAGCAATTCGTGTTTCGCGCTCGCTCTCGTTCTCGCTTCTCACGAGACTTCCCATTTCTATCTCGCCTGGGAACGCTGGGGGGAGCGGGGAAAGTCACCAATATCACCAGAACAGGTTGTTTAACCATCCAAATGATTTCTAGACAGTTTTATTAAGTTAAAAAAGTTACCAAGTTCTCCTTTAACATTGAAATCACTCGCGCCTGACGCGCTATTCGCGTCCGGTGTGAACGCACCATTACACACAGGTTCTTCACTGTTGTCATTTTCCTCGCTTGTCTCTACTTCTGCCATTAGTTTTTATTTTCCACTCTCTGCTCTGAGCCACTAGGTTCCCCTTTGATCCCCTTTGATCGATCTAGCCAGTAGCATAATAGCACCTACTGGGGAGGCGGGTATAAAGATAGTAAGCATCTAATTGGTCGAATATGAATAAACAACATATGCATGCATGCATCACACACATGCTTGGTACATAAAATAAATGCAATTTATCGCACCTCTCTGCGATACGGATATCGAATATACTTTTATCGCGATAGTGATAATTTTTCGATATATTGTGCAGCCCTACTCGGTACTCACACTTTATGTGGCACTCTTGTCCTACAAGCTGCCTAAATGTAAAATAACACTATTTGTTCACTGTAGAAATTAAATACAGATTAATCTTTGTTAAAGCTGTATTTTTCTATATTATTAACATTAGCAGGAATATTAGGCTGCTGTCACTTTCTGAAAACAGGTAAGTTGCATCACACACTATCTTGGAACGGAATGTATATTTAAATACAGGGTTTTCCTGCATAGAGAATTATGAGGCGGCCGCCTCCGTTAAATTTCGTGCTGCCTCAGGCTCTCGACAAAACTCGGACAGACAGTCAACATGGTCAAATACACTTTTTCCACCATGACGGTTCTGTTGCGGTTACCGCATGTGTACATTCTCAAAACGTATAGCGCTGCGCGGATAATCGCCAGGTCAGGCGGGCCAAGTAATAAAAACATTCCATTCCAATTAATCGAGGGTGGATGACAGATAAATCATTATAATGTGTTGAGACACGGAATAAAGACACGAAACTCTCATCATGGTAAAATGCAATGAACAAGCATCTATTTTACTGTCGTTTTCAAAAACGTAATTCTCTTCAGGGAAAACCAATCAAGGAAAACATATCAGGGCTCAACAATAACACTTGTCCGGGACACGTGCTTTTTTATCTTGTTTTGAAGGGAAAAGTGAGAGAGAATTGTACTATTTGCCCGACCGGACAAATGCCCTGATTAGGGCTGCACGTTTTCAAGTTTTTCATTAACCGTTAACCGAGGCCCTTAGCGGTTAATACTCGGTTAACCATATAGTGTGCGCGCCGCAACCCCGAGGCGTAATTTGCGGGTGGGACATGTCCCCACCATATTTTCTAAGGTCGATATTGTCCCCACCACTTTGAAACATCTCGCGGCACGAATACCAATACAAATAAACAAAACATCTCCAGTTAACTAGCAGAGCATTCATTTCGTTCGTTTTTTTTTTTTTTTTTTTTTTTTAGGCGATCTAGCGCTGAAATGTTTTGTTTTTTAAATCAAGTGATCAAAGTGCTCGTTGCCGCTGCGATCGAGAAGGGTCTTGTAAATCGTGCTGAGGTATTATTAATTCGTGGCCACAAAACAATTCACCTGAATATTCACCAATTCACAAAAAAAAAAAAGGAATAAAAAGCTGTACGAGATAGTCGGCCTTCACTGAAGAGCTATCTTCACAGGTAAGAAAAACAGTTTAATAATTATTATTAATTCGTGGCCACGAAATAATTCACCTGAATATTCACCAATTCACAAAAAATAGGTCTTTAGCATTCACTATAATTAATAGTATCAAACTGTTTTTGGCCACGTTGTAATTCGTTAAATCAAAATGAGGGAGGGAATTAGTTCAACGTGTCCACGATTTATTAAAACGAGGGAACAAATAAGTCGTCGTAACAACTAATTATAGATCAGTGGACAGGGCGCATAGAACAAACAGTGAGAGAGCCCCGGCCGCGCGCGCGCGCACTCTCACCGCCTTCAAACAACACGAGCGCTGCATTGCTCTCTCTCCCTCGCGCATATCAACACAATAGTAAAAGGTCTGAAGACCGATTGTGTTCTATAGATTAGTAGTTTGTTCATATAAAGTGTTTGATTAGCAAGTACATGTTTAGGAAATTCATAATACAAATTGTATGGGTTAATGTAACGGTAAACGGACTCTGCGGGTAAAACTGTTGTGATGAAACTGCGCATGCGCGGGGTAAAACTGCTGGGGTAAAGCTGTGGCTCTGCGGCTCTGCAGACAGATATTATTGTGCTGCGATCAGTGGCGCGGATACTATGTTTGTTTCTGGCTCGCGCACAGCCTTCACTCTCGGACGCGCGCTTTCTTTGCCCGCTTCATATTAGAAAACTGGTCTAGCGGTCTCTGCTGGTGCAAAAATGTATTACAACTAAATTCAATGCACGCCATTGACGCCACTTAACCGAGCAAAATGTTTCACTCGGTTACGCAATTTTTAACGGTTAATCGGTTAACCATGGACACCCCTAGCCCTGATTAAAACAATTTTTAATATAAAAATAACAAATAACTAAGGATCACCGAAACCGTGAGGATGATTCTGTTTTATTTAATTTAATGTAAGTGGCGATTGATAGCCTATAGTTATAATAATATAGACCTACCTAATGCACTGACGGTAACAAAGTTGCGCTGTTGAGGCAGTTATTTATAACATATTATAGTTAAGAAACAATATATCCTAGACTACACACAACCAGACTGCTGTTTTCCTGAATGCATCAAGATTGAAACCGAGACTGATTTCATAACACTTCAATAAACAAATAGTTAAAATTAAGTCACTTACATTTTAGACGCAATGACTGCTTTTGTTCTGTTTCAGCATCGAAAATAGCTCCAAACAAAGATCACAGCAGAACCGTAACGCATCTCACAGCAACACTCAGTCATGATTCATTACTGAATGATTCAGCGTTTTGAATGAATCGGTTGAGTCAAATATTCAATTACCTATTCATAAACTGCCTCATTCTGAATAAATCAGCCGTTTGAACGAATCGTTTGAATGAATGACTCAATGACTCGCTCATTAAGACGGTCGCCTGCCGTCTCCTACTGGCGGTTTAGTTTCATAAAGTATCATTCTTTTCAACATTCCTTATTTGTTTATTCAAAAATATTTAAAATTATGTCATTTAATAGTTATAATTTTTCAATGTAAATTATTTAATTTGATTGGTAACAGCTGTTGTATTACAAATTTATTAAATGTTTAATTTGGGTTTCCACAACAATAGTATATAAACTGAGAAAGTTTAGTAGACTGATTTTAGCATTTGAGGTATAAATGTTGATTATTGAGTTTCCAGCAAGAGATTCCTGCCAGACCTGTTTTTCTATTGTAAGTTAAATTAGTCAGACTCTCACCCTTTGCCTTTAATGGCTCTTGGAGCCCGAGCCCCAGCCCCAGACATTGAATAGTTAGGCTGATTGGATTAGCATCGATGTGTTGAATAGTTATGCTGATTGGATTAGGATTGGTAACACTCTGGAGTCTAGGGCGGATGAAAGATGGAGCATACATTTAATAAAACTAGGGGGAAAATAGAGGACCCCCCCTAGAGGTACTGACCTCCACCCACAAAAATAATGTAGGAAACACTTTAGACTATATACGATGATCTACGATCTGGGACGATGCTCCCAGACTCCGTACAACTATTTACTTCATAAACATGTCACCTTTTTCACCTCTTGTGAGTTTGCAGGTCTGTTCTATGTTTCAAGAGTAAACATCACCATTCAATATACTTCTCTAACATTTCAAAACATTTCAAAACATCCCTAAACATAGCACTTTCTGCAACTAACGTTAATTGTTAATTTTCCAGGACAACAACAAGATTTTCCAAGGCCATTTTACATGTGTTTTCCAGGACTGGAAACAGGGCACATGAGAACCTTCACTAATGACTAACAACAACCATTAAATCAGATGAACTGGTTCAAGTTTTATAACCTTAAAGGATTAGTTCACTTTCAAATAAAAATGTCCTGATAATTTATTCACCCCAATGCCATCCAAGATGTCCATGTCTTTCTTTCTTCAGTCGAAAAGAAATTAAGGTTTTTGAGGAAAGCATTCCAGGATTTTTCTCTATATAATGAACTTCAATGGCAACCAACTATTCCAATGTTCCAAGAAGGTTCAAATGTCCGTCTCAATGCAGCTTCAAAGTATCTACATGACCCCAGTCGAGAAATAATAGTCTTATTTGTGGTTAAAAAGTATACAACTGTTTTCTTTTGTGTGTGTGTGGAAATGACCAATCGTTTTGTTAGATAAGACTCTTATTTCTCGAATGGGATCGTGTAGATACTTTACGTGTAAAGGTAGGTGTAGAGTAAATTAGTAAGATACATGTAGAGTAAATTATCAGGAAATTTTTATTTGAAAGTGAACTAATCCTTTAGCATCATCAGTGCTCGAACTATACGTGTCTTTTGGGGGAGCCCACTTTTGTTGATGGGTTTTTTTTTTCAACAGGGGGGAGGGGGATTGGTTATGCGCGTGCCATACGAGGATGGGAAGTTCGAATCATTTTACTGACTCTCTTGTTCGATCTCGTTCATCAAAATGAAAGAATCTTTTTTCGAGCCATTTCGTTCATCTAAGGGGCTTTAAATGTTATACTTTTAACAGCCAAATTCCCCGAACACATCCACCTACGCAATCTTGATTACATTCTGAATTAAGAAATCATTACAATGCAGTCAAAAATCATTTACAAGGAACATAAATAATTACTTTACCTTCAAAGTCTTTCGTTCATCTGTCACGTGACAGACGCAATGAATGGATCGTTCATGAACGACAGATATATAACAGCTAAGTCACAAGTGTATGCACTACTTGCTTTATGCAAGCACTATATAGGATAAATCACTATACAGGATTTACCTTATTATACTATTATACATCCTGAGCATCATTAATGAAGAATCAAGAATAAACACCAACCTATAAGATTTTCAGTATCTTCATGTTTTATCCTGCAGGGCTCTGGATCATTCATGTTCTCTAAACTCTATTTCTTCACTTGTAAAATGATGAAAATATTCCAGCATTCCACGGCCTATTGGTGAATGCCTGTGGGAGGAGCTTCACTGAACGCTAGTTACTGTATAATGGGAGAATCAGATCTGCAAAAATCAAAAATAAATCAGTTATTAAATTACTCATTATTAATGGATGAGGCATTTATATAGCGCTTTCATATGTACTACTGTACACCGGAAGCGCTTTACAATCATATCAGGGGATCTCTCCTCAACCACCACCAGTGTGCAGCATCCACACACCAGCTATAGGTGGAGAGAGGAGAGAGAGTGATAGAGCCAATTCAATGTAAGGAGATTATTAGGAGGCCATGATTGTTAAGGGCCAAAGGGTGGAATGTGGCCAGGACACCGGGGTTACATATTAAGCATAGTTACGTTTAAACTATCCACTAACAATCAATCAAAATGTAAAATAAATTAAATTGTTTTATATTTGACTCAACATTTCAACTACCCCGTATTTTTGTTAGCTGGTTATTATTTATTTGTTGACTGTTTTATATAAACCTAGCCCCCACCCCACCCCACCGATTATAACAAAATTAATGAAGTTAAGAGAGGATTATCTTTAAGATCTCAAGAGTTCACTTTGCCTCAGTCCGTTCCACCAATTAAATGACTTTAAGTGACAGATTAAAATGATTAAAGACAATTTACAAGAGATCTAACAAATAAGTTTAAAACAGAAGCTGTTGAGAGATAATCATTATATCAATAATCAGATAATATGAGTCAGTATTCTGAAAAGACGATAAAGCTGCACTATAACAGTATTATTTCTCACAGCCTAAAACGAGAAAAACATGTAAAAAAAATGTATCAAACGTACAAGAGTAACATTACTACTTCAAACATCGAAACAGTCATACACACAAACAAAAACACAAAATATCGCACAAAGAAATGTGTAATCCAGTAGGCAGACGCCAGAAAAAGGCAAACAAATAGCGCAGAATCCAATGAAAATAAGACAGAAAGGACAGCAAAAACGTTGCTTATACAAACGTTTTGTCATGATTGTGTTAATATACAAAGCGCTGTGAGTAACTCACCTCAGAAGACTTCTTTGACTAACGCGCCGATGGACACGTCATCACTCCGAGACGAAATGTACTTTAAGGAGGGCTGAAAAGACAAATATTTCCTTAGACGAATGAAAGTCCATACAGGCAGCTATTTCTTTAGACCTAACGTGTACAGACGATACAACGCGAAGACGCGTTATTGCGTGTTGACCATAGACATATGGTCAGAGAATGTCTAATAGGAAGGGAATTGGCACTCTCTGCTTACTTCCGGTTTCTGGACTGGCTGCAGTAACACGTCTCTGTCCATGCGGGGGCGCTCGCAGGCGAGTGCAGAATGAATGGAGGTCTATGGCGAAAAACCCTTAAAATCCACTTTTCTCAGGATATAATTTTTTGTCTAGTAATTTGAATGTTGTATTCGAAAGGAGATGCAAAGAAATTACACATTGCTGGGTGTTAGATTTTTTAGAGTCACTTATTTGGTTTAAAAAGTCTTTTAAAATGTCAATGACGTCAGAATGCTGACGTCATTGGCAGAATGCTAGCGTGTTATGGGCAACAACAACTCAATCTGTAAGAAATCGAAAAGAAATAAGTACTCGTTCATTCAACTTTCGACCTATAACCCATGTTGAACTTGCAAAATCTACAATAAAATCTGAGATTTCTCAACAGTAATCGGGTGAAAGAGACACATTTAGCCGTCTAGCCCCATAGACTCCCATTCAGTCTGCACTCGCTCGCGATCACCTCCAGTGGAATTCTAATGGAACTGCAACCAAGATCGATACAATGGGGCTAATAGGAAGTGCCAAGGCTCTCCGTAGACGAGCTCTGATATGGGCTGAATCCCAATTCTCTGTCTTACCCCTTCCCCTTACCCCTTCCCCTTAGTTTTGCACGTTCACGTGAGAGTAAGGGCTATCCCAATTCTCATTTTGATCAAGGGGTAGGGCTAAGAGGAAGGGGTAGATACCCCTTAAAACCAAGAATTTTCGCGAGCTTACTTGAAACCAAGGGGTACCCAGAATACACTGCGCAACCGGCAACAAAGGCGGGCATACCATCAAGAAAGTCTCATTTTCGGCTTAAATTATTTATTGAAAGGGGTAGGGGAAGGGGTAAGACAGAGAATTGGGATTCAGCCAAAGTGCAGACGTTTAAACCCAGAATTTCCGTTGTCAAAATAAAAGTCACATCAACTAGTAGGCTACCGCAAAATCTCCACTTTTTGTATTAAAGGTCCCATATTGTACACCTTTCTGGAGTTTTATTTCAGGTTTTGGTGTCCTTAAGAATATATATTTGCGGTATAAGTACCAAAAAACATCTCAATATATTTTTACATCTCCTTTCTCATGAGCTCTGCTAAGAAAAGGTTGATTTTAGCCTGTCTAATTAATATTCATGAGCCTCTCTTCTGATTGGCCTGTTGATTTCTGAGTGACGCACGGCTAGGCCAACCACAGGTAGGGTCATGTATGCTGTAGGCCCTGTCCCAAATGGCGCACTTCATGCGGACTTTCGGTCTCGTGGACTTGAATTGCGCGTGCTCGCCGAGTCTACGAGTCCGTAGGCCGTCCCATTCAGCATTTTACCGCTCTGAAGTGTGCTCAGCAGCGCCCCCTTTGTGCCCTTGAAGCGGTCTTCCGCGAAGCCCGCATAGAAGCAGGCTCCACGCACTTCAACTACCCAGGAATCCTTGCGAAAGGCCAATCAGACAACAGATGGGAGGAGATTTTACTCACGGATAATTGTTGACATGGCTGAGAAGAAAATATTACCGTTTTTATGACCTAAATGTACATTTTACCTTAGGCTACCTACAGTTTATACTAACATTATGGTCATCGAGCAGTGGTTGTCTCAAACATAATAATAGCACGTTTAATAATACGATCGCATTATGATTCATTAAATAGAACCGAATGTCAGGGCTTTACTGAGTCATATGTAAACATAGTATGAATATTGAAACCTGTAAATTTAAAAAATATGTTTAAATTATGTTTTAAAATTGTAATCTTAGTTCAAATGGAACATTATGTAGCCTATTATTATGTACAACTGTATACATCATTTAAATAAACATGATATATCTATTGTTTGATGCCCAGGTGGCATGCACAATATCAAAATATAGAACTGTAAAATTAGGATGTGTAGTTGACATGCAGATAAGACATCGGAGCGCAAAAATGTGATTTCTCCAGTCCAACAGCAACCAGACCGTTATTTCCGGCGTGCCGATCGAGTCTGTCCCAAAAATACCTCTCAATGCGCCCTCGTGGACTCGCACCAAGGGCCCTATAGGTCTGCACTACATGACGTCACCAAAGTGTGGACTCTGAGGAAGTCCACAAGTCCGGAGTGTGCCATTTGGGACAGGGCCGTAGTAGCCTGTCCTGCTGTGGCTTGGTGATGCTCAAGTAAGGTAAATAAAACACCTGTAATGATGGACATTGCAGAGGGAAATTTTATCCGGCTTGAATCGGCGACGACAGGAGACAACCAACCATCGAAGCTTTTCTATCAAAGCTTGTGGCAACAATAGACTGTACAAAACAACACAGCAGCACCAACTTAGCAACATGTTAGTGTTGCATATCTATTTCCAAACTATAATTTCAGATTATGCTGGCTCCATAATGTACCAAAAAACATAAAATGTTTTAGAAGTTTATTTACGGGTTGCGAATGTGAGGTCGACAATGTAACCCAACAACGTAGAGACTGCAGCATCTTTTTATTATTATTATTATTGAAGGAAGAACAAAGTGAAGTTTTACATACAAACGAGTTGGGACTGCAGCATCTTTGATGAGTAGCTTCTTTGAAAAACCGCCATTGAACTGTGCTTGATTGACGAAGCAGACAATCAGTGAAATGTGCAGAACAGACGGTTTGGATCCTTCCACCTCAACGTTATACATTTTATGGCTGTTAAAAGAGCTAATCTTTGAGAGTATATAGAAAAGTAAGTATATAGTAATGAATCAACACCGAACTTACTTTAAACTGGACAATGACGCTATTTTCTTAGAGCTGCTGTACAGCCAAAACAAACTGTGTTGCATTATTTTCCTGTTATCACTGTAAAGCTGCTTTGAAACAATCTCTATTGTAAAATACATGCTATATAAAAAAGGTGATTTGACAATTTTTTTTTGTTTTGTTTTTTCAAAATGCAAAGATACAGTAGCAATATTAAATTTTTACAGCTACAAAAAGTTGAATATTTACGAATCTGTATAGCAAAAGTAGTTAAAATGCCGATGTGTAGCAGTCGCAGCTGGCCGTTAGAAGTGCGAATGGTGAGTAATAAATGCAAACAATAACTAAGCTTGAGGTGGAAACAGTCTGAAAACAGGTAAGAGCCAGGAATGACACTCAACGATCAATGTTCTTATACAGGACTTTCAACCCCTCCATAGTTGTTTCATCTCCCACCTTGCTGGTTCCAGTCCAGATCCCATATTGAAGGACAGTAAAAGAGGGAGATAAAAGAAACACACACAACGCTTCCTCAAAGTGAAGTGTATTTTCCCAAAACAGTAGTCAAAGAAAGACTTTCAATTCACAATTCAAAGTATGAACAATATTCTTCTTATTATTTTTAGATTTTAATAATTCTAAAATACTTACTAAAATCACTCCATATAGCAGTGGTTCCGGAGTAAGTCATGAGAATGTTTAGGAGTTCCATACACACACAGAAGGATAATTTAGGGACTTCACTGACGTATTTAATTGCGGTTGTCACTCTTGAAATTTTACAGTGTGTACGTGGCCTTAACACCTTGACCATCTGCTTACATCTTTTAATATCTGATATCTGCATTTACACAATAGACTCGGCGAAACAACCCAAGGTAGGCATGCTGAATGGGAATGTAATACGGCTTTTATTACCAATATTTTGTTGTGATCTTGACCACCTTGTACTTGCTTTTTAAGCTTTTGATTTTACGTTGGCACTGTAGCCATGAGTGCTTAAAACCACGGTTTCCCATCTCGCCTGGAATTTTTTTAATGAAAAGAGTCGTGTGATCACGGTTGGTGTCCACCTGAGATGATTTCATTCGCCACCGTTGCAAGCAAGTATCCGATTTGTATCAGATTTATCTCCACATCAGATGAATGAGGCCTGAAACCGATCTGAGAATTTTTCTTCATTACTGGTGAATCCAAGGACGAGGTGCCTCTTCATATTTTTTTGTCTTAACACTGTCTACACCTTACACCGTTCCAATGCAACAGCTTCTACTGGATGCAACAATGTGTTAGCGCACCATGCATCATTAATTTATATTTTACCATGGACAATCCAAATTTATCCATTCTTTTTGTTCCTGCAACAACAACCGCTGCAGCTGACAACATGCCGCTCAAGAGGGTACTGTGAGACATCTTGATATAATAAAATATGTCAGATTAATATGTTTTGTCACATTTTCTATTTTCTTTTACTTATGTGGTAAGTAGCTGCATAATACGCGTGATAAATTCACTGTGGTTTCTTGCATAAAAGTCTGCAGACTCTACACTATCCATTAGCCTTGCTGCTCCCCCCTTTTTATAACTCCACACCCCTCTCCCAGTTTGGGAACCACTGCCATAAAGGATAAATGGTGATGAAGAGGTCATGAAGAATAGGAATCCATCCCCCCTCACACTAAAATCTAAATGGAACAAAATACAAAAATCATGAACTACCAAGGTGAACTACTCGCTGTGATTTCAGACAATTTTTTTTTTTTTTTTTTTGCATGACTGAGCAAAGAAGATAAACTAATTTAACTCTTCCCACACGGAGTGTGTGGATCCTCCAGTGTGGATCCTCTCATGTATTTTTAGATATTCTAACCGTTTGAATTTCTTGTCACAGTGTGAACACTTGCAAGTTTTTTGTCTAGTGTGAGTTCTCTGGTGCAGTTTCAGTTCACCATCTCTGACAAAAGTCTTCCCATAATCAAAGCACATGTGATCCTTCACACCATTGTTTTTTCTGGTGTAAATTTAGACTAGCCATCTGACTAAAACTCTTTCCACACAAATAACATACGTAAGGCTTCTCCTGTGTGTGAACTTTCATGTGGTGCTTCAGCGATGTGATGCTAAAACTCTTCCCACACTGATCACATGTGTACGGCTTCTCTCCAGTGTGGATTCTCTTGTGATCATTAAGGGTTCCTTTATGTGCAAAAGTCTTTCCACACTGATCACATGTGTACGGCTTCTCTCCAGTGTGGATTCTCATGTGAGTCTGAAGATGTCCTTTTTGTGTAGAACTGTTTCCGCACTGATTACATATGTGTGGCTTCTCTCCGGTGTGGATGTTCATGTGTCTCTTCAGGTTTCCTTTTTGTGTGAAACTCTTCCCACACTGAGGGCAGGTGAAAACATTTTTGTCTCTTCTTCTTAATAAACTACTTTCAGTCTGTGAGCCACTCAAAGATTTTTCACCGGTTTTGACATGATGATGTTTCTCCTCCGCTTCACTCAGTTCTTCCCTCTCTTTCATCAGGTCTAAAATAAAAGAAAGAAAGGTTTAATTTTCAGTAAATCATAAAAATTAGCGACATTTGTTAGGGCAAATTTAGGGACAAATTTGACCCCGGAGTCAGAATTATTATAAATTGAAGAAAAGTTTTACTGAAAATAATTTGCAATTTCATCAGCAGAAGTCAGCTTCAAGACTCACAGGAGTTCGTAGGTCGCCCCGCTTACAGTTACAAAGATCACAGGAGTTATACTCTACACCAGGGTCTATGTCACAGTGTCTGGTTGTGTTTCCCCGGGTATCCACTAGATGTCCTCCTTCCCCCATGGTGCCATTCACAGGAACTACCTTTCCCACAATTCCAGTCTGTGTTATTGCACCCAGGTGTTTGTAATCTGTTTACCCAGCTGTCTCTCGTTGTCATCTCGTCTGTTCATGTATTTAAAGCCCTGTTTGTTCCATGTTCTGTGTGTATTGTTGTTAATGTCACACCGTGTCTGTTTCCTGTGTTCCCTACCTGAGCCTGTTTATTGTTTTTGTACTGCCTGACTGGATATTGAACCCTGCCTGTTTTGACCACGACTTTGGATACCCTTTAATAAACCTCACTCTACTGCACTTTGGATCCATCTTGCTCTCTTCCTTGTGCGGATCGTGACAGAACGATACACCATGTATGGATCCAGCAGTATGGGGTTTCGTATCCTTCCCCCTACCACTGAGAAGGAGAGGAGGGGAAGACTCCAAAATTTAATGGCCCTACGCCAGCAGGGTCAGACAGTGAGTTGTTTGTCTCAATCCTTTTGGACTTTATCGAGAGGCATGAACTATAATGATGCAATCCTGAAGGACCTTTTTAATCACTGCCTGGATGACCCGTTGCCGCAATGGGAGATGAAGGGGCTGGAGATCCTTGACTTTTGGGGGTTTACTACGTATCTACACCATCGTAGCCAATGGGATACACCAGCCTCGCCTGCGTCTCCAAGCAAGATGGCTGTCATGTCCTTCTCAGAGAATGCATCGCCGCTGCCCAGCCCAGAGAATGCATCACCGCTGCCCAGCCCAGAGAATGCATCGCCACTGCCCAGCCCAGAGAATGCATCGTCGCTGCCCAGCCCAGAGAATGCATCGCCGCTGCCTAGCACAGAGCTCCATCCGCCATTAATTCCGTCCAGACCTGAACCTGCACCTCACCATCGAAGACGGCGGAGGAGGAGGAAGACCTCCGGCCTCCCCAATGACCCGGAGGCCGTCCCCGAGCAGCCCGCGTCGTCCCGGAGGCCGTCCCCGAGCAGCCCGCCGCCGTCCCCGAGCTGTAGGCGTTTCTCAATGTCAAGGAAGGATCCTCGGAAGCCAGAATATCGAGGATGCTACGTCATCGACATCCGTCGAAGGACTGTTCCAATGTCGAGGATCCTCGGAATTTCAACCAAGGACTGAGTCCTTCGTTCGAAAAATATCCCATATACAGGAAAGGATGCATATGTGAAGCCTTCGCGCTCTCAAATCACCCACAATCCTATGCGCGCAGCTTTGCTATCTTGTTCAAAAAATGTCAGACGTTAACGTTAAGAGTCAGAGCGTTAACGGGGAAATATGCTTTCAAATGTAATGTTTATATTTACGTTTCCAAACATTTGTTTTAAAATATAATTACATCCATTATGTTATGGGTCAAATTTATCCGCACTGTTTAAACACACTTGACAGTCAAAACTTTGGATACCCTTTAATAAACCTCACTCTACTGCACTTTGGATCCATCTCGCTCTCTTCCTTGTGCGGATCGTGACACTATGTCCTTGCTTCAGGTTGAATGATTCTCATTGGCTAAGAAATTGATAAACATAGTAATTTTCCACACATATACAGATAGACTGAAGCATATCTCCATAGATTATACAGCTGACACTCGGACCCTGAAGTTAGGCACGTCGTGACCTTCCAGGTCTCAGATTTGGGTTGCTGGGTGCCAGCATGTCTCGAACAACAACTCAGTCAATCTCCAATAATACCAGAATAATCTATATAATTAGATAATCTATAATTATCTAAGTAGATAATTATAACTATATAATCAATAATCTAACCCTAACCAAGAAGACCACAGCTTTTCCAAGGTTGGATTTGGCCAGGCTCAGGAGAGCTTTCTCAAAACATCAAGATAATGCGTTCTTTCTCTCAAGGAGACTTTAGTCTGACTGCAAAGTAAGGCTTTAACTGAGAAAGTTTCCCTTAAACTCAAGACTTCATTGACCCCTGTGACATGTATAATCAGAGTACCCTAGAAAAACACATGTATGTATTGACACATGTTAAAGACCTTTCTTAAAGGTCCCATTCCATGGATTATTTTTATTATTTTATCATGTTTCCAGGGGTGCCCTTATAATGTTAGTATGTTTTTTAGATCAAAAATTGTTATAATTTAGAAGTAAAAGGCATATTTCCTAGCCTGATTTCATTCCCTGGTTTGAACACTCTGTTTGAAGGGGCGTGTCTGCTGTGAGACTTCAGTGTAAACGCCCTCTGCTGTGATTGGCTGAAATGCTTGCATATGAAATATCTGGCATTACATGTGGAACTATTTGGAAAACTTTTACTATTACAGCTATTATACGTTTTTACTATTACAGCTATCGGGATTAACGAATCGTGAGAAGTTTTTTAAGTATTTAGATCTATTTCAATCACATAGAAAATTGCAGTGATGATGAGCATTGAGCAGATGACAGTCTGTTGATCGCGTGAAAAAAGATCTTATCATTGCAACACAGTTTCTGCACTCACTAATGATTTCACCAATGCAAACATGAGGTATATAAATACAGTAAGAGATTCGTTGTGCAGTGTAACAGCGTCATTGATTTCATAACGAGTTTTGGCAAGTGTCCAGATAAACTCGCGCTGTGTGATTGACAGCTTGGCCGATTGGAAAGGGATTGTTCTTTGATCGCTTTCTGTATATTAATCACAGTTTAAGTAAGATTATTTTCATCCTACTAAGAGAAACGATGTGAAGTTGATCGCTACTTCCATATTAAATCACTACTTGTACTTACCGCTTGCTGGAATATAGATGAAATTGCCCCCTTCGTCAGTATGAAACGCTGAGAGAAGCCTGCTTGATATTATCCCAGGTTAGAAAAACAGTCCGTGGTGAAATGGACAGAGCAAACTAACAACTTCGAATTAAACTTTTGCGGTATCCGATTATAGATAAACATCAACCGTCTGTTGACATTTCGCCATCAATACGCCTGTGTTCCTGTGGGCGGAGATTAGTCTAAACACGGTTCTGGTGACATCACTAAAGCAGGATGTAGAGGGGTGTAGTCCAATCCAGCCGTTTTTTGTAGTCAACTTCTGTTAAATAAAATATCTCGCTTGGCATTGAACTTTGAGCGTTATAATTTTACAGATATTATTTATACTCTAACAACAACATTACACACTAACTAAACTTTGAAACATGGAATCGCATGCAACGGGACCTTTAAAACCTCTTTCCATATTTCATTTCTGGAAGCCAGGCTAAATAAGTAAGCACCGTTTACTTACGTCACACAGTCGAACGGCTTGATTTGAGAGAGGGGAAAAAATATAAGAAGATTAAAAAAAAAAACACTGGATGGATTTTTAATCATTTTATGATGGTTGTGTACAGGCACTGCCAACACACATTTCAGTACAATCAACTTGTAAAAGTGCATGTACCATTATATGACCCCTTTAAAGGTGGGGTAAGCCATTTTTTTTTTTTAAATATGCTGTTGGCCAATGTTGATATTTGAAATCAACCCAAACAAACACACCCCTCTCGTCATTGCTCCACCTCCAAAACTCACACTCCAATCCTAACAGCCCTGCAAGTCGATCTCGAACCCCGATCCCCCTGCAAGCGAATCGAGTGCACTAACAATGGCGCTAAACACCACATTCACTAGCACTCGCCAAGGCAACTCTGACTATCTGGCCTCTGTTCCAAGAGAGTATGTTTGTTTATCATAGCAGAAGTGCAACAAAATAATGCTCACAAAAAATAAAGTGCAGATGATGTTTTGATCATTCATATATGTACTTCTTATTTCACTTACTTCATATTGTAATAATAATAAATAATATTTATTAATGATCAGGGAAGTTTAATATTGATGGTGGTCCTCTGGAAATCTGATCTCACTATCTGGGCTTTTGCCTACAGCTTTTGCCTACACACACACTTTGAAAATGTCTCCTGCGCCCCTGATGCATGCGATTAATTTAAACGTGTTAAAACATATATCTTTTATTTTAGCTCATCATGACAGCTATAGGACACAAGAGTCATTTGAAACAACAGTTTAAGTGACCATTTGTTAGTTTAAGCATATAAAAGTTCTATATTAAAGTTTCCACTCACTGAGAGAAAGAACATGTTATCTGGATGTTTTGGGAAGTCTCCTGTTTATAGTTAGAGCCCGACCAAATCCAACCTTGAAGAAGCTGTGTGTCTGTGTTAGTATTCTTGGTTACAGGTTAAGGAACAAGTGACATTACTGGAGAATAGACTGATTTGTTTCTTCGACATGTTGGCACCTAGACACACAATCTTGTGACCACGGAGGGCCACTTGTAAAGCCTTGGTGGAGGCTATAATTGTATCAAATTGAATACTGAATTTTTATATATGTGTATATGTATATATATATATATATATATATATATATATATATATATATATATATATATATATATATGGTGAATATAATTAACGCCAAGGATACATGACCAAAGATAACTCATGAGCTGTAAGGTATCTATTGTTCAAGGAATGGCCTACAAGAAGGTATCCAAGGCCAAGGCAGTGTCCAGACATAGATAAGGAGCAGGGAGAGGCAACATGCACAACACACACAGCCAGTACTTTTCCACTTAACTGAGAGCAAGTTTTTATTCTCACAGTAAATTTCTCACATATAATTTATTCACATCACTCACCCTACCAGTGAGTTTAACTCTTTAGCCTAATTATCAAAAAACAAACTTTTTTTTTAACTGTTAATTTATTACAAATTATATACATTAATGCAAAGTTCCCTTGACATTTAAAAAAACTCATTTATTTTCTCCACAACGTAAACATTGTAAATTTATTTGTCAGTTTTTAGTCTGATCTCTTGATATTGACAGTCAATGATTCTCAAATTTACTTTCACTGACCATTTGTTGAAAACAAAAAAAAATTGAGTTTCAGTCTCCATTCTGTACCCAGTCCATGGAATGTGTCTTATATATTATTTACCACTTTTAACTGTTTTATTATGACTGTTCTAACTACATCCATAAAATCTAATGAATTGCTTGAATGTATATAACCTTTATGTTCTTCAGCATCATTAATGAAGAATCAAGAATAAACGCCTACCTCTTTGTTCTTCATGTTCCATTTTACAGGGTTCTGGATCACTCCTGTTCTCAATAGCCATGTCTCCACTCTCAGGGCAAAAAGCGGCGAGTTAGTGCGTGCCAGGGCCAGTTGCGTTTCACTTCCAGGACTTGATCGTGCTTGCTCAGGGCTTCCTCTGGGCTAACACTGAGGGATTTTTGACCAGACGAATATCTTGGTCCAAAGCCAGCCAACTGGGGCTTGAGGAGTGGTTTTGAACAAAGGCGGAGTTTACCTGAGTCAGAAAATGGTCAATACCGCTGCTCATTTCCCATGCTTTCATATCAGGCTAAAAGCTAATAATGTTGTGGAAAAAGTATTCTCCACTTTGCAAAAAAATCACTCGACTCACAGAGTTTCAGATGTCAAAACTTTTGTTTTATTGACCACAATCATTTATATTTGTTTGAGAGGTTCTTTTTTTTTACACATGCCTGACCGTTACAATAAGGTATTTGAACTTCAAACTTTGTCAATTATCTTACCATTATATTCCAGTAAATATATTTCTACAATTTTAATTTCAAGAAAAGTTTTGTCTTTTGCCGTTATGACTGTATAAATCTACGCAAGAGGGAGGAGATGGTTTTTAGAATAAAGTTTTCGAGGGCACATGGGTTATAGAAAATAATGTGCACAGATAAATAATTTAGAATAAATTCTGCAATATTACATAAAAATAAGAATAGTCCATTTTGATTTCATGGTGACTTTAATGCTTGCCCCACCTAAAAGCTGTGGTGACAAAGGTGAAAATGTACATTATTGAAAAAAATATGTTGAAAAACCAATCAAATCTTCCGAGTTCATCTCGGAGGTGGGGCGATAAAGTGTTAAACCGTGCTTTGACGATAATTCACTGATTTTAATATTGTATTGAATTAGTATGACTAACGTAAGCTATATAATGATTTTGTATTGCCATTTTGGCCGTCATTGTAATGGATCAATGAAATTACCAGAACGCTGAGCAGTTTAAGTAAATATAAAACCATGCTCATTCGGGGGCAAAGTAAAAGTATGAAAGTGAAAGTATATTTATAATGAAAGTGAAAATATATTTATAATGAAAGTAAAAGTATATTAAATGAAAGTATTAAAGTGAAAGTATATTTATAATGAAAGTAAAAGTATATTTATAATGAAAGTAAAAGAATGAAAGAATATTTATAATAAAAGTAAAAGTATGGAAGTGAAATTATATTAATAAATAATATAAATAAAAAATGAATGAGTGCAAAGATACTCATTTATTCATGATGCCTATTTTAGAATGTAATGCGTTACATGCAAAACTATCGACATCATCATAGTATCTTGCATCTGCATTTGGTAAACAGGGTCTTATTAAATAACTAGATGATCTAAGCATAAAAATTAAGAACAAGTTATAAATCTTTAGATTTATTTATATAAATCAAATACATGTCTTACTTAAAAGTCTTATAGCATCCTTGTGTTAATATGAATCTCACACTTGTTCACTGTACGACTTTTGGTGACCGTTCTATGTCCAGTCATTTGTTGCAGCTGGCTAGGATAGATTTGTTTGGAAGGAAGCCTTTATTGCATCGGACAAATTCTTTTTGAATGGCTGCGTAGAGAAGCTAATTTACTAAATCTCTTCCCACATGAAGGACAGAGATACGGCCTCTCTCCAGTGTGGCTCTTCTCATGTATTTTCAGACATGCTGACCAACTGAATCTCTTGTCACAGTGTGAACACTTGTAAGGTTTTTCTCCAGTGTGAATTCTCTGATGCAATTTCAGTTCAGAATTTGTGATAAAGGTCTTCCCACAATCAAAGCAAATATGATTCTTCACACCACTGTGTATTTTCTGGTGTCGTTTTAAACCACCCAGCTGACTAAAACTCTTTCTACACAAAGAACACGTGTAAGGCTTTTCCTTTGAGTGAACTCTCAGGTGAACCTTCAGGGATACTGCCAAAACAAATTTTTTACTGCACTGATCGCAGTTATACTGTTTTTCCCCAGAATGACAAAGCAGATGTAATTTAAGAGTGTTTGCATGTGCGAAGCTCTTCTCGCACAGATCACACGTGTACGGTTTCTCTCCAGTGTGGATCCTCTCATGTATTCTCATGTGTCCCGCCTGACTGAAACTCTTCTCACAGTGAGAACACTTGTAAGGTTTTTCTCCAGTGTGAGTTTTCTGGTGCTGTTTCAGTTCAGCATCTCTAATAAAGGATTTTCCACAATCAAAGCATATGTGATTCTTCACACCACTGTGTCTTTCCTGGTGTATTTTTAATGCACCCATCTGACTAAAACTCTTTCCACACAAATAACAAACATGAGGCTTCTCCTTTGTATGAACTTTCAAGTGCTTCTTCAGGGTTTCAGGCCTTGAAAACAATTTACCGCACTGATCACAGTTATATGGTCTTTCTCCAGAGTGAGAATGTAGATGTAATTTAAGAGCGTTTCCTTGTGCGAAACTCTTCCCGCACTGATCACATGTGTACGGCTTCTCTCCAGTGTGGACTTTCATGTGTTCCTTGAGGATTCTTTTTTGTGCGAAACTCTTCCCACACTGATCACACGTGAACGGCTTCTCTCCACTATGAACTCTCATGTGATGTATCAGATTGTGTTTGTATGAGAAACTCTTTCCACACTGAAAGCAGGTAAAAGATTGTTTGGCACTTCTTTTCAACAAAGAGCTTTGTTTGTTGACATCAAGTTTCTCCTCGGCTTCAGTAAATTCTTCACTCTCCTCTTTTTCTTCTGTCAGGTCTGATTTTCAGTAAATCATAAAAAGAGAATATGAAGGAAAATAATACACAAGTGAACCCTGATATGATAGCAGAAAACTGCTATAAAAATATTTTGATGAATTTATTTTGATGAATTATCTTCAAATTATTATTATTTAAATATTTCAGGCACAATTATTATTATTTGTTATGATTATTCATTTCCTCCTTTAACTATGTTTTTAACTACATCCACTAAATCTGATGAACTGATTGAAGATGTATAACCTTTATGTTCTTCATCATTATTAATGAGAAATCAAGAATAAACACCAACCTCTTTGTTCTTCAGTATCTTCATCTTTTATTCTGTAGGGTTCTGGATCACCTCTTCGTTCTTCAGTATCTTCATGTTTTATTTTGCAGGGTTCTGGATCATTCATGTTCTCACTATTTTTTTCTCTTGTAGGCTGATGGGAATATTCCAGCATTTTTTGGTGAAATATTGTAGAAGAAGCTTTACAAGAGGAGAAGGTATCTGGTTAAATTGAAAAACAATTAAATAAGTTATTAAACTGGTGATATTAATTAACATATTTTAAGCATTTAAATTTTGTTTATCCATCTGTCAAAGGATAAAATTATTGAATTTGTTATTTAAAAACAAATTCACATATTCTTTCACCTTTATTTATTTTTTTAATTCTTACCTTTATCAACAGTATTGCCATATGAACAACAAACACCATTAAAATAACATTACAGCTGAGTTCATTTAACTTGTCATTTAGAAGAGGTTTTGTTAATTGATGAAGTGTTTTATTGTGTCTAAATGAAACATATATTAGAGACTGTAATTAAGTAAATGCTGTTAAGAAATTTATGTATCTTGTAAATATAAAAAGTGGTGATTGTGTTTTGTTTAGTTTGCCTTATCTATTGACACTAGGGCTGCGCAATTAATCGAATTTCTAATCGCAATTGCGATTACAGAGACCATGATTACGTAATTGTTCAAAACCGTGATTACAAAAAAAGTCCACTTACATTATTCTGCTTTTACGTTGCGAGAGGCGAATCACGACTTCAGCTAAATATGAACTTCCAGTGATTTAAGTGTAAGCTGAAATAAAAAATCTCTCACCTCAGAAAAACTGACTTTCCTGTCCTGTCAGCCATTATACTGTGCTCCTAGGGCCCTCTTCAATTGCACACGCAAATGCTGCAGCGTGCGCTGTACATCACTTCACTATATATAAAGTAGTTTCAGCCTCAAACCTTGCGCCCACGGACCATTGGCTGAACGTCTGATGCATGTGGCACACTTTTCTGGAAACACTTCAGGAGTTTCAAAGTCGCGATATGATTGGTTGAATTTTACAGAAAGTCCGGGAAACGTGAGTGTAGGGCTGTACTGTCGTAGTCGATTAATTGGTCGATACGTTCTGGTTCGACCAAAATTCTGATTGGTCGATTTTCTGCCGCGTTTATTTCATCAGTTTTGCCGCGCTGAGGCGTGCTCATTTCATCAGGTGGAAAGCACTAACTGCTAATGGGGGTGTTTTCAGAGTACCCTTGTTTCACTGTAACAGTCTGTCTTCAAAACACCCCCCTTGTTTTCACCTTTTTTGGATTAGCCCAACCCAAGAGAGAGCGTCGAGCATAGAAGGTTTGATGCTGAATATTATTTATTTAATTGTGAGAGCGTTTAATAGTCAGTCCTCTTCTAACATGTCAACAACAAAGAAATCGACAGTGTGGCAGCATTTTGTTAAAATTGATAACAGGAAAAAGGTCGAATGCAAAGTTTGCAAGCAACAGTTTTCCACAGCTCGACGACAAACATGACATATCATCTAAAAGTGGTAAGCTCACTTGTCTGCGTTAGCTTGCCCTGTCTGTTTTGAGTAGGCTATATGAACATATCAGAATTTGCATATTTCAATGTTTTAGTGTGATAACCTAACTTTTTTATTTTTTATTTGGAGCCTAATGCGCAATTGCGCTGTGCTGTTGGTTGTGTTAGTTTTGAGCCTAGGATGTTTTATTTTTCAGTTATGCACTTTATTTCGTTTCTGCTCTTGATCTGGTTTGTTTAATAAATATTCTTTTTTTATTAAAGTGGACGTGCCTTTTGTGTTTATTAAGAGTAAAAGCTTTAGTTAATAGTCTATTCGTGTCTCAGCTGCGAAGCTGAGCTCATGTTCAGCCTCGCTCGGTGCGAGGACATGCACGGTGAAATGATAGTGTCTGACAGTTATAACTTATTATTATAACATATGACAAAAATAATTGTCTAAATTATGTTGCATATTCCTCAACAGTTCTTGTGATGATATCACTAGTTGACAACATAGTACTATTTTCGGAAATCATAAGCTATGATATTGCGCAGGTGCACGTGATGCAGCGCTGTCAGAGCTGACAGACTCGAGTGTCAGACTCATTTCAGTGCAAAATAATTAGGTCAAAAACGATTTAATATACTGCAAATAGCCTACTAGTTGTTTATGTTTATTTATAATTCATTTAGGCGGACAACAAGGCTACCAAGTACTGCGCACAGTGCGCATCTAATTAATTTAACGTTTTTTTTTTCTAACGTCATTTTTAGTCGATTTTAGTCGATTTTTAGTCGAAAATTTCAGGACTTCAGTCGATCAAGATTTTCTTTGGTTGAGTACAGCCCTACGTGAGTGTCATGTTTTTTATCGGTCCGCCTGGAAACAAATGCTGTGACGCTAAAACCTCTCGTGGAAGAAGAAAATCGCTGTGTTTACAACTGTGACAATGAGCGCTTATTAGGATTAACTAAACACTGGATTTTCAAAAGTATGTGAAGTTCACGGCTCCATTGTTGCAGTAAACTTGCACAACGTTCTTCAATGAATCATTTGTTCGATGCACGCTGATTTGTTATTGTAGGGACATCAACATTATATTGTAACGCCCCTGAACATGACGCAGAACAAAACGAACTGTGATTGGTTGTGTTAATGTCAGTCAAATGTTCTCTTGGGCGGTCCTTGGCCAAGAAAAGCTGTGATAGAGTCCAGACCTTCTTCCGTCAGTCTGAAGGTCTGGCTACGCGAGACTATATATCAATCACAATTTAAACTCCGAGCATGCAACGTTGTTACATTATAAACTAGTAAGGCATGAAATAAAAGTAAAATACCAATAAATCATGTTACTATACGCCATGTGTCAGCTGAGAAGGATTTGCATGCAGGTATGATGTTCAATCTAATTATCAGGAGCAGCTTCCATGTTTCATTAACAGTTCTTGTTAGTATTGTGTATTCACCATGATAACTCTTGTTTCCATAACCCCAAAATGCCCCTTTATTTTATTAATTGGTTTTTTTTTGTATATTTTTAAATGACTGTGGTGGCACATACCAACATTGTATTAACCATTTAAAAAGTGGGTCACTGCTTGATGACCATGGGAAAATGTGGGTCCCAATGCTAAACGAGTTTAGAGCCACTGGTATAAAGCTATTTAAAGCATAATTTAATGTAAATTGTGATAATCGTAATTAATAGGCCTATGTCACGAAAAAATTGAAGACCGGAAGTACATCTTTTAGTAGGGATACCGCTCTTCCGGTTAGCTTTTTACAATGGCTTAGTCCGATAGATACTGCTGGACCAAATCTCTCCGCAACCTGCCTGAAGTCACATATGACGATGTAGTTCGGATGGTAAATGAAAACTCTCAAGTGAAACGTCAAAACTGAGGAAAGGGTACAAGTTCTTCTGGGAGAAATTTATTTTCAATTACAGAGGTAAGTGTTTGAATTCCGCCGCCAGTAAGGTAAACATTTCTATGGTAACAGCGAGTTGGACCAATCAGCAGACGTTGCTGCTACACTTAGGATTGTGGGTAGTGTAGTTTTTTTCATAAGATCGCGGGTAAAACATGTTTTTCTTAAAACAAGGTTGATTTCATACGAACTTATAGCTTCTACAGGAGCAAAAACCTTCGCTTCACAACCTCATAGCTCGTGGTCAGTCTACCTCGGATGGTTTAGATATTATGGTTGATAATCTAAATCCTTATCGAGAAATACTGTTGACCGGAAGTTCTGAATCCCTACTCCGCGTTCCGGAAGCAGGAAGTGTGACATAGGCCTATAATCGCAATTAGAATTTTAAAGCCACACCGCGGAACTTTTGCGGGCGCTAGGGGCGCTAGACCTGTAACTTTCACGTCTAGCGCCCCTAGAGGCCACAAGCGCCGCAGCACTGTCGCAAAAGTCTGCTCCATGAGTATATCAGAGCCTATGGTCACGTGATGGCCGTAAAGCGATACGTTCTCCAGGTCACATGACCTGGCCAACGACGGTCCGTCTTCTCCAAACTTACATAGGCGGTATTTCAAGAGGGCAGCCCCGCTCGGAGCATTAATAGTGTCAAACGCTGTATATTGGCCTGAGGAATCATTTAAAATAACTCGTATGCGTCAACTCTTTAGGTCACAAAGTCCGCGGTGTGGCTTTAAGGGAATAATCGACAATTATGATTTTTGGCATAATCGTTCATTCCTAGTTGACACTAATAAAATGTGCTTTAATTGGCAGTTTACATGTGATCCTAAGTCATTAACTTGACTATTAACTAGAACTCAACTACTGACATGAATTTGAGGCTTGTCAACAGCTGTTAATAAAACGTCATCAGCAGAGATCTCACTTTATTCTAAGGGACTGTGGTAGAAACAATTTATTAGAATAAAATGTATGCAGAATGAGCATAAAAGTGCTCTGTAATAGCATATATAAATCTGAGACACATGTACAAGCCACAACTATATAATAGTTCTTCTTCTGCTTCCTATCTGTGTGAGAGAACATTTCATGAAAAGGTACAAGTAAAAAATATAGCTGCGAGCAGCGATTGCGGGCCCAAGCCGGTGGCACCGCCACCCTGGTGCCTTTAGTTACACTAAAGGCACCGGGGTGGCGGTGTCACTGGCTTGGGCCCTATATTTGGGCCCTATATTCAGCTATATTTATTTATATATATATATATATATATATATATATAAATAATGCAACAATATATATATATATATATATATATATATATATATATATATATATCAGACAAGTAATATTCTCTGTCTTGTCCCTTAATGTTTTTTTATATATATATATATTTTTTTTTTTTGGATGCTAAACTATTGTTTATTATAGGCTTTGTACTTCACTCACGTTCCAATATTGAAGGGAAAACTTCACATGCTCTTCACATGCGCAAAAATGTGCTTGGAAACATCACAGTTGAGCAGTGATTTCTGTGAATAGTATGAGTATGAATTGTACTACTGTCTATTTAAACAGAGCAGTGTAATTTTTATATGTTAGGTTGACTATTTTATTATTATATTTTATTAAGGCTATAATGAACAGGCTGCGATGTCAAGATTGCAATGCTGGAATGCACAATATGTTGTTGTTGTGTTTGTGTGTGTGTGTGTGTGTGTGTGTGTGTGTGTGGCGCGGGCGCGATCGAACAGTGGAAACATAAAAATATAGTCTCCGTAATTTTATTCATACAGGACATAATTTAAATTGCAATGTGTTTACTTATATTTATGTACACTCACAATAAAACACAACATTGTGCTTTTGTAAAAAAACATTCAAGCAATCCCACCCCCGAAATGGCGCCATTTTTAAAATGAAACTAAAATGCTCACGGCTGCATGGGCAATATGTGTCTACAGCGAGGAACGAGCAGAACAGAGTGAATGTTTTTTAGTTCATTCCTACTGGACGTCCATATTTCACTTTCGCTTTTAAGGTAGCGATTTAAAAGCCCCCACCGCGCTGTCACACATCGATTAACCAGTGGGAAAAAATTCTCAGTCACATCGCTAATATATTTATATATAAATACAATATACAATGGGCCTACCTGATTTTGAACACAAGAGGGCAGTATAGCCCTATGTATGACTTTTTTCTTTTTACTAAATAGCTCATTCTGGCTGTTTTTAAACTTGTACATAATTCTTGAATTAAAAAAAAAACTGAATAAACCCAAAACTGGGTTTAGATCTGATATTTGTATAATTTTATATAAAAATAAATAGTGTATAATTAAATTTTTAGAAGATCTGAGACGTTTTCTGATTCCTTTTTTGACATTACTTTAATCCCTCGCCATAGCAAAACCGTTTGAGATATTCAATATCCGTTCACAATTTAGCATCTTTAATGTATTTTCATCATGTTGAAAAAGTTTGGTGTGAATAAAATAAACCACTTAGCAGGAGTGGGTAAAAATGCAGAGGCTGAATTTGCAAATAAATCCACATTCAAACCAAAATATCTGACTTCCTCTTGGTCAGAGCTAATGATTGTAAATTAGAAAGTTGTCCGACTCGATGAGACCAATATACTTACTGATTTTTATAATTGTGGGTAAACCTAACCCCCCCCACTTTTGTCAAAAACATTTTGAAAGTGACACACTTCCTGCTACCAGTTGGTGGCGCTATAACTTTGACTCACAATAGTTACATCCATCTGATCGGCCTCTTACCACCAACACACTGCTGAAGTTTCATCAAGATCAGTTAATGTATGCAGAAGTTATACCACTTCGTGTTTCTCTTTTCTCGCCATAAATGCGTTTCCACGCCACGGCCAAACCGTTCGAGATATCAAAAATCCGTCCGCAATTTAGAATCCTCAATGTCTTGACTTCATGCATACAGAGTTTGGTGGCGATTTAATTAATTTTCTAGGAGGAGTGTTTCAAATTCCATAGCAAACGTTCTCCAAACAACACATAATAGCTGACTTCCTGTTGGACGGAGCTAATAACTTAGAGTGCGGAAGTTGTTCGGCCCGATGAGATCTATATGTGTACCGAGTTTCATATTAATTCATGCAAGTGTGTTTGATATATGGACCAAGTTTTCAGACTGTGTTCAAGGGGGCGCTGTTGAGCCCCCCTGCCACGCCCGGTTACCAGCTTCAGCCCGGCACTGATGGCCGTGGGTTCTGAACTGTGTGCAAAGTTTCAAGAGTTTTTGAGCATGTTAAGGACCCCAAAAGCCCCTGAAACCTTGAAAAACTAAGATTAAATGGAATAGACAAATCCCCCACCCCCACCCCCCTACACACACACACACAGAGACGTAGGCTAGAGGCAGAGAGAGAGGGAGAAAATCCTCTTTCAAACCAAAATATCTGACTTTCTGTTGGTCGGAGCTAAGGAGTATAAATTAGAAAGTTGTCCGGCTTGATGAGAACAATATACGTACCAAGTTTTGTGATTCTAGGAAAAACTAAGCCCCCATTTTTGACTAAAGGTGGCGCTACTGAGCCATTCCACCACACCCGTTTCTGAAACTTTGCACATGTCTACTGGCTAATACATGTGATGTGTCTGTCGAGTTTCATCCAATTTCAAGCATGCTAAGAGTCTCAAAAACATCAAAAAAGAATATTAAAGTTTGATGTGTTGCCATGGCAACAGTATCTAAGATATCAATAATCCTTTCACAGGTCTACATCTGCCGTGTGTCTACATTATACACATAAATTTTGAAGCAAATCGGGTAAAAATAAGAGAGTGATTTCAAAGCATTTTGAAAGTGACACACTTCCTGCTGCCAGTTGGTGGCGCTATAACTTTGACTCACAATAGTCACATCAATGTGATCGGCCTCTTACAACGAACACACTGCTGAAGTTTAATCAAGATCAGTTAATGTATGCAGAAGTTATAACACACTTCCTGTGTCCCTTATTCGCCATAAATTCGTTTCCTCGCCACGGCCAAACCGTTCGAGATATCAAAAATCCCCTGGCAATTTTTCATCCTCAATGTCTTGACTTCATGCTGACCGAGTTTGGAGGCGATTGGACGAATTTTCTAGGAGGAGTATTTCAAACAACCCATAATAGTTGACTTCCTGTTGGGCTTTTGTAAAATTTAGAGCACGAAAGTTGTTCGGCCCGATGAGATCTATATGTGTACTGAGTTTCATATTATTACATGCAAGTGTGTTTGATTTATGGACCAAGTTTTCGGACACCATTCCAGGGGGCGCTGTCGAGCCCCCCTGCCACGCCCGGGTACCAGCTTCAGTCCGGCCCTGATGGCCGCGGGTTCTGACCCGTGTGCAAAAATTCAAGAGTTTTTGAGCATGTTAAGGGCCCCAAAAGTGGCAAAAAGGCGAAAGAAAAATAATAGAAAAAAAAAAAAAATAATAATCCTACCGGAAACAATAGGGACCTTCGCCCTTTCAGGGCTTGGGCCCTAATAAATCAGCATAATAGTCCAAATAAATATAGGCTAGTTCGATTTTTCTAATATCTTCATAGCAATATAGGAATCGCATAATTTACATGTACATACTGGCAATAAGAGAAAGTGACACCTTGACAAGTGACATTCAGTCACAGTAACATTATTGTTCCAAACATCGACACACGAACAAAGAAAAAACACACAATAGCTCGTCTTAAAGAATTTAACACATACACATCGTTGACAACTAAATGTTAATTTCCGTCGGCAAACGCATGAAAAGACGCACAAATACAGATGTACCCGATGAAAACAATACATAAACCATCCCTTTAAAGGCTGCTTAAGCTATTTCTGCACTTTATAGTGTGATTAATATGGCTGCACCGTGAACTGCTCGACTCACCTCAGAACCAGAACACTCGATGCTGATGACTGACGTGATGTCGTCATAAGTGACGTCTGGTGACGTCGTTGCCGCCTACGTTATCAAAAATGCGACACATATTATCCTCAGATATCATATAAAACAGGTGCTATACAAATATGAAACAAAAATAACAGTATAAATTCCATTCTGTGTCGAGCTGTTTGTTAGAACAAATGAATGTGGGATTGTCATACTGAATGTTAATGATGTAGACAGACAGCCACTTTCAGTCATGTTTGGGGTGAAATATAATTTATTAGACATATTATAAAAGCTATATCGAGCCCAAACAATACAGTAGCTTTCATAAATAAAATGATTCAATTATTTTATATTCAAGAATAAAAGCAGAGGTGGACTAGGACTAAAAGTGGCCTTTTAGCTAATTTCAATACAGACAGTTTAATAACTAAAGATGAAAATAGTAAAATCAGTCCATATGTGCCACAATGATCTGGTTTGCTCTCAGATGACTTGGAATGTAATGTAGTCGTTTTTTTTTTTTTTTTTTTACTGCAGGCTAAATCAGGGATTCCCAATAACATTCCTGGAGCCCCAAAACTAACACTAAAGACCAGGATTATTTTTATATAAGTTTCTACATATAACAATTCAATTTAATATAGATATGAAGTGATGTATAATTAAGAACTAGTGTGATTTCACAATAGACAAAAATGTATTTATAAATTAGCATTAACCAAAAAACAAATGTGTTTTTGCAAAATATTCACTATTTAATGATATCTCATTCAGAATGTAATACTTGTACAACTGGTTATGTATACAACGTTGTTGTAAAGCATTAGGAATAACAAAATAATAATCACCTTTATACATGCCAAAATCATAAAATATTGCCCCATCATTACAGTATATCAGGCATCTGCATTTGGTAAATATACCTGAAGTGGTCAAGTAATTAGATGATATAATAACAAGGATAAAGAAAAAAATTAAACATAAATACCATATTCATGTCTTAAAAGTGTTTGTTTTCTGTATGACTGAGTAGAAAAGCTAATTTACTAAAACTCTTCCCACAATGATACAGCTTCTCTTCAGTGTGGCTCCTCTCATGTATATTCAAAGATGCTGACCACTTGTCAGGTTTTTCTCCAGTGTGAATTCTCTGGTGCAGTTTCAGTTCATTGTCTGTAATAAAGGTCTTCACACAATCAAAGCACATGTGATTCTTCACACCACTGAGTCTTTCCTGGTGCGTATTAAAATTGCCTATATGACCAAAACTCTTTCCACACAAAGAACACGCGTGAGGCTTCTCCTTTCTATGAACTTTCCGGTGGTTCTTCAGAGAATCTGCCCTAACAAATGTCTTATTACACTGATCGCAGTTATACTTTCTTTCTCCAGAATGAGAAAGCAGATGTAATTTAAGAGAGTTTGCATATGCAAAGCTCTTCCCGCACAGATCACACGTGTGTGGTTTCTCTCCAGTGTGGATTCTCTCATGTATTCTCATGTGTCCCGCCTGACTGAAACTCTTCTCACAGTGTGAACACTTATAAGGTTTTTCTCCAGTGTGAGTTTTCTGGTGCTGTTTCAGTTCAGCATCTCTAATAAAGGATTTTCCACAATCAAAGCATATGTGATTCTTCACACCACTGTGTCTTTTCTGGTGTAGCTTAAAAACGTTCAGCCGACTAAAACTCTTTCCACACAAAGAACAAACATGAGGCTTCTCCTTTGAATGAACTTTCAGGTGGCTCTTGAGGGATTCTGCCCTTAAGAACATATTACCGCACTGATCACAGCTATATGGTCTTTCTCCAAAGTGAGAACGTAGATGCGATTTAAGAGTGCTTGCATGTCTGAAACTCTTCCCACACTGATCACATGTGTACGGCTTCTCTCCAGTGTGGATTTTCATGTGTTCATCAAGAGATCCTTTTCTTGTGAAACTGTTCCCGCACTGATCACACGTGAAAGGTCTCTCTCCACTATGAATTCTAAAGTGATGCTTCAGATTTTGTTTGTTTGAGAAACTCTTTCCACAATAAGAGCAGGTGAAAGATTGTGTAGCACTTTTTTTCAGTGTGTGGCTTGAATTTTGTTTAACAGATTTGGCATCATGTGTCTCATTCTCTTCAGTAAATTCTTCACTCTCCTCGCATTCTTCCATCAGGTCTGAAATGAATGTAAAACAGGTTTGATTTTAATTAAATCATAAAATTCAAAATAGAAATATGAAGGAAAAAAACACAGGTGATCACTGATATTATAAGAAGAAAGTAACAGAAAACTGCTATGAAAAAAATTCACGAATGCAAACTTTAGGCCAGATTTTCGCTCACCGACGAGTTTTGTGAGATCGCCGACAAATGCCCGAAATCAAAGGCAAATCGATGCTCGTTCACGCGAGTGACAATCACACAGTGTGAATTATCAAAGACGCGATCTGAGATAATTGCAGATGAGTCGCAGACGCCCGTGAGATATTTGGAATGCTAAATATCTGGACCTGTCGGCGATTCACAATCCTGCTGTGTGAATGTGTTCTGACTGAAAACTACATCGGCGATGACCGACAGCCAATGAGAGAGCAAGAAACAGGGCAGAGGGAGTGTCGGGGAGGAGTTATAGGCCATAATATCAGTATTTTAATAGATATATTTACAATTATATCAAACAGAAACAAAGCACAAACAGCGCAGCACAGCTCACTTTGCAGAACACACAATTCTTGCTCTTGTCTCCCCAACCATTCCCTCCTGCATAATCTGTTTTTTCTCCTTTTCGCTGCAGATAAGCACACAGGCAATTTGGATCGCTATCGCTATCTAGGGAACTACACTGCGACCAAAATGGTCGCATATGCAACCTTTTGAAATGCCATTGCGACCCTAATTTTTAATGGGTCGCAAATGTATCACTGATTATTTTTGTACCTATGTTTTAGGCAATATGCTATGATTTACTATGAGCATTCATTAAAACAGAAATGTGTATTTTAAGAATACGTTTTATAACGTGCTCTGAGCATTCAACACATCAAGTTGGCTTCAGCCCCGCGACCGTTACTTAGATTAAAACGTACCATTGTATCAGTGCTGCGCTCTCTCTCTCTCTCTCTCTCTCTCTCACAAACACGGACGCGTGCACACAGAGAGAGAAGATAATTGTAAAATGAAAATTGACAGGCTATAGTTTAAATTTTGTTCTTGCTTGTTTTTTTTTTGTGTCAAAGTGTCAAAGCATTTTGTATTATCCATCCATCGTTTCTAAAATTCGTTAAATGACGGACGTTTTACTGTTAACACAGCCCTCGTTATGTGTCGGATTCATCTAACTTATACTTGATATTATTTTTAGAATAAGTGATTCGTTATGCTATTATTGGACTCCTGTCTATTCATTGTCAACTGTTTTCTATAAATATGTTTGTATTGGCTAACATTTATGCATGACATTTATGCAGCTAATGCGTGTCCTGTTTAAAATGTGCAATGTTCAAACGCAAAGACAGCACGTCACAAATAGAAGCCCTTTTCCCGGTATCATATTTGGATATTGGAATAATAAATTAAGTAGCCTATCTTAATTGTACACAATGTTCCTGTTTTTTGTTTTTGTTTTGTTTTTTTACTGTTTTTTAGGGGTTTCTTGACCAGCACACATTAAATGCAATGCAATATAATGCATGTGTGTCCTATGTGTGACATATTTTGCACACAGGTAAAGGTGCCCAATATCAGTCATTTCTAAAGTAAAAAAAAAAGAAAGTGCTTTGGAAAATCTCTTTGATATTGAATCTCTTTCCCTTGAATATTTGATTATCAGTAAATTTGTTTTCTATACAGAGATATCGATATCGGTATCGGCCATAACAGCAATATTAATATCGTTTATTATCGGTATCGGCCACAATTTTCACATCGGTGCATCACTACTTAAGAGTTCAGGAGTCTGCCCATCTGTGCCAACCATAGCATGTTGAGATCCATTTTGTACTTTATTGTGTACTGTATTTTCTATCGCAGTAAATCTATCCCAAACAATGTTAAAGAAAACAAAAACAACAAGGCATGTGGTTTAAAAGATGGCAAGTAAAATAAAAAGCACATCTGTATGCAATACAGTTTCATTATTGTTCATTATTATCTAGAGCGGCTTACTATAAATAATTTGTGCGACCAATCTTAAGTATATCAAGCGACGAAAATACTTTTTGTGCGCAAAAACAAACAAAAATAATGACTTTATTCCACTATTCATTTGACAACATTTAGGTTTAAAATGTAAGTCACTTCCATTAAAGGAGTAGTTCACTTTCAAATGAAAATTAGCCCATGATTTACTCACCCCCAAGCCATCCTAGCTGTATATGACTTTCTTCTTTTAAACGATTCATTTTCATTTTGAAAGTGAACAACTCCTTTAAGCTTATTTAGTGAACTGTTGCAGAAAATCAGAATAACATTTGCCTGCACCTCGTGTTCACAACACTAGTCTGTGCTGATCAGATCAAGATCATGATGCCCTCCATGATGTCCAAAAAAACCTCAATCACAATAATTACCTATTATTATCTCTGCTTAAAAAAAAAAAACAAATAAAAAGAAACAAACAAAAAAAAAAGTTTTATTCTAGCTTAATGAATGTGGTTAAGTTTCATTAAAAAAGCAACATTTTGAGAAAAAAGCTGAGAAAATCTTCTTTTTCAAAGACTACATCAGGATCGGATTCAGAACAATGATTAAAGTCCCCCTAGTCAATCATTTTATCCCTTAAAACTCTTCTTTGATCACCAAAATGACATATTTCAGCGTAACCTTAAAATAGCTTTAATGTAACTCTAAACCCTTGCATCGTTTAGTATGTACACAGATCCATGTTCAGTAATATGCTAATTAGCCACAATGGCTGAGAAAGAGTTAATTAAAAAAATGTTTTAGTAATATGATTGTGAAACGGATATAAAATAAAACCACTTTTAGAATATCTAATCTGACCCTCTTATTTTAACAATCAATATGAATGTTTTTCAAACCTCTTTACACTGACTATTTATTGACACTAAAGAAAAGAAAACTTCATTTTGTACTAATTTTATGGAAAGTATCCTGTATATTATTTGCTCCTTTAACTATGTTATTTCACCGCTCTTGCAAATTTTCTAACTACATCCACAAAATCTGCTGAACTGCTTGAAGTTTTATAACCTTAATGTTCTTTAGCATCATTAATGAGGAATCAAGAATAAACACGAACCTCTTTGTTCTTCAGTATCTTCATCTTTTATCCTGCAGAGTTCTGGATCACACATGTTCTCGCTGTTTCTCTTCTTCACTTGTAGACTGATGAGAATATTCCAGCATTTATCGGTGAATTGTTATAGAACCTTCACAAGAGGGTATTCCTGTGTAGTAGGAAGAGCAGATCTTATTAAGCAGAAGTTATTAAACTAATCATTTTAATTCACATATTTTAAGCATTTAAATTGTGTGTGTGTGTCCATCTTTCAAAAAGGTAATGTTATTGAATGTATTTTTAAAACAAATATATTCTACATGTTTATATTTTGCCTGTGATGTCTATCAATTTTTAACATTTTTATTCTTACCTTTATCTGCAGTATAGTCATAAGAACAAACAAATATTGAAATAATACTAGTTAAAATAACATTCCAAGTGATCCAACTTCATTTAACTTGTCATTTAGCAGATTTTGTTTGTTGATTTTAAGTGTTTTATTGCTGTTACATGAAACATGTGTCAGAGACTGTAATAGTATTATTTCTAACGATCTTATATTTATAAAATTATTATTAAATTAAAATAAATACAAATGACACCTAAGGTTACAGACCCTATTTCGATTTTCTAATAACTTCAATAGCTAATAGTCCAGTCATTTTAAGCCAAAATGGGGGTCAACCTTGAACAAATGGCAACAGAAGCAAACTCAACTGATTTTGTATCCTCAATATGTCCCGAGTAAGGAAAAAAGAGTCCCGAAGAATCCCATTAGGGGAAAGTTTCGAAAAAGACCCAAATATATCCTATTCATACGCATTCACTATTTTTCTTACGTGAATAGGGTAAAAATTTTAACCTTTTTAGATATCACCATGAACATTACTGAGTTGATTACTTACATCAAGACAAACAAAAAAATGTATTACAAGTTTTTTTTAAATTGTTTGTTAACATGGACAAACGGTGCATAATCGAATTACGTATGCTAATTTGCATAAATAACGTTACAACAACAGATCTAAACATTGGGTACAGCCAGGTGAAAATGTCTTGTTGAATCTTGTTGACATTTTACAGTAAAATACTTAATGTTAAGGTCTGAATGGAACACATTTAGGTTATACCCATGATCAGTAATACATAGAGGCATAGATGGGGTTTGGGGCTGTTTCCGCAGAGATAGCTAAGATCGTTTCCATACAATAATATTATCGCTCCAAACATCGAAAAACTCAAACAAAGAAAAGACAGACACACACACAAAAACCATCCTGATTTTAACACACACTATCGTGTCCTGCTCAATGTCCATTTCCGTCGGCAAACGCCAGAAAAGACGCACATATAGAAAACAATAAATCCCCTCTTTAAAAGGCTTCTTGAGGGTAATTGTGTGCTTTATAGTTATATAAATATACGCTTCACCGTGAACTGCTACACTCACCTCATCAGAAGATTCGACGCTGACAGATGGCGTTAGTAGTTGACGTCTTCTTCTTCTTGTAGGATTCCGGCGGTGTAGACGCTGCTGGGCGTATTACTGCCCTCCACAGGTCAAAGTTTGACCTAAATTCTCACATACAGTCCTGTATCATGCAAGAACTGAATAACTGCCTTGGAGATCAGTTTATGCTCGTCACTGTGACCAAACAAAGAGAAAACGCCTTAACTCCACGTCCTGCAAGTCTAATAAAGAATATATTTCTTTCTGTCCTATACTTTCTGCATTCTAGGAAAACATGCCCTATACTGTCTCAAGACTCCCACATTCACACAAGCCAGAAACATGCTTTCCTACAATGCACAAAGAATAATTCAACCCACAGTGCCCCAACCTCAATCTACACATTTTAACTGAGTCCCTATGGGACAAAATGTTAAATGAACATCTTTTCCTAACTTTAGGTTGTATGGAAAAGTAGTGTCTACTACACTGTTAGAAAAATCTGTAGAAATTACAGTATTACTGGCAACTACTTGCCAGTAACTTACTGTAGATTTAAATTGATGTTATTTATTGGCAACAATTTGTTCAAAATTAAATGAACATTAAACATTAACAAGTCTTTATCTTTACAGAATAAAACTAAAATAACAGCCTCATGCAAAGCATTCTGGGAACCAAAATCTGAAGGAAAAAAAACAGAAAAAGGTTGATGAAGATTTCTGGTTCCCAGAATGCTTTGCAGTAGATTGTTATTTTATAGTTTTATTCTGTAAAGACAAAGACTTGTTAATGTTTAATGTTAATTTAACTTTGAACAAACTGTTGCCAGTAAATAACATACATTTAAATCTACAGTAAGTTACTGGCAAACAGCTGCATAACTACAGCAAATGTTTTACAGTGTACCCCTAATTTCCTTTTCCCACCCTCTCTGCCATTCATTTATTAAGCCCTCTTTAATTTGTTCCCTCAGTTCCACTCTCCCTAATAGACCCCTTCACGGTTGACGTCACAGGAAAATTCTACGTTCGCAGTGCGCATGTCAGGGTCAGAAAGTTCATTCCATCCCATTGAATTGTGTGTTAACCAGAGAATTTCTCGTCAAGAAAAAATGCCTACTTGTTGCGTCGTGGACTGTGAAAATCACACCAGTTGTGGAGTCAAGTTTTTCAGGATTCCTGCAGAATCTCATCCGTTTAAAAAAAAAAAATAGACGACATCTGTTCAGATCTATTTTTTTTTTTTACAGTCTATGGTTCAGATAGATACTGCTATCTGCTAAGTAGCATGACACAGGTCACAATTAATGCCAGATATCGAACTTCACCTAACTATTAAACCAGTCTACAGTTTACAGAAAACATTTGTTTACTTACCATGGGCTTACCGTTGCTGTCACAATAACTGTCATATAACACAATAACACTACAAACACGAGCATCTTTGATCGTAGCATTGTCCCAGTCTGCCTGTTTATTATATAAAAAAATACACATACTTAACAGTGTTAAATTTGAAAAAGTACTGTTCGACAGAACTGCTTGGTTTGTTACCACAGTTATCTTGCGTGGTTCCTCGGCGATGAAGTTCCACATTTGCGGCTATCCAACACGAAAATGCATGCAGCAAATAAGCCGTTCACAATATTTTCTTCAGATAACTCCAAATTTCTCCCATACACTGGACTTGATTTTTGATGACTGTCGACAACTTTACAATCTCCACTAGCTATTCTTCTCTTCAACTCCTCAGCATACATTTCGACGACTGCAAGCAGGCTCTAATAATCGCCATTAGCTAAAACAAGTTTATTATGGTTATGTTCCCGTTCCTGTGATGGCAAAGACAGTGCATACCCTTGACACAACATGCCGGTCTATCAGCCGCACCATTTTTCTGCCCCCATGCTGCGCGCGCACCCAACCTAGGCGTTCGATGTTTACAAACATTGAAGGGGTCTATAATACATGGACATCTACTTCTCTTCCTAAGCTCTCCTTTGCAATTTTATCCACCCGCTCATTCAGTAGTTGACGTCATCACTGCTAGGCGACAACGTATGTTTCTCAAAAACCAAGGTAATTTCCAAGGCTGCATCCTTTGAAGTCTGCGAAGGTCGGACCGATAATGGTTTACTCATATTTAACGGCTCTGGTTTACTCTAGCCTACGAAGGATGAAAGTTAGACGGTCCGTTTCTGTATATGGGCCATTCTACAGATTGGTGCAAACTGCACAACCAAAAAACACATTTTAAAAGCATTTAAGTATTCAAATGTTAGATGTTTACAAAGATCCTTCTATCATCAATTGAATCCCACAATAATATTTAAAATCAGTAAGTTTAATTATATATAAAATCATCATTTATTTGGGTACTTTCAATTGGGAGGTGGCTGTCCCAAACCCTAACCCCTAAATTTCAAATTGTAAAAAATTATATTGAATTATTTTTTATTTTTTTATTTTCATGGTTGTTTTTAAAAAATATCTTGTGGATTTCTTTTAAAAAGTGAAGTAAAAAAAACAAAACATATTTTATATTTAATTTTTAAATCATGAAATATTATGTAAAAAAAAATGTGTCCCGCATTTTCATATCACTACCGAAACAGTGTGTGTTTTAGTCCATTGGCTGAGACTGATTTTAACCACACCCCTACATTTTTGATCAGGAAATATTCCTATGTCCCTCTCTCATAGCCTCCATTTCATTGTAGATGAAGGAATGTCACTACCAAACACCCTTTTCTGCAATTTTAGGGTGTTATTCCATAAAATTATTTTTTTTGTGTGTGTACAATTGCTCAGAACTGTGCTAGTTAAAATTTCACAATTCACAATTTAAACAATTTAAATTAGCTTGCAATGCTCAGAGAGCATTACAGCATATCAGACAATATAATAAACTACTGTGAGTTTATACGAGACAGACACCAGAGGGAGATAGTGCATGGTTGCAAAAAACTAAAAAAAAACTTCAGATGTTGAATAAAATGTGTAAGATGCAAAATGTTGTTATAAATATCCAGAGGACCAAATGTTTGCATGTTCTCAGCAGTGCCACAAGACAAAAACGTTATACCTATGAAAATGTGTTATCACAAAATGTAAGTAATTTTTTTTGTTAGTCAAGAGGCAAAAAAGATAATGATGATGAGCTTGATGTGTCTTATTTCTGGTCTTATTTCTATTTTGTTTTCAAGCAGATATGCACATTGTTTTGCTTTTTTTTATTAATGCACAAAACAAACATGAGATGCTTCATGCACTGTGCAAAACGTGCCGTAGAAATGCTGCATGCGGGTGAAGGGTTGCAGTTGAACCCACGGCCTGCTACGGTTACAGTTCTCAGTGCCAAGTTCCCAAGAGTGAGTGCAAAGCGTCAACTGAGATGCGACAGAATACTAAACAGTTAGGCTTCAGATCCCACAATGTGCTGATTCTTGTCCATTATGCATGTATGGAGACGATTTTGTAAATCATGATTTGATGGACTCATAAATCCAAGACTTCAAGTGTTAGTAGCACTTCCTTGAACATTAACCTCAACAAAACTACTGTTATGATCAACATTAAAAGAAGATTTCTGTCTCTTTGTTGAACAGGAAATAGTGGCCTACCAGAACCCAAAGTGTAAGAAAATTTCTAGATAGTGTGAACGAGTGGGTATAGAAATGAAATGACATTAGCTATTCAATGTACAGCTTACATGTAACTTTTGCGCAATGGTTTGGGATTGTTTATCGGATGCCAGTGGGATTATGTGCTTTATATTGAATGCTGTGCTGATATAATCTATATATCTATTTAAGACTGCTGCCTTACCTTGTCACTAGAACACACACCAATGGACTCTGTGGTTTATGTTCTGCAAATGATAAAAACATTCAGTTGATCAGTTCAGTTGTAAAATCTGAAAATATTTTTTCTTCTTGCTGAGAGAAAAAATGACAGGAAGGAGATGTAGAGGTTAGATAAGAGCAGAAACCACAAAGTAATGCATCTATACAGGGAACACAAGAGCTGATTTTTCTCTGATGCTTATTTAGCTACTGTAAAGACATCTCAAATACTGATAAATCCACACGGAATACGTCAACTATTCAGCTGAACTCATCACTCAAGCTGAGAGGACCAGTGAGGGCCGTGGCGAAGTAACCGAAATCTGGAAATCTGTAAACTGAAATCAAGAACTAGTGTTTTAGATTCTGTATTTCTATACCTTTCACTGAAAAACATTGTGCATTTTTGTTTTTTAAAATGATGGATTATCTACAAATAAAATACGCTATATTTTAATTTAAGGCCAGCATAATGCGACCTTAATCGACTAGCGTTTCCCAAACAGCAACATAGCGTTGTCCCAGATCCGGCCCACATTTGGTACTTGTGGAATCCTTGTGTACCAGATGTGGGCTGGATCTGGGCCCTGTCTGGGTTGCTTTTGTGAAAAATGTAAACAAAAAATATACTAACTTATCACCTTTGACTAGTATCAACTTTATCTATCAATATCATTGTTTGTTTTAAACGTAGGCTTATTACTTTTAATATTTAAAATTTTCACTTGTTTGTGAAAAGCAGAATTGAATTTGTGTTAGTACTTTTTATATTTTCAACGCTCTCAGATGAGAAGTTGTTAATCGGATATGATTAATAAATCTTTTTTATTCTCTTTGTGAATTTGGCTTTCATGTGGTAAGTTTTTTTTAATTATTTATTATGGGCACGTATTTTAGTAGGCATATTTGTCAGAATCTTTTGTTGTAATGTAATTTTCTCAAAAATTTTAACTGTAAATTCTCAGCCAGCATCTTTGTAATACATTGAGTATATATTAAACAAACACTACCAGAGGCTAAAGACAGATTTAAAACCATATACCAATTATTTCTATAATGGCCTCTGCAAATTTTGTGCAATGATCTTTCCACACACTGTAACTATGTCCCGTAATCTATTTCTGTTTTTAAGATTTGGGGCCCTATACCTGGTGCAATGCAGTGGCCAGGCGCGACGCAAGTGTTTTTTTGCTAATTTCAGCCTGACGCAGTTATAATTTTTACGTCCTGCGGCCCTTTGTTTAAATAGCAAATGCATTTGCGCCATGTAAATAGCGAATCTGTCATGGCGCGAGCGCAACTGCCTTTTAAAGGGAATGGGAAATTACAATCTGATTGGTTTATTGCACGTTACGCCCAAAAAACACCCATTACTCATTAAGAGAATAGGGACAACCCTTTTAGATCATGCACCGTGCGCGCAGACCATTTTTCCCGTCGTTAAACTAGCAAAAGTGGATCCATCGTGCGCTTTAGCCCATGCACTTAGTTCGTTAAAATAGGGCCCTAGTGAACCCTATCAGCACACAAATGAAAAAGTAATGACAGATTCAATAAAACAAGAATACATTTTTTTTATAAAAGTACTGTCCACATTAAAACCACAAAGCTTCTGTAAAAAATACATATACTGGTGGGCTTTCTTACACACAGCATCCACATGAGCTTCAAAAGTCAACTTTTCATCTATTACACAGCATAGGCTATGCAGGGGTCTCCAACACGTCGCTTGTGTATGGGATGAGAGTTATGAGACATTATTTAATAAATTTAAGTAATATATTACATGAGTAGCTCTGGGCCACTTTTATTTTTAAAAAGTAGCTCTCAAATGGAAAAAGGTTGGAGACCCCTGGGATATATAGGGACAGTTCTGTGTGAACGCCCACCTTATGGTCCTCTGAGTGTTAACACCTGCCTTCACAAAAAGTTTTATTGTTCTTTAATGCTTTATTATGGTTTCACTTTACATAGAGCAGATGTCTATTGTAACTGTAGGGGAATAACACTGCCCACATCACACCAACTCTTTGTGCGGCCCTATGAAGACAATCTAGCTCATGTCATTAGTGACCCATTGTCCTAGTAAAACTACACCTACTTGTTGCTGAGACGCTGAACAAAACATCCGATCTCAGTTTCCGCTCGGCTGCCAGAAGGTCCGTGTTCTGGAAAAAAAAAATACTTGTGATTAACGAAGGCTTGGATTCAATATCCCAGATTGAACATCTAGTGCATTTATCATAAACCTCTAAAGCAGAAGTAATGGATTTGTAGGTCATGCTGGTCACATGCTTTTTGAGAGTGTTTACAGGATGTGGCTTGTTACAGTTAGTTGTTTACAAGTCAGATCTACCAATATGAAACACAGAAATCAAGAGTTTATCATTTTAAATCTGAACTTTAGGAATAAGTGGCCTTGGCTTACTCTCAAGATAAAAACATCAAAGTAAAAAGCATTTTATCTTCTTTTTTTTGTGTGTGCTATTTTATAAGAAGCTTTAAAGTACTTAATGTGCCATTAGTCAGTAACACCATTAAAGCATCAATAATTTAGATGAAGAGCATCAATGAGCCACAGAAGCAACCGAATCACCCAAAAGTAATGACTGAGGTAGATTCTTTCTTCTGTTTTAGAAAAATATATACAAATCTGCAAATAAATCACATTTAGACGCTAAAACTAAATGTACGCTACTATAAACAATAGTTGCTGACAAATTCATGTATTCAGGTTTCTGACGTCAAAAAATTATTGATTTTTTTGTGATTCAATAAATTGACTTTTTAGGCTTAGGAGAAAGTCTTGAGTGATAAACAGTGTGCTGTATTTCAAGGGGAAAATTGATTTTTCAAGATTTGACCACTTTAATATTTACAATTATTATGTAATATTTACAATTATTATTATTATTAACAAGGGACAATAGGGAACGCTTATTATTTTGGTTCTATTTTGCAGTCTTGCACATGCATTTTTTTAACGCACAGATTGAATGCGAGAAGCTTCAAGCACTGTGACACATTACCAACTCCGCTCAGAATGAGGCATGCTGTGGTGTTTGGTCAGATGTGGTATAGGTGTCTATTATCGGAGATATGAGCAGAAGGTGCTGGAAACACTGCATGTGGGTGAAGGGCTGCAGACAAACTCACGCCCTGCAACTTAAAGAAATAAATGTGTTGCATTACTTCAAGACAACATAATTCATCACATTAACACAGAACAAGCAGTTCAGATCAACTTTTACCAAAAAACATGTATAGATACTGTAAAAATGACTGGCTATAGACTTGAACAGAACAAACATACTCGCGTTACAAAAAATGCAAAGAACTGAGCTGAGAATTGAAAGAAGCGGAAGAAGCTAGAGGTGAGAAAATATAACTGGAGGAAACTCTTACATAAACATGTCATGTAAGTCATGAAAGGCTGCACTGAGGATGATGGCTCACCTTGACCTTATGTTATATTCAGTGAGAACAATGAGTCGACTGAGATTAGACTGAATACAATGAACAAACTCTGAATATCTGTATTACATTTCCTACAATACAACATGCATGTGTGCAGATGCTTTTGTAATTAAGAATTGGCAGACTATAGGAACATTATGGATGGAATTCAAAAGAACATCCTTTTAATGTGTCAATTGAATTTCGTAATAGTGCTCTCCATTATTCCCACATGCACAAACATTCACCACACACACTTCTTTTCAACTTAACTAGATTTCTTTACAGGAAGTAGTGGCCAACCAAAACCCAAAGTGTCAGAAAATCTCTTGATAATGTGAACTAGTGGCTATAGAAGTGAAATGAAATCAAATATTCAATATATAAGTTTATGTAACTTTTGTTCACTGATTTGACATCTTAGATAGCCTATATTGTATTTTTAATGGCTTCTTGTGCTGCAGGATGTGCTAAGCTGTTAAACACCATATTTCTTTGTCATAATCACAACATTTCCTTTGTCCAGATTAAAACACCTGCCAACCCAACCGACTCTGTGATTTATTAGCTAAGCAGCAGCTTTGCCATTTGTTTGATATGCAAATAATAAAAACTGTTGTATTTGGTATATTAGACTGATGTGGGCAGGAACATTTTTTACATTCAGCTGTTAGTTATAGAGCTGTACTCTGAAAGGATTTTTTTTTTTTTTTCTGAGAGGAAAATGACAGGAAGGAGTTGAAGAGCTTTAGAGAAAAGCAACAAACCACAAGTAGAGCAAAGTGAACATAATCATGCAGAAAATCGGCACTATAACACCCTCATAACAGTCCCAACTCACAGTCTTCATCCTGTTTGTGTAGATGAAAGAGATGATTTTCCTCTAATGCTATAGAACTGTAACCGCCTCAAGATTCAAGAACTGAACTGAAGACTATTGGGCAACAATGGGAGTATGGGACGACCGAGGGGCGGGGCGGAGCGGAGCGATGTTTTCTAGACGAAGTAGCCTAGCTGCAATCTGGAAAGCTGAAACTGAAATCATGAAGTAGCGTTTTGGGTTCTGTATTTCTTCTCTATTTGTTTTGTTTTTGTTGCACACACACAAACATTTTTTTTTTTAAAACGGGTTCATGAATCACGAATAGGCCTTTAGGCTATTTTTTAATTACCAGCCGGAGCCCACCCTCATTGTAAAGGTCTTTTGTGTAACTAATCCCGCCTTTAGAAGCGAAAGCGAATTCACATATTTTAGTAGCACTATTAACTAAATGATCTTCGAAATGATCTTTTAGACGTAGGATTAGGCTACTTGAAGTTATACTTCGATATTCATAGATTTGAGAAAACTGGATCGAAATGGTCTTAACGCATTGTTGGATTTCATTACTCAAACGAACGCGCTCTAAAGTTTTTTAGGTTTCTCGGATATGTAGGGAATTGTGAATATGATTCATACGTCATTGTTCTTCTGTCTGTGGATTTGGTTCTCACGTGGTAAGTGTTTTTCATTTTTATTAAATGTGGTTTCACTGTCAAAAATAGCTATTTTATATCTTTCCACACAATGAATTCATTTGGCATTTTCAATATTGGTTAGGGTGGAGGAGGAATTGCGAAATAAGTGGTAAACTGTGAGCTTCCAACCAACAAAAAATCTTCAGGGAAAAAAAGGCATGTACGTGACCTACATGTTTGAATATGTTCAGCCTTTGAACTCAACAACATCTGGAAAACATCCTCTGTGAAAGAGAAAACAACTGACTGCAGTTCAGTTCCAGAAGAAATGATGTTAAAATTATGAACTAACATTTTTTTTTATAATGGGATAATATAATGGGCGTGAGTTTTAGTTAGTGAACTGTGGAAACTGTAGGTTTTTGTAATGTAATTGTCTCTAAAAATATAAACACATTTTTATTAAAGTTTAAAAAATGTTTCTGTTTGTGTTTCAGGTGTGTTTGGTGCTGGTGCAGATGAAGTGAAGTCAGTCTCAGTGATGGAGGGAGATTCTGTCACTCTAAACACTGATGTTAAAGTACAGAGAGATCTGATGGTGTGGGCTTATAGACATGACAGTTCAGAGATGCCTATAGTTAAAATCCATAACCAAATCATTGATATGTTTGACAGTAATGTGACATTTGGAGACAGACTCCAGATGGACAGTCAGACTGGATCTATGACCATCAGAAACACCAGAACCACAGACTCTGGACTTTATAAACTGAGCATCTTCAGCAGAAATATCTCATACAGAAGTTTCAGTGTTACTGTCTATGGTGAGTAAAATTAAGTGTTGATCAAGAAATCAAGATAGTGGGCTGGTGTAGGGGGATTGAGGGTTGGAGATATACAGATGTTTATGTTTTGTGATTGCTGGGATTATTATTAAATGAACATGCTGCTCCTGACCTGAAACATTTTAATGTTTTCCAGCTCCTCTACAGACTCCTGTCATCACCAGTAACTCTTCAAACTGTCCATCATCATCATCTGAACGTTCATCAGAGTCCAGATGTTCACTGGTGTGTTCAGTGTTGAATGTGAGTGATGTGACTCTCTCCTGGTACAAAGGAATCAGTGTATTGTCCAGCATCAGTGTGTCTGATCTCAGCATCAGTCTCTCTCTACCTCTGGAGGTGGAATATCAGGATAAAAACACTTACAGCTGTGTGATCTACAATCCCATCAGAAACCAGACCAAACTTCTGAACATCGCTCACCTCTGTCACACATGTGAAGGTACTTCAGTGCTGATATTATTGATGATTTAATTAATTATTTTAGATTTTGTTTAAAACAGATTTTCAACAGAGACGTATTAATTGAGATGCAAACATTGCAGGACTCATTCATAATTATTACTATTTTCTGTTTGTTCATTACAGAACTCATGCGGCCGTCACATTGGGTGGGAATATCATTTAGTTTAGTGATACTGGCTGTATTAGTTGTGGCGGCAATAATCTTTCTCAGAAGGAAGAGTGAACAACCAACACAAAAGGGCAAGTAATACTTTTTTCATCAAAGATATGAACATTCAGGGTATTAAATTAAGTTGTTCCACAATATCTGTTTTTAAAACACTATTTCAGACTTATTTTGTAGTTTGAAAATGTGATTATTATCATTAAAACAGTCCAGTCTTGTGAGGAAGAGGTACTTTATGCCGAAACAACATTTCGTGCACACTGTGTTCACAGTACGGTAAGACACTGTATGATTGTGTACAGAAACCTCAGCTTTTACCACAGGCGCTAAGAAAAGAGCTGTTTGTGCTTATGTGTCGAAGCAGTCGCTGTGCCATCCTGTGCTGATATTAGCGTTCATACTTTATCCGTGCAAAATATGGCCTAAGACACGTAAGCTATTTTCAAGCGTTTTAATGCGCTCTATTTTGCTTAATGTCTGTTTTTGCTTGCACTTGTCATGCTTAGGTTTCAAATTTACACAGTAGCGTCCTCAAGGCACTGTGCCATATCAGACAACTTTAGAAACTTGCAATTCAACACACAAACATGTGCTCTCATTTCTCAGGCCCAGAAGGGTTTGGGGAGGGTGGAGGTTTTTCAGTTGACTGTATACCAAGATTAAAGAATTACGAACCACCAGTTGACATTTTTGCTGCTCCACCATTGATTAACATTGAACAAAAATAATAATAATGTTGTTAATTAGCCAAAAATTCCCCAAAAAGTAATTTCAATAGCAAAAGCAATACTGAAGGCACCCCATTATGGCAGAAAATATTAGTAAGTCTAGTAAGTGTTTTTGACAATCTAGTAAAATATCATGTTTTGCCGCTATCATGTCCTGTGCTTGTAATTGTTTTGTTTTTTTGTTCAGCCGTTGTCCTTGAGGCGAAGTTGGATTTATAGTTTGTTTATTACTGTGGCCTAGAGAGGTCAATGTGCGGAAACTAAAGAAAACACAAAATTAAGAAAACAACATCACTTTAGCAACACATGTGCTGCAAATACTCACACAACACAACCAAGTACAGAAACACGCTGCAAATACTCACAATGCAACCGAATACAAAAACGCATTTTCAATGTGTTTCAGTATTTGGTTGCGTTGTGAGCATTTACAGCAAATGTGTTTTCAGACTGATGACAAGTTTTCTTAATGTGATGTTTTTTCTATTTGCATGTGGGTTTTTTTCAGTTGCAGCATGTTGAGCTTTACAAGGATTACAAGTACATTAACAGTCTGCTGGTGTGTGTGTGTGTGTGTGTGTATATATATATATATATATATCAGACACACACCAACAGACTGTTAATTATAACTATAAGCTTATAATTAAAATCTTAAAGGGATGGTTCGGAGTAAAATCAACCTAGGGTCATTTGCACCATGACCTCGATCCAACCCCCCGTGTCGAGTGTCGAGGTCACTTCTGTTATTTGGGAAAAGCATGTAAAAGTCCTGGCAGAAAGCGATGCATAAGGATGTAGTGAAACGACGCCCAGTTCCAGGAATGCATTAATATTTTGTTGGTAGTACCAGTTTGCAACAATTATTAGTAAACACTAAGTTGTTAACACTTCGGAAAAAATTATAATATGTCGTTTCACTACATCCTTATGCATCGCTTTCTGCCAGGACTTTTACGTGCTTTTCTCAACTCAGTGAAGTGACGTCGACGTCCGGGTTAGCGGTAGCATTTTACTCTGAACCATCCCTTTGATAAATTATAAAAAAGTGTGTGTGTGATATACAGTATATACACACACAAACACAGTTTTTTGTTTTACATGTTTTAATTTCTATGTTTTGTTTTCTTTCAGAAAGGTAATGGAGAAGACCACATCATATATTCCAGTGTTAATGTAACATGACATGCTCAGTGTATGTCCATGTTAAAAATACTGTATAAAAATACTGACATTTTTTTTTTGTATTTTCTATGACTAATATAACACTGCCATGTCATTTTCAAGTAATTAATTTTAGAGAAAGTCGCTGTGGGCTCAAGTGCATCTTTAGAGACCATAAGGGTAGATTTGCAGAGAGTTGTGAACAGTTGTTCAGATTTATTATATAAAATCCTGAGCTTCAGTGTCATCAGTATTTTATCAGTATTCCAGTATCAGGATTGTCTCTAGCTTGCACTAACATTCCATGTTATAAAATTTCAGTAAATGTATTAATATTCTTTATTCATTGATACATGTTTCTCTGGAATACTTGATTCCGATTGGTCAATTGCCATTTAAATATTTGTGAATAATCACAGCTCAGTGTTTGTCACCCATTTGAATCCTACAGTGATCTTCCATCACGCTCTAACTTGTTCTGCGGCGAGATGTTTAACTGTTAGACACAACATGTTCATACAAGCTCGACTATTATCATATTTATATTTGAGATTTGAACAGTGAGCTGAATGCATACTGTACTTATAAATACACATACACAATCATATTACTCTCATTTAAGTCAGTTGCTGTAGCCGTTCACATCAACCTTAACAAAAACCTTTCAGCTCTTTTAAAAATGGCCTTAACTCTGCATGTGTGTAGAGTTTTTTATATTGATTAAATACAGTATAAGCCTATTATTAGGTTTATATTTTTTTTACATCATTTTGTGTACATTTTTATATACGTTTGTATATTTTATTGTTAGATTTTTTTTTTACCAAATGTTTCATGTATTATGCCTTTACTGTGCCTTTAATTTTAAGACCAGCATTTCTAAGCACAACCTGACATTTTTTACAAGATTTGTGTGAACAGTTTGAATGGATCTACACAACCTGTCCAGGATGTTTTAGTCTGTCACCACTGCCAAGTCAGCATCCGGTTTCTGCTCTTCTGAATCCTGTTCCAGCTGAGAAACTGCCATTGATATGAATGATAATGCTAACAGATAGATTGTGTCTTTTGTTCATTTTATGGAAATCTTCTGTTATTTCTCTACGGTTATTTTTAGTTGTTCAGCTTGTCAGACTGGACATGTTTGTGTAAGCTGAGCTCAGTGCAGGAGTCTTTACACCCTTATTTAAGATGCTTTGAGCTCAGCAGAAAAACAAGTTGTATACCGCAGTGCCTTTTTTTAAAATGTAAAACCTCAACAAGAAAAAGTGTCCTTAATCCCAGTGTTTCCTACTGACATTGACATACTAATGTTATTTTCATTTAAGTCACAGGTACAGCAGTAACACGGCACCCTTAACAAAATACTTTGGTATTTTTTCATAATGTAGTGCTATCTAAAACTGCACTGAACTGTTTTTTAATCTGTATTGCACCAATAAAACTTTCTTAACCCAGTATTTATAAAGAATCTTTTACTTTTTACTGACTTCTGCCCGGACTAATATTCATTAATTATTTGATTAATACATAACTCAATAGTGTGTGTAAACTCTGTTAATTGTATAATGGAGAGAGTTCATGTCTGTGACACTAGAGGGAGCCAGAGCAGAGCTGACAACAGCAACCCTGTGTCCCAACAAAAGTTGAGTCCCAATTAACACACACTATGTACTTGTAATATCCAGCTGTCTAGTGTATGAAATTTATATGTGTTGTCATTTTGACATCCAGTGTCTCCACAGGTGAGTGTATAAAGTGTCTAACTTTCCACACAAATTAACTTTTTTCTTTTGGTTAACTGCATCATCCAGGTATTTGAAGGGCACATTTTCTTTTGTGGAATTTTCAGTTTGAACACTACTTGCACTGTTTGTACTACAAAATGTAATAGAATAGTGCACAAGTACACAAATTGGGATCCAGCAAAAGATTGTATAAGCCTATATAGTAAGATGGTCCACTAATATTATTGGGAGAAAGGGCAATGCACAAAATGGTGAAATTATGCTGCCATTACACTATCAAAAATGTCCTACTTTCCACTTATGAAGTCGTGATTACAAGTGCTTTGTTAATCATATTACAGTCAAAATGATATTTAGCATCCCATTCACAGTCAAAAAAATCACCACACTATCTATCTGACAATTCTGGAATTTCTGTCAAATACAGGCTATTTTGACTGTTTAAAACCTACAGTATGCTCTACTCTGTAAATATGCACTGCTTTAATGACAAGGCGATGAAGCTGTTGTGGAAAAACTAATAAAGAACAGCAGTCACAGCAGCAATCGTCAGTTCTCTCCTCCTCCATGTTTAAATTTTATTGCTCACCCAACTCGGGAACTTGGGTATCAAAATGATCCCCGAGCTTCCCAGTGGTAAATATAACCTGAGGCGGTGTTCATGTCCAATTTTTAACTAGGAAATCGTATTTACGATAATTCTGATAGCACGTGAAGGCAGCATAAGTCCCTTCTAAACATAAGAGCTATGGGTGCTGCAGGGATGATGTATTTTTGTAGGTCAAAACCCAGAAAGAAGTTAGCATTTTAGCACTTCCGGTTCCATCGTCTCGTAGTCAATGGGTTCTTCAACAGAAGAGTCGTGTCGAACACTGAAGCAGAAGAGCCACAGCAGCAGAAGACACCGGTGTGACTCCTGTCAGCTAAAAACATGAAACTGAGACTATTATTCACACAGGTGTATGTAATGGTAGTGTAATGGTGTGGAGGATATTTTCTTGGGCCCATTAGTACTAATTTAGTATTGTTTAAATGTCACAGCCTACATTATGTTGCTGACCAGCATCTCAAATTGATTTCAAATCTGCAGCAACTGCGTGATGCTATCATGTCAATTTGCACCAAAATCTCTGAGGAATGTTTCCAGCACCTTCGATACCATGAAGAATTAAGGCAGTTCTGAAGGCAAAGGGGGTCCACAGCATTACTAGAATGTTTATTTGTAGGCTATAAAAATATTTTTGAACTTGACATGCTTATCACAAAAAATTTGCATTGAAGCAATTGTGCAGAACGCCTCAGCTTCTTTGTGCCTTTACTAGCAGCTCGGAGTCAGAATGATACCTGTCTTCTTCTTCGAGTCCGTTGCAATTTCAGATGTCGTTCTGCCAATATCTGGCGCAGGTCACAGCTGATGGGGTCGGTTCAGCCAGGTCCTGGGGGCTGCACTGGGGGGCGTTTTCACACTCCAGTAGATGAGACATTGTCTGAACTGCTCCACAGCTACATGTGTCATCTGTCTGGTGGTTCCATGTTTTCATAAGTGCTTTGCACCTCCCCTGTTCCACTCGTAGTCTGTTGAGGGTCTTCCAGGTTAGCCATGGGAGGTCGTGCCCGCTGGCAAGACATTCAGTCGGGGTGATTCCTCTCTCCATCCAATCCTGGGCTCGTGTAGTTAGCTGGTTCCAGTCATCTTTCCAAATGTTGGTCCTCGCTATTTTTTTGGTTGTCTGGAGAAGTGGGACTGTCAGCAGGAAACTGGCTCTCGATTTCAAACGGGGTGGGGGTGCAATGTGTCCGTGCAGGGGGTGCCTGGTGTCAAACTCCTGTGTTCTCCGCTCGTCTTGGGCAATGATGGATCGTCTGATGTAAGGGGGGGCAATGCCAGCTAGAGCATAGAGGCACGGGACTGGCGTTGTCTTTATACATCCCGTGATAATGCGGCAGGTGTCGTTGAGGGCTATGTCAATCAGTTTGGTATGGTGGGAGCGGCTCCAGCTTGAGCACGCGTATTCGGCTGTGGAGAAGCACAGGGCTAGGGCAGTTGCACGGATGGTTGATGGATCGGCACCCCATTTTGAGTTTACCAGTTTGCGCAGAATGTTGTTGCGAGTGTTGATCTTGGCTTTGGTATTCTGGAGGTGAGTTTTGAAAGAGAGTGTCCTGTCGAGTGTGACTCCCAGGTACACAGGGTGAGGGTGGTTGGAGAGTTTGTGGCCATCCCATGGGATGCTCAGTTCTTTTTTCGCATCTCGATTTTTGAGATGGAAGCTGCATAGTTGAGTTTTTGATGGGTTCGGTTTCAGGTGGTTGTTTTTGTAGTAGGTTGACATCTCTTGAAGGGCATTTTCCAGGACTGCCTCAATCTTCTGGAAGTTCTCCTGTTGGGTGGTGATGCAGAGATCATCCGCATAAATAAAGCGGCGGCATTGTGAGTGAAGTGGTTGGTCATTAGTGTAGATGTTGAAGAGGAGTGGGGCCAGTACACTGCCTTGTGGTAGGCCGTTCTTTTGGGCTTTCCATTTGCTCTTCTTGTCATTTAATTGGGCAAAGAAGCGCCTGTTGTTGAGGAGGCTTTTGATGATTTGGCACAGGTCGAGGTCACCAGTCATGTCAAAAAGTTTCCTAATCATGGTGCGGTGCTGGACTGTATCGTAGGCAGCAGTAAGATCTATGAAAGCTGCTCCAGTGATGAGTTTACACTCAAAACCATCCTCAATATGTTGGGTGAGGTTCAATAGCTGCCCAGCACAGGAGCGACCAGGACGGAAACCAGCTTGATCTTTAGTAAGCTTGGAGTCTATAACTGGCATAAGGCGTTGGAGTAATAGCCTCTCATAGAGCTTGTAGGTGATGCAGAGGAGTGAAATTGGTCTGTAGCTCTTTGGGGATGATGGGTCCTTTCCAGGTTTGACAATTGCGACTATCTTGGCCTTTCTCCATGCCGGAGGGATTATTTTCTCTGCCATGCATGAGTTCAACATTTCTAGGAGCCAGGTCTTTGCTTTAGGTCCCAGGTGCTGTATCATTTCCGTCAGTACGTCGTCGGTTCCTGCTGCTTTCCCAGGTTTCAGCATGTTCATTGCAGCTTCCAGTTCTTGTGGATCGAATGGCTTGGTAAGTGCTCTGGCTGGTTGTGGGTGGTCCGGTACCGCTGTCCGGCGGTATTCTCCTGTGGGTCTGCGCCGGTTTTGGCTGCGACCGTTTGCCACCAGCTGTGCTGCAACTGCGTTTGCTGTGACTGTTGAGAGCGTGGGTGGTGTGGTATGGTCTTCGCCGAGGCGGCGGATTGTGGCCCATGCCTTCCTGCTGTTGTTGGTCATGTTGGTATTTTCTAACAGCTCCTTCCAGGCTAGCCTTCGATCTTCCCCAACTTTGTTTAGCAGGGTCTCTCCGAGTTCTGTGACGGTGGGGGAGAAGGGGTCCTCATGATATGCCTCGTGGTAGGCTTTCAATAGCTCATTAGATGTTTCTGACAGTCCGGAGATGTACTCGGTCTGGCATCCTCTTGGTATATGTCGCCTGGCTGACCTTTTCAACAAGTCTATGAACATGTTGTAGTTGTTGGGGTGTGATGGAATGCTGGAGATGGAGTTTTCAATCTCCTGTTGGAACGGCAGCCAGTCTGCCCTCCGCAGATTAAACCTTCTGCGGAAGGGGACGGTAGTTGCTTGGAGGACAGATTTGATGGTTATGGTGATTGGCCGGTGTTGCGTGTGGGGGATAGGATCCAAGACAGCTTTCACAACTCTCGATGTTAGTTCACTGCTCACGCAAACAAGATCTGGGTTATATCCTCGTTTCCATCTGGCGCTGTGGAAAGATTTTGACAGTTTAGCGTCATGGATCAGGGTCAGGTGTTTCGACTCAAGCCAGGTTTCGACTTCATCTCCATCTTGATTGTTCACTTCATAACCCCACAGTGTGCTATGAGCATTGAAGTCCCCAATGTTAATGTGGTATTTCCTTTTGCATCTATCTGGCAGTTCAGGGTGGAGGAACGGGCTATGGGGGGGTTTATACACTGATGTGACAGAGACATTCGGGAGGGCAACTGTGATGGTTTCCATTTGCCCTTTGGTGATGTGGGTGCAGACCTCTTCGATCGCAAGGTTTGGTCTGCTGAATACAGCTGACCCATACTGTCTGTGTCGGATCTCAGCCACCAGCTTCATTCCAGGGATGGCTGGTCGGTGTTGTGCAGGGCCGATATGGGTTTCCTGCATGCACACTATGTCGAAGCATCTGACCGTTGTTGCTAGTATGTCTGCCTTGCGTCTGGAGAAACCTTCAATATTAATTGAGGCGATTGACAGTGCAGGCCCCGAGGGGGGCGAGTATCTGTTGCGCTTCGGCATCGTTCATCTGTTAGATTGCTCGGGTTGGTATACAGATATTGGCCTACTGGCAGTAGTAATATCGGATAGAAACTATCAGATTGTACCAGTCAGCGTTTCCCAGGCTGCACCACGGGGAGGTTTCTGTATTAGCAGCCCGAATGATACCTGTGATCAGAAGTCAGAACTATTTAGGTCAGTGTAAGGTATCAAGTGTTTTTGTGTTGTTGTTGGTTGAATGCAGCGGGTGGTTTTTTGGTGAACCTATTATTGGGCACACAAGAGTGCACTTGAGTGTTAGTGTGTTTAAGGTGTATGAGTGGGTGAAGAGATGCTCTTGTGAAACTCCCTTACCAGGCCTCAGCGCTTCACTGGAAACTAATGTTGTCAGAACGTTGTGGGAACTAGAACACACATGAATACTTCAATACAGGTAAAGGTAAAAGATTAGTTTAAACATAGATTGTTTAGTGACATTTACTATGGAACATTTCTCAGTTACGCTTGTGTGGATGACATAATTCCTGCCGAAATGAATATGGCCAAGAACATCAAATATGTGTTTAAGTGAATAAACCGAGTCAAGGTTTTATCCTAGAACATAAAAGTCCCAGTTGAATGATTGCATTTTCTGGTTCTTTATGTTTGTAAAAAGGTGTGAACTCAGGTCAAAGAACACTTAGCCTAGATGTTGTGTCTTAGCTGTGAAGGAAATGGTGGCCTACCAGAACCCAAAGTGTCATAAGAAAAACCCCTCTAGATGTTAACTGATAAGAACAAGGCTGTTACGGTTTCTCAGTGGTCTGGGGTCGTACATTGGCACTGTTTTGAATAGCATGCTACCATTCTACTCTATTTATGCAGTGGTCACTCACACTTTGTTGGCAAAAGAACCTTCGTTTGATCAAGTGTTACCCAGCAGTCTCTGCTGTCCCTCACCCTCATCCCTGTTTGCATATCATAAAGGTTCTTTAACAATAGAGTATTGAAAACACAGCAAATAATCCAATATAATATTAGGCAACTTTTATGTGTGCATGCTTCAAATGTGTTTAAAACCCTTTAAATGATTCAACTCAGCAATAGGATAGTTTAAGATGCAGAATACACAGATGATCAGAATAATGGATACAATTAGATAACCATACACTGATCTGCATTTTTATTTGACAGATATTGTGAAAAAATCATGTTGATTTAATGCGAAATTATTTTACTAAATCATACTAAATCATATATAAATCATATATAAATATAAAAAAGTATTACGCTTTGAAATAACAGAAATAACAGAAATTAGGAGAGAAAAAAATCACACTTAAACTTGATAATAAAGAATTAGTTCTTGATAATAAAGTTCACCAGCACTTTTCTACAACCTTCCTGTTTTTTCCTTTTTTTTAGTTGAGAAATGAGAAATGCAATGTCGAGAGAGAGAGAGAGAGAGAGAGAGAGAGAGAGAGAGAGAGAGAGAGAGAGAGAGATGGTGTGTGCATGTAAATGTAGTGTAAACTCCTAGATCCTGTTTCTGAACGGACTTCTAACCTGGAACTGTATCAGCTTATTATTTCTTGCTTTTAAATGCTTTAAGTTCTTACTATGGATATATATATATTTGTGTTATTGAAAATGTGTCACCTGAGAATGGAAATATTTTTTTCTAAGTGGAGCTCCAGATCATTTTTTTTGTTTTCCTCACGCACTCAGTTTTTCGCGTCATGTTTGCCTGTATGTCGTCGAGTGTTTATTGAGAAGTTCAGAAAAATGATTCACAGCGCATCTTTCTTCTGTCTGTGTTTATTGCTATCGAATGGTAGGCCTACGTTATAAAATATCCTTTGAAATAACACGAAAAAAACAGTGCGATTTAAATCTGCCATGTTGCTTATTTGTTTATTTGTTCAGGGGGAATTCCTAACAGCAGGAGATTAGTTTAAATGCCTTTTTTTTAATGGTGTTAAATATTTAGTGCAATCTTTTTGTCCTAGTTGATCTTCCTCATAAATATTATATTTGATCTTGATCAGGGTTTTTTTCTGTTTCAGGTGTGTTTGGTGATTCAGATGAAGTGAAGTCAGTGTCAGTGACTGAGGAAGATTCTGTCACTCTAAACACTGATGTTCAAGTACAGAGAGATGATCTGATACTGTGGATGTTTGGACCTCAAGACACTCGAATAGCTGAAATCATTAAAAGAGACCAAATAAACTTTGTATCTGTCAGTAATGATGGAAGATTCAGAGACAAACTCCAGATGGACAGTCAAACTGGATCTCTGACCATCAGAAACATCAGATCTGAACACACTGGACTTTATGAACTACAGATCATCAGAAGCAGAGGAACTTCATACAAGAGATTCAGTGTTACTGTCTATGGTGAGTAAATGATTCTCATGATGATTCAGACTGTGATGACACTCAAAAATAAAACTTCTCCTGATTAATCTGGATGTTCATAAGTATATAACTGACAAACGTGTAACCAAAACCCATTATCTACACTTGGTATATACATAAATTGTTGTACTTTCCTGAAGGAAATACCAGTGCTTACAAGGAATCAAAACAATAGTGTTAAAGTTTTAGGAACAATGTTAGAAAAGCTGCAAACCCACATTTAGAGACAATAGAGATTAATATTAAAATAATGTTTAGATGAATAAAAACTGTCATAATGAAGAAATTCCTTGCGAACACTATGCTGACACATTTATTGACCTGCATGTTTGAAAGTCTTACTTACAGTGTCTTAAGATATCATTGATTGTTCCTTAAAAAACATTTTCGTTTTTACATTATATTTTTACAGCTCGTCTGCCCACTCCTGACATCACCAGACACTTTTCATCAGTTCAAAATCCTTCATCATCATCATCATCATCATCATCATCATCAGAGTCCAGATGTTCGCTGGTGTGTTCAGTGTTGAATGTGAGTGATGTGACTCTCTCCTGGTACAAAGGAATCAGTGTATTGTCCAGCATCAGTGTGTCTGATCTCAGCATCAGTCTCTCTCTACCTCTGGAGATTCAGTGTCTGGATGATTCCTACAGCTGTGTCGTGTCTTATTCATTCACCAACCGAACTACACACCTCAACATCACTGATCTCTGTCACACATGTCCAGGTACGTCAGAGTAGTTCAGTAGATTTTGCTGGATGTTAAGGATTTGACAGGCTACAGTAAGGGGAAGTATAATACGCATAGACATATGTTATTAATAGTGTTTATAATGTTAATGTTGTATTTTATTTACGGTCTTTTACACTATTTCTGAATAGGCTAATAATACAATGCGTTTGTTTCCCTCTCAACATGACCGTGCGCTGGGGCTTATTCAGATACAGCACTAGCCTAGAGTACCTTATTGCTTTTTATAAAACTCAAAGCACATCTTTGAGATATAAATTAATACATTTCAGAAGAGTATGTATTTTAATATCTCTGTTGTTCTCTGTTCTCCGGTTGTTAGATAGTCAGTCTGAATGACAGTTCATGCGTTTACGTTAAAATAGGCCTATTATATAGCCTAGTCAATGCATTATTCTTTTCTTTGTGTATTAGTGTTAAAAATATTTAATTTACAACTAATTATATTGATTTATATCTTCATTTATTATTAAAAAAATAAAATAATTACTGGGTGAGGCGACCATGGTAGCCGTCACAGCCGTCATTTACCCTGCATACCCAGCTGATGCAAAGCGTAGGTGAATTTATATCTACACAGAAGAAAGCCCTGTCTAGTCTATTCCCCAGTACGGGTTGTGTCGAACCATTCGTTAGTCTGGTTTTTTGATGAAAAAAAGATTAAATGTAGCCTAGTTGCAATAAACGCGTTAAGAATCTGCACAACGGAGGACTCTTATTCTGCAGTGCAGAACTGAGGAAAAACATTCTCTGGGAAAATCTTCGGCTGACAAATCAGAGGAAAGGGGCGTTTCATTCCCGCCCATGTGTAGAAATCGAATATTCAAGCTGTTTATTATTTTTTCTACCTCAGAACGAAAAACGAAAAATCAAGCTGAATTCTTGTTTTTCGTTTTTTTGGAAAAAATGAAAAATCGAAAAAGGAACTGTTTTCTCATTTTTATACTTTCAATATTAAATAAAAAACGACTGAACGAATGATACACGGATTCATAATCAGTGCTCAGTGCTTCCTTTGTTAGCGCATATGGATCCACACCATTTATGACTGAAATTTTCGCATTGTACCTCTCTCTGTCTTGTGTTAATAGAGTCTCTTTATAATCCCTGTCACTTTGTCTCTTCATGATTTTCGTAACATTATAAATGGAAAGAAATATTCGAAATTTGCTTGTAAAACTCATAGACAGTATGGTAAAACATTGTAAACACAGCAGCTTTTGCCCTCAAAGATGGCGTCTCCGGGGAGGTCACGTGACAACCACTTACTGATACTCCACCATGGAAAGTCCCGGAACCACTTGTAGATTTGAGTTTACTAGACAAGCCCAAAGAAGAGTACATTGGAAATGAGGTTAATGCTTTTTTAAATAACACATTTTATTCAGTATTACAAATATTTGCAGATGGTTCTAAGGAACCTATCAGTCAAAAGGTTGGATTAGGTGTATATATTCCACAATTTAAAAAACAGATTAGTTTGAGGTTGACTGATGAGATGTCTGTGTACACTGCAGAGTTAACAGCTATAATAATAGGACTACAGTGGGTCGAACAAGTCAGACCAAATAAAGTGGTAATATGTTCAGATTCTTCTTCAGCTTTAATTAGTATAGTACATGCAAGATCAGACAGAGATGATTTATTAATGGAAGTATATTTATCACTATACAGACTGAAAGAGGCTGGAATAGTAGTGTATTTCTGTTGGGTACCAGCACATGTTGGGGTATCTGGTAATGAAGTTGCTGATAAACTAGCAAAAAAAGCACTAGACAAGAGGGAGGTGGATGTTAAAGTACCTATGGGGAAAAAGGAGGCAAAATCGATTTTAAAGAGAAAGTTAATGAATAAGTGGCAAATTAGATGGGACAGTAGTAGCACAGGGAGATGGTGTTATGGTATCACACAGACAGTAGGGAGGATAAATTGCCAGGGAAGAAATAGGAAAGAAGAAGTATTGCTGGCTAGGTTAAGACTGGGACATACAGGGTTAAATTCAACACTGGCAATGGGGTTACATGAAAATGGATTATGTGATGTGTGTGGTATGTCTGAAAATGTATGTCATGTATTATTTATTTGTAGTAAGTATAATATTTTCCGGGATGTATTATTCAGTCATCTGAAGAATGGAAAGGATAGAATGAAGAATGAGGATATTTTAGGAAAAGGTTTAATGGATAGACAGATATATAGAGCACTAATTACGTTTTTATATGATTCAGGTTTGGGATTTAGAATATGAAATGCTTGAAATGTTGAACCTGCCATGGGGGCTGAGTGTGGACGGAGGAGCTGAACACGCAGCGCCGGATGAAGCTCAGTGAAACCTCTATTGCAGGTATGATAAATAATGATGATGTGTGTGGGATGATAGAGTAGGGTTCAACAAGGAAATATAGTTAATGGTCCATTTGTGAAAGAAGGAAGAGGAAATAGTTTTAAACTTCAGACTTATCACCCAAGGTTAATTTGCCATCCAGCACAGCACAGTAGGTGGCGGTAATGCTCCTTTGGAGTTAATTGCCATTAAACAAGAAGAAGAAGAAGGTCACGTGACATTAATTGGCCTGTGGGAACTATGTATATCGTCTTTGTATTGTTGATTTGATATTATATTTAATATTACAAATTTGCATCAATCTCTTGTTTTTTTATGTCTAAAACATTTTTTTCTGTGTTTGAAATTCTCAGCCAGCATCTTTATAACATTATGTTTGTATTAAACAAACACCACCAGAGGTTACAGACCGATTTAAAACACCAATTATTTCTATAATGGGCCTCTGCGATTTTTTTGCAATGATCAAAGACACACATCTAGTGCATATTTATTTAGAAAAACATTTAAAAACCCACATGGTAAGGTAATGTTTACTTTATTATCCCCAATATGTTTCACAGCCAGCAGTAAACCATTCAATCAACAAAACAAGCACAACAACACACAAGGAAAAGAGGAGGAAAAAATGTCTTCCATAAATAATTTACCTATAATAATTTAAAAAACCATGACAGCTGGTTCAAAATAATTTTTTTATCTATTAGTCCAACAAAATAGCACATAATATCTATGAGTAGAAGGAAGCCACTTATCGGTGACACATTGCACCAGTAAAACTGCAGCTGCTTGTTGAAATACAGTGTGCTGAAAATAAGCAAACAAAATGGTATAAATCAATAAATATAAAAGAAAACTATTCATTTAAACATCTAGAGGATTGAATGGTTGCATGTTCTCAGTGTTAATCTTTTATAGTGAAATATTACAACAAAACGCTTATTATTTAGGTACTTATTTCTATTTTGCAGTCTTGCACTATAGTATTTTTTTTAACACACAGATTGAATGCGAGAAGCTTCATGCACTGTGACACATTACCTGCTCCGCTCAGAATGAGGCGTGCTGTGGTGTTTGGTCAGATGTGGTATAGGTGTCTATTATCGGAGATATGAGCAGAAGGTGCTGGAAACACTGCATGTGGGTGAAGGGCTGCAGACAAACTCACGCCCTGCAACTTAAAGAAATAAATGTGTTGCATTACTTCAAGACAACATAACTCATCATATGTAGGCCTATACATTAAAAGAGAACAAATAAGCGGAAGAAGCTAGAAGTGAGAAAATATAACTAGAGGAAACTCTTACATAAACATGGAAGTCATGAAAGGCTGCATTGAGGATGATGGCTGGCCTTGTTACATTCTGTGAGAACAATGAGTCATCAACAACAACATTTATTTATAAAGCACATTTAAACACAATATAGATTGATCAAAAGTGCTGTACATAGTACAAAGCAGGTCTACACTATATATAAAATATATATTAAAAAAACAACAATTATAGGTTCCCAAAAGCTAAAGAATAAAAATGCGTTTTAATAGAGGATTTAAAAATGTCCATTGAAGGAGCAGACCTCACATGATAAGGGAGACCATTCCAAAGCATGGGCCCAGCCACAGAAAAGGCCCGATCACCCTTTGATTTGTAGCGACACAGAGACACATTTAAGAGGAAGTGATTGGAAGATCTACAGTAAGTGCCCTAGCAGGACAGCATGGCACAATAAGATCACTAATGTACCTTGGTGCACGGCCAGACAACGCCTTATATACGAACAGAAGGATCTTGAAATCAACTCTGAATTTAATGGGAAGCCAGTGAAGGGATGCTAAAACAGGGGAAATATGATCCCTCTTTTTAGACCCATGTCAAAAGTCTTGCAGCCGCATTCTGAACAATTTGCAATCGAGAGAGTGAAGGGAGACCAGAAAATTGACTGAGATTAGACTGAATACAATGAACAAACTCTGAATATTTGTATTACATTTCCTACAATACAACATGCATGTGTGCAGATGCTTTTGTAAATAAGAATTGGCAGACTATAGGAACATTATGGATGGTATTCAAAACAACATCCTTTTAATGTGTCATTTGAATTTCGGAATAGTGCTCTCCATTATACACACATGCACAAACATTCACCACACACACTTCTTTTCAACTTAACTAGATTTCTGTACAGGAAGTAGTGGCCAACCAAAACCCAAAGTGTCAGAAAATCGGGGCGGGGCGATGTCTTCCTGACTAAGTAACTGAAATCTGGAAGGCTGAAATTGAAATCATGAAGTTGCGTTTGGGGTTCTGTATGTCTTCTCTTTTTTCCCCGCAAAAAAAAATTACTGATAAATAAAAATACGAATAACTTATTTGAAAGGATCTTAGACGTAGGATTAGGCTACTTGAAGATTTACTTACATAGATTTGAGAAAAGCGGATAGAAATTGTCTTAACGCATTGTTGGATTTCATCAATCAAACAAACTCGTTCTAAATTTTTGGTTAATTTTTTTTAACGTTTTTTGGGTGGCTCAGATATAGGGAATTGTGAATATGATTCATAAAGAATTTTTCTTCTGTCTGTGGATTTGGTTCTCACATGGTAAGTGTTTTCATTTTTATTAAATGTGGTTCACTCCCAAAATGTGCTATTTTATACCTTTTCAAACAGTGAATGCATTGTATTTTGGCATTTTCAATATTAGTAAGGGTGGATGAGGAATTGCGAAACATGTGGTAAACTGAAAATCCAACCAACAAAAAGACTTCAGGGGGAAAAAAGGCATGTTCGTGTCGACAGGCAGATCCAGGTAGAGTTAAGAGAAATGCCCTCAGACCTGAGAAAAGATAAACTTATGCTTACGTGTTATCTACGTAGATGTGGTAATAAAAACCCTATAGTGTCATTAAAGAATGTTGGGAATATAATTATTTTCAAGGTAATGGATTTGGATGGGTAATGTTTTAGAAAGATTTGTAAAGGCTAAAGCAGAGGAATTAAGATTAGAGAATTTCCGTTTTAACTCCCCTACCCCTATTAGTAGTATCCCTATATGGATGTTTCCAAAAACTGAGGTAGATTTAAACATAATGAAATTAAAGAAAGAATGGGAAGAGTGAGAGAAATGACATATGGCAAGTCCTAAGCAGTACATAAGAAGTGAATATTTTAATAATTTACATATTTATACATATCAATCCAAAGACGAAGAAGATAGGGTAGGCATAGGCATATACATACCAACACTAAATGTAAGTGTTGGGAAAAGATTATCCAAACAGTTGTCAGTTTACACGGCAGAGATGATGGCCATTATTGTAGGGTTACAGTGGGTGGTGGAAGTAAAACCAGATAGAGTGGTTTGTTGTGTTGACTCTATAGCAGCCCTATACAGTATTCAAAATATGAAATCTAACAGAGAAAATTTAATGTTAGAAATTCATCAAAGTTTATTTAGATTGCGAAAGCTGGCAGGATAGGTGGGACATGGACAATACTGGAAGGAAATATTTTGGTATGCAGAAATCTCTCAATACACAGGGTGTGATCAGAAGGAACAGAAGGGAGCAGATAGTTTTAACCAGACTGAGGTTTGTATTTAACCAGACAGGGTTAAATAAAACATTGGCTATGTTAGGTAAAAGTCAATTAGATTAATTTTTGGAGTGCAAAATTACAGAAAATGCAGAGCAAATACTGTTACATTGTAAGAAATATAGAGAAGAGATGATTAAAAAAAAAGGCAAGAAGAAAATGAAAGGGTGTATTGGGAACAACAGGAGAAGGGGTAGAGGACACACAGAATGAATATTGTGGAATAAAGAGTATAGGGGTATGTTTTAAGATCTAGGGATATAAATATATATGTAATATTAAAAAAAGTTATATAGGAAAGTTTTTTTTTTTTTTTTTTTAAGTAAAGTAGATCATTGAATCATTACCCATATTGCATACTCCGGTACAGTAGGTGGCGGCATGCACCTGTTAAGTCGTGGATGCAATCCGCCATAAAACTAAAAGAAGAAGAAGACATGTTTGAATATGTTCATCCTTTGAACTCAACAACATCTGGAAAACATCCTCTGTGAAAAAGTAAACAACTGACTGCAGTTCAGTTCCAGAAGAAATGTTGTTTTTTAACAAACATGTTTTTTATAATGGCATATTATTTTGGGCATGTGTTTGAGTTAGTGAACTGTGGAAACTGTAGGTTTTTGCCATGTAATTTTCTCTAAATGTGCAAAAATAAAGTGTTATTAAAAATTAAAAAAGTGTTTCTTTGTGTTTCAGGTGTGTTTGGTGTTGGTACAGATGAAGTGAAGTCAGTCTCAGTGACTGAGGGAGATTCTGTCACTCTAAACACTGATATTAAAGTACAGAGAGATCTGATGGTGTGGGCTTATAGACATGACAGTTCAGAGATGCCTATAGTTAAAATCCATAACCAAATCATTGATATGTTTGACAGTAATGTGACATTTGGAGACAGACTCCAGATGGACAGTCAAACTGGATCTATGACCATCAGAAACATCAGAACCACAGACTCTGGACTTTATAAACTGAGCATCTTCAGCAGAAGTATCACAAACAAATGTTTCAGTGTTACTGTCTATGGTGAGTAAAATTAAGTATTGATCAAGAAATCAAGATAGTGGGCTGGTGTAGGGGGATTGAGGGTTGGAGATATACAGATGTTTATGTTTCGTGATTGCTGGGATTATTATTAAATGAACATGCTGCTCCTGACCTGAAACATTTCCATGTTTTCCAGCTCCTCTACAGACTCCTGTCATCACCAGTAACTTTTCAAACTGTTCATCATCTGAACGTTCATCAGAGTCCAGATGTTCACTGGTGTGTTCAGTGTTGAATGTGAGTGATGTGACTCTCTCCTGGTACAAAGGAATCAGTGTATTGTCCAGCATCAGTGTGTCTGATCTCAGCATCAGTCTCTCTCTACCTCTGGAGGTGGAATATCAGGATAAAAACACTTACAGCTGTGTGATCAACAATCCCATCAGAAACCAGACCACACATCTGGATATCAGTCGACTCTGTCACACATGTGAAGGTACTTCAGTGCTGATATTATTGATGATTTAATTAATGATTTTAGATTTTGTTTCAATTGAGATGCAAACATTGCAGGACTCATTCATAATTATTACTATTTTCTGTTTGTTCATTACAGAACTCATGCAGCCGTCAAATTGGGTGGGAATATCGGTTAGTTTAGTGATGCCGGCTGTATTAGTTGTGACGGCAATAATCTTTCTCAGAAGGAAGATTAAACGAGCAACACAAGAGGGCAAGTAATACTTCTACTACTACATAGCAACTTACTCTCTGAACTTAACCTTCTCCAGAGCAGGTTCTGTTTCAGGGTTAGTTTATTTCAGAGGTATTCAGCACTTGATGAGGCTCCAGTGAGCATCACAGATTTCACACAGTACTATATGATATCGTTATATATTATAACATAACATAAAGCAACCTAATTTTTCAGAATAAAAGATAAGATTTAAAATATAGCAAAGCCGCCCACTAGGTGAAAATATGCACGAAGAATGTAAATTGCCATTAAACAAAAGAAGAAGTAAGTAGTGGCGCTATTCTTCTTAGCATCCATTTCCATGGTGACTCCTGGATTCGGATCTTGCCACTCGGTTGATAATATCTTTGTGTGGTCACCGTTAACTCTTTAGCTTCATACTCCGGGTTGAGTGAACTTACTCCAGACCACGGTTTTGGACCTGCATACCTCAAGTATGCAAGGTTTAGGTTAATCAACCGAGAGTTAGGATATATTTGATGGTAAGCTAACCTTACTGTCTGGAATAACCCCCAGGATGGTCATATAAAACTGATGCTAAATACAAAAAAGTATCTCACACTGATCCACATGTGTTTGTGTTTGTAGATCTGACAACCACAGAGTCTGAATACACACAGATCATCTGCTGTCTTCAGATGGGAGATCTGCCACAGGTCAGTAAAGAAATCATTGTAAATGTGACAGACATTAATCTCACATTGATGCTGAATAAGACCTGTTACACTTCCAAACCCAGTTATCTTATAGAGGGTGAGAAAAAAATAGTTTTGTTGTTTGTCTTAATCTCAGTCTATTACAAAAGGAGTGTTTACACAGACATTTAAATGTTTCAATTTTGGAGAGGCAAAACATATTGAATAATTGGTCTTCTTAACCATTAAGCAACATTAAAAAAAACATTAGAGAACATTAGAGGTCATGCTTGATGATTTTGGTCCACTGAGAAGAACTCATACGTCTCATATGAGTCATTTGTTAGGTAATCAGATGGTTGTTCAGGAATGGTGCACCGTTGAATAATTGTTGCTGCAAAATTGTTGCCATTTTAGTACGGTGTTCTGACATTTGCATGAACGAAGAACCGCTAAAAAACCACTCGTCATTAGGCTCAAGGATATTTTGTTTAACAGAAACAGTTCTATTGCCAATTCAATAGTGTTTTAGTTATAGATCAGATTACTTATTAATTTGTGAAATTAATGTTTCTCTCCATCTCTAGAAACCATTGGATGTGGGCACAAAGACAGCTGTGAACTATCAACACATGGTGAAACTCAAAAAGCAGATGTCAAGAGAATATCACTTAGATCCAGAGTTCTCGTAGGAGTCACTGAATTAAATTGTGATTTAGATTTGATATTATATTTAATATTGCCAATTTTTGTTTTAAATGATTATTTAATGATTTTTTGTGTATTTTTGTATTTCCTGGAATGATTTACACCAATCTCCTGTTTTCTATATTTTGAAATCTAATAAAACGTATTTAATTCCCTTTGTTTAAAATCTCTGTGTTTGAAATTCTCAGCCAGCATCTTTGTAATACATTTATTTTAAATTAAACAAACATCACCAGAGGTTACAGACAGATTTAAAACCAATTATTTCCATAATGGGCCTCTGCAAATTCCTGCAATGATCAAAGACATTCATTAGTGCAAAATTACATAGAAAATTAAAAACCCACATATGGAAACAAGTTCTGTGTAAACGCCCCCTAATGGTCCTCTGAGTGTTAACACCTGCCTTCACAAAAAAAGTTGTATTGTTCTTGATGTAGGACTGCATCAAGTACTTTCAAGTACTTTACAGTTCCCACTGGATTTCATCCTCTGAATTTAAGCTTAATAAAGTCTGAACCTCGTCGTCGGTCCATCGGTCGTATTTTCCATTGTTTCCACAACTCCATTGTTGATTCGAATAGCAGACGACTGTTACTTCAAGCACTGCAACAGATGGTGGTTGAATAAAATTCTGTGTGGAGTCAACCAATCAAAATGCGGCATGAACTCAACCAATCAGCATGTTCTGTGCCCAAGTCCCACCCCTGAAAGTTCCTGAACTTTGAAAAAGTACTACCTTGCGAACAGGGACTTTCGGAGGGGGAAATATTTACCCAAAGTCACAAGTCTTCCCCAAAGAGTTTGGAAACATTTAAAAGCATATGAATGTTGTTCCTGCAAGAAAAACAAATGTTAGTTGATTAATTAAAGTTGATTAATTAAAAAATCCATCACATGCTTTAGTATGGTTTCACTTTATATAGTCCAGATGTTTTTCGTAGGCAAATAACACTCCCCACATCACACCATCTCTTTGTGCGGCCCTATGAAGACAATCCAGCACAGATGTCATCAGTGACCCATTGCACCAGTAAAACTGCAGCTGCTTGTTGCTGAGACGCTGAACAAAACATCAGATCTCAGTTTCCACTCGGCTGCCTGAAGGTCGACGAGCTGACATTTGTTCTGAAAAAAACAACAACAAAAAAAAAAAACGTGTGATTAATGAAGTCTTATACATCTGAAGCAGCAGAAATAATGGTCATGCTGTCATTTATTGGTCACATGCTTCTCGAGAGTGTTTAGAGAATGTGGCTTGTTACAGTTAGTCTGTTACAAGCAGTGTTGGGGAAAGTAACTTGCATTAAAATATTGCATTACTCCCAAAAAAAGTAATTAATTGTGTTACTTAGTTACTTTTTATGAAAAGTAATGTGTTACATTACTTTTACATTACTTTTTCTTGCTTGCTTTTTAATAACAACAAAAAAGTTATATTTTTAGGCAAATGTTAAGGTCCTTAATAAGTGAGATTAAAGACATAAAGTATATTTTTGTAATTTAATAGTTAAAGTTTTGCGTAAAATTCAGAGATTGCATTTTACTGTTTTTATTCATTTTGAGGAATACTGAATGTTTTCGTGCAAATGAGATGATTAAATGCATGTTCACATTTAGTCTAGAACTATTAACCATCATGTTTACACAGTGCTCACACACAACACCTCCTTTATTTCTCTCAACATGGGGACAGCAGAGCTGTCAGTCAATAAATGTAAAAAAGTAACTAGCATTACTTATTTGAAAAAGTAACTTAGATATTTTGTTGTAAATTGAAAAAAATTCTGTTACTTTACTAGTTACTTGAAAAAGTAATCTGATTACAAGTTCTGCCAGGAAGACTCAATCATTTGCGTCACTTATTACCTTCTCATTTATCCAATCATGTTCTAATACTAGAAGTATATAGGACCCGTATTTACACTTGTCTGAGTTCGCAGATGCTGAACGCTTCACTCAGTTGCTCACGTTCAGTTGCCGACCGAATATGTCTCTGGACTCGCACAATCTTTGTGATTATTCTGATTCTGACGATGAAATCGTCCTGCCATCTCCTATTACCGCTCACCGAAGTTCGCGCATCCAGTGCTGGACTTCTCCATGGTCGCAGTGGTCTTCTGAAAGTATGACTAAAGTTCTCGAAGACGCCGGCATACCAATTAGCCAAGGTCTCTCAAGAGAAGATCTACTTTCTCTTGCCCATAACACGCTGGGTAATCCTCCTGTTTCTATCCATATGACTGCAAATGTATCGACATCCACAATTCAGACAAAACAAACCGGAAGGAAAAGAACGGCTAAATCTTCTTCACCCATTCCTGCAAAAAGAACATCACAGCCTGCCAGGGCACCATCTTCACCTCAAATCCTTTGCCAGTTCTCACTCCAGCGCTGATCCGGTATTACACTCTTCAGTTATTCCACAGTCTCGTCCTGCTCCTTTTAGAATAGAATAGAATAGAATAGAATGAGGCATTTATATAGCGCTTTCATATGTACTACTGTACACCCAAAGCGCTTTACAATCATATCAAGGGATCTCTCCTCAACCACCACCAGTGTGCAGCATCCACTTGGATGATGTGACGGCAGCCACAGTACAACGGCGCCAGTGCGCTCACCACACACCAGCTATAGGTGGAGAGAGGAGAGAGAGTGACAGAGCCAATTCAATGTAAGGGGATTATTAGGAGCCCATGATTGGTAAGGGCCAATGGGTGGAATGTGGCCAGGACACCGGGGTTACACCCCTACTCTTTGCGAGAAATGCCATGTGATTTTTAATGACCACAGAGAGTCAGGACCTCGGTTTTACGTCTCATCCGAAGGACGGATTATGCTTTTGGATTATGCAACGCCCAGAGCGTGCCTTCGACTTCAGCTACCTTTCCTGCTTCTTTGCTTACTATCCAGACGCCATTTCAAAATCTCTCCGCTCCACCGGCTTCTTCAAATTTCAACCTCTCCACAGCAGCTCCAGCACAAGTGTTCGGTAGGCGTTTCGTTCCACCAGCCGCTGCAACAGTGTCTAACCATCTAAGAGCCAATATCATCCAAGGTAAGGACATTAACCTTGCTACTTTACTGCTTCCTTCGCCTGCTGCTGACAGGAAAATGGTAGACTGTGGTGACGTGGCAGTACTTCTAAAAACTTCCGACCCCCGTTTAAATTCGTGATTGCCTTCAGTATTTACAGAGACATTTTGTGTCAAGTTTACCCCGACAGAAGGGAAGAGCTAGATCTTTATCTAGCTATGATGGCGGACTTCAGTCAAAGATATGGGGGTACTCTATTTTATGAATACCACAAGTCCTTTTCAGCCAAATCTGCCTCCTTTATCTCACTTTTTAATTCAAGGCTACACTGGTCAGTTACTGACACCGAACTGCTCATCCGCCTTTTCGGAGGCCAAAAAAGCTTAGCTTGTGCCATTTGCAGCGCTCATGGTCACAAGGCTTCATTTTGCCCTAAAGCTTTCGCTAGCAATAATCCAGCCGCTGTCCACGGTCCTGAAAATGTAAAACTTTCTTCAAACTCCAGAGGTCGCTCAACTGTGGCTGAATTCAATGGCATACCTTTTTGCATTCAATTTAATGAGGCCGTTTGTTCTTTTCCTAATTGCAAATTTGCTCATATTTGTAGTGTCTGCAAGGATCCACACCCGAAATCTGTTTGTCCACGCCGGTACAAACCTGCACCCCGAGGGAAAGCCCCAATTTGGAAAAAATTCTGAATAAACACCCATCTACTCCTATCAATATTCCTAATCTTTCAAGCTACCTCTCTTCTCACCCCGATCCATTATTTGGTGATTATTTAATCACCGGTTTGTCCCAAGGGTTTCGGCTGGGTATCCTTTCTGATCTTTCTGCCTCTTTTGTTGCCAAAAATTTGCAATCTGCCAGAAACGAACCTGATGTGGTTTCAGCTCTTCTAGACAAAGAGGTTAATAAAGGATATGTTATTGACCCTTTCACTTCTCCTCCTTTTTCTCCTTTTCGGATTAATTCCATAGGCGTTGCAACTCGCAAATATTCTGGTAAAAAACGTCTAATCTTCAACATGTCTTCTCCACATTCCTCCAACATAGCTAGCGTTAATGAATGCATTCCCTTAACACCCTTTTCTCTTCATTACGCTACGGTAGACAACGCTATCCAGTTAATCAAATTAGCTGGTTGAGGCGCCTGGTTAGCCAAAGCTGACATTACCGACGTTTTAAAAACTATGCCAATTCACCCCTCTGACTGGCCGTATTTCGGAGTTAAATGGAATTCAAAATTCTACTTCGCTTGAGGCTCACTTTCGGTTGTAGAAGTAGCCTGCATATCTTTAACAGTCTCTCTGAAGCTCTGTGTTGGATTCTGCTGAACGTCTGTAAGCTTCCTTTCGTTTTGCATTTACTAGATGATTTTTTTTTTTGCTAGTCGACTTTCCATCTTCACAATCTTCCATCCTCAGCATTCTTCCCCTCTCTGTCGAAAAACATTGGGCCCTTCTACTTCGTTAGAATTCTTAGGCATTTCTCTTGACACAGTCAAAATGCAAGCTTCCCTTCCACAAGAGAAACTTCTAAGGATCAGGTCGTTTCTGGAATCTTTTTCCTCTCTACGCAGCGTCTCGAAACGAGATATGCTCTCTCTGCTCGGTCACCTCAATTTTGCTATGAGCATCATACCACAAGGCAGAACCTTTATTTCTCAGCTGTTAACTATGGCTCATTCCGTCCCAAAATTAAGTGAACCGATCCAGATAGATGATGGATGTTTGTCCGATATCAAATTTTGGACTCAGTTGCTTAATGATTGGAACGGCATTTCTTTCTTTTACAATGATGCTTTTGAATCTTCTGCAGACCTACATCTGTTTACTGATGCCACCCCATCTAGTGGCTTCGGTGTTTTTTTTTCAAGGGCAATGGTTTGCAGAGAAATGGCCAAAGATTTTCCTAAGACAAAATCAGGCTCCGTGCCCTCTGCGCTCTACGAGATGTATCCTTTAGTTTTAGCCAGCGTAATCTGGGGTTCAGCATGGTCAAGGAAACACATTTTGTTGTTTTGCGATAATGAAGCCACTGTTGCCATAATCAATAAAGGCAGGTCATCGTGCCAAACGATCATGCCTTTTTTGAGACGCTTAATCTGGCAATCAGTCACTTACAGTTTCATTATTAAAGCTGCTCATATACCCGGGCACTGCAACGTTATTGCTGATGTGCTTTCCCGCTTTCGTTTCAGACGTTCAGACGGCTTTGCCCTTCAGCCAATACGGAACCAACACCCTGCCCTCCCCGATCAGCAACTATGTTAAATTAGACGATTTGCAAAGATCAGCTAGACATTACATGTATAAAGGAGTTGCTCCTTCCACTTTCAAAGCTTACACTTCCGCTTGGTCTTCTTTTTTAATGTTTTGCTTTTCCTTTCAGATTCCTTTATTTCCTATCCTGGTTACGACTGTTTGCTCTTTTCTTGTTTTTAATTTTGAAAATCGCAATTAAAAAATTTCCTCCATTCGCAGATTGCTCGCCGGCATTCAATTTTATGCAAAATATTTTAATCCCGATTTTCCAAGTCTCTTCACTGCTTCTTCTGTTTGATTACTGCTCAAAGGCATAGCTAAATCCTCTACGAATTCCCCCGATAAAAGCACGTAAATTCACCCTTTTTCTCTGCCTTTATTGCAAAGATTAATCCTTTCCCTTCGCAATGGCCTTTTTTCCACATACTCTAATATTCTGCTAGAAGCGGTGTTTTTAACTGCTTTCTACGGATTTATTATTTTTTTTCACTTCAGCATCTAAACAATTTGATCCCGTTCGCGGTCTTTCTATCTGCGACTTACACTTCTCACCTAACTTCTTTACACTTTTTCTCAAGCACTCTAAAAATGACTCTCTAGGTTCTGGTGTCTCAATAACAATTTGTAAAATTAGCAATCATTTTTGCCCCTTCTCATCTATGATAGGATTCCTTAAAATCCGCCCCAGATCCTCAGATCACTCACCCCTATTCTCACTTTCTAACGGAGCACCTCTTTCCAAAACCTGGTTCAGATCTCATCTAGTTTCTGTCTTAAAAAACTGTAGTCTATCCCCTTCACTGTGTACTGGACACTCATTCAGGATTGGAGCAGCTACTACAGCAGCCAAACGTGGCGTTCCTACAGCAGCTATCAAGATCCTGGGAAGATGGTCTTCTTCTACATTCGAGTCTTATATATGACCTGATCTAAAGATCATCCTTGAAGCTCAGCAAGCTCTGCAGTAACAAATCAGGTAAATCCCTATGCAACTACTGGTGATGGTGCCATGCTGTCGATAGTTCAGTTTGCATAACTCGTGCTATGGATTAGTTACCGTTGTTCTGTGTCACCTTATCTCTGCGTGGCTTTAGCGGCCTCGTGTATATCGCTGCCTTGCTTTTCTGCGTGCAGCAGTATGGCCCTTTGGGGCCCAGGTTCATGTGGTCTCAATGGCTCGTGGCATACTCTCGCCTCACCCTCATGTCTATCGCGGTGTGTAGCTAAACCCCAGCCAGACAATGGTGAAGCTTACTGATATTTCAAAAAAGCCTTTATTTTCTTACACCTTTTTCTTCTTGAAACACCGTAAGAGCTACAGGACAGATAAATAACATAAAATTAGCTCTTACGAACTCAAACATTAGCCAAAGGCCACATTAAACAATATATTGTATATATACAACAATATATAACAATATTACAAATAGCCATTCATAAAAACCTTTTTATGACGTTACCTCAGTCAATATTAACAATGCTGAAAAGTTTGTTAACATAACTTCACATGACATAAGCGATACACATTCAAACACTTCAAGTCAAATAAATTATCTTACATATTAATGCACATAAACATTAAACAAACCAAACACAATACCTTGTTCCCGTTCCAGCTAGGTGCTTAATTATCCCCTCCTTTTCTTTAGAACTTTTCGACTTCAGAGTGTTTTAGAGCGACATGAGGTTTTTTCCCCTTTCCTTCAGTGTGTGCGTCTCACTAACAAGTCCCACCTTTCTAGATGCGAGATTAACGTTCCACTATGAAGGCGGAAATAAAGGACTCATTACATTAACAGAGGAGACAAATAAAATAAAGTTCAAAAGTAATTATCTTATTTACTCTCTTGTAAGAGTTAGTTACACGGTGGTATAATCCTTTGGGGTTTAGGTTAGTGCGGTCTAGTGACCTTGCCTATGCGTGTTTTTGTCATGTGTGGCATTAGCAGCCTCGTGGTTCAGCGTGACCTCGTTACGTGTGGCTCAGCGTGGCCTTGTCTATGTGTGGCTCAGTGTGGTCTAGTCTATGTGTGGTTCAGCGTTGCCTCGTTACGTGTGGTTCAGCGTGGCCTTGTTACGTGTGGCTCAGCGTGGCCTTCTATGTGCGGCTCAGTGTAGCCTCGTTTCACGTGGCTCAGCGCGGCCTTGTCTATGTGCGGCTCAGCATGGCCTCGTCTATGTGCGGCTCAGCATGGCCTCGTTTATGTGCGGCTCAGCATAGCCTCGTCTATGCGTGTTCTAAATAAAATTAAAGCTTGTTCAAGTGTTAGCAAACGCATAAATGTATTGCGTAATTACAGCAGCAGGAAAGTATCTTGCATTAATGTATACCTCACATTATTTTATAGATCTACAGTTCCCTCGACGATAATTGTTGTAGCAGTACACATCAACCTTAACAAAAACCTTTCAGCTCTTTAAAAAATGGCCTTAACTCTGCCTGTGTGTAGAGTTTTTATATTGATTATAAATAGGCCTATTATTAGGTTTATATTTTTTGGGTTATTATTAGGTTTATAACCAAATGTTTCATGTATTATGCCTTCACTGTGCCTTTAATGTTAAGACCAGCATTTCTAACAAGATCATCTTCAATCTTTCACAAGATTTGTGTGAACAGTTTGAATGTATCTACACAACCTGCCCAAGATGTTTTAGTCTGTCACCACTGCCAAGACATCCAGTTTCTGCTCTTCTGAATCCTGTTCCAGCTGAGAAACTGCCATTGATATGAATGATAATGCTAACGGATAGCTTGTGTCTTTTGTTCAGTTTATGGAAATCTTCTGTTATTTCTCTACGGTTATTTTTAGTTGTTCAGCTTGTCAGACTGGACATGTTTGTGTAAGCTGAGCTCAATGCAGGAATCTTTACATCCTTATTTAAGATGCTTTGAGCTCAGAAAAAAAAAAAAAAAAATTATACCGCAGTGGGGTTTTTTTTAATGCAAAATTAAACATTGCTGACATTGACATACTAATATTATTTTCATTTAAGTCAAAGGTACAGCAGTAACATGGTACACTTATCAAAACGCTTTGGTATTTTTTTATGATGTAGTATTATCTGAAACTGCACTGAACTGTTTTTTAATCTGTATTGCACCAATAAAAAAATTTTAACCCAGTATTTATAAAGAATCTTTTACTTTTTACTGACTTCTGCCTGGACTAATATTCATTAATTATCTAATTAATACATAACTCAAAAGTGAGTGTAAATTCATGTTCATGTCTGTGACACTAGATGGAGCCAGAGCAGAGCTGAAAATAGCAACCCTGTGTCCCAAGTATGAACAAAAGTTGAGTCACAATTAACACACACTATGTACTTGTAATATCCAGCTGTCTAGCGTATGAATTTGATATTTTGTCATTTTGACATCCAGTGTCAGAGTCTGATGGCCTCTCCTCCACAGGTGAGTGTATTAAGTGTCTAACTTTCCACACAAATTAACTTTAATTTGGTTAAAGGGTTAGTTCACCCAAAAATGAAAATTCTGTCAGTAATTAGAAACCCTCATGTTGTTCCAACCCCGTAAGACCTTCGTTCATCTTCGTAACACAAATTAAGATATTTTTGATTAAATCTGAGAGCTGGATCACTCACACGTTCGTTTTCAAAACTGTGCAACTCACCGAGTGGTTAGTGGTGTTCGTTGATGTTCAAAAACAAGTAGCGTAGCGAAATACAGTTTCTGTCATGTTTTATTTGGCATTTTGTAAAATCCCATTGATTTCCGTTGGAGGACTCATTGCTTGTTGATATTACTGCGTGTAAGGGTTCTTCCATTAAATTTTCAGGAGACATTCATGGAGTCAACAAAGTGTAATTGTATTGACCGCAACACTTACGTATTGACAACACTTTGTGCAGAAAAAAAAAAAAAAAAAAACACTGACTCATAAATTGTGCATCAGCACACAACTGAGTTCTGGGTCTCAGATGTTTTCTCAGGGATCCCTCACCTGAACTAACTCAGCCATAGAAAATGAAGCCCTTTTAACAAGCTGGACCAAACCATTCTTATGATTACAGGGGTCTCACAAGTTCTCAATTACATCAAACTTATAAAGAGAAAGAAAGAAATGCATCTATACACAAACTCAAATAAACAAAATAAAAATCACATTTATCATAAAGCCATAGTGAAAATACACTTGAACATACACACACACAAACATCTTTTAAACACATTCAAATGAACACACAACCCCCTAAAACATATTGTCCCAAAAACTACATTTCCCATAATTCCCAACCGAACATATAAAGGACACCAGGAAAGGCCGCGCCCTTTTAATTCCAAGCCTTTGTTCCATGCTGCAGTCATGGACCTCGGTGGAACCACGGGTAAGATGTACACATTTAAACAAACTTAAATAAAATGTTAAATCCATAGCTTGGTTGTGGTTTCATTTACTCACTAGCGTGCACTCTAGAAATAAATGATTATTGGTTTTGTTGCTCTTTGGGGTTTACAGCACCAAAGAGATAACATGTGTTTGGATAAATAACATTTAAAGAAACAAAAAATAATTTTTAAATAAACAGACAAAAACATTAATCCCCTAGAAAAACAAAATATCAATTTCATATTCAAAGTAAACTAGAACCATTCCAATTAAGTGTTCAGTCAGTGTGGCCTTAGCCATCACACTGCACTACCGGAAACGGAAAGGGGGCTGTTTACACATTTGGTTGTAGTCTTTTATGGTCTTTTCGCTCGGTTCTCTGTCTCTCAGAAGGCTAGCGTGAGCAACTGCTTCAGACTCAAATATCGAGCGGAAGTTTATACGCGGTTGTGAGGTATCTCCACTATAGAAAAATAAACGGATTGAAATCATACATTGTGCCGATATTTGTTTTTAATCATCAAAGAACACCACTAACCACTCGGTGAGTTGCACAGTTTTGAAAACGAACGTTAAGGGGTGTTTTAAGGACATGTTTGTGCATGGCCATAGACTCTCATTCTAAAGCGGTCATGGGCAATTCTAAAATAGTCAAAAAGTCGAGACAGGAACCATTGTCAAAATTTCTTTGTCCACCACTCTTGTTCATCCAAAACAAGCTACAAAATAGACTCAAAGTGTTAAATACCGGAATTATCCTTTAATCAGCACGTACCATGATGTCTTCAACGGCCCCATTGACTCTCTGCCTGGCGACCTTCACTTTAACCCTCTGGAGTCTGAGGGGTTTTTGGGGTCCTTGAGATGTTCTGACATGCCCTGACATTTGTGCTTTTTTCAGTTGCTTATAAACATATTAATGGCAAAGGTGTAAATTCACTCTATTTAGCACAAACAGGGCTACCATAATATGTGAACAACTTGCATGTACATGTTTGTATTTTTGATAGAATAATGTTTATGCATGGTTTTTTTAAAAACAAAAAACTAAAGTTTCTGAAATAAGGCCATAAAACACATTCTAAATATATGTAAATAAGACTTTTGACTAATGGATGTCGTTGCCTAGAATTTTTTCTTCAAAAATATGTGAAAATCATCCTGCCTAATCATTCACATAACACAATACATTGATTTAAATCTTGTAAAACACTTTTTGTTTGGAAAGGCCTTATGCGGGTGGGCGTGATTCACACCTATGGAGTCAATGGGGCCGCATAATGAGGCTGCATACGTAATGAGCCTTTCATTCAGGTGTGTGACTGAGCCACAAGAATGCAAGGACAATATATAACTGGTTTGTTGTTTTTTCCACAAATTTTGCTTGCAAATTGTACAATATCCAAGGTAAACATTTCTAGTAATTGTTCTCATACTGTATTTTCAGATTTGGAATATATTCTCTTCCCAAATGTGTCACTAATAAAGCATAATAAAATTATTTAAAGATAAGGCTTATAATGACCTTTTAAGATTTTGTTTACATCTATCCTTATATATATATATATATATATATATATATATATATATATATATATATATATATTTTTTTTTTTTTTTTTTTTTAAGGTTATACAATTACAACAACATTTAAAATTGTAACAATATTTCCAGTGTAATCTTTCTTTGTATTCGCGATTCATATTAAAACAGTATTTTTGCCAGCTGTAGTAGCTCCACAACAGCACGCATCTTTGCGTTCATTCATTCATAGTAACGCGATTCATATTAAAACAGTATTTTTGCCAGCTGTAGTAGCTCCACAACAGCACGCATCTTTGCGTTCATTCATTCCGATTAGAACAAAGCAAACAGAACTGACCTAATTCCTCAGCGGGATCCGTTTGCTCCTCGAAATGATACTTCCAGAACTTCTGAGGTAAATTTTTGCAGGATTATTATCAAGATAGTATTATTCCTCACAGCATCCTAAAGTACATAAGTCTGAAAGTGAACTCGCGGTGTGTGTTATCAGCTGATGGGCGTTTTACAGGATTGTTTGGATCGGCTCACATTTGCGTTTGAATAGCGCGTGCTCTCCGTGGGCGGAGCACATTAAAACTTAATTAGCTGAGATGAGAACGACTGACACCTCTCTCTTTGCATACATATTACATAAACTGTGAATATTTGTTTTTTATAAAAATTACTTCGTTTAAAAGAAGATAATTCAAGCTTCATGCCTGTATGTCTGAATGGCTGTTTGACTGAGTATTCGCTGAGTTTTGGTTCATTTTCGGACGCGTTTCAGAATGGACTACACTGACAGAGAGGAGGCAGAACTCGCTTCGTGTTTATTTTTCTTTATTTGGCAAAAAGCACAACACTTTGTTTTTATTGTGAGTATACACAAAAATAATACACATTTAACAGAATCGATTGATGTATGAAACTTGTTTTGTAAAATCAAAGTCAAAAGAGTATTTTGGGTCTCAATTCAACTCATAAGGAAAAAAGCGAGCAGATCACGCCGGCGTGATCTCCGACCTCTGAGGGTTAAGCTGGACAGCACCGTGGCCCCTGTGCAGTGCGCTCCCAGAAACGTACCAGTGGCCCTCAAAGCAGCCGTTAAAGCGCAGTTGGACCAGTATGAAAGGGATGGGCACTTATGGCTCGTTTCCACTGAGCGGTACGGTACGGAACGGTACGCATTTATTTGCATTACCACTATCAAAAGTTGTGAATGGTACCAAAATGCCGAACCGTACCGTACTACTTTTTAGGTACCCTTCCATTGGGGTACCTAGCACAGTGGTACAGTACTAAAAGGTGGCGCTAGACTCACTGCAGGACATTGATTGGTTGACAGAGAATCGTCACTTGCGCGTGCTACAAGGGGAATGACAACATAAGAAGCGCCATTTTTTAATATACAGTTTAATATAATACTACTGTTACTGTGTCACGAAATGTAATTTTAAGAGTTTTTCAGGTGAGAATGTAGTTGTTTAAAGCTCAAATCTGTGGTTTATTTATAAAGATGATTTTTCCCCCCGGTTGTGAGATCCATGCGATCAGCGGGCGCTCATGTTTCCCGGCTGGATGAGCCTTTCCTCGGCTAGTTCTTCTGATGTTCGCCGCTGACGGTAGTGGTTAAACATGAGATATAATTCATCTTGTGTAGACCTAACAGGCGATCTTTGGTCTCGTGAATATATAATTCGTTCCCTGTCAATCGTTTTGGCTGAGGGCTAAGTTTAGTTTCATATTAACGTTATAGGCTATTTGTATTTAACTTTACTGTTGTAATGTTAGACTAGAGCGCTGCATTTGGATATTTGACTGAATTGTTTGCTTTATTTCTTATTGTACCTTTTACTTAAACTTTTATATTGGCTATTATTGATAAAACTGAAATTTTACAAAAAGAAATATGGTTTCTTGTCATTTTTTTATTACAAGATTATCACTGATGTTTATTGCAACATTTGTACAAATGCATATATTGCCTGGAATATGTTTTTTTTTTTTTTTAACGAAAAGAGGTAACGTTAGGTTTGTGTTTTAAATTTCGTTTTGTTATAAATAGAATAACGTAGCCTATAACGTGCAGTGAATAATCAATATGCGTAGCGCATGAACCACATTTGTGTCCCTATAATGTTTAATTTATTTAAATGAAAACGAAAAGAGGCAGAGTGGTGTTTTATAACATATTTCGTTTTATTGTTGCTTAAAATGTACATACAGAGTAACAGAGATAACCGGAGTAGCAGAGCGAGCTGAGTGACGCTTTTAAGAACACGCTGTACCATTTGCATGTAGGAGTCGCACATGGCAAGTACAAACTTTGCGTACTTGATATTGAGAAAAGCCTAATGTCGGCAATTCTTGTGACAAATATGTCGAGGAGCAAGAACAAGATCTGCTGTATGTCATCCATTGTAGTTTACTATGTTCTTAAGTAAAATTGAGGCTGAGTCTGAAGAAGCTACAATTTCGAGTTAAGGAAGTACGCTTTCACGGCCACGTCCTCTCGGCCGAGGGCCTCAAAGCTGACCCTGACAAGGTCAGAGTGGTTCTGGACATGCCCAACCCCACAGACACTAAAGGTGTGCTGCGTTTTGTGGGGTTTGTGAACTACCTATCCAAGTTCATGCCGCGCTTATCAGAGGTCTGTGAAGCACTGAGGAGGCTGTTGAATAAAGATGTACAGTGGCACTGGCTGCCAAAGCACGACACGGCCATGAAGGAGATGAAGACGCTGATCACAGTTGTACCTGTTTTGAGGTATTATGACATTAACAGGCTGGTCACCATACAGAGCGACTCCAGCCAGACAAGCCTGGGCTGCTGCTTGCTGCAGGAAGGACAGCCAGTTGCATTTGCATCCCGTGCATTGTCCCAAACAGAGCAAAATTGTGCTCAAATAGAAAAAAATGCCTGAGCATTGTATTTGCTTGTCAGCGATTCCACTACTACCTGTATGGGAGAGGTGATGTTACAGCAGAGACAGATCACCGCCCGTTGGTGTCCATCTTCATTAAGCCCCTCCTCAGTGCACCAAAGCGCCTCCAGAGCATGCTCCTTACGCTTCAGAACTACTGCCTCAAAGTGGTGTACAAGCCAGGCCCGGAAATATACATCAGTGACAAGCTCAGCAGAGCTGCTACCCCACCACAGAGCACAGACACACAGTACAGGCGGGAAATGGTCTGCAGCCTGCAGCAGGAACAGTACGACACCACAGCAATTCAGCAGACAGACTATCTGAACGTCACCAGCCAACGCCTCACACAAATCCGACAACACAAAGAGAAGGATGAGTGCCTTCAGATGCTCAAGACTGTCGTGCTTGAAGGATGGCCAGACTGCAGAGAGGAGATGCCCATAGTGATTAGAGGGTACTGGGCCATCAGAGACTAAATCAGTGTGCAAAACGGCGTACTCTTCAGAAGCCAGCGTGTTATCATTCCTAAAACTTTGCGACCGGAAATGCTGAGACGGATCCACTACAGCCACATAGGGGGAGAGGCTTGCTACAGGCAAGCTCGTGACACTCTATTCCGGCCCAACATGCAGGGGGAAATCAAAGACTTTGTGCAACAATGCTCTGTGTACAATGAGTACGCACATGAACAACAGAAGGAGACCATGATGTCACACCCACTACCCACACGTCCCTGGCAGATAGTGAGCATGGACCTGTTCAACCATGCAGGAAAGGATTTCCTGCTCGTGGTGGACCATTACTCTGACTTCCGGGAGGTCAATCTGCTTCCTGACCTCTCAGCTGAAACTACGGTCCTGAGGTGCAAGGCTCAATTTGCATGCCATGGCATACCAGACCGGGTCATTTCTGACTGTGGATGTCAGTTTGCATGTGGAGCTTTCAGAAGATTTGCAAAAGAGTGGTACTTTGAGCATGTTACCTCATCGCCAAGACACCCAAAAGCCAATGGCAAAGCAGAGTCGGCAGTAAAGATTGTAAAAAACTTGTGCAGAAGAGCCGCATTTGCTGGTGAGGACCCATGGAAAGCTATTCTCCATTGGAGAAACACGCCCAGTCCTGCACAGCGGCTGATGTTGCATGTCGAGGAGACTGAGGACGCACCTCCCTGTGGCGGACCAGCTCCTGATGCCCCGGGTCATCGAGGAGATACCGGACAAACTGTGTGTGAAACGCCAGATGGTGAAACTGAGCTATGACAGATCAGCCAAAGATTTACCTGAGCTGAACATCGTCCAGCCCATCAGGATGAAACCAGTCCCTGGGGACAGGATTGGCCAGTGGAGAAAAAGGGTGTGCCTGCAGGTCCTATGGTCCCAGGTCCTATGTTGTTAATGTGGAGGGGACAACGTATCGTCGCAACGGTCGATCTTAGACCTGCGGAGAGAGTCCCCTCGTTGTCATCAGGCATCTAGAACATTCCCCGGAGCATCCCAGGGACGCACATGCCACAGAGGAGGGCTCTGCGAGCGAGGACAGCAGTGAAGAGACAGGCACCAGTCATGGGGGGGCAACCCATTCATCACAAACCAGTTGCACGCCACACTGAGCGGAGCAGGGCCAGGCATACTCCCGGAGTGGCAGGCTAATTAAGATTGAACCTTGAAGTGGGGCAAACTGAACAAGGAAAGTGAACACTGGAAAACAAGAACACTGCTAATAGCTGTCATATCAGTATTTGTGTTCCAACAACTGTTAGGTAAATTAGTTTTTTTTTCTGTTCATGGTAATAGCCTGTTAATAAGTCGGGGCGTTCTTTGCAGAGTTAACAGGTGGAGTTTAATAAAGTTCAGGTTTGTTGGCAATGCCATTTAATGTTTGGATATCTTACTACAGGAAGGGAGATGTTACAGGGTATCCTGTTGTACTGCTTAGGCAGCAGCTCCACCTTGTGGGAAAATTGGGTATGTTCAGGGTTCGAATTATGATTTCATCTTTGTGGGGGAATTGGGTATGTTCAGGGTTCGAATTATGATTTCATCTTTGTGGGGGTCTCTTTAAAAAAAAAAAAGAAAAAAAAGTAGCCTATGAGCAGGCTAGGCTACTAGCCTGGCTAGTATTATAATAAATACATATATTACTATATAATTATAGTATTATAGTATACTATAATATATAATATATATATATGTAACGGTCACCAGCTGGAGTGCCCTTGAGAGCCACCAGAGGGCACTCCACATCAGACACTCACGTTCACTCTCAGACTACATTTCCCATACTCACTGCCCAGACTCATCATCTCTGATCACTCATCACATTCACCTGTACCTCATTATCACTGATTGCATTCACCTGTGTCCCATCACCCTGTTAGTCTCAGTCTATTTATACCATGTTCATTCATTCACTCACGGCGAAGTCTTGTTTTAGTGTTTCACTGCATTTCTGAGCATTCTCTTGGTTTCCTTGTCTCTTGGTTTTTGGATATCTTGCCCTGTTCCCTGGATTACTCTCTTGCCTCTGGTCCCTGGATTACTCTCTTGCCTCTGGTCCCTGCCTGTTTTGTTTGTTTGTTTGTTTCTTTGTTTGGACTGCCTATCTGTGTATGACCCTTGCCTGTACATTGGATTACGCCTCTGGATTGCCCTCAAATAAAGCTGCATTTGGATCTAAACATTTGTGTCTCGGAGCAGTTCGTAACTATATAGTATATTACTATATAATTATAGTATTATAATAAAAATAATATTTTTATTTATTTTAAATAAATGAAAATGTTTAATAAAAAAGCGTTGCTAACACAATTCAATTTAAATAGTACATTTGATTTAATTTGTCGTTTAATGAGGTCTAATATATGTTGTTAGTGGTGAAACTTTAAACGTGCATTTAAGTGGTCCAGAGGCAGAACTTTTGCCAAGCGTGTCAGAGGTTCGTGGTTTTGGGTTCTAATCCGCACTTGTATAGTTTTTTTTTTTTTTTTTTTTTAAACCGATTATGTTTTTTCAGTGGTTACGGACACGTTTTTGTGCATTTTGTTTTGTAATTTCACCAGAACGAATAGAGAGTCTCCACAACGGATTGAAGCGCGCGTCCAAGTGAAGACTGTGCGCGAGCCACCCTGATCGCAGCAGCAACGAGCACTTTGATCGCTTTATTTAAAAAAACAACACATTTTGGTATTGGTATATTAGTGCCGCGAGATGTGGTGGGGACAATATCGACTTTAGCAAAAAGTGGTGGGGACATTTCCCACCCGCAAATTACGCCAATGTAAAATAACACTTGCCTGATGGGTTAAGCCCAATTTATACTTCTGCGTCGAACTTACGCCGTAGCTACGTCGTAGGCTGTGTGTAGCGCGCGTACCCTTCGGCGTACCCTGACGTGCACCTCTCCAAAAATGTAACAACGCGTCAACTCTACGCGGACGCAAGCGCTGTGATTGGTCTGCTAGGACCGCTCCCTTGGGTTTCACATGCTCCCTCTGCGCGCGTGAACGCGGACAACGACGCAGAAGTATAAATGAAAACCAACGCGTTGCCTACAGCGTAGAGGCTCCGGCATAGGTCCGACGCATAAGTATAAATCAGCCTTTATGCTACTGCTAGATCGGACGTTGACGTCACTTCTGTGAGTTGAGAAAAGTCAGTAAAAGTCCTGGCAGAAAGCGAAGCATAACTGCGTGGCATTGTTGGATTTCATTACTCAAACGAACACGCTCTGTAAAAAAAGTTTTTTGGGGTTTCTCGGATATGTAGGGCATTTTGAATATGATTCAAACATCATTGTTCTTCTGTCTGTGGATTTTTCTCTGTGATGACGATCCGAGACCCCGCGAGATCCATGTGTTTGACATCTTGTAGTCACGCTACAGTAGTCTGAAGGAAAAAGTGCTTTAGGCCTATTTGTAATTTAAAATAATGGTGCTGATGATTTTTAGAGACCCCCACAGGTGTATGATTTTACTGCTTTCATGGGAGCTCATGCTCTCTCTATGGGAGCTCAGCTCCCACTGGCTCCACGTAACAGGAAGTCAGCAGTTTTTGTGCTACGGGTGCATGTGAGTTCTGCAATATATAAATACACAGATCTTAACCCACCATTTGTGTAGCGTCCTAATTCACCAACCTGCAACACAGATGTTGTGTCTTAGCTGTGAAGGAAATGGTGGCCTACCAGAACCCAAAGTGTCAAAAGAAAAAACCCTCTAGATGTTAACTGATAAGAACAAGGCTGTTACAGTTTCTCGGTGGTCTGGGGTCGTACATTGGCACTGTTTTGAATAGCATGCTACCATTCTACTCTGTTTATGCAGTGGTCACTCACACTTTGTTGGCAAAAGAGCACGTTTGATCAAGTGTTATCCAGCAGTCTGGATAACACATGCTTCAAATGTGTTTAAAACCCTTTATAAATGATTCAACTCAGCAATAGGATAGTTTAAGATGCAAAATAAACAGATGATCAGAAAAAGCTACATAACCCTGCACTGATCTGCAGTTTTACTTTTACAGATATTGTGAAAAAATCATGTTGATTTAATGCGAAAGCAAGTACTGGCACCACACCCCTACATTTTTGATCAGGAAATATTCCTATGTCCCTCTCTCTCATAGCCTTCATCTCATTGTAGATAGGTACCATCATTTTGAGGGAAATGTGTTCAAAAGTCTATAAATCTGTGTGTAACTTTAAGGAATGTCACTACCAAACACCTTTTTCTGCAATTAAGCTAACTTTTTTGGGTGTTATTCCATAAAATTGAGTTTTTATGTGTGTACAACTGTTCAGCACTGTGCTAGGTAACCATGTGCTGGCTATCATCTTTGAACTAGGCTCAAAAGTCTCTTAAAATTGTCACTACCGAAACAGTTACTGCCGAAACATGTGGTGAAGTTTCGGATGGGACATCATGGTTTTTTGAGTGTTATTCGATAAAATGTATTTTTTGTCTGTGTACAACTGCTCAGAACTGTGCTAGTTAACCATGTGCTGATTAGCATCTTTTAATTAGGCTCAAAAATTTCTTAAATTGTCACTACCGAAATATGTCATGACCCAACTTTTTCTTTTTTTTCTTTTTTTTTTTTGCTGTGTTATATGAAGCATGGTTTATCACAGACTACTAATCCCTCCCTTGTCTAGTTTATGCTACTCTAAGCAATGTCTAAAACTTGTATTTTGAGCACTTCTTGTGTTTATTTGCCTCTTCATGATGAATGCTTGATGTATTTCTAATTTGTAAGTGGCTTTGAATAAGTGTCTACTAAATGTAAATGTATAACAAACAAATGCTGTGATCTTGTAGATATCTGTATAGTGACGAGATAGTATCGAGAGTCGAGATTTATGCTAAAAGAGTATACAATTGCTCTATAATAGTTTTATTTTTCACAATGTGAGACAAATAAAACACCAACAATACATAAAAACATAAAAATGACCAACATTTTTTCAGAAGTTTTTTGGCTCCTGCAGAGTCACTGCTGTGGAAAAATCAGTTTGTGATGACATCATCACTGCGAGACGAAATCACTCATTAAAAATAAAACCCAAATAAGCTACAAAATCGTGGTACGTGCCTTTAATATATAACTGAAACTATAAAATGTTAACTTAAATGTTGCGTTTGGATTTCAAATTAAAATTTCACAATTCGCAATTTAAACAATTTAAAGGGGACGTATCATGCTAAATTTGACTTTTTTGCACTTTTTTAGCCCTTAAATGCATTTAGTTGTATATTTGGAGTGTTTAGAAGTACAGAAAAGTTGAAATTATTCTCTTCAGGTGCTTCGTTGATATCTTTCTATTCTGTTTTGGTCATATTTTTCAGCCTGTTCCGATTTTTCTGTTATCTATGACGTTTTTTGAACTATTACGTCACAGTTTTTGCAGCGGAACTGCCAAATAAGGACATTGACTTCCGGCCCAACACTTCTAGCAATCCGCCATATTTATTTTTCGCTGCAATTTTGTAGTCCAAGCTAAAGGATGCAGAAGTTACGAGAGGGTAAAATGTTCGGTTGTTGGATGTAGTAACCCACACGCTTCATTACACCGTCTAATGTAGATGAACTGCCGCGCTTGTGACAGGGCGCATGTTTAACTGAAAGAACGAGCAGAGAGAGAGAGACCCGGTCGCGCGCGCTCTCTCTCTCTCTCTTCGGAGCCAGGCGAAAGTGTAAACAAGACTTCACCGTCTCCAAACTAGGCGCTGTCTTGCTCTCTCTCCCTCGCACATATTAATCAAAATAAATCGACACAGTGGTAAAAGGTCGGAAGACCAAAGTTTAATGTGTAAATACAGTAACACACCATTGCGATACATCCATATGTAGACGTTGTTCTGCAGGTTCGCCGTCTTCATTTTCATCTCGCTCCGGCTTCGACTCTGGCTCGAACATGTAAGGCTGGCTGGACAAGTCTTCCGTTGTTGACATTTTGTTAATAACGTGTGAATAAAAAGTTTCTGTCCCGCTATATAATCGTATCTCTGCTATCAAACTACAAAAATGGCCGAACGGGGTGGAGTTGAACCTCTGCAAACTGGAGAGGGGGCGGGGTATGAAGTTTCTCAATTGTATTTAAAGAGACCGCACCAAAACGAGTTGCTCTCAGACGCACATCAGAAAAGGGGTAGAAAAGGGGCCTGTGGAGCTATAATAATGAGGAATTCAGACCCAAGCATTGCAGTTCCGCTTTATATAGACTACAAATGTATGATTTATATGTAAAAAGGAACGATTTAAAAGCATGATATGTCTCCTTTAAATTTCCTTGAAATGCTCAGCGAGCATTACAGCATCTCAAACAAATATATAATAAACTACTGTGAGTTTATACGAGACAGACACCAGGGGAAGATATAGACACCAGAGGGAGATATAGACAACATTTAAAATAGTGCATGGTTGTAAAAAAACTATAAAAAAAACTTCAGATGTAGAATAAAATGTGTAAGATGCAAAATGTTGTTATAAATATCCAGAGGACCAAATGTTTGCATGTTCTCAGCAGTGCCACAAGACAAAAATGTTATACCTATATGAAAATGTGTTATCACAAAATGTAAGTAATTTTATTTTCGTTAGTCAAGAAACCAAAAAGATAATGATGATGAGCTTGATGTGTCTTATTTCTGGTCTTATTATGCATTCAAGCAGATATGCACATTGTTTTGCTTTTTTTTATTAATGCATAAAACGAACATGAGATGCTTCATGCACTGTGACCCACGACCTGCTCTGTTTAAAATGTGTTGGAATGAGATGTGGTCTTTGGTCAGATATGAGATGAGGTGAGCAAAACTTGCCGAAATGCTGCATGTGGGTGAAGGGTTGCAGCTGAACCCACAGCCTGCAATGTTCTCAAGTGCCAAGTTCCCATGGAGTGAGAACAAAGCGTCAACTGAGATGCGACAGAATACTAAACAGTTAGGCTACAGTTCCCACAATGTGCTGATTCTTGTCCATTATGCATGTATGGAGACGATTTTGTAAATCATGATTTGATGGACTCATAAATCCAAGACATCAAGTATAGCTGCATTGGTCTGATGAAATAAAAGGCCACGCTTCATACAGATGTCTTTGTAGTTTATTTTGTATCTCTCTCTTCAGTAAACACCGTAGACACCGTGAAAACTACAAGAAATAAAAAACATATACTCAAAAATATGCATTTCTCAGTCCTTCACAAGTCTCTCAAGCCAATGTCCGATGAAATGCATGTGAATGTTGCAACAGAAATACGACAAATACAATCAACATTATGAATCGCACATAACATTACACGTAAAGTAATATAAAACAACTCTATGAAATATACAAAGTCAAATTACCATGTGCGCCTCTCAAACCATACAGATCAAGCAATTCCAATTCCTTCTCAGACAGACTACATGTCGTTTCTCTGCATTCATATTCGTTCTGACCCAAAGATGACGCTGACCCGCTCCAAACTAAACTGGGTCATGTGACACATCACGTTCTCTACGTAAATTTTACTTAAAGAACCCCTAACTTTAAACCTCAAAGGGCATACATATAAACATCGGCTTGAATATCACAACTGTTTCAAATTGAATAAACTCAAATTGACATTAATTTATAACAAAAACATAAATACACAAATCAACAAAAAGCATGTCCTTTGACAGTTACACTCCCACCAAATTACTATCATTTATGATGAACTTGTAAACTTGCAAAAGTTTGAATAAATTTAGTAATTTCACAAACCAAATTTCAGAACCAAATAGAATTTTCTGTGACTCTTGGCATCAAGTCTGGTATTTAAACTCTTAATACTTCAAACTCTCAAGGAATCAAGAGATTAGTTCCATTGCATAAGGTTTAATTGTTTTCTACAAGTACCACTAATTTGTGAATAGGACGTTCAAGAATGGATGGATTAGTAAGTCGCTGACCCTCTTTCCCTAACTTTCTATTTCCTATTTGTATTGTGGTTTTTCGCACCAGGCCATCTTCATCTTCACAAACATCAAGCACTCTTCCAAGTTTCCATTCATTGCGCGGAACCCCTTCCTCTTTGACGATGACGATATCCCCAATCTTCACATTGCGTCTTGGAGTATGCCACCGTTGTCTGAGAGTGATGTTTGTCAGAAACTCCTTCCTCCATCTACTCCAAAATTGCTCTGTCAGATATTGTACTCTGCGCCACCTTTTTCTTCCGTACAGGTCTTCCAGCACAAATTTCCCTGGTGGAGGCAGTGGAACAGAGGTTTTCATGGTGAGTAAATGGTTTGGGGTAAGTGGCTCTAGCCCCTTGGGATCATTGATTGTATCTGTGGTGAGTGGGCGGCTATTAATGATCGACATGGCTTCATAGAAGAAAGTTCTCAAGGAAGCATCATCCAATCTTCCCGAGCTCTGCGAAAGAACCCAGCTTAGAACGCTCCTAACTGTTCTGATCTGCCTTTCCCAAACCCTTCCCATGTGACTGGCATCAGGTACGTTCATTATGAAGTCACATTGCTTCTGGGATAGGTAAGCAGTCAATCTGTCCTTGTCCAATTCTTTCAAAGCTTTTGTGAGCTCATTTTTCGCCCCAACAAAATTTGTCCCTTGATCCGATCTGATCTCTCTTACAGCTCCACGGATAGCTATAAAACACCGCAAGGCATTTATGAAGGCATCAGTTGTGAGATCTTCCAGCATCTCTATGTGGATTGCTCTTGAAGAGAAACAGGTGATTATGAGACCATATCTCTTATGCTCTTTACGACCTTGCTTGATGAAAAATGGTCCGAAACAATCCATCCCACAATAAGAGAATGGTGGAGAGGGATCAACACGGCTAGCTGGTAGATCTGCCATCTTTTGCATCTCTGTTGACCTGCGATTTCGCCTGCACGGAACACACTGCTTGATGTGATTTGCCACAACTTTGCTGCCACCAACAACCCAGTAACCGTTCGCTCTCAATTCATTGAGGGTCTGTCCTCTGCCTTGGTGCTGAGTTTTTTCATGGCAGTAATCCAAGACAAGACGTGTGACTACACTATCTCTCGGGAGGATTGCTGGGTGTTTCGAGTCAAGAGGTAAGGAAGCTTTCATCAATCGCCCTCCCACCCTCAGAACACCATCATGCAGTACTGGGTCAAGTTGGAACAATGGATGACAATGTGGCAATTTGCCATGACTCAGTTTTTGCATCTCATCTTTGAAGGCATCCTTTTGTGCCAATCTTACAAGCGCGATACTGGCCTTTCTCATGTCTTCAACATTTATGGGTTTAGCGGTTTTGTATCTTGCTAATTGCTGGATACGAGCAACAACTTTCAATGCTGTGTGCCATTTGGAAAACCGCTGAAACCTCTCCAAAAAATTCTCATCTTCTACTACCTTTGTTTGTAGTACTTGCGTCGTTCTGATTTCAGGATCACCAACAAGCAGCTCTGGAGTTGTCTTTGGTGTGATAATATCCTTTTCCCAAAGAAACTTGGGTCCCGTTAGCCAATTTGAGTGAATCAGATCTGACACCTTGAGGCCCCTGGAGGCATGATCCGCTGGATTTTGATCCGTGTTTATATAGTGCCACTGTGCAGGGTCAGTTGTTTCACGAATTCTTTGAACTCGATTCGCCACAAACACGTGAAACCTACGTGCTTTATTGTTAATGTAGCCTAAGACTACATTTGAGTCTGTCCAAAAATATTCTTGATCAATTTTGAGCTCCAGCTCCTCCTTTAACATGCTACTGACTGCTGAAGAGATCACCGCAGCTGTCAACTCAAGCCTTGGTATGGTCACGACAACCCTTGCCTTGCCAATAACAAAGGAGCAGTGCACTTTGTCTTCACTCAACACTCGGATATATGAGCACTGACCATAGCCATGGCTACTTGCATCTGAAAAGTAATGGAGTTCGATCCTCTGAATAGTCCCTAGATGTTCAGGAGCAAAACATCTCATAATCTGGAGATTTTGCAGGTTCTTCAGCTCGTTCAGCCAGCATGTCCATTGTGGCATTAACTCTTCAGGCAGAGGTTCATCCCATCCAATGCCCTTTTGGCACATCTCCTGCAGTACCTTTTTACCTAATAGGAGGAAGGGAGCCAGGAAGCCTAGTGGATCAAACACAGAAGCCACAGTGGAAAGGATTCCTCGCCGTGTTGCTGGTTTTTCATCCAGGGCAATTTTAAAGGAAAAGGTGTCACTATTTACACTCCACTTCACCCCCAGCACAGTCTGAACTGGGAGTTCGTCAGAACCAAGGTCCACATCCTGAACTTCGCTGGCTCTTTCGCTGACAGGAATTGACTCCAAAACCGTTCTGTTGTTGGACATGAACTTGTGTAGACGCAATTTTCCTTTTGCACACACATTTCGGGCTTCCTGGATTAGTTTGATAGCTGCGTCCATTTTCTACACTAATGAGCCCATCATCAACATAGAAATTCTTTTTGATGAAACTGGCTGCTGCAGGATACTCTCTTTCATTTTGACAGGCAAGGTACTTCATTCCATAATTTGCGCAGCCAGGTGAGGATGCTGCCCCGAAAAGATGGACTTTCATGCGATACTCCTTTGGCTCTAAATTTGTATCGCCATTTTCCCACCACAGGAACCACAAGTAATCTCTGTCTTCCTGGCTCACATGGAATCTGTGGAACATCCTTTCTACATCACAAATAACTGTGACTGGATGTTTGCGAAACCTGCAGAGTACCCCTGTAAGCCCATTAGTGAGATCAGGTCCAGTTAGCAAGTGATCATTTAAAGCAGTGCCATCATACTTGGCAGAGCAGTCAAACACAACTCTAATCTTCTCTGGCTTTCTAGGGTGGTACACCCCTTGGTGAGGAATATACCAGACGTTTCCTGCCTTGGGTTGATGTTCAGCTCTCTCCGCATCACCATCATTGAAGACACTTTCCATAAATTGAACATAGTCACTCTTGAATTTGGGGTTTTTCTCAAATTTTCCTTTCAAACGTTTCAGACGCACAAGAGCCAGCCGCTTATTTTCTGGTAATTGTGGGCGTGTCTTGAAGGGAAGAGGCATCTCCAGGTGTCCCTCTGTATTCTGATGAATTTTTTCATTCAGTAATTGCATGAACTGTATATCGTCTTGCGATATGCTCTTTTCCTTTGGGTTTGTATCTTTAAAGTCTGATTCAAGGGCTCTGATGACAGCAACAGGAGTCAGTATTGGAAGTTCCTTAACAGATACACGATGACACAGACCAGTGACTTCTGTCGACTTTACAACCTGTGGTGAACTACCAACAATACTCCAACCCAGATCAGTCCTGATGGCATACGGCTCATTATCACCTCCTGCGATGACTTGTCGAGGTGCTAAAGCTCTCGAGCAGTCATAACCAATCAGAAGTCCAACCTTACAATCCAACAGCTCTGGTATTTCCTGTGCCATTTTATTCAGATGTATCCACCTTCTTGCGGTTTCAGAGGTAGGAATGTGGGAGCGTTCAAGTGGTATGAAATCTCTGGTGTAGGAAGGTGGCAAATCAATTAGGCCATGAGAGGAAAACCCTCTAACTCTGAGCCCACTAACTCTTTCACTTTGAATGACAGAATCCTTTCCCATCATTGTAGTAAGCTTTAACTTGACAGGCTCTGAAACTACCCCCATCCTCTCACATACCTCTTGGTCTACAAAGGTGTTGCTACTCTGGGTATCTTGTAGGGCATACACTAAGGTCTCTCTTTCAGGATTGTCAATTGAAGAAATCCATACAGGCACTATCATTGATGTGCTCCCACCGTTACTACTACCTACACAACAGGAAAGGGAAGATGTGTTTTCTTCTGTTTGCATAACATGAGAAAGTGCTGCAGAAGATGGACGGTCTTCATGAAGTGGTGTTGGATGATGTTTCTTGCATATACTACAAGTAGCTTTACTCTTGCAATCCTTTGAATGGTGTCCTTTCCTAAGACAGCCAAAGCACAGGTTATTGTCAAATATGAACTTTCTCTTGTCCTCCACCGACTTACTGGCAAACGTTTGACATTTGTATATGGAGTGACTTTCCCCACAACATCGGCAAGTGACTAGGTATGAACATACAGGCGCTGCGCTTACTTTATCGAGTCTGTTTGGAACCACTGAGTTGCTTCTCTCAACACTGTATGTTTTCGGCACTGTACTTGGTTTGTCTGATGCTTTCACATTTGTGATGAATGCATTAGCCCTTGAGCGCTTAACTTCTCTAGATGGCCGTTCTTCAGAGAGTTTCAAGGCGTGAAAGGATGTTACAGGGTTGCAGGCTATTTCTGCTTCTTGAGCCAGAAATTCAGCAAACTCCTTGAAATTAGGGTATTCCTCTGTTTGTCTCAACTGCATTGTAACATAGCGATTCCAACGAGACGTCACCCAATCAGGGAGTTCACACTCTTCACAGTCATTTAACACCTGAAGCCCTTTGATGTGTGGCATGGCATTGCTGCAGGCAGTCAGAAAGTCACTTAACTCTCTCAGTTTAACTGATTCTCTTGAACCAATCTTTGGCCAGTTATTCAGTTTTTCTCTAAAAGCACGCTGAATTACAAATGAATGGCCGTACCAAGAATTCAAAGCTTCCCATGCTTGATCATAGGCTTTATCGTCCTTTCTGTAGAAGCTTCCTTCCAACACAGATCGTGCCTCACCACTGACATATTTTTGTAGATAGAACAACTTATCAGCTGAATTTGTGCATCGCTGTTCTATCAATGCCTTGAAACTTGTTCTCCACTCTAAGAACTTAAGTGGGTCCCCTGAGAAAACTGAGGGCTCAGGTGCAGGAAGTCTGCTGAGAACCATTGTGTCATGTAGGGCTTGTACTACTGAGGCTTCCCTATCAGAAGGAGTTGTTTGTTTCTCTTTAATTTCCTTAAAAGACACTGGAGGACAATTAGCTACATCACTGTGTGCTATTCTACTTTCGTTATTAGATTCACCTGAGTCAGCTTCAGAGTATGCTTTGAGCTTTGCAGCTATTACTTGAAGATCACGCTCATTTTCCAATCTTTTAAAGAGCAACTTGCAGGTTAAATTTATAACTGAATTAATACTTGATACTGTCTGAAGAGGTTTTTTAAAAACACATATGTAGAAATTACTAATGAAATCTAATTGGTTGTAGAGATTTTGATGAAAATGTGCTAGGCTCTGGAATACGCCTTTCCCCCTATAGCAACGCGTCATATGACGTATGCCGAGGTAAATATGAGCTCGCGTTCAGCCAGCGCTCTCATTGTGGGTGTAGTAGTTAGAGCAGTAGTGAGCGACAGAGAAAGTTTTAGGTCGAGTTTTAGAGAAGCCATAATGGTAAATTATTGTGTTTGTGCTGGTTGCACAAAATCCAGCCTGTCAGGACATCGTGTCCATCATTTTCCTTCTAGGAAAAACAAGGCTTTTCGTTCTTGGGTGCGTTTTGTTCGGGTTCTCCCGCCGGATGTAGGCGCGAGCACAACATCAACTGGCAAACGCAATGTAAGCGGAACGAAACTGAGCTACTCGTTATTGTGTTTGTGTGGACCGTTTATCAGTTTGGACCAGTGCAGCGCGAGCCTGATCAAGCAACACTGTAACTGCGAGATCCAGTAAATAAAGCATTTGAATTCGCCACTGAAGTAATAACATCGCTGCGAGATCTAGTGAGAAATATTCACATTTCTCCGTTATTAACGGATCAAACAGCGCTGACGTGGAAACCAGGAATAAACATTGTGCAATGAATGAACGAACTATCCAGTGTCCACAGATCAGCAACATTCACCATGGCTTTACTGTAGTAACACTAACTGCAACCATGGAAGTTTGGCATTTTCCACTAAGGCCCAGTATGCATCCACCTCCCTACACTGACTTTCCTCAGCTGTAAACATTGCCTCGCATTTCCCACACAAGCACCTATGGAACAAAAAATGTTAGCAGGAATAAATATCTCTCTCTTTCCCGATGAGAAACCGCTAAGTTATATCACGTAACGTTAGTCTGGGCAGATATTAATGAGCATGACAAACGCCTGATCAAAGCTTAGTTTCTGTTACTGTAAGTTCCAATATGTTCTGTCTAACATTGATCCTGGCCTGTCCCTGCTCTCTTGGCAGCCTAGCAGGCTCATAATTGTATGGCTGTGGTCCGTCAACAATTTCCTCAGCGTCCGAAATGTCATTGCAATCCACTTTTCCCTGTTGTTTGAATCGACCGCTCTCCCTCGTGCTACGTCACGACTCTCGCCCGTCACGCCCATTTTCAGATGCGGAAGTAAAAAATTTTCACAAAAACGACTCCAGAAGCCACTGTAGCGTATTTATAATTTTTTTTTTAAGAAAATCTAGTTCCTACATTATTTTTCTATACATTGACTTGTTGGGTCTTCTAACCTGCAAGTTGCTCTTTAAGTTCTTGTCTTTGAGCAGCAATAGCCTCCTCCATCTTTATCTCTGCCTGCTTTGCAGCCAACTGTGCGGCAAACTCTGCTCTTTTTGCGGAGATGCTTTGCTGTCCTGCTGAGCAGCTTGAACGGTGGCTACGAATTGTAGACTTGGAGCTTGTAGCTGAAAATATTGACTTAGCATACTCTTTGTCAAGCACCATACGAATTCTTGCATCTTCTGCACTAGCATCAAATTCCTCCTGTCCCACTTCACTCATACGTACTTTCATCAGCCCCATCAAATCTGTTGTTACTGCTGTACAGGAATCAATTTTTCTTCTAATCTCAGTTGAAGGTACTGATTGAGATCGTATAAGCTCGTACACATTTTTCACTTGAGTTTCGAGCCCTTCAACACTGTCCATCATGTCACCCAAGTCTTGGTCAGAGCACTCATCCTTAAGTTTGGTACGGGTAGATCTTACTTGTTCTTTCCAGCTTTCATACAACTTGAAGAATTTACTCTCCTTCTGAGAAACTTCTTGCTGCTTAAGCTCTTGCATTTTTGGAGTTAATTTTCTCTCTCGTGAAGATTTCCTGGGTTCATCTCTTCTTGAAGTGGAAGCAGTAGGTTTTGCTATTTGAAGTATTTTAGCATGAATATCAGCTATGAGTGACTCTAATCTTTCCCTTTCAGCATCATCAGTTTGAAATCTTAACTGTTCAGTTAAGCTAGTCAACTCTACCTGAAGGGATTCAGTTTGTTCACTTGAATCATCATATTGTGATTTTTCTCCACGAACTGACATTGCAAAAGTTTTAGCAAAGTACTAGTGTTACTTAACTACTACTCTCAGATCAAAAAACCTTGTAACTATTCACCACTAAGTCAATTATAAAGCATACACCAAATTAGGCTGTAAAATCAAACAATATAAATACTAGTGATGCTCCGATTGATCGGCCGCCGATCATGATCGGCCGATATTGGCTAAAAATAGCTTAATCGGCAACCCCCAAAAGCGCCGATCAAAAAAGCCGATCACGTGACGTAAATAACTCGCGCAACTTTTCTGCATGTGGCGCGCGCGGGAACACAACAGCAGAGCTGGCTAGACAGCAGCAAAATGACTTCTCCCGTCTGGAGGTTTTTCAAAGTGTCAGACAAAGACATAAAATTAGCCATTTGCAATACATGTCGTGCTGAAATCCCTCGAGGTGGAACACACCAACGGCATTTTAATACAACCAACATGATTAGGCATCTTCGAACACGCCATGCAACAGCTGAATATGCAGAGTATGAGAGACTAAACCAGCCGAGTGTGCCGACGCAAACATCCCCATCCCTCAATCAGCCGACTGTGAGTGATGCCTTTAAACGACGTGAACCATACAGCCGGGATAGTAAGAGATGGAAAGACATCACGTCCAGTATCATGGAATTCATTTGCCTCGACGAACAACCTCTATCCGTTGTGGAGGATAAAGGGTTCCGTCGCCTGCTAACCTGCCTTGATCCACGATACGACCCCCCAGGCAGGAAATATCTAACTGATGTGTGTCTCCCCGCGTTGTACAAATCCGTGCACACACACATTGACAAGCTTCTGAATGATAGCGTACATATTAGCTTCACAAGCGATATATGGAGTGCAGACGCCTGTCCAATGTCCCTGCTAAGCTTAACAGCGCACTTTATTGACTCAAACTTCAAAAGACACAACATTGTGCTACACTGTCAGGATTTCACGGGGTCACATTCTGCGGAGGCTTTGGTGAACGCATTTAGCGGCATGTTTCAGTCATGGGGGATCACAAAAGAGAAAATCCACGCAATTCTAACCGACAACGCAAAAAACATGCAGAAAGCAATGAGAGACGCAGATTTCCCTGGCCTGCCGTGTATGGCACACACTCTCCAGCTTGCTGTGCATGAGGGGGTATTGTCCCAGCGAAGTATTTCGGATATCACAGCCTCAGGGAGACGCATAGTTGGGCACTTTAAACATTCGCCGTTGGCTTACAGCCGGCTGGAAAATGTACAAAAGCAACTCGGCCAGCCTATTAAAAAACTTCGCCAGGATGTGTCCACTCGATGGAACAGTACATTGTACATGCTCCAGAGTCTTTTAGAGCAGAAATTGGCGCTTGCAGCATATGCTGCAGAATACGAATTGCCATGCACGTTTACAATTCACCAGTGGAAATTAATCGAAAATATGATTTCCATCCTTGCCCCGTTTGAAGAGCTGACACAACAAATCAGCTCCTCAACTGCGTCAGCTGCGGATGTGATTCCGTGTATAAGAGCTCTCACCCGACTCTTGGAGAAGACGGAGTCCGACCATGGCGTGAAAACATCAAAAACAGTGCTACTGGAAGCTGTCAGAAGACGATTTGCTGACATTGATACACAGAAGCTGTATGCAATTGCGACGATCCTAGATCCAAGGTAAGAGAAACTTATCACTTATCATTAGTCTTCCATTGTCTTTCAGTCTTAGGCAAACTACCTCTTTGTTTAAAATACGTAATTATGCTTTTCTTATGCCTTATTTGAAGGGATCAAATATAGTATTAAATTAATATAGTAGGCTTACTAGGCTTTAGTAATCTAAAATATTTTTAAACTATGTAATATTTTTTGTCATAGTTGGAAATACTATCGAGTACGTTAGGCCTATTTCATGTTTTGAGATGAACCTGTATGCATTGCTCATATTGACCGTTTAACCGTTAACCTAAAGTTTTTTGACCGATTAATAGCCTTTTTTTTTTGCTGCATGGTTAAAAAAAAGTATATAGGCTATGCCTTAACTCAACGTGGCGCATCGATGCGCAACTATAGCCTACAGACATATTTCAAAAAAATAAATAAATCCGGTTTTCAGCTGAAAACTGATTCAGTGTTTTCTTTTTGTCGTCATAATTTAATTGTTTAAGTTAAAACAATATATTTATTTTAGGCCTATTTTATGTTTTTTATTTATATTATTCTGTTTTTCTCTGTTGACACTGTCAGAAATGCTGCAGGTGTGTGAACATTTTATAAATACAGGTTCTGTTGTTGATCTGTTTGCACGTTAAACCCGTGATTTTATTTTATTTATTTTTTACGGGTCACAGACACTCGTAAATTTAATTTTTTTACTTAATGTCAATTCAATATTATAATCTTATCAGTTAACAAGCAGCGGTTGTCTGTCGAAAATGAACCCGAAATGAGCATTGACACAAATGGATGTGTGGATGTGTGCATGGCATGTCACTCTAATTGATTTTACATAGTTTTTAATTTTTACATCTATTTCATTTCAGGTACAAAGACAGATACTTTCCAGAGGCACTCAAACCAACTGTGCATGATCTGTTTCGGGAAGCCATTGGAGCTCATTGCAGCACTGAACTGCCAAGCAGCGTGGAGGTGCCCGGTTCCAGCAAGTCAACGGACAAAAGCCCACCAGCTTGCTCTTTACAGGCAATGTTTGCTGAACTGGTGGAGGAGGATGCAGGACAAACTGATGAGGACATCACAATAGTTTCGCAGATCAACCAATATCTAGCAGAGCCCGTAATGTCACACAGTGGACATCCACTTGCATATTGGCAGGCGAATAAAGGCCGTTTCCCAGCACTTGCACAGGCAGCAAGAGCATATCTTTGTTCACCGTGCACAAGTGTGGATAGTGAGCGACTATTTAGCACGGCTGCAAACGTTATTGATGACAAAAGAAACCGTCTGACATCAAAAAATGCAGAGATGCTCATAGTCATCAAGAGAAACTTGCCTTTAGTTTATGATTGAGACCTGAATAATTTTGTCCTTTGTGAGGCCAAGCAAGTTTTCGTTTGAAACATTTTGAGTCCAATTGTTTAATTGTATTATATTAAAAAACACTACATTTTACAAGTAGCCTGGGCCTAAATGTGACCTCATCCTATCCCAAGTTCATGTGGGTTGGTAACTATCTGCTTGGCCTCCTTTTGTTTCTCTGCCTTGTTATTTATGAAGGATGGCATTGGCGTACAGTAGCTAATCTAGCTATACATTATTTTATTTTTTTGGATCTGATGTAGTTAGTTCCTCAACTACATCCATTGTAGTCTGCCTGACTCCTCTTTGTTTTGAAAAATGTTACTCTGCCTTATTTGGAAAAGATGGCACACAGTAGCCTTATGTTATCTTGTTTTCTAACTACAATCAAATAAACATTGGTGGTTCTTTAAGATTTTCTTGACTCTAGCATATTTCTACTGATAAAAGATTCCCATTCCCCTGCCATTCTGTGATCGGCAGTGATCGGCAATCGGCAGATCATGATTTTGGTGATCGGTAATCGGTGATCGGCCCCAAAAATGCTGATCGGAGCATCACTAATAAATACAAATAAATTCTTTACTTTTTTCTTCTTCTTTTATGTCCATAAAGATGTAAAAGCAGCACAGTCTAACCTGCTGTTAATTGCAGAGCAGCACTCTTCTGCTTGTAACAGTAATGAAGTAAACACACTGTTCTCTGAAGCCTGTAGAAAGGATACTCGCGAAGCTGTAGTCTACGCGGTTAAATGTCGCCCTCTACTGGTCGGGTCGCGGTACTTCCCTGACGGTGATAACTGCGTGCATAACGGCAATCCTCTTCTCTGACGCGTTCTCTCTCCATGCGATAGTCCCGCGATCGTGCATTCTCTTCGAATCCGACATCTCTTCTATACGCGATGCGCCCTCGATCTCGTTTCCTCTTCTCATCCAGCCGATGCCGTTCCACTCTTTAAGCTGTCGACTGTAATGGCGTCACGTTTTCACTATAGCTGCATTGGTCTGATGAAATAAAGGCCACGCTTCATACAGATGTCTTTGTAGTTTATTTTGTATCTCTCTCTTCAGTAAACACCGTAGACACCGTGAAAACTACAAGAAATAAAAAACATATACTCAAAAATATGCATTTCTCAGTCCTTCACAAGTCTCTCAAGCCAATGTCCGATGAAATGCATGTGAATGTTGCAACAGAAATACGACAAATACAATCAACATTATGAATAGCACATCACATTACACGTAAAGTAATATAAAACAACTCTATGAAATATACAAAGTCAAATTACCGTGTGCGCCTCTCAAACCATGCAGATCAAGCAATTCCAATTCCTTCTCAGACAGACTACATGTCGTTTCTCTGCATTCATATTCGTTCTGACCCAAAGATGACGCTGACCCGCTCCAAACTAAACTGGGTCATGTGACACATCACGTTCTCTACGTAAATTTTACTTAAAGAACCCCTAACTTTAAACCTCAAAGGGCATACATATAAACATCGGCTTGAATATCACAACTGTTTCAAATTGAATAAACTCAAATTGACATTAATTTATAACAAAAACATAAATACACAAATCAACAAAAAACATGTCCTTTGACAGTTACATCAAGTGTTAGTAGCACTTTGAACATTAACCTCAACAAAACTACTGTTATGATCAACATTAAAAGAAGATTTCTGTCTGTTTGTTGAACAGGAAATAGTGGCCTACCAGAACCCAAAGTGTCAGAAAATCTCTAGATAGAGTATAGAAATGAAATGTCATTAGCTATTCAATGTACAGCTTACATGTAACTTTTGTGCACTGATTTAGGATTGTTTATCGGATGCCAGTGGGATTATGTGCTTAATATTGAATGCTGTGCTGATATAATCAATATATCTATTTAAGACTGCTCCCTTACCTTGTCACTACACACCAGTGGTGGACGAAGTACACATGTAGGCTACTTGAGTTAAAGTAAAGATACTCAAGGTAAAATATTACTCAAGTAAAAGTAGAAGTGCTGCCTTTAAACATTCACTTGAGTAAAAGTACAAAAGTATTTGCCTTCAAATGTACTTAAGTATCCAAGTAGGCTACTATGATTTTTTTTATTGCTATAATGTCCTATTATAATTTTTGTCACAAGACTCTTGCTTAACTCAGTCTACGTGAAGACTCTGTCACTCTTGGCACATCAATCTATTAATAAAATGACATTAATTAGTCTATATATATATATATATATATATATATTTTTTTTTTTCTGTACATATTTTTCACGAGCGTCTATGGTCATAATTATAAACATCCTAATGTTATGATACATTCACATAAACCTGCACAATGCCATTGAATATATATATACACACTACATTATGGGAGCAGCCAATTTCCCTACAAAATTAAACACCAAAACGTATTAATGCAGTGTTTCTGCTACTCCTCAGAAAAAAAAGTGCTATTATATGCAAGTAATTTTAGTGTCAAGGTAATAAGCAATGTTCATTATGCGTCAGTATTTACTGATAATTGCTGCAATAATAGCTGCTGCTCTCTGCCCCGCTTAAAATTATTGGCAACACAAATTGTTTGGAACTATTGAGAGCTACACGAATCACGTGACCGCGCGGTGGCGAGATCACAGTAGGCTTGTTCGACTTGAAACCAGGCGGGAAGGAAGTCGACCAGAAGTTGAAGTCGGCCGGGTGCCGACATCTTGTAGCAGAACTTCACTTGCGTTAGCATCCCATTGACTCCCATTCATTTTGGCGTCACTTTGACAGCGAATAACTTTACATCTGAGGCGTTTAAAGACTCCATTTGTCCATTATTTATTTCTAAAGATACACGACAATGTATAAAATGCTCCATTACCTTGTAGCTTATGTTATGGACCCGTAGAAGCAGTTTTTGTAAAAGTAGGCTAACGATTGCGTCATAACCACGCGACTCTCTGTCGCACACTAGAGAGATTACCGTATAGACGGGAGGAGAAGCTCGCGGGCAATCGGGGGGACGTGGAGGCAAAATGACAATATAATTAATCAGAATACCTAGCAAAAGTTTCTCCTGCTCCAAGCTTATGGACAGCTCCTACTCACACTCTCCGTCTCTGCAAGATTCGGAAGGGAATGATTCAGATTTCTCTTGGCACAGCTACTAGAAGGCAGACGGGTTGCTCACGTGGTCCGTGTAACGCCTTGCTCGGTTTGAGTCTGCGCGTCAGGAAAGGAAGTGCTAAGAAATCGCTGAAAATGGGCTTCACTTGTCTCAATTGAGTTCCAATGGGGTCGCTGTGTCCATTTCTTTTACTGTCTATGCTTGAAACGGCACACTGCACAGACCAATCGGTGAATGACATTAAAATACCGCAAGAGCGATTAGAGAGTAGACGGCTCTGTATGCTTTTCAATCGCTCTCGCGATTTCGATTTCTATGGTCGCAACTCTCATATTCTGGGCCAGCAAGTTATAATGCCTTATGCCTATGGAGGAGTGATCCAGCACGTGATTTTCGTGCATCTAACCTGGACATTGCCATTGCCAACATCAGACCGAAAATATGGCAAAATCGTTTACTATGGTGATAAGCATATGGTGATTTTTCTTAAGTATTTAAGTATTTGAAATACTCTAAATACACTCCCTCAAAATATTTTGTTACAAACTACATTTTATTTTTTCCACACCTGCAAAATACAAATTACAAAATACACTAAAGTAATTAAATACGTTTTTAAAATACATTTAATTGAAATACTGCCCATGTCTGTGAACTAGCAGAGACTGGCTTTTAGGAAGGAGCTCAATATAAAGGGATCAGAGCACATTAGTGAAACAAAGACCAGATGCAGACTAAACAATGGGGCGCGATATATAGGAAACCAGGAAAGAGGAGCCACCCCAACCAAAGACAAAGCCATGTGCTCAGGCACAAGACAAAGAAACATAGAACAGAGACAAGAGTGATAAAGACTGTCAGGGCAGAACCTTGAAAACAGGATTTTGTGTTGCAGAAAATAAGCAAACAAAATGGTATAAATTAATAAAAATAAATTAAAAGTATTATTTTAATATCTAGAGGACTGAATGGTTGCATGTTCTCAGTGTTAGTCTTTTATAGTAAAATATATCAACAAAACGCTTTGGTACTTATTTCTATTTTGCAGTCTTGCACAAGCATTTTTTTAACGCACAGATTGAATGCGAGAAGCTTTATGCACTGTGACACATTACCTGCTCTGCTCAGAATGAGGCGTGCTGTGGGGTTTGGTCAGATGTGGTATGGATGTCTACTACTGGAGATATGAGATGCAGAAAGTGTACAGAAGGTGCTGGAAACACTGCATGTGGGTGAAGGGCTGCAGACAAACTCACGGCCTGCAACTTAAATAAATAAATGTGTTGCATTACTTCAAGACAACATAATTCATCACATTAACACAGAACAAGCAGTTCAGAACATGTATAGATACTGTAAAAATGACTAGCTATAGACTTGAACAGAACAAATATACTCGCGTTACGAAAAATGCAAAGAACTGAGCTGAGAATTGAGAGAAGCGGAAGAAGCTAGAAGAAGAAACTCTTACATAAACATGAAGGTCATGTAAGTCATGAAAGGCTGCACTGAGGATGATCGACCTTGACCTTATGTTATCTTCAGTGAGAACAATGAGTTGACTGAGATTAGACTGAATACAATGAACAAACAAACTCTGAAAATATGTAGGCCTATTACATTTCCTACAATACAACATGCATGTGTGCAGATGCTTTTGTAAATAAGAATTGGCAGACTATGAACATTATGGATGGATGGTATTCAAAAGATCATCCTTTTAATGTGTCATTTGAATTTCAGAATAGTGCTCTCCATGTATACACACATGCACAAACATTCACCACACACACTTCTTTTCAACTTAAGTAGATTTCTGTACAGGAAGTAGTGGCCAACCAAAACCCAAAGTGTCAGAAAATGTGAACTAGTGGCTATAGAAGTGAAATGAAATCAAGTATTCAATATATAAGTTAGTGTAACTTTTGTACACTGATTTGACATATATTGTATTTTTAATGGCTTCTTGTGCTGCAGGATGTGCTAAGCTGTTAAACACCATATTTCTTTGTCATAATGACAACATTTCCTTTTTCCAGATTAAAACACCTGCCAACCCAACCGACTCTGTGATTTATTAGCTAAGCAGCAGCTTTGCCATTTGTTTGATATGCAAATAATAAAAACAGTTGTATTTGGTATATTAAGAGACTGATGTGGGCAGGAAAAATGTTTTCATTCAGTTATTAGTTATAGAGCTGTACTCTGAAAGGATTTTTATTTTTCTGAGAGGAAAATGACAGGAAGGAGTTGAAGAGCTTTAGAGAAAAGCAACAAACCACAAGTAGAGCAAAGTGAACATAATCATGCAGAAAATCGGCACTATAACACCCTCATAACAGTCCCAACTCACAGTCTTCATCCTGTTTGTGTAGATGAAAGAGCTTATTTTCCTCTAATGCTATATAACTGTAAAACCGCCTCAAGATTCAAGAACTGAACTGAAGATTATGGGCAACAGTATGGGAGTATGGGACGACCCTGAGGGGCGGAGCCACGTTTTCTAGACGAAGAAGAAGTAACTTTTTACTGAAATCTGGAAGGCTGAAACTAAAATCATGAAGTAGCGTTTTGGGTTCTGTATTTCTTATTCACAATTTTTTTTTTTTTTTTTTTTTTTTTTTTAACGGGTGCAAGAATCACGAATAAAACATTCTTTAACTAGCCTACCAGTCGGAGCTCACCCTGTAAAGGTCGTTTGTGTATCCCGCCTTTAGAAGCGAAAACGATATTGAATTCACATATTTTAGTAGCACTATTAACTAAATGATCTTCGAAATGATCTTTTAGACGTAGGATTAGGCTACTTGAAGATATACTACGATATTGAGAAAAGCGGATCGAAATGGTCTTAACGCATTGTTGGATTTCATTACTCAAACGAACGCGCTCTGTAAAAAAAGTTTTTTGGGGTTTCTCGGATATGTAGGGCATTTTGAATATGATTCAAACATCATTGTTCTTCTGTCTGTGGATTTGGTTCTCACGTGGTAAGTGTTTTTCATTTTTATTAAATGTGGTTTCACTCCCAAAAATAGCTAGGCTATTTTATATCTTTTCACACAATGAATGCATTGTATTTAGGCATTTTCAGTAGGCCTATTAGTAATGGTGGAGGAGGAATTGCGAAATGAGTGGTAAACTGTGAGCTTCCAACCAACAAAAAATCTTAAGGAAAAAAAGGCATGTACGTGACCTACATGTTTGAATATGTTCAGCCTTTGAGCTCAACAACATCTGGAAAACATCCTCTGTGAAAGAGAAAACAACTGACTGCAGTTCAGTTCCAGAAGAAATGGTGTTAAAATTATGAACAAACATGTTTTTTTTTAATAATGGGATAATATAATGGGCGCGTGTTTGAGTTAGTGAACTGTGGAAACTGTAGGTTTTTGTAATGTAATTGTCTCTAAAAATATGAACACATTTTTATTAAAAGTTTAAAAAATGTTTCTGTTTGTGTTTCAGGTGTGTTTGGTGCTGGTGCAGATGAAGTGAAGTCAGTCTCAGTGATGGAGGGAGATTCTGTCACTCTAAACACTGATGTTAAAGTGCAGGGAGATGATCATATACTGTGGGCTTATAGACATGACAGTTCAGAGATACGTATAGCTGAAATCTATAAGCAGATCATTGGTATGTTTGACAGTAATGTGACATTTGGAGACAGACTCCAGATAGACAGTCAAACTGGATCTCTGACCATCAGAAACATCAGAACCACAGACTCTGGACTTTATAAACTGAGCATCTTCAGCAGAAATATCTCATACAAAAGTTTCAGTGTTACTGTCTATGGTGAGTAAAATTAAGTGTTGATCAAGAATCAAGGTGGGCTGGTGTAGGGGGATTGAGGGTTGGAGATAGGTTTATGTTTTGTTATTGTTGGGATGATTATTAAATGAGCATGCTGCTCCTGACCTGAACCATTTTAATGTTTTCCAGCTCCTCTACAGACTCCTGTCATCACCAGTAACTCTTCAAACTGTCCATCATCATCATCATCTGAACGTTCATCAGTGTCCAGATGTTCACTGGTGTGTTCAGTGTTGAATGTGAGAGATGTGACTCTCTCCTGGTACAGAGGAATCAGTGTATTGTCCAGCATCAGTGTGTCTGATCTCAGCATCAGTCTCTCTCTACCTCTGGAGGTGGAATATCAGGATAACAACACTTACAGCTGTGTGATCCACAATCCCATCAGCAACCAGACCACACATCTGGACAACATCAGTCAACTCTGTCACACATGTGCAGGTACTTCAGCGCTGATATTATTGATGATTTAATTAGTGATTTTAGATTTAGTTTAAAACAGATTTCCAACAGAGACATATTAAGTGAGATGCAAACATCGCAGGATTCATTAAGTTGGCTTGGAAAAGCCAACTTACTGATATTGTACTTAAACTTATTATTCTTCTTCATTCTTCTTCTTCTGAGCCAAATTTTAGACTGTATCTCCTCCTAGACCGTTAAAGCTATGACCACCAAACTCGGGTCAGACCATCAGAATGTTCTGACTTAATGTGCTATATCTTTTCAGACTGATTTGACTTTCAGTTTTCTTAAAACTTAATATTAAAAATCATAAAAATCCCATAGACTCACATTGACCAAATGTCAAAGACTGTTTGAACTCTGTTTAACTGCTAGAAGCCCTTGATACTCGTTTAAGCTATCTATCTTCTTTTTAACTAATAACTAATCTTTCTTTCTTTCTTTCTTTCTTTCTTTCTTTGTTTGTTTCTTTGTTTCTTTCTTTCTTTCTTTCTTTCTTTCTTTCTTTCTTTCTTTCTTTCTAGCAAGACACAGGGTTTAAATACAGAGACTAACAAGCTAAACAAGATAACAAGGGGGTGTGGCTAAACAGAAACTCCTGGGGAGCCTAATAACCAAGAAAAACGGATTACAAAACATGGTACAGGACAGGAAATGACAAAAGTCCACACAAGACAAGAGGAACATAAGACAGAAATCATAACACTTTCTTTCTTTCTTTCTTTCTTTCTAATCTTGATCTATCCATCCAGCCATCCATGGTCATGTTAAAACATGGTAAATCATGCTAGCAATGTGATAAACTATGCATGGTAAATCATGGTAAATCATGTCAAACCATGCCAGAACAGTTTAAAACTTTTTCAAACTTTCTGGCTAGGCTTTTTCAAACCAACTTAAAGTTTGTCTACGAACTTTACCATCTAGTTTTTATTAATATTTTCTGTTTGTTCATTACAGAGCTCATGCAGCCATCACATTGGGTGGGAATATCGGTTAGTTTTGTGATACTGGCTATATTAGTTGTGGCGGCAATGATCTTTCTCAGAAGAAAGAGTAAACAAGCAACACAAGAGGGCAAGTAATACTTTTTTTCATCAAAGATATGAACATTCAGGATACGAAATTAAGATTACCCACAATATCTGTTTTTAAAACACTATTTCAGACTTATTTTGTAGTTTAAAAATGTGATTATTATCATTAAAACAGTCCAGTCTTGTGAGGAAGACGTACTTTATGCCGAAACAACATTTCGTGCACGCAGTGTTCACAGTACGGTAAGACACTGTATGATTGTGTGCAGAAACCTCAGCTTTTATCACAGGCGCGAAGAAAAGAGCTGTTTGTGTTTACAGTGCTATGCATAAGTTTAGACACCCATGCTAAAGTTGACTAAAAAGAGGAATAAAAAATCATCTTTTGGAAATTGAACTTAATGCCTTAATTAAAAAAAAAAAGGAAAAATCCAACCTTTAAGGACACCAATTTTCTTTGTGAATGAATAATGTATCATAAATAAATAAATGTTCTTCCTTAAAATACAGGGTGCATAAGTCTGGACACCCCTATGTTAAATTCCCATAGAGGCAGGCAGATTTTTATTTTTAAAGGCCAGTTACTTCATGGATCCAGGATACTATGCATCCTGATAAAGTTCGCTTGGCCTTTGGAATTAAAATAGCCCCACATCATCACATAGCCTTCACCATACCTAGAGATTGGCATGGTTTTATTTCAGTTAGCCTAATAGCTGGTTTGATTTGCATTGAGAGATGATCTTATGGAAAGTACTCCATGCCAATCTCTAGGTATGGTGAAGACTATGTGATGATGTGGGGCTATTTTAATTCCAAAGGCCAAGGGAACTTTATCAGGATGCACAGCATAAGGAAGAACATTTATTTATTTACGATACATTATTCATTCACAAAGAAAATTGGTGTCCTTAAAGGTTGGATTTTTCCTATTTTTTTTAATTAAGGCATTAAGTTCAATTTCCAAAAGATGATTTTTTATTCCTCTTTTTAGTCAACTTTAGCATGGGTGTCTAAACTTATGCATAGCACTGTATGTGTCGAAGCAGTCGCTGTGTCATCCTGTGCTGATGTTAGCGTTCATACTTTATCCATGCAAAATATGGCCTAAGACAAGTAAGCTATTTTCAAGCGTTTTAATGCGCTCTATTTTGCTTACTGTCTGTTTTTGCTTGCACTTGTCATGCTTAGGTTTCAAATTTACACAGTAGCGTCCTCAAGGCACTGTGCCATATCAGACAACTTTAGAAACTTGCAATTCAACACACAAACATGTGCTCTCATTTCTCAGGCCCAGAAGGTTTGGGGAGGGTGGAGGTTTTCAGTTAACTGTAAGATTAAAGTTTTGGGATCCACCAGTTGACATTTTAGCTGCTCCACCATTAATTAACATTGAACAAAAAAATAATAATGTTGTTAATTAGCCATAAATTCCCCAAAAAGTCATTTAAATAGCAAAAGCAATACTGAAGGCACCCCATTATGGCAGAAAATATTAGTAAGTCTAGTAAGTGTTTTTGACAATCTAGTAAAATATCATGTTTTGCCGCTATCATGTCCTGTGCTTGTAATTGTTTTTGTTTTTACTCAGCTGTTGTCCTTGAGGCGAAGTTGGATTTATAGTTTGTTTATTACTGTGGCCTAGAGAGCTCAATGTGCGGAAACTAAAGAAAACACAAAATTTAGAAACGCAAATGCAAATTAAAGAAAACAAAATCAGTTTTGCAACACATGTGCTGCAAATACTCACACAACGCAACCAAGTACAGAAACGTGCTGCAAATACTCACAATGCAACCGAATACAAAAACGCATTTTCAGCGTGTTTCTGTATTTGGTAGCATCATGAGCATTTACAGCAAATGTGTTGTCTGATGACAAGTTTTTCAGTTGCAGCATGTTGAGCTTTACAAGGATTACAAGAACATTAATAGTCTGCTGGTGTGTGTAAATATATATATATATATATATATATATATATATATATATATATACAGTGCTATGCATAAGTTTAGACACCCATGCTAAAGTTGACTAAAAAGAGGAATAAAAAATCATCTTTTGGAAATTGAACTTAATGCCTTAATTTAAAAAAAACAGGAAAAATCCAACCTTTAAGGACACCAATTTTCTTTGTGAATGAATAATGTATCGTAAATAAATAAATGCTCTTCCTTAAAATACAGGGTGCATAAGTCTGGACACCCCTATGTTAAATTCCCATAGAGGCAGGCAGATTTTTATTTTTAAAGGCCAGTTACTTCATGCATCCAGGATACTATGCATCCTGATAAAGTTCCCTTGGCCTTTGGAATTAAAATAGCCCCACATCATCACATAGCCTTCACCATACCTAGAGATTGGCATGGTTTTATTTCAGTTAGCCTAATAGCTGGTTTGATTTGCATTGAGAGATGATCTTATGGAAAGTACTCCATGCCAATCTCTAGGTATGGTGAAGGCTATGTGATGATGTGGGGCTATTTTAATTCCAAAGGCCAAGGGAACTTTATCAGGATGCATAGTATCCTGGATCCATGAAGTAACTGGCCTTTAAAAATAAAAATCTGCCTGCCTCTATGGGAATTTAACATAGGGGTGTCCAAACCTATGCACCCTGTATTTTAAGGAAGAACATTTATTTATTTACGATACATTATTCATTCGCAAAGAAAATTGGTGTCCTTAAAGGTTGGATTTTTCCTTTTTTTTTTTAATTAAGGCATTAAGTTCAATTTCCAAAAGATGATTTTTTATTCCTCTTTTTAGTCAACTTTAGCATGGGTGTCTAAACTTATGCATAGCACTGTATATATATATATATATATATATATATATATATATATATATATATATATATATATATATATATATATATATATCAGACACACACCAACAGTCTGTTAATGATAACTATAAACTTATAATTAAAAGCTTAAAGAGATGGTTCAGAGTAAAATCAACCTAGGGTCCTTCAGCCCGTTCTCATCCTAGGGCGTCATATATTGACACTCGTGACATTTCGTCTACATCGAACGCACATGGCACCCTTTAGCGTCAATATGAGACGCAGATAGAAATGGGCCAGAAGGCGCCTCCTAGCGGTCTAACCCTAACCCTACACTAGACCTAAACCTACCCATAACCGAACAAAGCTCTGTGCATCTCATATTGACGCTAAAGGGTGCCATGTAGAGATATCAGCCGAATGGCTTAGTGCAGGCGCTAATGGATCCTATGATGTATCTCTTAAATTCCCCCACTAATAATGCCCAGAATGGTACCACACTTATACAGTAGTACAAATAGGTTCTGTACTCATAAAACGAGGCATTGGAAAGTTTGTAAGTACATCAGGAGTTTATTAAATAACACTTGCCTGACGGCTCATGCTACCGTTAACCCGGACGTCGAGGTCACTTCTGTTATTTGGGAAAAGCATGTAAAAGTCCTGGCAGAAAGCGATGCATAAGGATGTAGTGTAACGACCCCCAGTTCCAGGAATGCATTAATATTTTGTTGGTAGTACCAGTTTGCAACAATTATTAGTAAACACTAAGTTGTTAACACTTCGGGAAATAATAATAATTTGTCGTTTCACTACATCCTTATGCATCGCTTTCTGTCAGGACTTTTACGTGCTTTTCTCAACTCAGTGAAGTGACGTCGACGTCCGGGTTAGCGGTAGCATTTTACTCTGAACCATCCCTTTAATAAATTATAAAAAAGTGTGTGTGATATACAGTATATACACACACAAACACAGTTTTTTTGTTATACACATTTTAATTTCTATGTTTTGTTTTCTTTCAGAAAGCTCATCGAGAAGACCACATCATATACTCGGGTGTTAATGTAACATGACATATTCAGTGTATGTGTATTTGACATTTTTCTCAGTATTTTCTGTGACTAATAACACTGCCATGTCATTTTCAAGTAATTAATTTTAGAGAAAGTCGCTGTGGGCTCATGCATCTTTAGAGACCATAAGGATAGATTTGCAGAGAGTTATTAACAGTTGTTCAGATTTATTATATAAAATCCTGAGCTTCAGTGTCATCAGTATTTTATCAGTATTCCAGTATCAGGATTGTCTCTAGCTTGCACTAACATTCCATGTTATAGAATTTCAGTGAATGTATTAATATTCTTTATTCATTAATACATGTTTCTCTGGAATACATGATTCCGATTGGTCAATTGCCATTTAAATATTTGTGAATAATCACAGCTCAGTGTTTGTCACTCATTTGAATCCTACAAAGGTCTTCCATCACGCTCTAACTTGTTCTGCGGCGAGATGTTTAACTGTGAGACACAACATGTTCATACAAGCTCGACTCTATTATCATAATCTTATTTGAGATTTGAACAGTGAGCTGAATGCATACTGTATATTATAAATACACATACACAATCATATTACTTTCAGTTAAGACAATTGCTGTAGCAGTTCACATCAACCTTAAAAAAGGCCTTAACTCTGCATGTGTGTAGAGTTTTTATATTGATTATATATAGGCCTATTAATATATGATATAATATGATATAATATGATATAATATAGGCCTGTCGTTGTTCTCTGTATTGACAGCACTCCAAATTGACAAAAAAATTAGCTCAATGTTAAAATTGACCGGAGTTCTCCTTTAATGTTAAGACCAGCATTTTCAGTTTGAATGTATCACAACCTGCCCAGGATGTTTTAGTCTGTCACCACTGCCAAGTCAGCATCCGGTTTCTGCTCTTCTGAATCCTGTTCCAGCTGAGAAACTGCTATTGATATGAATGATAATGCTAACGGATAGCTTGTGCCTTTTGTTCATTTTATGGAAATCATCTGTTATTCTCTACGGTTATTTTTAGTTGTTCTGCTTGTCAGACTGGACATGTTTGTGTAAGCTGAGCTCAATGCAGGAGTCTTTACACCCTTATTTTAGATGCTTTGAGCTCAGCAGAAAAACAAGTTGTATACCACAGTGCCTTTTTTTAAAATGTAAAACCTCACAAAGAAAAAGTGTCCTTAATCCCAGTGTTTCCTACTGACATTGACATACTAATGTTATTTTCATTTAAGTCACAGGTACAGCAATAACATGGTACCCTTAACAAACTGCTTTGGTATTTTTTCATAATGTAGTGCTATCTGAAACTGCACTGAACTGTTTTTAATCTGTATTGCACCAATAAAACTTTTTTTAACCCAGTATTTATAAAGAATCTTTTACTTTTTACTGACTTCTGCCCAGAGAGGTAAAGTTTGTCATGTTCTAAATCTACATGAAGATGTGATCATGGACTAATATTCATTAATTATTTGATTAATACATAACTCAAAAGTGTGTGTAAACTCTGCCAGTGACACTAGAGGGAGCCAGAGCACAGCTGACAACAGCAACCCTGTGTCCCAAGTATGAACCAAAGTTGAGTCCCAATTAACACACACTATGTACTTGCAATATCCAGCTGTCTAGTGTATGAATTTTATATGTTTTGTCATTTTGACATCCAGTGTCAGAGTCTGATGGCCTCTCCTCCACAGGTGAGTGTATAAAGTGTCTAACGTTCCACAAAAATTAAAAATATATATATATATATTTTTTTTTTTGGTTGACTGCATCATCCGGGTATTTGAAGGGCACATTTTCTTTTTTAGAATTTTCAGTTTGAACACTACTTGCACTGTTTGTAGTGCACAAGTACACAAATTGGGATCCAGCAAAAGATTGTATAAGACTATATACTAAAATGGTGCACTTATGTATTTATTGGGAGAAAGGGCAATGCACAAAATGGTGAAATTATGCTGCTGTCACACTAACAAAAATGTCCTACTTTCCAATTATGAAGGTCGGACAGAACAGGAATCATGGAGGACACCAGGTTTATTCTTGCCTATTTATTGGGAAAATATTATTAAAGACAAAATGATATTTAGCGTCCCATTCACTGTCAAACATTATAAGCCTAAAAATTCACCAAGCTATCTAGCTGACAATTTTGGAATTTCGGTCAAATACAGGCTATTTTGACTGTTTAAAACCTACAAATCAATTCATATGATTATTCATATACTGTATGTAAATATGCACTACTTTAATGACAAGGCGATGAAGCTGTTGTGGAAAAAACTAATAAAGAACAGCAGTCACAGCAGCAATCGTCAGTTCTCTCCTCCTCCATGTTTAAATGAGCTTCCCAGTGGTAAATACAACTTGAGATGGCGTTCATGTCCAATTTTTAACTAGGAAATCGTATTTACGATAATTCTGATAGCACGTGAAGGCAGCATAAGACCCTTCTAAACATAAGAGCTAAATGGCTGCTGCAGGGATGATGTATTTTTGTAGGTCAAAACCCAGAAAGAAGTTAGCATTTTAGCACTCCGGTTCCATCGTCTCGTAGTCGATGGGTTCTTCAACGGAAGAGTCGTGTCGAACACTGAAGCAGAAGAGCCACTGCAGCAGAAGACACCGGTGTGACTCCTGTCAGCTAAAAACATGAAACTGAGACTATTATTCACACGGGTGTATGTAATGGTGGTGTAATGGTGTGGAAGATATTTTCTTGGTACACTTTGGGCCCATTAGTACTAATTTTGTATTGTTTAAATGTCACAGCCTACATTATGTTGCTGACCAGCATCTCAAATTGGTTTCTTGAACAGAACAATGAGTTCACTAACCTCAAATGGCTTCCAGTCACCAGATCTCAATCCAATACAGCAGCTTTGGGATGTGCTGGAACAAGAGATTCGCATCATGGATGAACAAATCTGCAGCAACTGCGTGATGCTATCATGTTAATTTGCACCGAAATCTCTGAGGAATGTTTCCAGCACCTTCGATACCATGAAGAATTAAGGCAGTTCTGAAGGCAAAGGGGGGTCTACAGCATTACTAGAATTTTTATTTGTATAAAAATATTTTTGAACTTGACATGCTTATCACAAAAAATTTGCACTGAAGCAATTGTGCAGAACGCCTGAGCTTCTTTGTGCCTTGACTAGCAACTCGGAGTCAGAATGATACCTGTGGTCAGAAGTCAGATCTATTTAGGTCAGTGTAAGGTATCAAGTGTTTTTGTGTTGTTGTTGGTTGAATGCAGCACATGGTTTTTTGGTGAACCTATTATTGGGCTCACAAGAGTGCAATTGAGTGTTAGTGTGTATAAGGTGTATGAGTGGGTGAAGAGATGCTCTTGTGAAACTCACTTACCAGGCCTCAGTGTTTCACTGGAAACTAATGTTGTCAGAACGTTGTGGGAACTAGAACGCACATGAATACTTCAATACAGGTAAAGGTAAAAGATTAGTTTAAACATAGATTGTTTAGAGACATTTACTATGGTACTTTTCTCAGTTACACTTGTGTTGACAGAATTCCTGCCGAAATGAATATGGCCAAGAACACCATATATGTGTTTAAGTGAATAAACTGAGTCAAACTTTTATCCTAGAACATAAAAGTCCCAGTTGAATGATTGCATTTTCTGGTTCTTTATGTTTGTAAAAAGGTGTGAACTCAGGCTGTGAAGGAAATGGTGGCCTACCAGAACCCAAAGTGTCATAAGAAAAACCCCTCTAGATGTTAACTGATAAGAGCAAGGCTGTTACGGTTTCTCAGTGGTCTGGGGTCGTACATTGGCACTGTTTTGAATAGCATGCTACCATTCTACTCTATTTATGCAGTGGTCACTCACTTTGTTGGTGAAAGAGCACGTTTGATCAAGTGTCGTTCAGCAGTCTCTGCTGTCCCTCACCCTCATCCCTGTTTGCATATCATAAAGGTTATGTAACAATAGAGTATTGATTACACAACAAATAATCCAATATAATATTTGGCAACTTTTATGTGTGCATGCTTCAAATGTGTTTAAAACCCTTTATAAATGATTCAACTCAGCAATAACTCTTTGTGTTTGTAGATCTGACAATCACAGAGTCTGAATACACACAGATCATCTACTGTCTTCAGATGGGAGATCTGCCACAGGTCAGTAAATAAATCATTGTAAATGTGACAGACATTAATCTCACATTGATGCTGGATAGAAGACCTGTTATACTTCCAAACCCAGTTATCTTATATGAATAGAGGGCAAGAGGGAACGAGTTTTGTCATTTGTCTTAATCTAAATATATTACAAGAGGAGTGTTTACACTGACATTATAATTACTTTGTCATGTTTGTTGAGGCAAAAAATTGAATTTGTCAAATGATTTTTTTCTCTTTCTCTGACAGAAACTATTGCTGGATGTGGCCAGAAGAACAAAGACAGCTGTGAACTATCAACACATACCGTGAAACAGATGTCAAGAGAATATCACTTATCCAGAGTAGGAGTCACTGAAGTATATCGTCTTTGTATTGTTGATTTGATATTATATTTAATATTACAAATTTGCATCAAGTTTGCATTTTTTTTTATGTCTAAAACATTTTTTCTGTGTTTGAAATTCTCAGCCAGTATCTTTGTAATACATTATGTTTGTATTAAACACCACCAGAGGCTACAGACAGATTTAAAACCATATACCAATTATTTCTATAATGGGCCTCTGCGATTTTTGCAATGATCAAAGACACACATCTAGTGCATATTTATTTAGAAAAATATATAAAACCCACATAGGTAAGGTAATGTTTACTTTATTATCCCCAATATGTTTCACAGCCAGCAGTAAACCATTCAATCAACAAAACAAGCACAACTATACACACAAGGAAAAGAGGAGGAAAAAATGTCTTCCATAAATAATTTACTTAGAATAATTTAATAAACCATGACAGCTGGTTCAAAATATTTTTTTTTTTATCTATTAGTCCGACAAAATAGCACATAATATCTATGAGTAGAAGGAAAACACTTTCAACATTCTGCAAGGGATGAGTGGAATCTCTGTGGAATGGTGGGCTTTCTTACACACAGCATCCACATGAGCCTCAAAACTAAAGTCAACTTTTCATCTCTCCGCATCACACCATCTCTTTGTGTGGCCCTATGAAGACAATCTAGCACAGATGTCATCAGTGACACATTGTCCCTGTAAAACTGCAACTGCTTGTTGAAATACAGTGTGCTGAAAATAAGCAAATAAAATGGTATAAATCAATAAATATAAAAGGAAACTATTCATTTAAACTTCTAGAGGATTGAATGGTTGCTTGTTCTCAGTGTTAATCTTTTATAGTGAAATATTACAACAAAACGCTTATTATTTAGGTACTTATTTCTATTTTGCAGTCTTGCACTATAGTATTTTTTTTAACGCACAGATTGAATGCGAGAAGCTTCATGCACTGTGACACATTACCTGCTCCGCTCAGAATGAGGCGTGCTGTGGTGTTTGGTCAGATGTGGTATAGGTGTCTATTATCTGAGATATGAGCAGAAGGTGCTGGAAACACTGCATGTGGGTGAAGGGCTGCAGACAAACTCACGCCCTGCAACTTACATAAACATGGAAGTCATGAAAGGCTGCACTGAGGATGATGGCTGACCTTGTTACATTCAGTGAGAACAATGAGTCATCAACAACAACATTTATTTATAAAGCACATTTAAACACATTATAGACTGATCCAAAGTGCTGTACATAGTACAAAGCAGGTCTACACTATAAAACAAAACAATAATAAAAAAACAACAATCACAGGTTCCCAAAAGCTAAAGAATAAAAATGCGTTTTAATAGAGGATTTAAAAATGTCCAATGAAGGAGCAGACCTCACATGATAAGGGAGACAGTCACAGAAAGACCCGATCACCCTTTGATTTGTAGAGACACAGAGACACATTTAAGAGGAAGTGATTGTAAGATCTAAGTGCCCGCAGGACAGTATGGCACAATAAGATCACTAATGTACCTTGGTGCACGGCCAGACAATGCCTTATATACGAACATAAGGATCTTGAAGTCAACTCTGAATTTAATGGGAAGCCAGTGAAGGGATGCTAAAACAGGGGAAATATGATCCCTCTTTTTAGACCCAGTCAAAAGTCTGCAGCCGCTAACTAGATTAATGTACAGGAAGTAGTGGCCAACCAAAACCCAAAGTGTCAGAAAATGTGAACTAGTGGCTATAGAAGTGAAATGACATCAACTATTCAATATATAAGCTTATGTAACTTTTGTACACTGATTTGACATCTCATATATTGTATTTTAATGGCCTTTTGGACTGCAGGATGCGATATAAGCTGTAAACGCCTGCAAACGATATGCAAACAATACAAACTGTTGTATTTGGTATATTAGAGACTGATGTGGGCAGGAAAATGTTTACATTCAGCTGTTAGTTATAGAGCTGTACTCTGAAAGGATTTATTTTCTGAAAGGAAAATGACAGGAAGGAGTTGATGAGCTTATAGCCTACTAGAGGAGCAACAAACCAGAAGTAGAGCAAAGTGAAAAAATATCATGCAAAAAATCTGCACTATAACAGTCCCAACTCACAGTCTTCATCCTGTTTGCGTCGCTGAAAGAGCTGACTTTCCTCTAATGCTATATAGTTACTGCAAAGACGTCTCAAGAACTGAACATTCTCTGACTGAACTGAAGACTCAGGCAATAATGGGACGACCCTGAGGGGCGGGCAGGCGAAGTAACTGAAATCTGGAAGGCTGAAATTGAAATCATGAAGTAGTGTTTGGGGTTCTGTATGTCTTCTCTTTTTCCCCGCAAAATTTTTTTTACTGATAAATAAAAATACTAATAACTTATTTGAAAGGATCTTAGACATAGGATTAGGCTACTTGAAGATTTACCTACATAGACTAGAGAAAAGCGGATAGAAATTGTCTTAACGCATCGTTGGATTTCATCAATCAAACAAACTCGTTCTAAATTTTTGGTTAAATATTTTTCTACAGTACGTTTTTTTGGGTGGCTCGGATATAGGGAATTGTGAATATGATTCATAAAGCATTTTTCTTCTGTCTGTGGATTTGGTTCTCACATGGTAAGTGTTTTCATTTTTATTAAATGTGGTTCACTCCCAAAATGTGCTATTTTATACCTTTTCAAACAGTGAATGCATTGTATTTTGGCATTTTCAATATTAGTAAGGGTGGAGGAGGAATTGCGAAATATGTGGTAAACTGAAAATCCAACCAACAAAAAGACTTCAGGGAAAAAAAGGCATGTTCGTGTCGACAGGTAGATCCAGGTAGAGTTAAGAGAAATGCCCTCAGACCTGAGAAAAGATAAACTTAAGCTTACGTGTCATCTATGTGGATGTGGTAATGCAAATCCTACAAATAGTGTCATTAAAGAATGTTGGGAATATAATTATTTTCAAGGTAATGGATTTGGATGGGTAATGTTTTAAAAAAAAATCATTTATGTTAGAAATGTATCAAAGTTTATTTAGATTGCGAAAGCTGGCAGGATAGGTGGGACAACATTTTGGTAAACAGAAAGTAGAGCAGACTGAGGTTTGACCACACAGGGTTAAATAAAACATTGGCTATGTTAGGTAAAAGTCAATTAGATAAATTTTTGGAGTGCAAAATTACAGAAAATGCAGAGCAAATAAGAAATATAGAGAAGAGATGATTAAAAAAAATATATAAGTCAGGCAGGAAGAAAATTGAAGGGTGTATTGGGAACAACAGGAGGGGTAGAGGATACACAGAATGAATATTGTGGAATAAAGAGTATAGGGGTATGTTATAAGATCTATGGATATAAATATATATGTAATATTAAAAAAGTTATATAGGAAAGTTTTTTTTTTTTTTTTTTTTTTTTTTTTTTTAAGTAGATCATTGAATCATTACCCATATTGCATACTCCGGTACAGTAGGTGGCGGCATGCACCTGTTAAGTCGTGGATGCAATCCGCCATAAAACTAAAAGAAGAAGAAGACATGTTTGAATATGTTCATCCTTTGAACTCAACAACATCTGGAAAACATCCTCTGTGAAAAAGTAAACAACTGACTGCAGTTTTTTTTAACAAACATGTTTTTTATAATGGTATATTATTTTGGGCATGTGTTTGAGTTAGTGAACTGTGGAAACTGTAGGCTTTTGCCATGTATTTTTCTCTAAATGTGCACAAATAAAGTGTTATTAAAAATTAAAAAAGTGTTTCTGTTTGTGTTTCAGGTGTGTTTGGTGTTGGTACAGATGCAGTGAAGTCAGTGTCAGTGACTGAGGGAGATTCTGTCACTCTAAACACTGATGTTAAAGCAAAGAGAGATCATATACTGTGGGCTTATAGACATGACAGTTCAGAGATACGTATAGCTGAAATCCATAAGCAGATCATTGATATGTTTGACAGTAATGTGACATTTGGAGACAGACTCCAGATGGACAGTCAGACTGGATCTCTGATCATCAGAAACATCAGAACCACAGACTCTGGACTTTATAAACTGAGTATCTTCAGCAGAAGTATCACACACAGAAGTCTCAGTGTTACTGTCTATGGTGAGTAAAATTAAGTGTTGATCAAGAAATCAAGATAGTGGGCTGGTGTAGGGGGATTGAGGGTTGGAGATATACAGATGTTTATGTTTCGTGATTGCTGGGATGATTATTAAATGAACATGCTGCTCCTGACCTGAACCATTTCCATGTTTCCCAGCTCCTCTACAGACTCCTGTCATCACCAGTAACTCTTCAAACTGTCCATCATCATCATCATCATCTGAACGTTCATCATTGTCCAGATGTTCACTGGTGTGTTCAGTGTTGAATGTGAGTGATGTGACTCTCTCCTGGTACAAAGGAATCAGTGTATTGTCCAGCATCAGTGTGTCTGATCTCAGCATCAGTCTCTCTCTACCTCTGGAGGTGGAATATCAGGATAAAAACACTTACAGCTGTGTGATCAACAATCCCATCAGAAACCAGACCACACATCTGGACATCAGTCGACTCTGTCACACATGTGAAGGTACTGCAGCGCTGATATTATTGATTTAATTAATGATTTTAGATTTTGTTTCAATTGAGATGCAAACATTGCAGGACTCATTCATAATTATTACTATTTTCTGTTTGTTCATTACAGAACTCATGCAGCCGTCACATTGGGTGGGAATATCGGTTAGTTTAGTGATGCCGGCTGTATTAGTTGTGGCGGCAATAATCTTTCTCAGAAGGAAGATTAAACAAGCAACACAAGAGGGCAAGTAATAGTACTACTCCCCAAATTAAATGAACATTCTGGGTTCAAATTATGTGAAATGAAGTGCTCCTAAGATGTGCCACAATGTCAAAACATTTCAGACTTATTTTGTATTTTGAAAATGTGATTATTATCATTAAAACAGTCCAGTCTTGTAAGGAAGAGGTACTTTATGCTGAAACAACATTTCGTGCACGCAGTGTTCACAGTACGGTAAGACACTGTATGATTGTGTGCAGAAACCTCAGCTTTTACCACAGGCACTCTATTCCAGAAAGCAGGTTATGCAACATACCTGCTGGCTAAGTTGATTCAGAGTAACCGGATAACCTCAACCTTCATTTCCAAAAACAAAGGTAACTTTCAGGGTATGTAAGTAGCCATAGCAAATTACTCTCTGAACTTAACCTTCTCCAGAGCAGGTTCTGTTTCAGGGTTAGTTTATTTCAGAAGTATTCAGCACATGATGAGGCTCCAGTGAGCATCACAGATTCACACAGTACTATATGATATCGTTATATATTATAACATAACATAAAGCAACCTAATTTTTCAGAATAAAATATAAGATTTAAAATATAGCAAAGCCGCCCACTAGGTGAAAATATGCACGAAGAATGTAAATTGCCATTAAACAAAAGAAGTAGTATGGCGCTATTGTTCTTAGCGTCCGTTTCCATGGTGACTCCTGGATTCGGATCTTGCCACTCGGTTGATAATGTCTTTGTGTGGTCACCGTTAACTCTTTAGCTTCATACTCCGTGTTGACTGATCTTACTCCAGACCACGGTTTTGGACCTGCATACCTCAAGTATGCAAGGTTTAGGTTAATCAACCGAGAGTTAGGATATATTTGACGGTAAGCTAACCTTACTGTCTGGAATAACACCCAGGATGGTCATATAAAACTGATGCTAAATACACAAACTCTCCTCACACTGATCCACACGTGTTTGTGTTTGTAGATCTGACAACCACAGAGTCTGAATACACACAGATCATCTACTGTCTTCAGATGGGAGATCTGCCACAGGTCAGTAAAGAAATCATTGTAAATGTGACAGACATTAATCTCACATTGATGCTGAATAGAAGACCTGTTACACTTCCAAACCCAGTTATCTTATATGAATAGAGGGCAAGAGGGAACGAGTTTTGTCATTTTTCTTAACCTAAATATATTACAAGACGAGTGTTTACACAGACATTTAAATGTTTCAATTTTTGAGAGGCAAAACATATTGAATAATTGGTCTTCTTAACCATTAAGCAACATTAAAAAAAACTTTAGAGAACATTAGAGGTCATGCTTGATGATTTTGGTCCACTGAGAAGAACGGTCTCATACGAGTCATTTGTTAGGTAATCAGATGGTTGTTCAGGAATGGTGCACCGTTGAATAATTGTTGCTGCAAATGTCATGATTCTGGCTTTTCCTATCCTTTTCCGCCCTCTTCTGGTCACTTCATTCTTTACACTCTTGTTTTGCGCACGCTATCACTTACTCTCGTTATCGCAGCTGTTTCCTATCTTCTCCTGTTCTACCCTAAGTGCATCGCACCTGTACCCTGTTCTCTCTGATTACGTTTGCTACTTCTTCTCTCTCTTTCTCCTGCCTCTTTGCCGGATTGTTTGTTGACTTCAGCTATATGAAGAACGGTGTTACTTACTCGATCAACCTTTTCCCTGTTCTGTCCAGTCGTGTCCTGTCCTGTCGTGTCCTGTCGGGGATATCATCTAGCAGCAAGTATTATCTACTCATGCTCTAACCAGCTCTCTGTGTCCAGTGAAACGCTTGACTGTGCTGCTGCTGTTCCCCGCTGTTTGTCTACTGTTCTACCATCTCTGTGACCTGAGGCTAGCCACCTGCTGTGTTCTCGCATCGCCGCTGCCCGCTGTCTACATTCTGTTTGGAAGAGGATAATTTTCTATTTACAATTACTGGCCTTATTTTGGCTGTTTCTGTTGTCTATTATCTACTAAGAACATTTCTGTTGGACTGCTCAGCTGGAGGCTACCTCATTTACTTTCTAATAAAGGACTGTTTCATTGTAACTCGCAATTGGGTCTCTTCTCACCTTATAACAGTACAATCCGGCCAAGATGGACCCAGCGAGTGAGATTCCTTTTCAAGTTGCTGTCGAACGCCAAGGTGCTTTACTGGGCAGGCATGAAGAGGAGCTGGTCGCTACCAGACGCGTGGTGGAATCCCTGGCTGCGCAGGTGTCTGATCTGACCGCGCAACTCCATCATCTTTGTCAAGAGCCCTCTTCATCTTCTCTACCGCCCGTGTCTCCAGAGCCTAGAATAAATAATCCACCGTGTTACTCGGGTGAGCCAACTCAGTGTCGTTCATTCTTGACACAGTGTGAAGTAATTTTTTCTCTTCAACCATCTACTTACGCCAGGGACCGCTCCAAGGTCGCATTCGTGATCTCCCTCCTTACTGGACGGGCTCGTCAGTGGGGAGCGGCCAGCTGGGATGCTGAGGCGGATTTTCTGGATCAATTTACCTTGTTCAAGGAGGAGATGATTCGTGTCTTCGATCGCTCCGCTCATGGCCCTGAGGCTTCCCGCTTGCTCTCTTCTCTTCGTCAAGGGAGGCGTTCAGCCGCAGATTTCTCAATTGAGTTTCGCACTCTTGCCACGACTTGCGGCTGGAACGAGCCGGCGCTGGTGGCCCGCTTCCTGGAGGGTCTCAACACCGAGGTCAGGGACGAGATCCTCGCCAGGGAGATTCCCAGTCGTCTCGATCCACTCATCGACCTCGCCATCAGAGTGGAGAAGCGCTTCGACTTGCGGCGACGAGCCAGAGGTACCGAGACCGTTTCTTTCTCTCCACCCCCTGTTTCTTCTCTTTCGTCTTCTGATGCGGAGCCCATGCAGCTGGGGGGTTTACGAATCTCCTCGAAGGAACGAGAACGAAGAATCATGAACCGGCTCTGTCTCTACTGTGGCTCCGACAAGCACTTTGTGTCGACGTGTCAAGTAAAAGCCAACGCTCGCCAGTAACAGGAGGGATACTGGCGAGCGCTACTTCTCTGGTCCCTTCTCGTCAGGCCAACACTATCATCCAGGTTCATCTGCATTGGCAAGGTTTCTCAGTTTCAACCAACGCCATGATTGACTCTGGGGCCGAGGGGAATTTCATTGACGAGACCTGGGCCCGTGAGCAAGGTATTCCTCTCAATGATCTGAAAGAGGCCACTCCCCTTTTTGCCCTAGATGGTAGTCCCCTGCCCATGATTTGCCGTGAGACTGTTCCTGTGTCTCTCACGGTCTCAGGCAATCATCGTGAGACTATTTCCTTTTTAATTTTCCGTTCCCCTTTTTCTCCCATAGTGCTAGGACATCCTTGGTTAAATTTGCATAATCCCCATATTGACTGGTCTAAGGGAACCATCCTGTCATGGAATCTGTCGTGTCATGTCAGTTGTCTTGTCTCTGCCATTCCTCCTGTTTCATCTGTCTCTGTGTTTCAGAAGGAGCCGGGAGATTTGTCTGGAGTGCCGGAGACGTATCACGATCTGCGAGCGGTTTTCAGCCGTTCACGGGCCACTTCTCTCCCTCCTCATCGTCCTTACGATTGTTGTATCGATCTTCTTCCCGGTACTACACCACCACGTGGTAGATTATATTCTTTGTCGATTCCTGAGCGTGAGGCTCTCGAGAATTACCTCTCTGAGGCTCTTAATGCGGGTACCATAGTTCCCTCTTCGTCCCCTGCCGGCGCGGGTTTCTTTTTTGTGAAAAAGAAGGATGGTTCCTTGCGTCCCTGTATAGATTATCGTGGGCTTAATGACATTACGGTAAAGAATAGATACCCATTGCCGCTTATGTCATCTGCTTTTGAGATCTTGCAGGGAGCTAAGTTTTTCACAAAATTAGACCTGCGCAATGCCTACCATTTGATACGTATTAAGGAGGGTGACGAGTGGAAGACCGCGTTCAATACTCCTCTCGGGCACTTTGAATACCGGGTTCTTCCTTTCGGGCTCGTAAACGCTCCCGCTGTCTTTCAAGCACTTATTAACGACGTCCTTCGCGATATGCTCAATATCTTTGTCTTTGTTTACCTAGACGACATTCTGATCTTTTCACCCTCGCTTCAGGTTCATGTACAGCACGTTCGACGCGTTCTTCAGCGCCTGTTAGAGAACCGTCTCTTTGTCAAGGCGGAGAAATGCTCTTTTCACACACAGTCGCTGGTTTTTCTCGGTTCCGTTATTTCGGCGGAGGGAATTAGTATGGACCCTGCTAAGGTCCAAGCGGTCACAGATTGGCCAGTTCCTGATTCACGCACAGCCCTTCAGAGATTCCTTGGTTTTGCTAATTTTTATCGCAGGTTCATTCGAAATTTTAGTCAAGTGGCAGCACCGTTAACCGCGCTTACGTCGTCCAAGTCCTGTTTTGTCTGGAACGATTCCGCTCAGAGTGCGTTCGAGCGTCTTAAGAGTCTTTTCTCTACGGCTCCCATTTTAATTACTCCCAACATTTCTAACCAGTTTATAGTCGAGGTCGATGCATCAGAAGTGGGCGTTGGGGCCATTCTTTCCCAACGCTCACTCCTTGATGACAAGGTACACCCTTGTGCCTATTTTTCTCACCGTCTTTCGCCCTCAGAGCGCAATTATGACGTCGGTGACCGCGAGTTACTCGCCATACGTTTGGCTTTGGAAGAGTGGCGTCACTGGTTAGAGGGAGCATCGGTTCCTTTCATTGTATGGACCGATCATCGTAATCTCGAATACATTCGTTCTGCTAAGCGTCTGAACGCGCGTCAGGCGCGTTGGGCTCTTTTCTTCGCCCGTTTCGAGTTTACCATCTCGTATCGTCCAGGGTCTAAGAATGTAAAACCTGACGCGCTCTCTCGTCTTTTCGATCCCTCTGAGATCACTCCAACCCAGGAGGTAATTATTTCTCCTGCACGGGTGGTTGGGGTAACTATTTGGGGAATAGAGAGACTCGTCAAACGTGCGCTTGCTCGCTCCGTTCCACCGCGAGGCTGCCCTAGACACTTACTTTTCGTTCCTTTCCCTGCTCGGCGCGCGGTCCTTCAGTGGGCTCATACCTCCAAATTGGCAGCTCATCCCGGTGTTCGAGGTACCCTTGCTTTAGTTAAGCAGCGTTTTTGGTGGCCGTCCCGTGAGAAGGATATTCGTCGCTTTGTTGCTGCATGCGCCGTTTGCGCTCAAACCAAGTCCAGTCATTCTCCTCCGTCGGGTCTTTTAAGACCACTGCCTGTTCCGTCTCGTCCGTGGTCACACATAGCTCTCGATTTTATTACCGGGCTTCCCTCGTCGGCGGGTCATACCGTTATCCTTACTGTCGTTGATCGCTTCTCTAAAGCCGCACATTTCATCCCCCTTCCTAAACTTCCCTCCGCCAAAGAGACGGCGCAGATTATGGTCGACCACGTTTTTAAGCTCCATGGTCTCCCCTTCGATGTTGTTTCTGACAGGGGTCCCCAATTCGCTTCTCAATTTTGGAAAGAATTTTGTCGTCAGATCGGAGCTTCCGCGAGTCTTTCCTCTGGGTTCCACCCCCAGACCAATGGTCAGGCTGAACGCGCTAACCAGATTGTCGGCCGCATCTTACGCAGTCTAGCTTTTAAGAATCCTGCGTCTTGGTCCGAGCAGCTCCCCTGGGCTGAATACGCTCATAATTCTCTACCGTCCTCCGCTACCGGTCTCTCGCCTTTCCAGAGTTGTCTTGGGTATCAACCGCCTTTATTCTCTTCCCAAGATCCAGATTCGTGCGTTCCGTCTGTTCAAGCTTACATTAAGCGTTGCAAACGAACCTGGAGGAGGGTTAGATCAGCTCTTTGTCGTTCTAGAACTAGGATGTGCGTTGCAGCGAATAGGCGTCGTGTCAAGAGTCCCCGCTATCTTTGCGGTCAAAAGGTGTGGCTATCCACCCAGAATCTGCCACTTCAATCCATTTCACGGAAGCTGGCTCCTCGGTTTATCGGTCCTTTTCGGATTTCTAAGATTGTCAGTCCTGTCTCAGTCAAATTGAAGCTACCTCCTTATCTCCGACGCGTCCACCCGGTCTTCCATGTCTCATGCATTAAACCCGTTATTCGCGCCCCGTCTTGTCCTTCGCATCCTCCTGTCTTAGTCGAGGGTACTCCGGTTTATAGAGTCCGTAAGCTCCTGGACGTTCACCGTCGTGGTCGCGGTTACCAGTATTTAGTTGACTGGGAGGGGTACGGTCCGGAGGAGAGAAGTTGGATTCCATCTCGGGACGTCCTGGACCGTTCGCTTATCGATGATTTTCTCCGCTCTCGCCAGTCTTCCTCCTTGGGAGCGCCAGGGGGCGCTCGTTGAGGAGGGGGTACTGTCATGATTCTGGCTTTTCCTATCCTTTTCCGCCCTCTTCTGGTCACTTCATTCTTTACACTCTTGTTTTGCGCACGCTATCACTTACTCTCGTTATCGCAGCTGTTTCCTATCTTCTCCTGTTCTACCCTAAGTGCATCGCACCTGTACCCTGTTCTCTCTGATTACGTTTGCTACTTCTTCTCTCTCTTTCTCCTGCCTCTTTGCCGGATTGTTTGTTGACTTCAGCTATATGAAGAACGGTGTTACTTACTCGATCAACCTTTTCCCTGTTCTGTCCAGTCGTGTCCTGTCCTGTCGTGTCCTGTCGGGGATATCATCTAGCAGCAAGTATTATCTACTCATGCTCTAACCAGCTCTCTGTGTCCAGTGAAACGCTTGACTGTGCTGCTGCTGTTCCCCGCTGTTTGTCTACTGTTCTACCATCTCTGTGACCTGAGGCTAGCCACCTGCTGTGTTCTCGCATCGCCGCTGCCCGCTGTCTACATTCTGTTTGGAAGAGGATAATTTTCTATTTACAATTACTGGCCTTATTTTGGCTGTTTCTGTTGTCTATTATCTACTAAGAACATTTCTGTTGGACTGCTCAGCTGGAGGCTACCTCATTTACTTTCTAATAAAGGACTGTTTCATTGTAACTCGCAATTGGGTCTCTTCTCACCTTATAACAGCAAAATTGTTGCCATTTTAGTACGGTGTTCCAACATTTGCATGAACGAAGAACCGCTAACAAAACATATTATTTTGTTTAATAGAAACAGTTCTCAGTTACAGCCAATTCAACAGTGTTTTAGTTATAGATAAGATTACTTATTAATTTGTGAAATTAATGTTTCTCTCCATCTCTAGAAACCATTGCTGGATGTGGGCACAAAGACAGCTGTGAACTATCAACACATGGTGAAACTCAAAAAGCAGATGTCAAGAGAATATCACTTAGATCCAGAGTTCTCGTAGGAGTCACTGAATTAAATTGTCTTTTGTATTATAGATTTGATATTATATTTAATATTGCCAAATTTTTAAATATTTTTTTGTGTATTTTTATCAGTTCCAGTTACCTGGAACGATTTGCACCAATCTTCTGTTTTCTTTATTTTAACATCTAATAAAATGCGTTTAATTCCCTTTGTTTAAAATCTCTGCATTTGAAATTCTCAGCTATCATCTTTGTAATACATTTATTTTAAATTAAACTAAACATCACCAGAGGTTTCAGACAGATTTAAAACCAATTATTTACATAATGGGCCTCTGCAAATCTCTGCAATGATCAAAGACATTCATTAGTGCAAATTTACATAGAAAATTAAAAACCCACACAAGGACACAAGTTCTGTGTAAACGCCCCCTAATGGTCCTCTGAGTGTTAACACCTGCCTTCACAAAAAAAGTTATATTGTTCTTGATGTAGGACTGCACGCGACTTTACAGTTCCCACTGGATTTCATACTCTGAATTTAAGCTTAAAGGAGAACTCCGGTCAATTTTAAGATTGAGCTCATTTTTTTGTAAATTTGGAGTGCTGTCAGTACAGAGAACAACGACAAAAATCGGTGTTGCCTACACCGTGTTATCCTCTTTTTAAAATTTGCACCCTGTTGACTTCAATAGGGCAAGTTTTAAACCTGCTTTTAGCCTCTTAACATCCTTGATGTGTCATTACAAGTGCCCAGCCAATGTGAGTGATTCCTTCAGAGTGAACACGGTGAATCTGACTGCAGTAGATGTGAAAGATATGAATAAAAATGAAGTTAATTCGGCCAGCGCTCATACCTGTATTTACATCCTGTTTTCGGTCGAAGTCCATAGTAATCGATTGTCGAGTTCTCCACTGTTGCTTAGTTACCTATGATCACGCGTGTGAACTCGACAATCGACTACTATGGACTTCGACCGAAAACAGGAAATAAATACAGGTGTGTGCGCTGGCCGAATTAACTTAAAAAAATAAATAGGCCAATGCGCTTCCACAACACGTTTTCGTTCAGAACCAGCGTCACGTGACTGAAGCCAGCAGAAGCGGAGGACCAGAGCAGTGAGAGGCGCTTGTCACTGCCGTGGCAAGTTTAAAAGGCTGCACTGTACAGTTATTTATAATGGAGGAGAGGAGGACCATACATATGCTGAGTCACAATATAAGGAGAATAAAATTCAGAGATTGCATTTTACTGTTTTTATTCATTTTGAGGAATACTGAATGTTTTCGTGCAAATGAGATGAGTAAATGCATGTTCACATTTAGTCTAGAACTACAATAACCATCATGTTTACACAGCGCTCACACACAACACCTCCTTTATTTCTCTTAACTTGGGGACAGGAGAGCTGTCAGTCAATAAATGTAAAAAAGTAACTACTTTAAAAAAGTACTTTTTGAAAAAATAACTGTTACTTTACTAGTTACTTGAAAAAGTAATCTGATTACGTAACTCAGGTTACTTGTAATGAGTCACCCCCAACACTGGTTACAAGTCAGATCTACCAATATAAAACACAGAAATCAAGAGTTTAGCATTTTTAATCTAAACTTTAGGAATAAGTCACATGCCCTTGGCACACATTTCAGACTCACTCTCAAGATAAAAACATCAATGTAAAAAGCTTTTTAAATGTTTATTTACAGGAAGCAATAAAGTTCTTCATGTGCTCACCAGTATAAATCAGTAACATCATTAAAGCATAGTTTAGATAAAGAGCATCGGTGAGTCACAGAAGCAACCAAAACACCCCAAAATAATGATTATTTTGTTTTGAGGCGAGCAGAACTTCCCGTATCAGCTTCGCTGAAAGGTGCTCCCGAGCAGGTTTAAGTTTGCGCACATGTTGCTATGACAGCAAGTCCAGGATGAGCGTTAAAGAACCAAACAATCCAAGATCATGCCAAATCGCCAACAATCAAATCCAGCTAAGTGAGTTAGCGACGTACGAAGAACGGGCCCCTGGACTACTTTATTTAATGTTTTGTTTTGTTATATGTGACAGCAGTCGTTTGTGAGAGGCTGTCTTTACTTTACTTTACTTTCGTTTTGTATTTGTTTTATTTTGTTATTAAAATCTTTTCATGTTTGCCGGTTCTCGCCTCCTTCTTCCCATAACATCTAACTTTGCTACACATTTGTTTTATAATAAATTATAAAAATCTACAAATCAATCACATTTAGACTCAAATGAATGTGCATTACTGTTACTGATGACAAATGTTCATTTCATGTATTAGCCTAATTCTTCATGGTATCGAAGGTGCTGGAAACATTCCTCAGAGATTTCGGTGCAAATTAACATGATAGCATCACGCAGTTGCTATTCTTGGATTGTTTGGTTCTTTAACGCTCATCCTGGACTTGCTGTCATAGCAACATGTGCGCAAACTTAAACCTGCTCGGGAGCACCTTTTAGCGAAGCTGATACGGGAAGTTCTGCTCGCCTCAAAACCTAATGTATCAGGTTTCGCAAATTGCAAATTGAGACATTTTTTCCATGTTATATTCAATAAATATAATTTTTAGGCTTATAGATTTTAGGCTTTTTTAGGCTTATAGAGGGGAAAATAGATTTTTCATGATTTTAATATTCACAACTATTATAAATATAGGCTTTTGTGTTGCTGAAAATAAGCAAACAAAATGGTATATGTGTATATACACTTTATACTTGTAATATCCAGCTGTCTAGTGTATGAATTTTATATGTTTTGTTATTTGGACATCCAGTTTCAGAGTCTGATGGCCTCTCCTCCTCCACAGGTGAGTGCATAAAGTGTCTAAAGTTCCACACAAATTTTTTTTTTTTTTTTTTGACGGCATCATCCGGGTATTTAAAGGGCACATTTTCTTTTTTGGAATTTTCAGTTTGAACTCACTATTTGCACTGTTTGTACTACAAAATGTTATAGAATAGTGCACATGTACACAAATTGGGATCCAGCAAAAGATTGTATAAGCCTATATACTAAGATGGTGCACTAATATTATTGGGAGAAAGGACAATGCACAAAATGATGAAATTATGGTGCCGTCACACTATCAAAAATGTCCTATACATTCCACGTATGAAGTCGTAATTACAAGTGCTTTGTTGTCGGACAGAACAGGAATAAAAGAGGGCACCAGGTTTATTCCTGTCTATTACTAGGAAAATCTTTAGACAAAATGATATTATATCATTAAAGACAAAATTATATTTAGCGTCCCATTCATTGTCAAACATTATAGGCCTAAAAATTCACCTCACTATCTAGCTGACAATTCGTGAATTTCGGTCAAATACAGGCTATTTTGAAGCTGTTGATGTGCTGGAACAAGAGATTCGCATCATGGATGAACAAATCTGCAGCAACTGCGTGATGCTATCATGTTAATTTGCACCAAAATCTCTGAGGAATGTTTCCAGCACCTTCGATACCATGAAGAATTAAGGTAGTTCTGAAGGCAAAAGGGGGTCCAACCCAGTATTAGCAAAGGTGTACCTAATAAAGTGGCTGGTGAGTGTATGTCACCCAGACTGCTTAGTCAAGTTATATTTGGTCATTAAAAGTTGTTTTTCATTGCAGCAATTTTTTATGTCTCATATGCTGAACATAGAGCTATTGCAGCATTGCCACTGACTACAGCATTAACTAGAATTTTTATTTGTATAAAAATATTTTTGAACTTGACATGCTTATCACAAAAGTTTTGCACTGAAGCAATTGTGCAGAACGCCTGAGCTTCTTTGTGCCTTTACTAGCAGCTCGGAGTCAGAATGATACCTGTGGTCAGAAGTCAGATCTATTTAGGTCAGTGTAAGGTATCAAGTGTTTTTGTGTTGTTGTTGGTTGAATGCAGCGGGTGGTTTTTTGGTGAACCTATTATTGGGCACACAAGAGTGCACTTGAGTGTTAGTGTGTTGGTGTATAAGGTGTATGAGTGGGTGAAGAGATGTTTCTGCACAAAAAGCTCTTTTCAGAAAAATGATTCACAGCGCATCTTTCTTCTGTCTGTGTTTATTGCTATCGAATGGTACGTTATCATTTGAAATAACACGCCATGTTTCTTATTTGTTTATTTGTTAAGGGGCAATTCCTAACAGCAGGATATTAGTTTAAAGGCCTTTTTTGGTGTTAAATATTTGGTGCAATCTTTTTGTCCTAGTTGATCTTCCTCATAAATATTATATTTGATCTTGATCAGGGGTTTTTTATGTTTCAGGTGTGTTTAGTGATTCAGATGAAGTGAAGTCAGTGTCAGTGACTGAGGGAGATTCTGTCTCTCTAAACACTGGTGTTCAAGTACAGAGAGATGATCAGATACTGTGGATGTTTGGACCTCAAGAGACTCGTATAGCTGAAATCCATAAGCAGATCATTGATATGTATGACAGTAATGAGACATTTGGAGACAGACTTCAGATGGACAGTCAAACTGCATCTCTGACCATCAGAAACATCAGATCTGAACACACTGGACTTTATAAACTATCTATCATCAGAAGCAGAGGAACTTCATACAAGAGATTCAGTGTTACTGTCTATGGTGAGTAAATGATTCTCATGATGATTCAGACTGTGATGACACTCAAAAATAAAACTTGTCTTGATTAATCTGGATGTTCATAAGTATTTAATAACTGATAAAAGTTAAACCAAAACCCATTATCTTGGTTTATACATAATTGTTGTACTATTCTTATGCGCTTCCTGAAGAAAATACCAGTGCTTACAAGGAATCAAAACATTAATGTTGAAGTTTTAGGAACAATGTTAGAAAGCTACAAACCCACATTTAGAGAAAATAGAGATTAATATTAAAATAATGTTTAGATGAATAAAAACTGTCATGATGAAGTAATTGCAGAAAGTTATGAAGAAATTCCTTGCGAACACTATGCTGACACATTTATTGACCTGCATGTTTGAAAATCTTACTTACAATGTCTTAAGATATCATTGATTCTTCCTTAAAAAACATTTTAGTTTTTACGTTATATTTTTCTAGCTCGTCTGCCCACTCCTGACATCACCAGAAACTTTTCATCAGTTCAAAATCCTTCATCATCATCATCATCATCATCATCATCATCATCATCATCATCAGAGTCCAGATGTTCGCTGGTGTGTTCAGTGTTGAATGTGAGTGATGTGACTCTCTCCTGGTACAAAGGAATCAGTGTATTGTCCAGCATCAGTGTGTCTGATCTCAGCATCAGTCTCTCTCTACCTCTGGAGATTCAGTGTCTGGATGATTCATACAGTTGTGTCGTGTCTTATTCATTCACCAACAAGACTCAACATCTCAACACTGATCTCTGTCAGTCATTTTCCAGGTACGTCAGAATAGTTCATAGATTTTGCTGGATGTCAATGATTGTAAATACTGTAGAGAAACACAACTGTTGTGCTATTTTATCTTAATGAGCTTTAAAGATTTTGTTTAAAAGTGGGATCTCGAGTGTCTTCAAGTAGTCTAACTTATATTGACATTGTCACATTAGCAGATTTACGTTTGTTTTGTATTTAATATTTTCTTTTACCATTACATTTCTTTATTTAATGATGATGGTTTATATTGAGTTCTGCAGTGTTATATAATGTATTGATTGAGTCATTGAAAGACTATAACATTAATATAAATGACTGTTTTCTCTTCATTACAGATGTCATTCAGTCACATCTTATTCCGCTGATATCAGCTGGTTTACTGATACTGGTCATAGCTGTAGTTGTGTTGGTGAAATACTTTCACTGCAGGAACTGCAAACAAGCAACAATAGAAGGCAAGTATTACCTCTTTTATTCAATGATATGAGACTTTCTGGGTCAAAATAAAGTGTTCAAAAGACGTGCTGCAATATATGTTAAAACCGATTGATAAATAGTCAATTGTAAATGCAATTATGCAATTGTACATTCATTTACAAGTTAAACCGTTAATTTTTTAAACTACATATAAAACATATACACTTTAAGTAATTTAAACTTCAAACTGGAAACATGTTCCACTAGATGGCAGTACAACCCATTCAAAGGAAATATTGCTTTATTGACTGATCAGAGCAGGATGAGTGTGTGATACTGATGTTAAATACAAAAACTCTCCTCACACTGATCCACACGTGTTTGTGTTTGTAGATCTGACAATCACAGAGTCTGAATACACACAGATCTACTGTCTTCAGACGGGAGATCTGCCACAGGTCAGTAAACGCTTGATAATTTATTGTGGGAGTCTTTAGCTGCGTCTCAATTCAGAGGCTGCGTCCCAATTCAGAGGCTGCATCCTTCAAAAGCCTCATTCAAACGCCGATTGTCCCAATTCGAAGGCTCCTCCAAATGCGTCCTTCATTTCCCGTGAAATGAAAGGATACAAAATATGGATCCTTCGCAGCCTTAAATCCCAGAATTCACTACGTGCCAGTGACTACAGGATTTCTTTGAGAGAAATTGCAGAATTACCTTTAAACACAAGTATTGGGTTTAAACTTACTCAAATATCTAATGATATATAAAGATTAAAAAAAACTTTAAAGCTGTTCAAATGTTGACAAGATGCTATTATATGTAGTTTATACTCTATTATAAACAGAAATGGACCATGGCAAACATATTTAGACAGTTTGTGAACCCTGTTTTGTTTTAGGACTGGTGAATATAACTTTAATAAAAGTCCAGTACAAACTGGCCTTCGAAGGATGCAGCCTTTTGAATTGGGACGCAGTTATCGTCAGAGTCGGCTACTTTTATACAGTGTTTCGCCCGCATTCGCGGAAGAATGAACATAGAACAGTGAACGAAACTGCTCATCATTGGCTCATGGATATTTTGTTTAAGCACTTCTAAATCCTACTCTCGGTTACAGCCGATTCAACAGCGTTTTAGTTATAGATCAGAGTACTGATTCATTTGTCATATGAACGTTTCTTTTTGTCTTTAACATAAACCATGGCTGGATTTGGGCAGAACAGAGACAGCTGTGAACTATAAACACATGCAGTGAAGATTATTATTGTGTATCAAAGTATATTGTGTTACTGGAAAAGGTTTGCACAAATCGAGGCTCATCTGACAACATGTTTGCAATCTTCTGTTGTCTAATGCTGGTGTGTCTGTGTGAATTGTAGCCTCAGTTTCTGTTCTCAGCTGACAGGAGTGACGCCGGTGTCTTCAGCTGCTGTAGCTCTTCTGCTTTAAGTGTTGTGTGTTCAGAGATGCTCTTCTGCGAGTGCTCATTTGAGTTACTGTAACCTTTTTATCAGCTTAAACCAGTCTGGCCGTTCTCCTGACCTGTGACCTCCGGCATCAGCAAGACATTGTCAGCCACAGAACTGCCACTCACTGGACATTTCCTCTTTTTCTGACCATTCTCTGTAAACCCTAGAGATGGTTGTGATTCCTCTAGTGTGATGTTGGAATCGCTAGTGTAGCTGGAGGTTTATTACTTAAATTTCACTTTGTTTAAACTCTGTTTTCAATTCTCAATATTTGTTCACTTTTCTCCTGTAGCCTATCTGTATCCTGTTATTATTGTAAAAGTTCAAAAAAAAGTTTTTTGTTTTTTTTTTTAAGAAAAAAAAGTGAAATGATTTCTGTAAATAAATGGTCAAGTTAATGGATAACTTTAAGTATTAAATGGCTGGACTTCCTTTTTTTTTCAAACAGATTAGATTCTGAATGTTTGGCGCCCATTTTACCAGCTGCTGTCTGGTTTAGTTGCTTAACTTGTCAGACAGGACATGTTTGTTCAGCTAATACTGGGCATTTTCCACTGTATTTTACATTTTAGGCCAGCAGAAAATCTGCTCTGAATGCTTTGTGTGTTAATATCAGTGTTGCTCAAATAAACATTTAACAAAAATCTAGAAAGAATCTTTTACTTTTTGCCTACTGCTTCAGTCCAAACATGCAAGTATGTCATGTCTTAAAGGAAGACTAATGATTTGACTAACGAATAGCTCAAAATAGTCTGCTTATTTGCTAACTCATGACACTAGAGGGAGGCAGAGCAGAGCCTGTCAACTTGGACACAGCCAATCATCTTGTCACAGTTAAACTCCTCCACATTCAATTTCATTTAATTTCTTACCGTTTCAGAGAGAAATATTACTACGGTGGCCGAGAGAGCTCAACGCGCTGCAAATGAAGAAAACGCATGCAAACAGAAAAAAACTCATGCAAATAGAAAAAAACACATGCAAATAGAAAAAAACCCACCAACGAATAAGAAAACATCTTCATCAGTTTTACAACTCACGTGCGTCCCAATGCTCACAACACAACCAAATACGGAAACGCGCTGCAAAAGTTCACAACACAACCAAATACAGAAACGCGCTGCAAATTTGCATGTGTTTTTTTCTGTTTGCATGCGTTTTTTTCTGTTTGCATGTGTTTTCTTCATTTGCAGCGCGTTGAGCTCTCTCGGCCACCGTATATAACAGCATGTTGATCTGCCAGTATTAATCACTCAAACCCCTTTAACTAAACCTCTACCATCGGTCTCGCACATCCACCATGTTTGTAGTTTTCTAACACTTTTTATTCCATGTTTTTAGTTCTAATCGAATCCTCGTCCAACACTCAATGGGTTATGGACAATATTAGCCGTTAGGGTGCGCACAGATCTGCACTTCAGATTCAACTGGAAAAAATAGACCATCCATCTGTCATTGGAATACACATTTCAACATACTACGATTTGGGATGCACTAAATCTAATTTTGAATATCACTGGCTGGTCCAGCCTGAAATATAAGCATATATTTTAATGCTAAGTATAAGTTTAATTCTGTTTGAACATTAAAAAAAAAACATTATTTACGGGGCAGTTCAGTTCAGACTTTGTTCCTGATATGTTATGTGAAAATGAGATCTCAGGATTTCCCTATTCAAATAGATAGGGCTTGGTCGTGAATGCCTGAAATAGCTACTTAGAGGCGTTGGAAAAATGGCCAATGAGTGACCTAACTTTCCCCGCAAGGGATTTTGCTTCTGATGTGGATTTCTGACACGGTTAAAATTATATTTATACATTCAAATTGTGGTCTTTGTCTCTTAATGTTCTTTGATGCAGTCTTATTTTAGGCTCGCCAATGCAGACAAGTTTGTGTATGTTGAAGAATTCATTGAAGGTAGCAGTGGAGCACAGTCCTTTAGCAGCGATGTTAATGTGTCGGCCTTTAAAGAACCTTAACCCAAAGATCTGTCTGTGGGAGCTTTGAACAACAGATACAGCATTGTTAGGACCTTCCACTGGAAATCCTGCAATACACAAGTTAATTATTGAGTATTGCCGTAAATTCCTGAGTATTGTTCCATTGTTTGGTTCACACCCATCATGTTTCTGTTTTGTCTTGATGCTTTTGCATTGAATCAATTGTGCAGAATGCCTCTTTTTTAAATGTAGAATGAACAAGAGCTTCTTTGTGCCTTTACTAGCAGCTCGGAGTCAGAATGATACCTGTGGTCAGAAGTCAGATCTATTTAGGTCAGTGTAAGGTATCAAGTGTTTTTGTGTTGTTGTTGGTTGAATGCAGCGGGTGGTTTTTTGGTGAACCTATTATTGGGCTCACAAGAGTGCACTTGAGTGTTAGTGTGTATAAGGTGTATGAGTGGGTGAAGAGATGCTCTTGTGAAACTCCCTTACCAGGCCTCAGCGCTTCACTGGAAACTAATGTTGTCAGAACGTTGTGGGAACTAGAATGCATACTTTGATACAGGTTTATACAAAATGAGTTTAAAAATAGATTCGTTTTTAGTGACATTTATATGGAACATTTCTTAGCTTGTGTTGATGACGCAAAACCTGCCAAAATAAATACGGCTCAGAACATCATCTTTATTAAAGTGAATTCACAGTCAAGCTTTTATTTCAGAACAAAAGGAATGAATGTCCCAGTTGAATGATTGCATTTTCTGATCCTTTATGTTTGTGAACCAGTTGTGAACTGAGATACAAAGATGAAAACAGGTTTCAGGTTTTAGACATTTAATATAGTTCTCACAGTAAGGGCCAATAAATAAGCACAAAGCTGCTCAAGGCGTGTTTCGATAGACAAATATGGAAACATGATACAGCTTTACCGTCATCTTTCTAGCCGTTGCTGGTTTTGAATACACCCATTTTATCAGCATGGTCATGTGACCCAAAACTGGTGAAGGTTTAAATGTTGAATGTAGCTTGTCATACATTTTTGAAGCTTGGGGGAAAAAAAGTATTGTTTCAAATCAGTTCAAATTAAATAGCAGAAAACTTTGAACAGTTTGTGAAACCTTTTGACCTGATGGTGGTGCTAGTTTGAGTTTGAGAGCCACTGTGAGACTCGCATTGCAGATTACAAACAGAAAACCTTTCTTTGCTTGGCCACTAATTGCATTTCCTCATATAAATATGTAAATGATTGAAATAAAAGTAATAAGCAGCATTATAATTCTACAATAGTTTAGTTTAGTTTAGTTTCATAGTTGATTTATGTCGCTGTTAGGTTAAAACAGATGTCTTAAGGCCAATTCACATTGCACCGCCAGATGCCGACCAACAGCAATTCAATGGGTTTGTCAGTTTAGTGTGTTATACCCTTGTTGTGTCTGTTGGCATTGATTGGCGCTTGTTTTTGCAGATTTAACATGTTCAACCGTGAGAAAGTTGACACAGATGTTGTGTCTTAGCTGTGAAGGAAATGGTGGCCTACCAGAACCCAAAGTGTCAAAAGAAAAAACCCTCTAGATGTAAACTGATAAGAACAAGGCTGTTACAGTTTCTCGGTGGTCTAGGGGTCGTACATTGGCACTGTTTTACTTGTTACTCTGTTACTACCATTTTTTTTCTATTTATGCAGTATATACTATTTCCTCTGTGAACATAATGTAAATTTCTGTATCCATACCTGGAAGCATTGTGATGTTACCTGATGTAAACTCTGTGGTCATTCAGACTCTGTTGGTTAGAGATTTACGTTGGCGCTTGTTATTGCCAATTGAATATTGTGAATGTGTTTGTGTGTTGGAATGTCTGAGGAGTACTTTAATCTAGTGACTGTCGGCGTCTGTGCAGTGTAAATTGGCCTATATTCAGCAACATGATTATGTTAATAGCCTAATGTGTGCACAGGCAAAGCAATCTTTATCCATCAGTACCATATCCTGGCCACTATTTGCAAGCAGCATCAAGTTTCGCCCACTAGTGTCTGCTGTGCCTCATCCTCTTCCTTACTATTTGCATATCACATGGGTTCTTTAGAATAATGATATTGAATACACTACTTATAATCCAATATAATATTAGACAACTTTTATGTGTGCATGCTTCATATAAATGTGTTTAAAATGTCACGGGGAGAGCTTCCCAGATAAACCCCGGCTCCTCCCAAGATTTACTCCTTATCTACAGCAAACATATTAACATTCCACTGGCACCAACATTTTGAAAACACTGTTCTTGAAAACGTTGGACCAATGTGTAGCCTAATATCCATAGAGCTATAAAAAAATAAATTGAATTTAGGGGCCCTTTTACAAATTATTCAACTTAGCAATAAGAAAGTTTAAGATGCAAAATAAACAGATGATCAGAATATTGGATTAAAACATAAATACTTATGAACTACATAACCCTACACTGATCTGCCGTTTCATTTGACAGATATTAATATCCGCCCCCAGAGAGAGAGAGAGAGAGAGAGAGAGAGAGAGATGGTGTGTGCATGTAAATGTAGCGTAAACTCCTAGATCCTGTTTCTGAACGGACTTCTAACATGGAACTGTATCAGCTGATTATTTCTTGCTTGTAAATGTTTTAAATTATTACTATGGATATATATTTTTGTTATTGAAAATGTGTAACCTGAGAATGGAAATAGTTTTTCTAAGTGGAGCTCCAGCTCGCTGAATGTTTTTTTTTTTCTCACGCACGTTTTTCGCGTCATGTTTGCCTGTATGTCGTCGAGTGTTTATTGAGAAGTTCAGAAAAATGATTCACAGCGCATCTTTCTTCTGTCTGTGTTTATTGCTATCGAATGGTACGTTATAAACATCCTTTGAAATAACAAGAAAAAAAAGAAAAAAAAGAAAGAAAAAAACCCCCCACTGCGAATTAAAACTACTGTCATGTTTCTTATTTGTTCAGGGACAATTCCTAACACAAGGCTATTAGTTTAAAGTCCTTTTTTATGGTGTTAAATATTTTTGTCCTAGGTGATCTTCATAAATACTATTTGATGTTGATCAGGTTTGTTTATATATATATAATATATATATATAAAAATTTTTTTTTTTCTCAGGTGTGTTTGGTGATCCAGATGAAGTGAAGTCAGTGTCAGTGACTGAGGGAGATTCTGTCACTCTAAACACTGATGTTCAAGTACAGAGAGATGATCATATACTGTGGATGTTTGGACCTCAAAACACTAAAATAGCTGAAATCATTAAAAAGGACCAAATAAACTTTGTATTTGTCAGTAATGATGGAAGATTCAAAGACAAACTCCAGATGGACAATCAAACTGGATCTCTGACCATCAGAAACATCAGAACTGAACACACTGGATTTTATAATCTACAGATCATCAGAAGCAGCGGAACTTTCAAAAGATTCAATGTTACTGTTGGTGAGTAAATGGTCCGTGTGTGATGACACTCAAAAATAAAACTTCTCTTGATTAATCTGGATGTTCATAAGTATTTAATAATTGACAAAAGTGAAACTTAAAACCATTTTCTACACTTGGTTTATACATCAATTGCTGTACTATTCTTTTGCACTTCCTGAAGGAAATACCAGTGCTTTTACAAGGAGGTGAAACAATAGTGTTGAAGTTTTAGGAACAATGTTACAATAGCTGCAAAGCCAAATTTAGAGAGAATAGAGATTAATATTAAAATAAAGTTTAGATTAATTAACTGATATAAGAATGAAAACCAATCACAATACAGTAAGCAATTCAATATGCAAATACAACATAATTTAACGCTGTCCGTTACATTTTGAAAGCACCAGTAGAAGTCAAAGGGAGATTTTATTCCTTTCATCTAATCCTAATCATAATCTTCATTTTTGAAAACATGAAATTGAAAAATAGCAGAAAGAGAGCACAACAAAGGCAGAGTCTGTTGAGCGGTTCATGCTGCAAACAGACAAAGAAATCATTATATCTTTTAAATACTAATTATGTTGTACTTATTAAGATGTAAACGATTTTTATATTTTCCAGCTTGTCTGCCCTTTCCTGTCATCACCAGTAACTCTTCGAACTGTTCAACATCATTATCATCATCATCATCAGAGTCCAGATGTCCACTGGTGTGTTCAGTGTTGAATGTGAGTGATGTGACTCTCTCCTGGTACAAAGGAATCAGTGTATTGTCCAGCATCAGTGTGTGTGATCTCAGCATCAGTCTCTCTCTACCTCTGGAGATTCAGTGTCTGGATGATTCATACAGCTGTGTCGTGTCTTATTCATTCACCAACAAGACTCAACATCTCAACAACACTGATCTCTGTCAGCCATGTCCAGGTATCACAATATATCCTATCCTCTAAATGTGTTAGATTAATCAAAATTGTGTGTTTTATAGCTTTTATTTAATGTCCATGAGCTTTTTGGTCATCTATATGCTAAATATAGATATAAATATAGAAAATATTTTCTCTTAAATATGGACAGTTCATTGATGTTATCATATACAAATGTTTGTCCAATAAAGAGCTCTGTTGAATGTTCCTCCACCTACATCTTAAATAACTTCTTCCAGCCGAACATGGTGTGATATTTGTAATAAACTGAAGGCTATTGGCGTTTTAAAAAAATGACATGTCTTCGATTTGTCCCACCCAAACATCCTGTTTCAAGGAAATACATTAACAGTAAAACCAACGGTGTTCATCAAATCATTTTTAATAGTTGTAAATATAAGTTATGAACTTTATCAAGTAAAGACCAGATAGATAGTTGGACTCTTTATCATATAGATGTCAAAATATTCAAGTACTTTACTTAAACGCCTGCTTAATTGAAACCTAACATGTTAAATCACATTTAGATCCATCACTATAATGGTTTATTTAAGATTTAGCTGCATTATATTCAGATTACACTAATGACTGTTTTCTCTGTTCATTACAGCACCGGCCCGGCGTTCAAGTTTCATGATGGTAATAGCTGTTACTCTAGCGCTGCTGGCAGCAATAGCTGTAGTTGGAGGTTTGATGTGCCACAGAAGACGTAAACAACCAGGAAAAAAAGGCAAGTATTACCATTGAAATGACCATTTCAAGTTAATTAAATGTATTTTAGTTTATTAAATGTCTGATTTTTATTAAAACAGTTAAGGGTCATGATGAAGAGTTGGATTACGCTGTTCCAACATTCTCTACACTTCAGAGTATGGTAAGATACTGTATATTTTATTACTGTATGAACTGTGCTGGTTTTCAATATGTAAACTCCCTCAGCTACTTTAAATTCCTGTAGTCAAGGTGTGTTTGACTGAGCATCTTATTGATATAATGATGCCAAAGGTTTTTATTACTCGTTTGTGGAAATTAGAGCTGTTTGTTACCGTCACTTGTATACTTCAGTACGGCTTGTGTTTTTGAACCTTGGTCTGATTTGTGATTGTGGTTCTGTTTTCTTGCAGGACATCATTGCAGCAGATCACACAGTGTACTCACCTATTGTGACATGAATATCCATCAGATTGTTTTTTATTGTTATACTGCAGCAATGCCATGAATTCTGGCAATTCACCCAATCTGATCATTTTTACATCATTAATGTTTTTACTCCGTTTTATTACATTTCATTTAGGAGCAGCTAAAGTTAAAGTCTGAAGTCAGATTAGAGGTCATTTTTGTCAAGGTGTCTTTTCGTTTATTTCCACTTTTCAGAGTATCAGTTCAGTATTTCCATAAAGAATTTATCAGTATTAAAAGGAACGGTTTATGAAGGTGGCATTCAGCTTGATATTTTATATATTATGCAGCTTATATTGTATCTAAGTTTTTATATACTTTGTGTCACTTATTATGTATATGCCTATATTTTATTTTTATATTTGTGTGTGTTTTACTGTATCTATTTTTGCATACATTTTTTTACATATTTTATTTTATTATTCTTTAATTTGGTAATTTAGTTCTGCGTTAGTATGGTATTTGTTTATTTTGCCTTTTTTCACCCCTGCAGTTGTGCTTTCACTGGTGTTTAAAAATGTTTAAAATTGAGGAAGGTTTCCTTAGTGTTCTAGTTTACATTGCATCTCCACCCTCATCCTATTTCTAAAAAGCACTTAAAAGGATCATCCTATATATTTTCAATGGGGATTATTACAGTATCTTTTGCTCAGATTATCTTTAACTTGAACTGTGGCCTTCAGGACTGATCAGCACTCGTCTTTTTTGTTGGCCGCATTCTTCATCAAGGATGTCTCACCCGTAAAATTGACCCGTTAACATTTCTTGTGAAGCATAAATTGTAATTTCTTGATGACTTTGAAATGTAATGTTTTTTTTTTTTTTACTGACTCTGTGGATGACAATTGCGACCCCTGGAGGACGCAGCCTTCTTAATGAGATATGACATTTATGTGCCCTCCTTTACTCTACGATCAATGAATTAGCAGAACCTGGTGGATTCATCAAAACAAGGTGCAAAGTTGCTTTCCAGACCCTTTGTCCTCTCTGTTCCTCAGTGTTGGAAGGAGTTTCCAGCCTCCATCGATTATTAGACCATCACAACGTTTAAGAAACAGCTGAAAGTAGCTTTTCCACGAACACAAACCACAAAGGCAAACCCAATAATATCCTGTCCCTTCCAGTTTCTGCTCTTCTAAAGCCTACTTTTCAAACCTGCCATGGCAGAACTGTGGACATGGTTGTATGCAAATGTGAATAAAGTCCTCTTCTCTTACCCTGCTGATAGCTGAAGTGATGTAAAGGAAGTTAATGCTGCCCCCTACAGCACAAACAGTGAATGTACAGTGAATCTAAGAAGGTTTTGCTAATGTTCATATTAAGTTATAAAAACGACATTTATGAAAACCACTTCCGGTTAACCAGAAGAGGAAGACAGAAGAGCTCAGCTAAAATAATTTGACTGCCATCTTTTGCATATCCAAATAGTCATGTGACAGACGAAGACACATTTGCATGTACGTTGCACAGCAAGAGTAGTGAGTGGAAAACAAGCTAAAGCTCACTGAAACACTGATCTAAGATTTTGAACCACAAATGCCAATGTATGTGCACAATAGTTCATTTGCTATGTTTTGATGTGTTGAAGGCTGATCATTTTACTTTAAAATGCATTAATAAAAAAATATATATCACAAATAAACATTTCTAGAACCTTAAAGTGATCTATCATGTGCTTCATGTGTACATTTCAGGGGTTTCCACTGTGATCATTTTATGGATATTTTGTAACCTTTTTGTTATGTTCTTTAAAGTTGAGTCAGGAATACCAGGGTTCCACTGAACCTTTTTTTCTAAGAGCGTATAGTGTTTGATCTACAAGCACTGACTCGTGTGACAACTCATATTGCGCAGGTGCACTTCTACGCTTTTGTTTTCTTTTGGGAATGTCTTGGCATAAAAGATGACAGAAGTTATGACACTTGAAATAAATGTAGTACAAGTTTCTCCAGTTAGTTTACTGGTTTATTTTTAGGATGAGAACAAACAGCAGAGCAACTGATGGGAACACATTAACTCTTCATCTGTTCAAACTACTGAAGAATATGAATACTTTTCTATCTTTGTTCTGTGTTTATCTGTGTATAGATGGTGAGTGATGCATTTTTTTAAACTCTACTCTAAAATTAAGCCTGATCTTCTAGTCTCCAGTCACCATCAACTTCAACTTAACAGCTTTGTTTAACGGCTTAACGTCTTCTGTACATATGTCAGTGGTCTTATTCTGCCTCTGGCTGCAAGTATGGCAGCTATGACCATATAATAAAAAGTTACTATTGATGCTATTTCTTCATTCTTATATCAATCTAACCCTGCATTTCTTTATCCATACAATGATGTTGTCATAAGTATGACTAACAGTTACAGATTTTAAAATTATTTACAAATTTTTGGGGTACAAAAAAAATCTTAAAATCAATGTAACTTTGTCAAAATTATGTTTTAATAATATAAGATGAGGAATTAAAAAAAAAAAAATGGTTTCATAAACTGCTTTCTAAGCTCAAGTAAAAAAAACAACAACACCAGTGGCTCTCATTCACTCACTAGTAATTGCACAGGAGAACTTCTCATGAAATAAAATCTGCCTAATTCACCAAATGTGCATTCACACACATGAATTTGTTCTTCAACTCGTTCTAAAGTTAATGAATTTGGAGCATTCTAAATGAGTGGCCACGTTCCTGAGGTTGGGAATTTGCATAAAACCAATTTGCCCAAACCAATACCATTTTTATTTTAAAATCTTTCTTTGAATATGGCAACATGATACCTCGTTCTACAGTATTTCTATGATTAAATCACTGACAGAGACTGGTGTCTGGAATGTGTCATAGCAACAAGGTCAACCCCACCCTTACTCTTAGCTTAAGGCTTCTCTCTATTCCTTAGTAAAAGTTAGTCTCAGCAGCTTTGTGAATAGGTTTTAAGACGAAACTTACCTTAAAACTTTTACTGCTTTTAGGAGAACTCTTAGTATAAGATCAAATGTTTTGTGAATATGGCCCCAGATTACATAACTCTCTTGTAATTAATCCCCAGCACTGGTCTTAATCATAGACAAGCACGTTATGACAGCACACGTGTCGTGTCTTGTTCGTTGTGGCTATCGGCCTCCCAAAGAGAAGCATGCAGAGATGTCTCGCTTTACAAACATATACTGTAACGCTAGCCAGAGGATGAAGGGGGGAAAGGAATGTTGCATTAAACATTTTTAACATTTTTAACATGTTAAACAAAAAATCGAACATAAATTACAAGGAATGCTGTGTGTTATACTAAATTGAAATTTGGCCTGTTGAATAATAAGTAGATTATCACTAATCACTTAAAATGTACTTTGCAAGACAGTGGCTAAGATTTATTGTCAGGTGTATTAATATCTTTCATTAATTAACTAACTTTTTCCAGATGTGAACGATTATGCGAGGTATGAATTGACGACAAGAGTGACTGAGAGAGATTTCATCATTCTTCACAATGATATTAGTGAAACACAGCAATATGATCACGTGTTGTGGATGTTCGGATCTCCAAACATTCACACCCCTGAAGTCTATGAAAGGATCATCTCGACCTCTGACAGTTACGAGAGGTTTAAAAACACTCAGAGCAGATCACACATTATCTGGAGCTTCAGCGACACTCAACCTCGACAACAAACCATGTCCAGATCGTGTAAGTAAACGTTATAGCAAACCCTTTGAAACTCTGACCTAAAAAAGCTTCAACAGGATGAAAAGAAATTACAAATTACAATGAATGTCAAGTTTAAACTGGATATTGTGTTTTACAGATTTAAGAGTTGAAAAGAACGCTTTAGTGATGGAGGGAGATTCGGTGATGTTTTGCCCTGATGCTTCTGAACTACAGAGCGATGATGTGATACGGTGGATGTCTGGAGATCATCTATGTATAGCTAATAACAATATTACATGTGATAATGAGAGAATCGGAGACTTCAGCAGATTTCAGCTGGACAGTCAGAACGGATCTCTCACCATCCAGAACATCAGCATTAAAGACACTGGATGTTATAAATTTATCATCATCAGAAATGAAATATTACAACATAAAACATTAAAGTTTTATTGTGTTAAAGTGTACGGTAAGCAGTTTTCTCCTTCATAACTTTCATCCTGGTGAAAATAAATTGTAGCATTGAAAGCATTGTAATTTAAAGGAGCTGTATGTAAGAAATCTATTTCAATTAATCATAAAATGGCCCTGATGTGTCACTAGACATTAAGAAATCATGTTCATTTCAAATACTTATATCACTGACAACAGTAGTATGGCTAAGATATTGTCATTTAAAAAATGGACTTGCAGCCCTCAACTGATGTTGATGTTGTCATTTTGTGTTTTGGCCTGACGCGCCTCCCTCCATCTATCTACCAATCACGAAGTCAGTAGTGTTTCGGGATCCGGGTTGCCAGCTTTGCTCTAACCTACCCCAACTCTAGTCGGATAAAAATGTCTAACGTTACTAAATCAAAAAGACCTCGTTATAATTCAGAAATTCGTCGTGACAAAGTCCGAAATTAAACCAGAATTTGTATTGGAGATGCTTTTGAAAGATAGAGACGGCTGAAAACGGAGAAGAATTTGAACACAGACGCCAACGTTGCTTATCTGGACAGGTAAGATTCATCTATGCTTGGCTAACTTGTACTTGATGTCAATGGACATTTCATATATTCATGACAGTCGAACAAAGTTATGCATGTTCGTGCAAAGTAACGTAACGTTAGCTCACATGGACGTATGCTAACATTAGCAATGCATTATAGGAGCCCGTTTCTCTGTCATTATGCTGAGACGCTGAGGAAAACAACATTAGCACGCCCATTATGGCAATTTGAAACGTAATTGAGACAGAAGCCTAACTTTACCTCAGAAAAAATTATTCGTCATTCGTTCTTCACGTATATCGTGGACTAAGTTACACATGCTGCAAGTTGACCTGTATTTCACATCACATATTTTAGCGTGTTATGGACGTGTGCTGCAGGGTAAGTAAAAAAATACAGCTGGCCACTTTCACTTATAGCATCAGCTAAATGAATAGCTGTATCTTTGATATTGGTTACACATAGTGACATAGGCTTGTGCTTGTACTTACATTAATGACAGATACATAACGTTACAAGTTAGACTAACAGCTACCGTTCTGTCTGTCACATACGAGCATACATCTTTACGATTATACTGTCACATACGAGCATACATCTTTACGATTATATTTAACTAATGGCAATTAGTACATTTTTTTAAATATATAATTACTTAATAATTACTATTAATTACTACTTATTAATTACTTAATATCTATAGCATAAACATAATTAACAGAAAAAAACTTACTGTGTACGTCTCGTCGTCACTTGCCATTAGAAGCTCATTGAAGCAGCCTACGTTTCTGCTGAATTCAGCTTATCTGGCAACCTCGAGTCAGGGGGTAGGGGGAGGAGATACACCGCTCTACAGTATTTTTAAAGTGATTGCAGTACCAGTTTTGGCCACAATCCTACATACGGTTCCTTTAACCTCAGGTTGTTTTTACACCTGTGTTATTTTATTTCTTACATTTTTTATTTTGAGACTTACAGTCTCAGACAACAGTCAGATATCTATTGTTAAAGTTGTTTCTTTGCTTATTCATTTTGTTTTTCAGGTTCTTTGCCTGTTCCTAACATCAGTAACTGTTCTTCATCATCATCAGTGTCCAGATGTTCACTGGTGTGTTCAGTGTTGAATGTGAGTGATGTGACTCTCTCCTGGTACAAAGGAATCAGTGTATTGTCCAGCATCAGTGTGTCTGATCTCAGCATCAGTCTCTCTCTACCTCTGGAGGTGGAATATCAGGATAAAAACACTTACAGCTGTGTGATCTACAATCCCATCAGAAACCAGACCACACATCTGGATATCAGTGAACACTGTCATACATGTGAAGGTACATCAGCTGTAATGTTACAGCCTTCTGACCTGTATTGATACATGAATAGTTCCTCTTCCAGATGAGGTATTGTGTGTAGACTGAAAACAGACAGACAAAAAGTGCTGTTTTCCATTTGTTTCTTACAGAAAAGCACCACCATTTGATTATTACAGAAAAGCGCAACTACTATTTTATACTTATACCACTGATAGTGTTTTCAGTGCTGCTGGCTGTAATTGCGGGAGTGATGATCTGGTGCTGCAGAAACCGTAATCAACCAGAACATGTAAGTATCATCACAACTTGCATAGAGGAAGTAGAAAATAGTCGTAGAATAAAATAGAAAATAGAAAAATTTAAATAAAAATGAATTTGGTACAGAAAAACAAAAATCAGTGTGGACCTCAAGGGAAATAAATGATAACCCTTTTATGATGCCTAATCAGAGATTAATGTAGATTGCAGATTGTGCTGCCAATACTGACATTGCTGTTATCGCTGGTTTTAGTGAGTTTTCTCTCTGTAACATGAAAAAATGTTCTCTCAGTTTTTAAAAGCAGCAGTATTTTTCCTTTCTTATTTGTAATTTTTCCCTATGATTTTTTGTTTTTTACAGGATGCTTGAGGAGTAGATCATGAAGGCTATATTCAGAGTCTACGTGCCTAATACTAACACTGAGACTGCACAGAACAAAACTAATGTGTGGAGCTCAGTGTGGAGATTTGCAATTTGTGAACATAAAGCAGGATCAAGTAATGAGAGGAAATCTACATATATAACATCAGATTGATCAGAGATGCAGAGACAGATGGCATAAAATAAAGTACATTACAGTATGTGATACTGTAAACTGATTAGCATTGTAGAGACTGCCATATTACTGTAAATCACCCTTCATCTGTGTAGAGATTCAGTCATATAACACACTAGATAGATACTATTACAAACATTATGGATTCAATTTCATACGTTTTGTAATGTAAGTGTATTTTCGTATGTGGCAACATAGCCTGTATTACTGTCATTATTTAAATATGTATTTTGCATTGTTTGCTGTTGAATGAACTGATTGTTAAAAGTACTAAACTGAAAGGAGATCGTACTGTTGTGTTTAAACCAAATGTTCTCATTACATATTACAATAATCTTGTGTTTGAAACAATGATTATGTCGACTGAAAATATGTGCAACTGAATGAAAGCATTACATCAGGTTTTGAAGCTTTGTTACAAGTGTGTCAGTTTGGATTTTTGTACTAATGTACACTTTTGTACTAATGTACACAGATTTGAAAATGTACACTTTACTTGTGAAAATAGTATCAAAGAGAATAAAATAAAATAAAAACTGTAATGATATTAGATGGGAGCAAAAAAAAAAAATACAGTGGGTACGGAAAGTATTCATACCCCCGGTAAATATGATCTAAAAAACCCTGTAAAAAATAAATCTTTCATTCAAAAAATTTGATCTTTCGTTCAAAAAATTGGCAAAAATCGAACCTTTCATTGAAGTAAAAGAATTCAAATTGGATTGGGGGGAATTATATATATATATAATTTCACATTATGAAAAAAATGTTTTTCTCCAAAACACATTGCCAACAATTCTTCATACCCTTTTAGTTAATACCTTTTTGCAATCTCCTTTTGCCAAGATAACAGCTCTGAGTCTTCTCCTATAATGCCTGATGAGTTTGGAGAACAACTGACAAGAGATCAGCGATCATTCCTTCATACAGAATCTCTCCAGATCCTTCAGATTCACAGATCCATGTTGGTGCTTCTTCTCTTCAGTTCACTCCACTCATCAGGTCAGGGAACTGAGACGCTCATGGCAGATGCTTTTTGTGCTCCGAAACACATTTTTGTGTTGATTTTGATGTTTGTTTTGGATCGTTGTCCTGATGGAAGATCCAACCACGGCCCATTATAAGATTTCTAGCAGAAGGCGTCAGGTATTTTTTTCGCTTGTTAAATTTGATTCTATTTTTATCATCTGTCATGCCACTGTCATTCTGTCTGTACTGTGGAAGCTTATGTCACCTAGACAGATTCCTTGTGTAAACATACTTGCCAATAAAGAATACTGATTCTGATTATACAGTAATATTAGACCATGGTTAGCTGCTTATTTAAACTGGGAACTGACCCTGTATTAATTTCTTATTTGAAATGCTTCTGTTATCGTTAGTGAATTGCAATTTAGGTTTGGTGAAAAGAAAAAAGTGTTTATGAATGAGTGAGTTGTATAATTGTGGTGAGTTCAATTCAGTGACACTAGAGGGAGCCAAAGACGAGCTCAACAACATTTGAAATCCCCAGCTAAAGACGTGGAGCATCAATATCAAGTGTGGGATCCTGACAGGGTTCAGTGAATCAGTTTATATCAATTTAGCAAATCAGACAGTTTGATTGTAGCCTAGTTGTTTTAGAGATGAATTTGTATGTCTGAATCCAATGTTAGCTTCACTTCTTTTCTCCTGAGAAACCTTCATCTGATTGATTTTTGATGGCAGCATATGTATCCTTCACTGCTTTTGATATTCCACAATCCAGTGCTTTCTATTCTGTGCCATTTGAGCTAAAAAAATAATTGCATCTGAAAGTTGCTGTTGGTATCAGTTTGCCTGTAAATTAGGGTCCAATTCTCACTATTAATTGACTATTAACTATGACTTCTGCCTCAATAAACTCCTAATTTCTGCTTATTAATAGTTAGTAATTATTAAGTTTAGGTGTTAAAGATGTATGTGCATAGATGTACTGGTTTGTAAACATCTAATCCTCAACCTCGATCAGAAGGTTTGTAAGCAAAGAAGTTCATGACAGCTCCAGTTCCCAAGCATTGATTTATTCCAATAAATCCACAAGTTGTTTGTAGGTTTATGTGTGTGCTTGTGTGTGGTTTCTGAAATAAATGAATAACAATAAATAAATTAAATAAACGTATCAAATATTTAAATACAATGCTGGCAAATATACAGTGCAATGCATAAGTTAATACACCCATGCTAAAGTTGACTAAAAAGAGGAATAAAAAATCATATTTTGGAAATTGAACTTAATGCCTTAATTAAAAAAATTAGGAAAAATCCAACCTTTAAGGACACCAATTTTCTTTGTGAATGAATAATGTATCGTAAATAAATAAATGTTCTTCCTTAAAATACATGGTGCATAAGTGTGTACACCCCTATGTTAAATTCCCATAGAGGCAGGCAGATTTTTATTTTTAAGTATTTTTTTTAAATTAATTTTTAGGATACTATGCATCCTGATAAAGTTCCCTTGGCCTTTGGAATTAAAATAGCCCCACATCATCACATAGCCTTCACCATACCTAGAGATTGGCATGGGGTACTTTCCATAAGATCATCTCTCAATGCAAATCAAACTAGCTTTTAGGCTAACTGAAATAAAACCATGCCAATCTCTAGGTATGGTGAAGGCTATGTGATGATGTGGGGCTATTTTAATTCCAAAGGCCAAGGGAACTTTATCAGGATGCATAGTATCCTAAAAATGAATAATAAAAAAAATACTTAAAAATAAAAATCTGCCTGCCTCTATGGGAATTTAACATAGGGGTGTACACACTTATGCACCATGTATTTTAAGGAAGAACATTTATTTATTTACGATACATTATTAATTCACAAAGAAAATTGGTGTCCTAAAAGGTTGTATTTTTCCTAATTTTTTTAATTAAGGCATTAAGTTCAATTTCCAAAATATGATTTTTTATTCCTCTTTTTAGTCAACTTTAGCATGGGTGTATTAACTTATGCATTGCACTGTATATTGCAGTAATAAAGAAACACTGAATTGGGAATTGCAGTATTAAATGAAATTAAACTAATAACCACTAGGCGGAGCTTTTGCTCCAGTAATAGAACAGAGTCACCAAATTTGGTGCTAAACAGGCCTACTCGTGATAAATCACTTAAACAATACCCTCAAACAGTAAATAGAATACTAAATGATAACATCACACAACTATTCGAGCGATCAATATCAGTTTGGTTAATATGCATCTGCAATAGGCTAAACACAGAATGTGATCGTCTATTTGTCAATGTCTGTTAATCGAAACTCTCTTCTTAGCACATGCATAAATATCACGACAAAACAACAATAGAGCATTAATATACACATGTCTACTTATACACATATATGTTCATCTAAAGTATATTAATGGAAACTTACATTGTCAAGAACGCACACACATCAAACAAACAATGATGTCTCGTTACAGCGCAGATAAACTTGTTCGTTCATGTCCCCGACTCCGCCCACATGTGATGTCACAGAATAATTCAAAAGAAGAGTTCGACAGGGATTTTATACATTAGGTAGCCTATTGAGTAAGATTAAGGGATGTAGAATATGGTCATGCAGAATAAGGCATTAACATGTGCTTGATAAGTACTATGACAAGATACAGTCAATATCCTGGCAATATGCATGCTCATAAGCAACTAGTTAATACTGAGAATTGGACCCTTAACTAAAGTGTTGTGAAAATGACCCATTACATCCATTGAGGGGGAGATGGACGTTTAGTGTATTTCTTTAAAAAAAAAAAATTATTAAGATGTTTACAGCCTGTAGTATAAAACTCAATGGTGGCATGGTGGGTCAGTGGGGTAGGAACCTTTTCATAGTTCCTAGAACTATTGGCGGAAGTACCTGATTTTTGGTGTGTTCGCACCGCAGGAACTATAGGAATGATTTTAGTTGTAGGAACTCCTTTTGGAGGAACTAATTTAGCTCCTATAAGAGTAGGGTCTAAACCGGCACTATATTAACTACCAGTGACATTAGTGTACGCTGATTGGCCGAACGCACACGAAACACCAACACCAGCCATTTAAAAAAAAAAAAAGCTGTGTAAACTGTACAGCAATACTTAACTTCGAACCAAAACTCTTAATGGAAAAGAAAAGTAACTAAGTAAAGAAAAGAAAGAAGAAGAAAGAAAAGTGTGATGAGAGTAGATAGATGGTTTGAAAGAAATTGTTTAACCAATGTTCTTCTGATCTAGATCTGCAGTCTTTTTTTCTGCTCGTCTTCTCATCTACATGTCTGGTCTACATGGCTACTCCAAATTGTCTGTTCGTGTCCTAAGATTTTAAACTCAAATAATTGTCCATCCTCCTGGATGAGTGGTAACCAGACACTGTCTTTAGTTCAGAGGTTGCTGTTTCTTCCCTCATCGTCGTAAATCACACCTTATGGTCTATTACCTTCCCGCTCTAAGTAGAGAGTACAAAGAGAAAAGTTTAGTCATGATTTCTTATAATAAGGATACAATATATTTTACACAGATTTCAAACAAGCCATCTTCTGAATTATGAACATACGATCATACTGATACGAAACAAGAAACACTTTCAGTCAAACATCTAATAGTTATAACAATTGTATGACTTATATGTGATCTAAGCAAAATAGTCACATAGGTTATATAGAATTATTCAGTTGAACGATGTTTGATTATAAGTTCATCTAGCATTTGGAGTGATCTGATGCATTCTGATTATGTAAAAGCATTTCTGTGGGTTTCTCTGTGGATTTCAATCCTTTGGTAAAAGAGGTCATTCAAAGGTTGGTTCATTCTCAAATCCTACAGCACGAAGATCCCTGGTTTGTGTCCCGGCTGAGCACATTCTCCCCGTGTCAGAGTGGGGTTCCTCCAGGTGCTCCGGTTACCCCTACAGCCCAAAGACATGCAGATTAAGTGGATTGGACATGCCAAATTGGCTGTAGGTGTGAATTCATGTAATGTGGAGGCGTGTGGGAGAGACCTGGCAACCTACCCCAGAAAAAAAAACGTTTCCAAGAAAATGAATGGACAGTCTCTAATAGATAGATAGTGTAAAACTTAGAGAAGGCCTCAGGTCACAGAGTGCACTGTCATATAGAATAGCATTATTTGTAATTAACTAAAGTGTGTGTATTGAAATATTTTAGGTTCTTCCAACAATAAAACTGTGCTAGATTATGATTTTTGTGAGGGAGGGGCCTTTGAGCTCCAACTCTTTATGATTACTAGTGATTCTTAATTAGAAATTGTGTATAACACGTAACAGTGACTGTAAAATATGGGAATGGCATATGTTGAGTTTTGATTTTTGGATAGGTTCATTGGGCTTGTTTTGGGCTATTTTTGATTGGCATTTGAGATGTTTTTGTTACACATACCTGCAACCATGAAGATGCATGAATAAGTAATAAGAAACACTCCTGATTAATTCTGAGGAAACCTGTCATGACTGATTGATATCAGCAGCTTGAACACAGAAACATTTGCAGGCTTGGCCACTTGAGAGCGCATGCACAAGACTCAGTTGCAAAAGCTCAGTGCTCTTAACCAAAGACTTTAGAAAAATGGTGCACTCATATTAATTTTGAATACGAGAAAGTGCAGCACAATATGGTGGAATAAGTCCCGCCTTCTAAATAAAAGAACCAATCAATGATTGATAAATTGATTGATAAAATGTAGCTACCCTTAGAAGTTCTGGTTGCTATAGACCTTATGCGCCGGGGAAACAAGGGCGCCGCCATCTTTAGAATATTGTCTTTTAACTTCCGTTTTTGCGGTCGCTCGGTATATTTCTATGGCATTGCTGTACAGGAGTAATTTGCTTTTGAAGTGGATTTACTTAATACTTAATGTAAAGTTACTGAAAGTTATCATGAGGACTGTAATGTTTAAAGCAGATCAGTTGACCGGGGAGATTTTAAAACGAGCCTTTCATTAATAAACACGCAAAATCGCTGTGAAAATACAGACCAGAAGTCAAAAGACAATGAGCACAGGGCTACAAAAGGTTTACAGAAACAGTCAGTGTTCTGAGCATTGCGTATTGGCTGTTCTGGTCTGAATTTTTTTTTTTACTATTTTAACATAAGGAACAACATTTATTGGACAGTTCATGTCAGATTTTGTTACTGATTTTAAATATGTTATTTAACTGAGAGTTCGACAAGCAGTTTTTTTTAATTTCATGAATCCCGCATTGTCTTGGATGCCCAAAATAGCTGCCCGGAGGCATTGCAAATATGGCCGCTGAGTAAACTGAGTGAGACATTCCTTGACTTTGCCGCAATTCACACTAAATCCACACTATCTCTAATAAATAATCACAATCAGGAACTTAGGATCCCTGAAAAGAGAATCGTCAAGAAGATATTCCCAGTGTAAGTTAAATAATTTATATATATATATATATAATTTAGTAGTAAAATGGCAAATATTACACATTTTATTGGTACAGATACGAGTATATTTTGTAAAACGTTTGCAACTACTTTTTATCCTCATTACAAGCACAACAGTTACTAAACAGTTGCCTCCTGTTGAACTAAAGAGACATTTAGAAGTTTATTTGAAAGTGCATAAATAAAGCCACTTTTCACTTTCAACACTTTGTCCAAACACAGAAAACTTGTCATCTAGCCTACTGTAAGCAGAAAGTGGTTAAGTGTGGGTACTGTGACGGCCCACCGTACATCTGTCAGCAGAGTTAAATGAAACGCTCCTCCTCCTAAACAGTGATTGGTGCTAAGAAGGATTTTACAACACAAAAACGATTTTCCTTTCATTAGATGTATGTGTTTACACGTTGATTATAAATGAGCACATATTTAGTTTGATTAAATGTGTGTGTGATTGGATTCTCCTGTTTGTAAGCGCAGTATAATGTCGTCTAAAGACATCTAAAGACATATTTTTAACCTGCACTGTCTTTGTGATGATGGAAAACTGTCTAGAGATCAAAATCAGATAATTTACTGAAAATAATTGTTACAGTACGTGTTTTGCTTGATAAGCATTATATACTAATTACCCATTCCATGCAGATATCTCTAAAAGTTTAAAAGCTAAAAAATAAAATGGGAGGTGGGTGCGCTAACAATGGCGCTAAAGGCCGCAGTCAATGCGCTTCTTGAGGTCAGGGGAGTGAGGTTTACACAAACAGCTCTTAATGGCTTACGTCAGCCTGGCTGCGTAACCAGATAATATTTGGATGGTATTTGGATAATATTATGTCAGCCAAAGATGCAAAATGCCTCATACCTCATGGGCTAAATAGTTTTTTGGTATTGCCACTGCAGAATCCACATGAAAATATATTTTAAATTCAATTACATTCTTATAAAAAACATTAATATGTGTCAATGTTTATTTTGACTTTGCATTTTGTGCAAAAGGCCTGTTTTTTTCAAGACAGAATGTTTCGTGCCTCAGCTTGGTTTCAGTCAAGCTGTGGTCATTGCAGGAGATTGGCTCTCCATGTGGTTTTGTTGCTGTTGGTTAAATGCAGCAGGTGCACGATGGCCATTTTAGACACGAGAGTGCATGTTTGCATTGTTGTGTCTATGTGCCCGCAGCAAGTAGATGAAAGCCTTTTTTATACTCATGTGAAACCCCTCACCAGACCTCCACACTTCACTGGAAATAAATGTTGTGAGAACGCTTCAGAGAATTAAGTTTTGAAATTAATTCTAATCGTTAATGTCATTGTAAATGTACAAGATTAGTTCAAAAAGAAAGAAAAAATAGATGTTGTTATGACTTTATTAAGTGTAGCCCCATAGAAACCCTTAAAACAAAATTATATTGGATAACCTTTGTTTTGCTCTAAAAAGCTTAAAGTTCACAGCAGCAACCACATGGAGTTGGTTTTGAATATCAAACAGGTTTTTAGCATGGCCTAAAGGTCATGTGACACAAACCTTTATAATTTGTTAGGTCTTTAATTCGCTCAGAGCGATAATTTGCAAAAGTATTTTAGATCTGATGAGAACTATGAAAAGGGTGTTGAGTCTTCACTGTAAAGGAAATGGTAGCCAGAAACCAAGGTGTCAAAAACAATTTTTTTTTTTTTTTTACTGAGAACAAGTTTGTTATATCTCATTGGTCTAGGGTTATACATTTACTGTTTGGAATAGCATATTCATTTTTATGTTAAATATGTGCTAAATATTTGAATTTACTGCATGCATTATTTCAAGCTAGTGAAGAGCTTAACAAAGGCATAAAGACAAATAAAATGACTGATCACTTTTCAGCCTGTCTAATCAAACAAGAAGTGAACATGAGTCATGCAAATATTAGCCTTCTGATGGATTATTTGTTCAATTCAACATTTATGTACATGCATATATAAATTAGTTCAAGGTGTCAGTCCGTGGAGTTTCTTTAGCTTGCTTCCTCCTCAAGGTTTCTTCGTTTAGACTGTAAACTACATTGGAAGAACAATATGTAATGTGAAAAGATAAATGCATCGAATGGGCCCTTTATAAATCATGTAATTCAACAGCAACATTGAACGGTGTAATGTAACTGCACACTAATATGCTGTTTTACATTACAGATATGACAAAAGGCATGTTGAGTTATTTAAATAATGTAACTTGCAAAGTAATGCCCAGTTTAAAAAAAAAACAAAAAAAACAGAGAGCTTTCAAGATAAAACACTGGTAGATAAAAAAATAAAAATAAAAACTTAGAGGGGAGGAGAAGGGGTGGAGAGAGAGAGAGAGAGAGAGAGAGAGAGAGAAAGAGAGAGAATGCAAGCGTCCCGTTTTTACACTGTTGGATTATTTCTGCTTGTAAATGGTTTTCATTTTTCTATGGTGATATTTTTTATTGTTGAAGAAAAGGAGCATGTTAAGTACATCTGAGAATGAAAATTATTTTTTTTAAGTATAATCATTGAACTGGGCCATGTGGACATTATATCAAAGAGCATTTGGGAAATGATTCATAAAGCAACTTTATTCCATCTTGGTTTATTGATCCTGAGTGGTATGTGTCAAATTTCCTTTTATGAAATATGACTTTTTAAATTGCAAGGTATTTTGTACCTTAAGTGCAGTGTTTGTTTGACTTGTTAAGATGGTTTTAGATGATCTTCCTTACTAACATCCTATTTGATCTGAAACCAGTTATTACTTTACTGATATTTTCTGTTTGTTTTTCAGGTGTGTATGTTGATTCAGATCCAGTGAAGTCAATATCAGTGATGGAGGGAAATTCTGTCACTCTAAACTCTGATGTTACTGAAATGCAAAGTAAAGATCAGATACTGTGGATGTTTGGACCAAAAGAGACTCGAATAGCTGAAATCCATAAACAGATCATTGATATGTATGACAGTAATGAGACATTTGGAGACAGACTGCAGATGGACAGTCAAACTGCATCTCTGACCATCAGAAACATCAGATCTGAACAATCTGGACTTTATAAACTACAGATCCTCAGCAACAGAGGAACTTCATACAAGAGATTCAATGTTACTGTCTATGGTGAGTAAATTGATTTCCATGATGATGCAGAGTGTTTGTTATATTTCGGATATAAATGAGGGATTTCAAAACATTGACTGCGTTTAAATGTGCAGTATTAATGCGATTATTTCCAAAAAGCAGAGAAAGGACTAAGTGAAGATTTCTGGAGGAGTGAACCCTAATCTTTCAATTAACCACCAGATCATATAAGCAGCCGCTCATCTTGCTCTGGCATCAGCTGTTAGCGTCCCTCCTCCTCCCCAGCTCCACCATCATAATTTACGCATCTTGCTGCCATACTCCTCATCCCAGCATTAGTAGTCCCACTGGGGGGTTTATCTGAGCTGGAGTTGAAGCTGCTTCCACTGCTGACAGCAAGCCAAATACGCTTAACCTTATTAGCTTAAAGATTATGGGCATAGGAACTCGTGAAATCACAGTAAGATGTTTTCATGACACAAGCAAAGCCCCCACTCCCATGTCATTTTCATTACTCTAAATATTTAATTTAAGAATTGTGGAAAAAATGTATCGCCATTATTCGCATACACCAATGCACAGCATAAATGATGAACTCAGATACAGTCCTGTGTTACTGCCCACTTTTTTAATCTACTTAGGTCAAATGCAAAACACATTTCTTGTAGACATATTGGATATTTTTCAGTGAGCACCTAAAATATCTTCATTTCAATGTTTTTGACCATCACTGTACTGTATTATTTTCATGTTGCACAGTTTCTTCAGCACCCAAAAAAAAAAAAAAAATAAATCTAATCTGTGCGTGGCAGCACCGCCTGTGTATATCACAAGCACATGCACATTTGGGTCCAGATTTACTAACAGCTTGCACCAGCACAAACCCTCTTTTGGCCTTAAAAACTACTGTCATGATTTCCAAAAGACAGGCAGTGAAAAATTTGCGCTGAAAAGGCGTGGACAGGGTTATTTTTGTGGCTGACCTTATTGCATATGGATTTGTAGGAGTTTCCCTTTTAGAAGCAGTATTTATAGGATTAGAGTATTTAATCATCCAAGGTGATTTACTAAGGTTAGCGCTAGTCAATTTACTGGTATTTGCACCATTATTTACTGCCCCCAAAAAAGCACGTCTTAAATCAGACGCTACTTTGCGCTGCTCTTAAAGGTGGGGTATGTAATTCTCTTTTTTGGCCATTTTTTCAAAATCACTTGAAATCCTATTCCTAACCCATTTACAGCCACTGTGTTAGAAGCACTGAAATGAAAATTAAGCAATTTAATCATCTGTGGAACGGGCAGGACTCGAAAAACTCCAGACAATCATTTCCAAGACCACCTAGAATCATTGGACAGTAAGTGCGTCAATCAAGCGGTCGTACCATACCCCCCTCCCCCATCCATGTCCATGTTCTTCGAATGGGTGGAGTCAAAGGAAAGAAGGTAGGACCATTTGAGTTGTGTATTTTCAAAATCTGCCAGCCGTTTTGCAAATCACATACCCCACCTTTAATAGATTGTGTTGGCCATAATGGAAATGATCCGGCTGCGTCTGTGTTCTTTAATTTGTGTGTCGTCAGTAGATCATAAGCTCAGAATTGGCGCTTACTCCCATTGGCGCTTTTTTTGTGGAAATGGATTCTCACACTAATTTGTCCTGTTTAGTAAATCTGGCCCTTGAGTGGAATAGATGCTATTAAAGCACACAAAAAAGAATATATTGCCACAGTTATGTTACTACAATTATGAGCTTAATAGCATCACTTTGATCAAAACATTGTGTTTGCATGAGGTAAAGTTTAATAACAGTATTGCTTTATATTCACATTATGAAGGTGCATGTAAATGTAGTTATTGTTTCTTCGCAAAAACTAACTTTACGTGAAAACCTGCTCCAATAAATAGTTTTTGAAAATATACTTATTGACATGTGATCTGCATGTTTAAGAATATTTAGGGATGCCTTAATTGTTAAGATGTCAATCATTAATCGTTCCTGAAATAATATTTTATATTTCCAGCTGACCTGCCCATTCCCGTCATCACCAGTAACTCTTCAATCAGTTCATCATCATCATCATCAGTGTCCAGATGTTCACTGGTGTGTTCAGTGTTGAATGTGAGTCATGTGACTCTCTCCTGGTACAAAGGAATCAGTGTATTGTCCAGCATCAGTGTGTCTGATCTCAGCATCAGTCTCTCTCTACCTTTGGAGGTGGAATATCAGGATAACAACACTTACAGCTGTGTGATCTACAATCCCATCAGAAACCAGACCACACATCTGGACATCAGTGAACTCTGTCACACATGTGAAGGTATGTAAACACAGCATGTTTTATCCTCTAATTGTGAATTTTGTGACTTTTAGTCTATGTCTGTTTTAGGGGTGCAACGGATCGTAATTAATCCGTCAACCGTACGGACCAGGCCCCACGGTTCGGCATACATTTGATTCGCGGGTTAACTGCTGAATTTAACCATTTTACACATACACACAAAATTTTCAAAATACACGTCTCTGCAAATATTCTCTCGGTTATGTCGTAAGTGAAAAATAAACTCTAGTAATTTTCAGTTTTTTTCGGTCCGTTCATTCGATCTTAAAGTGACAGCAGACACCTAATATTCCTACTGTTGTCTGTCATTAATGTTTATAAAAATAAAATAAAAAATACAGCTTTAACAAAGATTAAACTATATTCAATTTCAACAGTGATCAAATAGTATTATTTTACATTAGGCTTAATTATTACTACTGTTAGACTTTGGAACTTTGTCATTTAGTATTCATCTCTGCTTGTAATTTGTGTATTTGTTCTTTTTTTATTACTGACTGCTCACTTTTTTTAGCAGATAAATAATGAAAACAATTTGATGACAGCATATACAAATGTTTGTCTAATAAAATTCTCCGCAGAATTTGCTTCTGTCAATAAGCCAGTCGTTGTGTCTTGGACTGAAGACAAGCCTTTCATGTTTAATGACAATTTTTGTCATCATAATGATTTATTTAATGACTGTTTAATTAAGATTACACTAATGACTGTATTCTGTGCATTACAGAACATGACCAGCGTTCACATCTTATTGCTGCTGTTGTAGTACTGATGCTGGTGACAGCTGTAGTTGCATTTGTAAGGCGCTACTGTTTCATGAGGTGTAAACAAGCAGGAAAAGAAGGCAAGTTTTTACATTTAAAAAGAAAACAGTAATCTTTTTTTTTAATACTATTTTTAATCAGCAATTTTTTTATGATTATTTACAGTTAAGACTCAAGGGGAAGAGATGCATTATGCTGAACCCACATTCTGTGCACATCAGTTTCAGAGTACGGTAAGATATATAATTTTTTACTGTGGAGCTGTCACGGACACGGTTGGTTTTGTTTCATGTCTTTTATTTTGTGGTTGGTTTGTCATGTCTTGTGAAACTCTGTTCTGTTTTTCATTGGTTCATTGTTTTATTGTTCACAGATGTACCTTGTTTAGTCATAAGTCTCTGTGTATAAATAGCTCTCATCTTTCCATATTGTCTTGCTTTGATGTTGTTACCTACTATTGGTGAGTGTATTTATGTTTGTGCCAAGTCTTTTTGTGTCACTTTACTATCAATTCAAGCCTGTTTTGGCCTGTGTTTTCGTTATTTTGTTGATCTTTAAATAAACTGCACATGGTTTCTTCAAACTTGCCTTCAGTGGACTAAGTTACAGCAGTTTTTCTACATGTATACTCCCTAAGCTTCTTATTATTCCTTCTGTAGTTGCATGCAGCTGTTTTTTCCAGTCAGTATTATTGTAAATATAGCTTTTATTTTATATGAACTTCTGTCCCTTGTGTTGAAATTTACATTGCGTTTATTAGTGTAGCCGGCTTTATGTAGCTACACTACGTTTTTACATTGCTTTAACTCAAAATAAGTTAAGCTTTTTTTAATGTAAGTTTAATGTAATTTAAGATGCCTTAATTAAATTCAAGCTGATTGTACTAAAAAAAGGCAGCAACTTATTTTTAATTGATTGTGATTCTTTTATTGCAGGACGATGTTGCAGAAGAACACACGGTGTACTCCAGTGTTAAGACATGAATTTAGTTTGTAAAAGTTTAATCTGTTGGTTTGTGGCTCGATGCATGAGTTCTGGCAATTCCCCAGAAAACCAGGGTTGCCATGTATGCCATAGTTTTCTCTTGTTTTTTAGGAGTCATTGAGTTTGAGTAGTTAGTTGTAAAATAAAAACGTACTCGGTTACCTAATGTAACCTCGGTTCTCTCTAGAAGAGGGAACGAGTATTGCGTAAGTTGCTTACGCTACGGGTAAATTAATATTTTCTCGAGGTATGAAGCCAAAAAATTATCCTTAATTTTTGTATTTATTGACAACAGTGCAGCAGCAAGTAGACCTAGAACGGCTGTCTAGCGCGTTCATTGGCTGCCGTGTGGCAACTGCAGCAGCCAACCACTGAGCCCCGCATGACGTCAAGGCGGCGGATCGCGTAATGTAAACTCTCAGCGCCCTGAGGCATATGAGGTTAACATCGCCCTCGCTACCAGATGCTGGCAGAGCCGATAGAGAGATGAACTGCGCTCTGAAGGGAGTGCCAATCACCTTGGGGACATAACCATGTCTTGGTTTGAGGATGACTTTAGAGTCATTTGGTCCAAACTCGAGACACGTAGCGCTAATCCCACATGTTTGACTGATGAAAGGGCTATCAGAAAAACGTTTTTAAGCGACAGGTATTTTAGATCCACGGAGTCTAATGGTTCAAAGGGATGCGTTTTCAGGGCCTCTAGGACCAAAGAAAGATCCCAAATAGGAACCGATGGGGGCTGCGGGGGATTCATCCTCCTGGCTCCTCTGAGGAAGCAGATGATGAGCTCGTTCCTTCCTATTGACTGGCCGCGCGTTGGCACTGCAAACGCTGCAATAGCCGCCACATACACTTTGAGCGTGGAGGCGGACCTGCCCTCGTCCAACAGCTCCTGAAGGAAGCAAAGCACCCACGAAACCCCACAAGTACGTGGGTCTAGATTTTTGTCGGCGCACCATGAGGAGAACACAGACCATTTAGACGCTTATAGCCTTCTCGTAGAAGGAGCTCTAGACTGCGTGATTGTGTTCACAACCCCTTCTGGCAAAGCAACGGGTATCCGTTGATTATCCATTCATGCAGAGACCAGCGCTCTGGATGGGGATGCCAAATTGAGCCGCCGGCCTGAGAGAGCAGATCTCTTCTCGCCGGGGTCGGCCATGGGGCTACGTGTGACAGCTGCATCAGCTCTGGGAACCAGGTCTGGTTTTCCCATCACGGGGCTATGAGGAGCACCGAGTGGCGCGCTTCCCTGATTCTCTTGATCCAGCGAATCGGAGGGAAAGCATACAGTGGGAGGCTGGGCCAGGTTTGGGCCAGCGCGTCCTTGTTCTTTGAAAAGAACTTTGGGCAGTGAGCATTGTCTTTTGATGCGAAAAGGTCGACTTCCACTTTGCCGAAGAGGCACCACAGTAGCTGGACTGTCTGAAGGATGCAGGGATCATTCGCCCGGAGGAATGTTGTCCCTGGAAAGTCTGTCTGGGCCGTCGTTCAGGTGGCCCGGCACATGCGCGGCTCTCAGGGAGCGTAGCGAGTGCTCAGCCCACATGAGGAGGCGTCTGTTAGATCGCAGAGATTCCTGGATTTGACGCCACCCTGGTGGTTCACGTAGGACACCACAGACATGTTGTCCGAACGGACTAGAACGTGGCGGCCCCGTATGTATGGGAGAAAGCGCTTCAGCGCGTTCTCGACCGCTATCATCTCCAGACAGTTTATACGAAGGCGTTTCTCTCGGTCTGACCACAGGCCAAAGACTGGTCTGCCCTTGAAGAGAGCGCCCCAACCTAAGTTGGAGGCATCCGTCGAGATGACGTATTTTGATGGTGGTCCGGCCGCAGCGGGACTTAACCGTCTCTTCCTCCTTGCGGCCGCTAGGAGGACTTTGCGTGCTCGGGCTTCAGCGCGATCTTAGGCCGGTGTCCCCGTGGGGGAGGTGGTCTGTGACGGCTGGCTGAGCGCGATCTAGGGTGGCCGCCCTGTCGTCGCTGCGAAGACGGAGGCTGAGCTGGACGCTTGTTAGAGCTTCGCGCAGGAGGCTGATCTCGAGAGTGACCTGCTGCAGAGCTAGAGCGTCGAGGCAGGAAAAGGTTCATGGCCTGCATGGTCTTTTGCACCTCCGAGAAGCGGTCAACGATCCCGTATACTGCTGGGCCGAGGAGGTCGGTGGGGGAGAGCGGCGCGTTGAGAAAAGTAGAGCGCTCAGATTCCCTCATGTCGGCGAGCGTCAACCAGAGGTGCCTCTCTGTGACGGTGAGTGACGACATGCACCTTTCAATCGCCTGGGCCGCAGATTTAGTAGCGCGGAGAGAGAGATCTGTCGCGCTTCTCAAATCTGTAATGGCGGCCGGGTCCAGGCCCTTCTCATCTATCTCACAGAGGAGATCGGCCTGGAAGATCTGCAGGACTGCCATAGAATGTAAGGCGGACGCAGCCTGTCCGGTGGCAGAAAAAGCGCAGCCGACAAGAGCTGATGTTGTCCTGCATGTTTTGGACGGGAGGGCAGCCTTTGAGCACCATCCCGCAGAGGACGGACAAAGGTGCGCTGCTACCGCTTCCTCCACTGGGGGGATAGTGTTGTACCCCTTCTCGGCGGCGCCATCAACCTGTGAGAGACATGAGAATGGAGTCTCGCGGAGAATGGTGCGTTCCACAATTTAGAAAGCTGCAGGAAGGGTGCAGATCTGGATGCGGGCGCTTGGTGGCCGCGATGAAGAAAACAGCTGTCGAGTCTGTTAGGCGCGGGCTCCTTAGGCGGCGACCAGTCAAGGCCAAGCTGGTCAACGGCCTTAGAAAGGAGGCGCATTAGTTCCGCATCCACGCCGGAGCGTGTCCGGCCGGATTCCTGGACAGAAGAGGAGGCAGAATGGTGCGAACCGGACCATTCCTCGCTGTCTGAGGCCAGGATAGAGCAGCTGTCACCGGCAGCATCTCCTTCCACTTCATCACCTGAGGCGGCGGCAGTGAGGGCCGAAGCCGGCAGCTGCATGTCCGGAAGGGGGGGGCGGAGAAGGAGAGAGAGAGGCTCGAGGGCAGGGTTCCAGCGAGCTCTTGAGTGCCGCCACAGACTCCGGTGATCTCTGGGAGCGGCGCTTTTTCCTGCGCGGTCCAGCAGTGCCGGGCGGAGTGGCAACTTCGCTGTCGGACACTTCAAGTCGAGCTCGCAGGGTCGACATTGAAAGCTCTTCGCAGTAGGTGCAGTCTCCCGACGAGAGAGCAAGGGCTACATGATCTCGACCCAGGCAGAGAGTGCAGATCACGTGGCGGTCTCCAGCGCTGAGCGGGGCTCGGCACGAGCCACAGGAACTGCGAGGCATTTTTAAAAAAACGCCTGCGCTCTTTTAGAGAAGAGTGAGTGTCGTGGTGGCGAACACACACAGCTTAGAGCAGTGAAAAAGGATACTTTGTCGCCGGATAGCGCAGCAGGCACGGATGGCTGAAGGCGGCGAAGACGACCAGCTTCTTCAGGCGCTTTCCTCTGCTTGCTAGTTGCTTGTTTCCACGATGGCGGCTTCTCTCAGGATTCAGGATGCGTAGAGCTTCGAAGAGATGAGCTGAAGAGATGAAAAATCAGGGTAGCAGCCCCCGAGCCCTTCCTTATATACCCTAAGCCACGCCCATTCTGGCGGGCTCTGACGCATGATGGCGTGCCCCCATTGGGTGTGATGTCATGCGGGGCTCAGTGGTTGGCTGCTGCAGTTGCCCCACGGCAGCCAATGAGCGCGCTAGACAGCCGCTCTAGGTCTGCTTGCTGCTACACTGCGTTGACAATAAATACAAAAATTAAGGATAATTTTTTGGCTTCATATCTCGAGAAAAGATGACCTTACCCGTAGCGTAAGCAACTTACGCAATACGAGAGAACCTCTCGTAAGAGAACTTAAAATTACCATATATATATTCTACAGTATGTTCTGTACAGTTCTTCTTATTAGATTTTTTTTTCCATCCACTTATTTTTTTAATCAAAATTTGGGATATTGCATAAAAACAAATAAAAAAATAGGCATTTTCATGTTTTAATGTTATTTAATAATAGTCTTGTACATATATCTGCGTCTTACTCGTCAGATGACTGCGATCTTTACAGCAAGCTCATTCGGGACTTTTTCATTCAGACTTTACTGAAAAGCTGACTTTTGACTATCTATAAGGTTAATTTTGTCTAAGATACCTGAAATACCTAAGCTCATCGTTGCATTAATGAAAATGTCTTCAATGTCAATCAAAAAATGTGAATCACTAAATCAATTAAGCCAAATGGAAAAAAAAAATGTAATCACAACTGGAAAACAAATGTTACTTATATGTTGACAATGATATTGTGTAAAATGCCTATTTCTGCACATCTCAAGACCTTTATTAACAGTTTCATTCATGAATAACAGAAACAAAGATCTGTTGGTTTATAAATGTTTTATTCATTTACTGCCATTAATGTCACAACACATAGCAAGTTTTCAGAAAGCTTTGACTGCAGTTGAACCGGCTTGTTTGGTTCTTTCTGAGTCAGTCGTGAGCTGTGCTCCAACTCTGCCTGCAGTTTGTTTTGTTCATTTCGATTCTTTGGTTCTATAACCGGTTTGGATGGGCTATTTGACTCAGTTTCGACTTTAATCACAGTTCTCCATCCAGAACCAATAAGTAATCAACAGGCTTATTTCAGAACAACTCTAATTACAGCATTGATGCTGGCTTGAGGAACTTGAAAGCACATTTGTGGTTCTTTCAAAATTCCTTTATTAAGACTTTGGCAAATCCAGCACTTTTCTTGTAATTTCATTTTAACAGCCTGTTAAAGGTCCAGTGTGTAAGAAATTCTCTAGCATTGAGATAATATATCGCAATCAACTCTCTCGCGCCACGCATTTCAAAGTACGTATTACAGATACGGTAGCCTTCACGAAAGGTGAAAACACGTAATTCGGAGCAGTAGGCAGTATATACTGTATGTCCCTTTCCGTCTAACGTATTTCATGATGGCGCCGGAATATGGAGCATCTTCCACCATTTATGCATGTGTAAATGTACAATTTCAAGCCTAAAGGAATACTTGGAATTGATGGTGGTGGTAAATATTCATGAAAAAGGACACGTTTGTGAACGGGCAAAACAGATTTTGATAATGAACTACTAAAAATGTTACACACTGGACCTTTAAAATCGTGCCTGCTACAGTACCTTCTAGGAGTCATAAGAAAAGAATAATGAGGGTGAGTTATAAGGATGAATGATGACGTGTGAATATTCATTGAAATGCTAAATGTTTACATACGGTGGGTATTAGCCTAATAATAGGCCCCAAGTGTAGTATACAATTCCAAATTCAGCCAGCCATGCATTATGTTTTTTGGGTAATCGTACTGTAGATCAGGGTTTCTCAAACTCTGTACTGGAGGGCCACTGTCCTGCACAGTTCAGCTCCAACCCTGATCAAACACAGCTGTGAGTTTCTAATGATCCTGAAGACACTGATTAGCTTGCTCAGGTGTGTTTGATCAGGGTTGGAGCTAAACTGTGCAGGACAGTGGCCATCCAGGACCGAGTTTGAGAAACCCTGCTGTAGATAATAAATCCACATGATGGTTTATCTTGAGTCTTTGTTCATCTGTTCATAATATTAACCACTTGAATTTTTTGCAAACATGCACTATATTTTAAATGTTGTGTATATATCTCCCTCTGGTGGTGTCTGTCTCACATGAACGTGTAGTAAGCCTATTAAATGTCTTAGATTCTTTAATAGTGCTGGCAAAAATTACAATTTAAAAAAACAAAAAAAACAATTCATAGGTTTAATTACATCTGAATGGCGAGATAATTGTAGGGGTGAGCAGAGCACAACCTAACGCGGGGCTAGATGTAACACCCTTGTTTTAAATACCTCCCCACATGCCAGCATGACGACACGTGCATTTACTCGTTGCTATATCAACACAATATAGATGGAAAAAAAGCGACAAAATTAAGAAATATTTGGGACATTTTTAATCAGTTTTTTTTTTGTGTTTATTTAAAATGAAAACAAATCTGATATTATTTTAGTCTTTTCTTTTATTAAACAGTTTTTAAATAAGTATTTAACTAGTTGCTAACCAGCAGAAGACACTAGCCTGGTTTAAATCCCAGTTGACAAATCGGCAACTCAAGCACCAGAATCTACCACCAAAGACACACTAAATATAATGCCTTGAATTAGCATTAAACCAGAAGATGACCTCATTTAAACATGAACCACTATCAAACGCAACTTTCCGATGCTCTATGGAATTCAATGAGAAAACATAATCCTCAAATATGAATCGTTAGCATCAAAGGTACAAAAAGGCTGAAAAGCAGAGTTTGGCCAGTCGTGCTTCTTGTAAAGATCGGGGACCGGCTCGTCGCTCTTAGCAGCCTCACAATAGACCTAAAGAAAAAGTCTTGAGGGTTTTCTGTAATTTGTTCTGATTCTTTTTGAGCTCTCAAAAGTAAAATATCTGCATTATTTTAAAGATTGAAAACAGGGTATAACTGTACTTTTGTTGGATACCGACACATGTTGGTGGGACAACAGAATGAAGCTGGTTATTAGTTAGCAACAAAATAGCATTAAGAAAAGTTTGTTGGATATTAAAGTAGTCTGATCCTCTGGGGTGGATGAGGAACTACATTCTCATGAAAGAATACAATGCAGATACATCACCCATGCAAGAGAAAGGTATGCAGTAGGTGGCGGTAAAACGAATAGAAGACGTGAATGTTTTTAGCTTTTTAACACAGTTTTAGCATAAAAAACAACATTTATTGGACAGTTCATGTCTGATTTGGTCCTGATTTACATGTAATGTTATTGCTCAACATGTTATTGAGTCACGTTTGATGAGGACGCAGCATTGCATTTGAAAGAGCTGGATCTGAAGATGAATTCAAACATTACATCATTATTTCAGACATTTGTTTTTTGTATGATAGAGTAGAGAAGCTGAATGAGTGAAACTCTTCCCACATGGAATGCAGTGATACGGTTTCTCTCCAGTGTGGATCCTCTCATGTGTTTTCAGAGATGTTGTCTGACTGAATCTCTTGTTACAGCGTGAACACTTATAAGGTTTTTCTCCAGTGTGGATCCGCTCATGTGTTTTAAGAGATGTTGTCTGACTGAATCTCTTGTTACAGTGTGAACACTTATAAGGTTTTTCTCCAGTGTGAATTCTCTGGTGCAGTTTCAGTTCAGCATTTGTAATAAAGGTCTTTCCACAATCAATGCACATATAATTTTTCACACCAATGTGTATTTTCTGGTGTACATTTAAATGACTCAGATGACTAAAACTCTTTCCACACAAAGAACACATGTAAGGCTTCTCCTTTGTATGAACTCTCAGGTGGCTCTTCAGGGCATCTGGCCTAACAAAGTTTTTACCACACTGATCACAGTTATATGGTCTTTCTCCTGAATGAGAACGCAGATGTGATTTAAAAGCACTTGCATGTGTGTAACTCTTCCCACACTGATCACATATGTACGGCTTCTCTCCAGTGTGGATATTCATGTGTTCCTTAAGGGTTTTTTTTTGTGTGAAACTCTTCCCACACTGATCACATGCATGTGGCTTCTCTCCAGTGTGAATTCTCATGTGAAGTTTAAAACGTTGTTTGTTTGAGAAGCTATTTCCACACTGAGAGCAGGTGAAAGATTCGTTTGATCTTCTTTTCTGTGAGTGACTTAAAGATTTATTTCCTTTTTTGACATCATGTTGTTTCTCCTCCGCTTCACTCAGTTCTTCGCTCTCCACATTCTCCTCCTGCAAGTCTAAAATGAAAGAAAAAGGTTTTCTGTAAATCATAAATTTTTACAAAAAAAATCAAAGAGAAATGTGAAGGGGGAAAGTGAACACTGATATAACAGCAGAAAGTAGACAGACGCTATATGAAAGTTATAACTGCGCACAGATAACAGCGCGAGTCCTAATTTTCACCTCTTCTTCGGCGATTAAAACGTGCAAATTGGAGAGACAAAACACGTCCAAATGATACTTTCGGCAACGGTAACTTTTACTCTCAAATGGTTAATCTTTGCAGTTAATCCACGAATCACATGCGTGCCGAACCGTGGGGCCTGTCCCGTATGGATCACAGATCAACTATGATCCGTTACACCCCTAATAATTAATGAACACACTTATCATCATGATTGCTTACATAATCTTACTAAAGATGGAGAAAACTCCTACTCCAGTGAGTAAACGTGTCCCTGTCCCCAAACATGTTGGTACTCAAAAGCGCTTCCCTCCACGTTTTCTGGTGCGCATCGTTCATTTTTACCACATGTACACCAGTTATGTATGTGCACCCCTCACTATAAATAAGTATTTGGTTAATTTACGCTAAATTTGCATTCTTGTTACCTATTCAGTAAAAAAGTATTTAGTTAAAACAAATTGTTTAATTTTTATATTTTGTTTATTTCTAGAAATTAATAAAATCATGTGAATGTCAAATTTTTTCAATATTTACAACAAAAGTTCAGTAACATGGTTGCAAAAATTGTGAACCAGATGTAAAATGTAAATTAAAACCACTAGAATAGTATTTAGTTCGAGTTCCTGATGTTGACAACTAGCGATGCACTGATACCATATTTTCATAAACCATCCGATATTCCAAATTCTCAGTATCAGCTGATACCGATCCGAAAACATTGCTGTTTTTTTCTTGATATCTGTAGAATATCTATATGACCATAAGTGTAGTGGTTAAATGTTAAATTATAAGTTAAAAATAGCTTTTTGTATTCTAAGAAAATACATTCATGAAAAATAAACATTATATTAAGATTTATATTTATATACATCTAAGCCATTTATAACATTTATATAGAGTGAGTTTTACCGCGCTGACTGTAGTAACAGAACGTGACACGCTGTTTAAATGCTGAATAGAGGATGGCTGAGAAAGAGTTTCTGAAGAGTAAATATGAATCTGTCCAACACAACACACTGCACACAAACGTTTCAGGAGCTTTACTATGCTTTTTTGCCTTTTCTGGAGCTTAACAGTAACAACCACGAGTACGCAAAGTATTGAATTTGGATAAATCCTGTCCAAAAATTGCAGTATCGGAGCTGATAGATACTGAATATTGGATCAGTGCATCCCTATTGACAACCAATATAAACGTTTCATTTGAGTTTCAGGATATTTTCTACCCAGTTAATGGAAAGTGCCTTGTATGTTGTTATTTTTTTTACTTTAACTATGTTATTTCACAGCTCCTATAGCTTTTCTTTTCTTTTTTGTTTTACTACAACCACAAAATCTGTTGAACTGCTTGAAGTTTTATAACCTTAATGATCTTCAGCATCATTAATAAAGAATAAAAAATAAACACCAACCTCTTTGTTCTTCAGTATCTTCATCTTTTATCCTGCAGAGTTCTGGATCACTCATGTTCTCACTGTCCTCAATCTTCTTCACTTGTAGACTGATGGGAATAATCCAGCATTTATTGGTGAACTGCAGTGGGAGGAGCTTCACTGAAGGGGAATCAGTGTGTGGTAGGAGGAGCAGATCTGCCCACATCAAAAATAAATCATCACATTTGTTTTCACAATTTTACACATTGTATGCATTTATGTTCATCTATCAAAATGTACAGTTGTAATGGACATGTAGAAAAACATGAATAAATACCAGAATTAAAATAATCAAAATATAAAGAAAATGTAAGAATATAAATACAGTAGGATAAACTAAACTAAAACTAACAAATTAATAAGCAACAAATAACATATTTAGATTTTCTTTTAGTGGTTTTTTTAGTTTGTAGTCGTTTTTACATAAAACATGGTTTATCACAGACTATAACAAAATAAATTGTAGATTTCAAAAGTGGTGATTATGCAGTTTGTCTCAGTCTGTTGACACCAGTGAAATGAGCTTTAAGTGTCAGTTTACAGGTGATTGAAGACATCAGCATAATGAATGAGCTGAAAACTATTAAACTATAGACATTCAAAATAGAGGCTTTTTAGCAGCTGTTAATAGTGACACTCCTGAAACAAGCTTTACAGATCAACAGCAGAGATCTGACTTTATTTGAGTCAGGATATGCTGAACTAAAAAAAAAACTGATCAAATCAAATAAAACATAAGTAATACAAAAAACAAAAACAAAAAAACATAAAAAAACAAACAAATGACACCCATCTTTGCAGTAGTGTTTTATCTTTTCTGCTTCTTTTATAAATAACTAGCCTACCCTAACAGCGGGATAATACATTCATTTGAACTTTAATTTATTTTGATTTGAATGAAAAAAGTCTTTTCATTCCTCTTCTAATAAATCACCAATGTCTCTTATCATCTGCATTTTTAGTTTTTATGTACTGCAGTGAAGGAAAGTATTACAAATAAAATAGTGTTACGGTTTTTCTTTAGTTTGGATCTTTCGCGTTTCCTAACTGGCTGAAATTCTTGTCACAGTGTGAACACTTGTAAGGTTTTTCTCCAGTGTAACCCATTAGTAGGATTTAACACCAAACAAAAAGAAAGGAAAAATATCTACTGGGTCTGAGCTCACCAAATACAGATAAATCACAACCTATATTAATATCTGGAGTCCCGGGTTCGGGGTCTCACACCTTGCAATGAAAAAAAAAAAAAAAAAACTTAAATGTGTGTCTGCACTTGTTTAAATGGTTGTCTACAGTACTAACTGGACAAAATAATAATAATAATAATAATAATTATAATTATTATTCATATATATATATATATATATATATATATATATATATATATATATAATAAACCAGTGAATAAAATAACTCAACGCTGGCGATATGTTATGCATTAATTATTAATTAATTATTAATTAATACATGATTAACTAACTGTATTTTTCTATGTACATTTCTGAAATGCACTTTCTGTAAAGCTGCGTTTGACAATAATGTATTGTGAAAAGCACTATACAAATAAATTTGAATTGAATTGAATGACAATCAAAGAAAGAAAAAAATAATAAAACAAAATAACAATAAAAAATAAACAAAGAATCAATCTGTGTACTTAAGTCCGAGTGCAATGCAATTGACTCTGTTCAGTTTGTTTGAAAGATTCAGTTCAGTTTGTGTGAATGTAATTAACTCGCGTGTAGTTCGCGTGGAAGTGAAAGTGACTCAGTACAGTTCGTTTGCATGTGAATGCCTAACTTACTACAATCTTTGCAGGAATGAACGATGAACGAATCTCTTTTTTCTTCCTCGTGAAGGCAGAGTCCCAGATGACATCCAGCGCGGTTCTCCTTCTCTTACTGCGCGAATCCAACACGACCACGGAGCGTTGAAACAGTTCAATAATGCAATAAAACAGTTCAGACATCCATTTAGGAAAATATTGACAACAATGATTTAGATTAAGGATAGCGCCACACATGTGGCTCACACATACTGTAAACTAGTGATGTGACATTTGAACCGAGGCGTCGGAGAGTGTGTCGAGAAAAAGTGGGCGTGCCAGATGAAGCCGCGATTCGAGGCTTGTGTTGTTAACGTGAAAATCACGTGACTAATGACAAACGAGGCCTCGGTTTGTGTAAATACGTCATCGGTTCGGTCGAGTGTCGCTTCAAGGCGGTTAAAAGGCGATAAAAGGCGGTTCGAAACTCGCGCCACCTTGTGGGTGTCATAGATATATATATATAAAGGCTAGATGTCTCGTGCGGCCATCTTGCCACAGTGGACTCGGTCACTCGTTTAATGGTGCATATACTTTTAAATAACCATAACTTGCTCAATTTTCTACTGATTTTCAAACGGTTTGGTTTGTTATAAACGTCAGAGATGTAGTTATGACACTACATACATACACTGCATACATATGAATAATTATAACATACATGTTCAAGCATTTGGAATTATATCCACGTTAATAACATTTGTAAGAAACCAAACCGTTTGTAAATCCGTCAATATTTCAGCGAGATATGAGGATTTGTGTGCAATAGGGGTTATGCGGAACGCCCAACGCTCGAACCGGAAAACGGGTATAAACATTTCCGGTTTGCATTACCGTACGCATCTGCAGCGGTAGGTTATCTCTGAAGTAACTTATTTTGCGTTTTTTTTAGAATACAATTCTTATTTCTGTTTTAATAAAAAATGTCACGAATGCTTAAGTATCAGAATTTTTTTTTATATAAAAAAAATAAAATGCAGTCTTGATTTGATTGTTTTAACCGTCTGCAAGCAAATATAAGAGGTTAAACTACTATGATAGCATACAAGTCTAAACTAACTTACTGATAGTTAGCTAACTCTACATCGGGTGCCATTAGCAAAAGCTACATATACTAACTGACATACCTTCATAATCATGAATAAATGAGGAGGCGTAAAACTTAAATCCTTTATTAAATAAACATTACATATCTTCTTTACTTTATTTTCTAAAAAAACAAAACACAATATTTTCCCACTTCAAAGTAAAGTCCTTGTAAAGTTCTTTCATAATAAAGCTGCAGAAGTCCTTCCAGAAGGTTTTGGAGTGTGTGCAGATCCAAAAAAGGTGCTGGGTGGTCTCAGGGTGATTTCCGCAAAAAGAACAGTTCACATCAATGTCCCTTTTGAATTTCGTCATATAATGGTTAGCAGGGTAGTACTTATGAATAATTTTAAAAGAAATTTCTTTAACCTTGTTTGTAACAAAAAACTTATTGGGAATTGTCCATACTTCCAATTAATATCATTTAAAAAAGAATTCCAGTATGAAACAACATGTGGAACAGATATCACTTCTTTTTGAAACAAAGACCGTACATATTTATTGTTATTTCTAGAAGAGGTCAGACAAATTTTACCTATATCTGAATCAATTGGATTGTAGAAAGGAACAGAAGAGAAATTAAAATCAACACTTCTAAATAGTATTTTGACACCAGAAGGTATAGCATCATATACTATTGCATATTCTTTCGGTGTGGCTGGAAACTTATAGGTGTTTAAGAATTCTGTATAAGACATAAGTTGTCCATCACTATTGAACAGTTGAAACACTAAAATAATCTGTTTCTCAATCCAGTTAGAAAAAAATAATGACTTATTCTTATACAAAATATCTCGGTTGTTCCATATAATATATTTATGGGGAGAAAAGTTGTGCTTATATATGAGGGACCATGCTAACAAAACTTGTTTGTGAAATAAAGAGAGCTTTTCCGGTATTTTGTCTACATTGTAATTGCAACCTAATATGAAACTCAAACCACCAAATCTAGAAAATATATAGTTAGGAATAAAATTCCAAATGGAAACAGGATTTTTAAGAAAATGTTTGGCCCAGTTGATTTTAAAAGTATTGTTTAGAGTAGTAAAACACATTTAACCCACCATGTTCATAGTTATTCATTATGACATTTTTCCTGAAGGTCACCATTCCTACGCTGTGTTTACCTCAGTAGCTGACGACCGGAAGTAGTTATATCTGTTTTGTAGAACCCGGAAGTATGTTACGCATAACCCCTATTGCTGATCACTCACCTAATGCACAGCTTCACTGCGGTAAGATGGCCGAACAGTGATGCCGGAAGTGACTGCGCCATAAGACATCTAGCGTTTATATATGATATCTATGGTGGGTGTTGTCAGGAGTAGTAGAAGCAGTTGTAGTAGTGTCAGAGAGTCAGAGAGTCAGAAAACTATCATTGTCATTGTCGTTATTGTGTCATATGTGAGGGCTGTATATTAATACATTATCAGGTTAGAATATTTATAGTATATTGTTATTATAGTAGGCCTAGCTATATTATAGTCTTGTTATATTAATTAGATAAGATTATTTGGATTGCTCTGGATTTTTGCATCTGGACTGGACTGCTTTTTGATTTGGAATGTCCTTTTGGATTTGTTTGCTTTTTGTGACTCTTCCTTTTCCTGGTAATGGAGACAGCAAGAAAGAGGGAATCCTCCCAGCGAGCAAAAAGTCGTCCAGAAGACGTCTAAAAGACGTCATTCTTAGACATCCAGAAGACGTCCTCACAGGAGCCAGAATGAAAGTTTTTTTGACGTCTTTTCTGGACATTGTATAGACGTCAATTAAAGACGTGCTAAAGACGTCATTCTTAGACATCCAGAAGACGTCCTCTCAGGAGCCAGAATGAAAGTTTTTTTGACGTCTTTTCTGGACATTGTATAGACGTCAATTAAAGACGTGCTACAGACGTCATTCTTAGACATCCAGAAGACGTCCTCTCAGGAGCCAGAATGAAAGTTTTTTTGACGTCTTTTCTGGACATTGTATAGACGTCAATTAAAGACGTGCTAAAGACGTCATTCTTAGACATCCAGAAGACGTCCTCACAGAAGCCAGAATGAAAGTTTTTTTTACGTCTTTTCTGGACATTGTATAGACGTCAATTAAAGACGTGCTAAAGACGTCATTCTTAGACATCCAGAAGACGTCCTCACAGAAGCCAGAATTAAAGTTTTTTTGACGTCTTTTCTGGACATTGTATAGATGTAAATTAAAGACGTGCTACAGACGTCATTCTTAGACATCCAGAAGACATCCTCACAGAAGCCAGAATGAACGTTTTTTTTGCGTCTTTTCTGGACATTGTATAGACGTCAATTAAAGACGTGCTACAGACGTCATTCTTAGACATCCAGAAGACGTCCTCACAGGAGCCAGAATGAAAGTTTTTTTTACGTCTTTTCTGGACATTGTATAGATGTCAAGTAAAGACGTGCTACAGACGTAATTGTTAGACATCTAAAGGCAGCCAGAATAAAAGTTGTATTAGACGTGTTTTCTGTAGTAGAAATGTCAAAGACTGTTAAAGACCCATACTGACATGGAAATCCCATATGTGCATTTTGCAAGGATCCAACTTTAAAAAATATTTACTTACAAATATTTATAAAACAGTGGTTGAACTTGTGAGTGAGCTAGTTCTCACTGAGAAAAACCCAGTTACTCCTTGTTAATGGTTGTCGTGTCATGAAACTGCAGACACACAGACCATAGACCTAAATAAGATTTTAAAGAATATTGATAATATTGTATATTCAATTGAATAACTGTGGTGTATATACTTGCATTTGTATATCTTAACAATATAACTGTAATAAACTGCTTACCATTTTCCTGTAAACCAAACTAATCACTCCAAGAAATCAACTATTTAAATCTCAAGATATATTTTTATTACTATTTTAAATCTTAACAGCCGAAAGAGTAAAGTATAAATTAACACAATAAAACTTAAAAGACAGAACAGTAAAGTTGTAAATTAACACAATTTCCCTTTAAATAATCTATAAAATGTTGTTAAAAAAATATAACATAACAGTTAACAAAATATGGCTGCTATAAGGTTCACAAGCTTCATTTATAGCAGCAAGCAGTTCCAGATGATCGGCTACAGACTTTCTTTGGGCCTCTGTTGCAGCTGGGTCCCATTTCATGACAGCAGCTACAATCAAAGCAAAAAAATCCACATGTAAAATAAATAAATACAAATGCCACTGTTGTGGTTTAGCTTATAGCAGAGATGCATAGTTGAACATTTGAGTACTCGAATCAATTAAATGAAATAAATCACAAATCAAGTAAAATTACATCAAGCCTGATATAAGGCATTCCACACACACACACACACACACACACACACACACACAGGGGCCATTTACAACTTCATGCGATTTTAGTGATCGGATTGCTATATGATCTTGAAAAGACCAGGTGTAAATGCCCTCCGAAACGCATTCGTGACGCATTTGAATCTGAATGCTCAAACCACTTCAGGAGGTGGTCTGGGTCGCATTCCAGAAGAAACTGGACATGCATCTGGTTGTTGAAACCACATATGTAAATTTTACTCCTCCCAAAAACGCTCTAAAATAAAGGTGTGAGAGCGTGTTATAGGCTATATGTCATGTTATAGCCAGTTATGACGACGCTACTGCCGCATCGCCGCTGACCATCTAACGTTATTCATCAAGCCAACGTGCAAACTATCGCAAATCAAAGTGAAAGTAAGTCCCAGATTCTTAACACACAGTTATCATCATTAAAAGTAAAGAAACGAAATGATCTTACCAGGGCTGTTGCGCTCTCTCCTATTGCGGTCTTTGATTTAGAAATTTTAACGGATGATCAATAAAATGCAGCTCATATCTGTTGCTTTCGGTGACGTGAACGCCATTAAATTTGCATAGCGAGGGAATCGAGGGAATTATGTGACCAGGTGTAAATGGAATTGTTGTGATAAAACAGATAGCTATCCGATCTGAGAAAACGCATCAAGTGGCCAGGTTTAAACAGCCCCATATACACACACACACACGCACATATTAGGGGTGTAAGTTAACGGTTCACAAAATCCATGGTTCGGTTCAGTTCAATACGATACACTTGTGTCACGGTTCGGTACGTTTTCGATACAGGAAAAAGAAAGAAATACCAGAGAAATTTCCTTGTTTTAATATTTTTAACTTTTTTTTTGTATTAAACCTAACATCATAAAGTATGATTTTTTTTTTTTACTTTGAGGAATGATGAAGCTATAATTGACTCTTAGAAGCATGTAAAACAGCTCCTTGAAAAAAATGAAATGTAATATTGTAGTTATAAACAAAGGTTTATTTTAGTTCAGATTAACATTTGAGGGCAGTAATTTTATTTATGTCAAAAAAATAAAACCAACGTAATGTAACTTGAAAGCATTATAGCCTACTATTCCTGCCAAACTTCCATGGTTACAGTTAGTGTTACTACAGTAAATCCATGGTGAATGTTGCTGATCTGTGGACACTGGATTGTTCATTCATGGCACAATGTTTCTACGTCAGCGCTGTTTGATCCGTTAATAACAGAGAAATATGAATGCTTCTCACTAGATCTCGCAGCGATGTTATTACTTCAGTGGGGATCTATTAGCGCCGTGTAGTAACAGTGTCGCTTGATCAAGATCGGCTCGCGCTGCACTGGTCCAAACTGATAAACGGCCCGTGAAACACATAATAACAGCACCTGCTTTCTGGTCAGTTAGCCTACAGTACCTGCTTTTTTTGTGGAAACCAAAACTTTTGATTGTGAGAGAGCCATGTGTTAAAAGTCAGATGGCACTTAAGCTACTTTATGATTTGCCCTATGTCTGAACAAAAGAAATAAAAGTTAACTATCTATACCATATTGAATTGCATAGCATCATATTTTTGCAATACGTTGAATCGAAATCGAATCGCACCGGATCGTAATAATAGTGAATCGTATTGCATTGCATTGGTAGCTGGCAGCTGCTTATATGTATCATTAATGTATTGTATCGTTGGCTATGCATCGAGATGCGCATCGTATCAGCCTCAGTTATGGAGATGCACATCCCTAATACCTACATAGGAAAAGTAACTACATTTACATACTGTGAATCGTTTTTTTATTTATCGAGAATCGTTTTTGAATCGAAAATCGCAATTGTATCGAATTATGACATTTTCTTAATCTTACACCCCTAATATAAACATACATATAGTACTTTGGAGACCAATTGTGTTGAAATAACATTGAGACAAAGGAGGTAGAGGACGAATACTCACTTCTCTTGGTAGCTGTTCCGATGAATGACGGATCCTGGCCACAGAAAGATAAAAGAGAGAGGTAAAAGGGGGGAATAAATTAGCATGGGTCACATTTCATCTGTTTTGTCTGGTATCTAAAACTTATGTCTGATAGAAAAATGTGCATCACCAAAAGAAGGAACATGTAGATTAACACAGTGGATCTGTCCAAATGGTAATCGTTTTAATAACGTTGTCATTTGAACAAAGAAAGAACTCTTCCGTTTTTAGTACATTGTTGTTGAGTAAAAGTTCCTTAAGTTTGTGTGTTCTTGACGTCTTTTCTTTTAACCCTGCAGGTAGTTACATTAACGCATCTATTAATAAAAGTTTTACCTATGGAACTTCGGTATGATGAAAATGTGTGTAATATAGCAAACCCAAACAAATGTTAAATGGAACTCTTCCACCATATCTAGTTTTAAAATGAATCACAGGAACTTGCCATCCTAGGTCACATTACCATAAATATAATATAAAATTACTATAAGATAAAATTACTTCAGTTAATTTACCATCGCATGCATGTCCCCCTTTGCTAACCCTTTTGTGGAAGGGCTCTTTGTGAAGGGATTTAGATGTTTGCTTGGAACACCCCTTTAATTGTACATTTATTAAATCACATGTAAGGTTTATAAATAATACTAGGTAAAGGAGAGCAAACTGATTCCCCCTTCATTTTATCTACCTTATGCCGACCGAAAGGTATATGATTTTCTTTCTTCAGATGAAAACACATATTTTAGAAAAAATAAACTAGACTTTTAGAAATATTATCCATCTCCTGTGTTTGTGTGTCAAATAATGCAAGTGAATAGACACCAAAATGCTGAAGGTCGAAAAAGTCCAAGAGCATTGCTCACATGATAAGTGCAGAAAACATCTTGTGTGAACAACACAGCAAGCTGTGAGTAGGCTGTATGAAGTTTCTGGCATATGCACTTGCATTATATTGGCTTAGAATAATGGATAATTAAAAAATATATATTTGTGGAAAGAAAGTCAGATATACATCTGGAATGGCACGAGTGAAGAAAAAAAAGAGATCATTTTTTTAATTTCGGAGTGCATTGTGCCTTTAAAATTGACTGCGGATTTAGATACTGGGTAACACTTTATTTCGATAGTCCACTTTAGACATTCTACTAACTATAAGTAACTTTGCAACTACGTGTCAACTATCTGTCATTAGAGTATTAGTAGACTGTCTGCTTAATATTTGCTAACACTCTGTTTTGTTGGTCCCCTAACAGACATTCTACTGACTATAAGTTACTTGGCAACTACAAGTCAACTTATTCTCCTAACCCATTTCCTAACATCTAAACTTAACCTACCAGTCTATTGACTGTCTGCTACAGCCTACTAATACTCTAATGAGAGTTAGTTGACATGTAGTTGAAAAGTTATAGTTAGTAAAATTTCTAAAGTGGACTATCGAAATAAAGTGTAACCAGACACTGCAGTGGATACTTACTAGTGATGGACTTGTTTCTCTGTTGGTGCCTAATCTGCTCCGTAAGTCCAATGCTTGATCTAAAAAATTTTTTTTTTTTTAAAAGAGTGTTAATAGGATTATTGATCGGGTAACATAGGACCATTTTTTTAATGTTCCATAAGTGTTATATAAATCTGGAGAACCCTTACTAAAAATTAACACTGTTTTGCGACACTAACCAAATGGTAATAAATTATTGTAATACGTAAAATAGGAAAGAGGCCGCACTATGCATAAACTTTTATTTGCAAAAACACGTTTCGGCGTGTGCCTTCATCAGTTTGCACGCGCCGAAACGCATTTTTGCAAATATAAGTTTATGCATAGTGTGGCCTCTTTCCTATTTTACGTATTACAATTATCCAGGCCAGCACTCTAAAACTTTATTAATATATGCAGTGAAGCCTGCTCCTATACTTACTTAATAAATTGTTGTATTAAATCCACCATAAAAACATGGTTTCTACACTATAATAAATAAAACATGGTTAATTTAGCAAATGTCCTTAAATGATTAGTTCACCTCAAAGTTGAAAATTGTGTCATCATTTACTCACCCAAGTTGATTTAAACCTGTATGAATTTCTTTCTTCTGCTGTACACAAAGAAAGATATTTTGAAGAATGTCGGTAAACAGACAGACTTGGGTCCCATTGACTTCCATAGTAGGAAAAAAAAATACTATGGAAGTCAATGGGACCCAAGTTACAGACATTCTTCAAAATATCTTTCTTTGTGTTCAGCAGAAGAAAGAAAGAAAGAAATTCATACAGATTTGAAACAACTTGAGGGTGAGTAAATGATGACACAATTTTTAACTTTGAGGTAAACTAATCCTTTAAAAGAACAGCTCATCCAAAAAAAAAAAAAAAAAAAATAGAGTTTAAAAATAGAACACTCACCCTGGTGTTGAAATTTTATGAGTTTAATTTTTAAAATTTTAAATTTTATCAATTTCTTGTGTAGAACCATAATTAAGATATCTTGAAAAATGCCTTTTATTTTTGTCATACAATGAATATAGGCCTAGTTGTTTTATTCCCAAAATTCTTGTGTTTCACAAAAGTAAGTTATAGAGGTTTGAAAAAAATACTTTCATTTTGAAAGACATTTATTTTTGGGTCAGCTAGGCCTGTAAACTCAAGAAGATAAAGCTTGTCTGGAGGGTTTGAACCAGTGCATTTGAGCAGAGTTTACATGTTCTGCCTCTATTTCACGTGTATTTTATGACAATACTCACCGCATCTGAACATCGTGTGGCTGGATAATATTTATTCCCAAAATGCCTGGATCATGAAGGAAACACACACATACACATCAATATTAGTTATTTGTTTTACTTACTAACGGAGACATTTGCAAAAGCTTGCAAAATTGACTCACCAGCTCCAAAACATATTACGACTCGTTAATTTAACTGATCGGTTAGCCATCCCGCGATCAACAATATAAAAGCCTAGTTTGCAGATTCTTATAGTAAGACTGTGACAGTTCCTTTCTGTCTAAAGATACAATATTCTCAGTTCACTCGTTGTAAAGCATTTATTTTTTATCATAAAGTTAGACAAGTTAACGTTACACATCCTAGCAGCACATAACATTAATACATTGGGAATACCGTATGCACTAATAATATTGCTCTAATCGCGTTTAGATTCTCAATTTAATACACTATATCTTGATGTAGCAGAATTTGTATAAAATAAAGTTATTTACCTTCCGTAGATTGCAATATGTCCGTTGTTAAAATTCTTTGTCCATTTCCTTGTTTGTTCTTCATTTACACCCAGCAACACCCAGCAACTCGCTCAAAATAAACATTTAGCAGTCCGATGTAAAATAATCCATGTTTTAAACGATGTAAAACCCACAGAATAGGCTAATATTGAAGATCCCGCGCAGCAGCAAAGCAAACACCGACTCGCTCAACTGACGTTTATTCAAACTTGACTCATAAAGGCGCGCTTAGTTGTCATTGGCTAGATTCCTGGATGACAGTCAGAATAAACAGAGAATAACCAATCATGCTCAAAACAGCTAGGAGAGACAGCCAATAGTGTGGCAACATTGCAATTACAGGAAAATATGAATATATATATATATATATATATATATATATATATATATATATATGTTTTTTCATTGCAGTGCATGATTAAAAATTAAAGATTAAAAATTAAAGATTAAAAATACTGTAAGAACTTACAGTAACTGACCATATATAATATGTATTTACCACTGTTCTTATAAAGCGCAATTTAATAGAGCAAACAGTATATTAAACAGAGCAAACACTGCATATATTCATATACAATTCTGTATAGATCTATATGAAAATCTAATGAATTGGTATCATGGTGGTGACAGTTACATTCATGTGACCCATAATGACCCTTTTACACTTTCACAAATTCTTGACCTTTCCTTTAGAAACACTCTTATGCCTAATAATGTCAACATCCTTTTTCACCCTGTGTGGCACTGGTACACAACCTGTTGGTTTAGAGTTAATCCTCTGTCCAACGCAACACTTTGGTAACATTGGCATAATTATATACAAGTTACAACATAATACCCCGGGTTTCACACTTTCACAGGCAAGACTTAAGCCTGTAGTCCCAGACTAAAATGCATGTTTGAGCAGTATTACCTGAAAGCAACTTGTACTGACATATCTTATGGCAGTGCCATTTGTTTTGTCTCAAGATGCACACCAGTAATGTTTTTTTTTTTCTAAGGCACATTTTTAAAAGCTATAATTAAATACCCAAATTGAACTAAGGACAAATCCTGGCTTTATCTAAACCATGTCTGTGAAACTGGGTCTGGGTTAGAAATTAAGGGTTAAGGTTAACCCTAACCCTAACCTTAAGACTTGCCTACAGACTTTTATTTAACAGCTTGGTGTTAACTGCAGTGGTTAGGCCTTTAGCATTGATAAAGGACAAAAATCTTCTCACTGTGACAGTCTGTTTAGTAAAGATTGTTTGTATGGATTGTCCCTAAACTAGAGCTATTGATGCATTCAAAACATACCTGTATCATAAAGATCGTATTTACAAATTGAACATACATGAACGCCGCCACAATGATGAAAATATGAGTAGGAAGCTTGGGATTTTCTTTTAGCCCGATCTTGAAGAGTTATGAGTGTGTCAGTGAGAAACATGTAATACCACAATACTTTGGTATTTAGCAGTTACATTGTCAGGCTTTTCTATTTACGATGAAGTAAGCTAATGCCTGCACAAAATATGACAGTAGTATTACAATATAACATGTAATGATACATTTTACAGTGGCTTCATAAATTAATTTCAACATAAATAGTAAAATAGTAAAACCTCATGAATACAAACTTCCCAGGAGGACTTAAAAGCATCATGTGTGCATCATGAACCCTGTTGGTGTCTGATCAGCAAGATCAATTTAACAGTTAATGATATAGTCTGTAAATTAACAGTCAGTTAATTAATTTACAGATATTGTTTGTCATTTTGTTCTGAACTAGTTCTGGCTGTCAGTGGACGTTTAGATTATGGCTGGATTGGACATCATTATTCACGTCATTTATGGACTGTTTCTGGATGTCAACGGACGTCCAGATTATAGCCAGTATGAACGTCTTTTCTGAACTAGTTCTGGCTGTCAGTGGACGTTTAGATTATGGCCGGATTGAACATCTTTATTCACGTCATTTATGGACTGTTTCTGGATGTCAAAGGACGTCCAGATTATAGTCTGTCTGAACGTCTTTTCTGAACTAGTTCTGGCTGTCAGTGGACGTTTAGATTATGGCTGGATTGGACATCTTTATTCACGTCATTTATGGACTGTTTCTGGATGTCAAAGGACGTCCAGATTATAGCCAGTATGAACGTCTTTTCTGAACTAGTTCTGGCTGTCAGTGGACGTTTAGATTATGGCTGGATTGGACATCTTTATTCACGTCATTTATGGACTGTTTCTGGATGTCAAAGGACGTCCAGATTATAGTCTGTATGAACGTCTTTTCTGAACTAGTTCTGGCTGTCAGTGGACGTTTAGATTATGGCTGGATTGGACATCTTTATTCACGTCATTTATGGACTGTTTCTGGATGTCAACGGACGTCCAGATTATAGCCAGTATGAACGTCTTTTCTGAACTAGTTCTGGCTGTCAGTGGACGTTTAGATTATGGCTGGATTGGACATCTTTATTCACGTCATTTATGGACTGTTTCTGGATGTCAACGGACGTTCAGATTATAGCCAGTATGAACGTCTTTTCTGAACTAGTTCTGGCTGTCAGTGGACGTTTAGATTATGGCTGGATTGGACATCTTTATTCACGTCATTTATGGACTGTTTCTGGATGTCAAAGGACGTCCAGATTATAGTCTGTATGAACGTCTTTTCTGAACTAGTTCTGGCTGTCAGTGGACGTTTAGATTATGGCTGGATTGGACATCTTTATTCACGTCATTTATGGACTGTTTCTGGATGTCAAAGGACGTCCAGATTATAGTCTGTATGAACGTCTTTTCTGAACTAGTTCTGGCTGTCAGTGGACGTTTAGATTATGGCTGGATTGGACATCTTTATTCACGTCATTTATGGACTGTTTCTGGATGTCAACGGACGTCCAGATTATAGCCAGTATGAACGTCTTTTCTGAACTAGTTCTGGCTGTCAGTGGACGTTTAGATTATGGCTGGATTGGACATCTTTATTCACGTCATTTATGGACTGTTTCTGGATGTCAACGGACGTCCAGATTATAGTCAGTATGAACGTCTTTTCTTAACTAGTTCTGGCTGTCAGTGGACGTTTAGATTATGGCCGGATTGAACATCTTTATTCACGTCATTTATGGACTGTTTCTGGATGTCAACGGACGTCCAGATTATAGTCAGTATGAACGTCTTTTCTGAACTAGTTCTGGCTGTCAGTGGACGTTTAGATTATGGCTGGATTGGACATCTTTATTCACGTCATTTATGGACTGTTTCTGGATGTCAACGGACGTCCAGATTATAGTCAGTATGAACGTCTTTTCTGAACTAGTTCTGGCTGTCAGTGGACGTTTAGATTATGGCTGGATTGGACATCTTTATTCACGTCATTTATGGACTGTTTCTGGATGTCAACGGACGTCCAGATTATAGCCAGTATGAACGTCTTTTCTGAACTAGTTCTGGCTGTCAGTAGACGTTTAGATTATGGCCAGATTGGACAAAATTACTCCGTGTCATTAATCGACTAATTCTGGCTGTCAATGGACGTTCAGATCATGGCCTGGACGGGCGGACTTGATATCAACCTGTTTTGTACGTCCACAGACGTCGCTTGCTCAGTGGGCTCCTGTCTGGGCTCAACAGAAGCATCAGTGTCCTCATTTGTAGGCTACCACTGCCATTTTTTACATTCCCCTGCATCCTCTGTTCCTTGTGAAAGGATCTTTTCCAAGGCTAGAGAGATTTTGTCCAAGAAGAGGAATCGTCTAAACCCCAACACACTTGAAATAATTGTTTTTTGTTTCTCAATAAAAAATCTATTGTAATTCTTCCTTCCGGACTATTCTGTTGCAGTTTACTTTATTACACTCCCTCCAACATAAGCACTGCACTCAACACAGTGTCACTGTTGTTGTTCATACTGTCACTATCCAAACAATTTATGAATAATTAATTAACTGTGTGTGTGACTCTGCACAAGTAAATTCAGACAGAGAAAGATACATATTTTATATTATGCACAGTAATGGACAAATGTCTGATCATGTCTTTTTATTATTGCAAATGAAAGGTTACAGACATCAACAGTGAGTACAAAATAAATAAATATTTTTTTTTATAAAAAATATTTTTATAAAATATACATTTAAATATAAATATACAAATAAATATAAATATTTATTTGTATATTTACATTACAAATAAATATTTTTATTTATAAAAGTATTTTTATAAAATATATATATTTTTTTATAAAAAAATATATTTTTTTATAAAATTAGGAAGGGAGGGAGGGGGCGCCACTGGTTCAGAATGAATTAATTTGTCTGCTATTTCTTTGCACAGTAGCTAGGTGTCACTAGTGAGCAATGCTGAATGAAGCTTCCAGTAATGAAACTTTGGCTGAAGCAATGGACTGCGAGGTCTCAGTGTTCAGGAAGCCTCATTTTGCCATCACTACCGCCACCTTCTGCATGTGAATCAGACAATAGGCTTGCAATGAAGTTTCCACATTTAAAAAAAATAAAAAAATAAAAAAATAAAATAAACCCTCTAATTACTCACAGACACATTCATTCTTTACCCAACACACTTTCCCATATCCCTGTTTATCCTCATAACCTATTAAACAAACCAGTTTCCCTTAAGAAAGTTAACAATATTCTAACCTGTGCTCTGTCACCTATGCTAGCGCGACATCTATGTATATATCTATACCCGCCCACGCCGTTAGATCATTTGGACGTGTGCTGTTTTCAAGAGATAACAACGATATAAATACTGTTCATTTTCTCACACAAACCGCTCGTTTCGTGTCTTAGGCCATCAATGTGTACTTACGATGGGGAATTGTTTCATTTGGACGATGGGGAATTGTTTTAATTTGGACAAAGCATGCTCTTTGAGACAGTGACCATCGACCTGCATTATATGACTGACAGACAAGAACGGTTTGACCTAAAAATATCAAAATTGAAACTACTGCGGAAACAAAGACACCTACATCTTGGATGCCCTTGAGGTAAGCTAAAACATATCAAAAATTAATTTCAAAGTGAACTATCCCTTTAAAAGCACCAAGGGAAATCCTCAAAGCTTTTGTGTTTGCTGTGACAAGCTTTGGATGTCTATAATGTTTATTTCCACTAGATGGTGCTTGTGTACTTCAATACTCATTTATTTCAGCAACTTTTAATCAGTTTAATCTGTATATGTTTATATTTCAACTATTTTATAATGCTTGTTGTGATTTATATACGCAACTGTTGTATATTTGAGCAATAATTATTCTTTCTAAGGGTTTTTTTTTTTGGGTAGCCTATATTTTATTTTGTTCCCATCGTGCCTTTGTACGTCACTTCCTGTTTTGCCACGAAACAATGGGTGTTTCTCAATATGCGTTCTTCTTCTTGCGTCCTTGTGTTCTCGTTTTACGTCATCATAACCGTCGAAGTTCAGACCCAATTCTCAAGAACGCAAGTACAGAGGACGCATGAAAGAACCCGGATGTGTTCTTGATACCGAGGATGCATCGAATGCAGACTTGAGCTAGTACTCGCCTGGTGTCCCAGAAGTCATTGCGGCCGGTTCCGAGTTCGTTCTTCCAAGGAAGCTTGGCAAGACCGGTCTCCACGAGAACACAAGTCCGTTCTCTGCGTTCTTGGAATTGAGAAACAGCCAATGAGTCAGAACTGCGGTCGGAGTTTTACAGAGCAATTCTGCTGATCATATAAAACGATGTAATCATCGCAAAGTTTTTTACTCAGTTCTACGGTGTTGATGTCTATGTCTGAGTCCAGAGAGCATTAAACATCAGTTAAAAGAACCTCAGCCTTCGTGTTGTGACTAAGAGCGGCACAGCTTTAAACTGCATTCTTTCAATTTCTTGAGCAATGTCTTACATGCTGAGCTGTATCATTATACAGGCATAATCAATGGTTGATCTTTTCAATGCTTTATATATGTTAATCAAAGACAGCCTGTCAGCTCCCCAATTATGCCCAGTGACCATTCTCATAAGATTAATTACCTTTTTACACTTTGTTTCAATGTATTCAATGTGATATTTCCATGTAAGTTTGGCATCTAACCATAGGTACTTTTAATTTTTCACTTCTTTCAAGTTGCTGATTATAAAGCATTTTTTTTTAATAAACTTTTTTCCCTAGTAAAATACACAACCTGTGACTTTGATATAGAAAATTTAAAACCCCAATCGATTCCACACTGTTCAAGTACATGAATGTCCTTTTGAATCTTATTAATATATGAAATGTTACGTCCTCTTCTCCAAATGACAGCATATATCTGCATATAATAGGCCTTTGTTACTATCTCCCAGTTTTTCATATAGGCCTATGTCATTAATCATTATGTTGAGCAAGATATGACTGATAACACTCCCCTGAGGAATTCCATTTTCAACAATAAACTCATCAGAAACTGCATCACCCACTTTGACCCTGATGGAACGATGAGAGAGAAAGTCAAGTGTGTAATTGTACATTTTCTCATTAATTCCCAATTTTCCTAATTTAATCAACAAAACTTCTCTCCACATAGTATCATAGGCTTTCTCAATATCCAGGAAAACTGCCACCATTACTTCTTTCATTATTAAAGACTTTTCAATTTCATTACATACTTTAACCAGAGCATCAGTTGTTCACTTGCACCTCCTAAATCCAGTTTGATACCCTTTAAGTGAATTTATGTATTCTAGAAAATAATTCAAACGCCCAACTATAATTTTTTCCATTAATTTTCCAAAATGTGAAGTGAGTGCAATAGGCCTATAGTTTCCTGGGTCACTTGAGTCTTTACCTGGCTTAGAAAATGGAAGGATTCTTGCCCATTTCCACATGCTTGGTAATTTACCTTCATTCCATACTTTGTTAAACAGTTTAAGAACTTTCTCCAATATATTATCAGGCAATTTTCTAAACATAGCATAACACAGGTTGTCCGTCCCTGGTGCTGAGTATGCAGTATTACTCAATGCCCTGTTAAGTTCTGACATATTAATTTCAGAATCCATAATAAACATATTTAACTCTTTGGTATTTAAAATATTCCTATTTATTTTCAGTACCTCTTCCTTCAGCTTCGATATTTGACCACTGTTTATGATTAAACTGGTTTGGAGTGACATGAATTTCTTAATTTATGCCAGGAGTGAAAAATAATTAATCTGCAACAATCGTTATTTTGAATAGAAATCCTCACCCACACAACATTCATTCTCGTCTTCTCCGGTTTATTTGTGTTTAAATACATAACATATAGAGAATCCGCCAGGGATATAAGTACAATGGTGTGCATATTAGGAGAAATAATTATGAATTATCACATGCTAGTAAAATATTTAATCATACAGAATACAATTCCTATTCATTTTCCACTTAATTATGCGATCTGAAGTGCTCAAACAGCGAACGGAGCTAGATGTGTGTCTCCCCTTCCTGATTTGCATCAGATTTGACCTCGGAGATCTATGATTTGCTGTCCAGCTGTCAATTATCTCACATGGTTCAACGTGACCTCTTCTGCATGACGCGTCATGTGTACACTTCCTCATTCTGGACATCCGTGATAGGCGGGGTCTGGAGTAGAGTCGGCAGGAAGTGACGTAGGAGTGGGAAGTGAGGTGGAGATGGGAGATGAGGAATGCGGGAGAAACTAACAGTGGAGAATTGTATATAATAGTGCGAAATTTCTACACAAAAAAAAAAAAAAACCTAAATGATGATAATCGTTGGGATTCGGATGTGGAGAGTATTGACAATGCATCTCAAACTAGAGGGGAAGAGTTTAAGGTAAAAATTCAGTTTGATACTCCCGGTTCTGTTAACCCATTTAAACTGACGAAAGCTTTACATGACACTGTAGGTACTGTGAATGTTAAACCACTTAGAGATGGTAGCTTGCTGATTACCTGTTCTGATGCCAAACAGAGAAATGATATGATTAAAATGACAACTTTGGAAGGAAAGAAAGTCAAATGTTTTGTTTGGGGACAAAAGAAAACAGTGCAAGGAGTTTGTTGTGGAAAAATTCATCTTTTCTTTGTATTTTATTTTTCAATGATTTAACAAACGAATGCCATGCGTTCTTTGGCTGTATTTTGAGTTTCTTTTATGATATTGATACAGCTGCAGGGTGTGTGTGTGAGATTTCAGAGGTAAGGAGATTCCCGTGCTGGGGAGGGGTCAAGGGGGGTCCCTTTTGTTCCTTGGGCTGTGGTGGGTGACAAGAGATAACACTATAAAAGTGCTGGCCAACCTCTGCTCTGGGTCTCACTCCGCCTGCAGCTGGACTGTGGATGGACTGGGAACATTCTTGCAAGAATAAATATCTTTTAAGGACAATTTGAATCCTGATGTCTCTTATGCCTGATGCTGTTTTGTTAGTTACTTGTTTTTGCCTCAACAAGTTGGTGTCAGAAGTGCGAACCATGAGGTTTCTTCTGGCCCTGAGAAAGCGTATTGACGGACTGATCACCCTAAAGCACAAAAGGCTTTAGTCTTACCTCGCCGAATTGAGAGAGAAGAGCCAAAACTGCTATCAGGGCCAGGAGGAACCCACTGGATTCAGAAAGAACTCGGAGGCAGTAAAAGCATCTCGGGTAAGAGACAGTTAAAGTAATTTGATAATTGTGAGTGAACGTGAACCATATTGGCTGAGTTTTGCTTTTTGGTACGAGCGAGAGGTGAGTCAGTTAATCACAAATTTTATGGGGAGAAATTGATCTGACAAAGCAGACCAGTTTCTGCCTCACTTAGCTCGTTAGTGGACAGGGGATCCACTGGTGATTCAGAGAAATCACAGCTGCTGAGATGATTACGTTCTACTCGAAATTTATGTAAACCTTAGAGAAAGTTTAAAACAGGATTAAGAAGTTTCTGGGTGGTTGTGCTCTACTCGAAGTTTTACCACATAGAATTGAGTCAAGCGAATAAGCGCACGTGAGAAAACTTTGAGTGGAACGTAAACAAGCAGAGGTCCGTCCGATCTCGGAGTAAAAGGTCGGGTCTGTCGAAGACGTTTGACAGATTCTGTAAGACACGTGTCGAATTGTGAAATCCAGAAAAGAGGAACTCAGCCAAAATGGGGTCATCTAACAGTAAACCAGATCATTTTTATACACCGGTTTACAGTCAAATGAAGAAAATTATGCGAAAGTTGATTAAGTACCATGATTTTCCCAGGGAGGGAATGTTAAGTGTCACTATAGGCTGACAGCGGTAAGAGACTCGAGGGAAGTGAAAAACAAAAGGTTGTTGTGTGAGAGACGTGTGGATTGTAAGCAAACAATCGTGTACTGGTTAGATGAGGTAGAGCGAAAAGAAGGGAAAATGAAGCAGAAGGAACTGGCATGTAGGGAAAGATAAGGAATGTTTTATTAAGCAGAATGGGGAACAATTATATTTTACTGGTAAAATAGTGATGTCTAGAGAATTTTCATAACAAGAGTATTGAAGAATAGATTGCCATATTTTTGTAACAAGAGTTGAAGGTGCAAGCATCTAGGATAGCTGTGTGTAATTTAGAGAATCTTGTGGTTTCTGTGAAACAGTAGAATAAGTGGGACTGAATAATCATAATACAATCTTGTGATTTAAGTTGAATCTGCAAACTAACCATTTGATAGAAGAATACGCTTTTAAAACCAGTGTTGATGAAATTAATGACACGTTAAAGTTGTAATACTGTATGAAGAGTAACTGAACAGTCCTGATAAATAGTGAGATAAAAGAGAGCAAATGCTGTAAGCAGCTCTGCTCAGTTCTGAAGAGATTTGCAGATGATGTTTTTGTAAAAGTTTGATTTTGATTGGAAAGATAAACAAAGCCTTGACTGGCTCCAAACAAAGCGCCAAAATGACACAAATTTAAAGAAAAGTATGTGTTAATATGGGTTAGAAAGTAGATCAATGTTAATATGATGAAGATTATAATTTGGCTATTGTAATTGAATTTGCAAACGAGACTGTAATAGAAAAATACAGACAACTGCTTATCAGTGGCTCTGTTTACATTTTCATCACACACACACACACACTGCTTTGGGGGTGTAAAGTAGGGTGGAGATGCTAGAAAGATCAGAGTGATAAGACTATAGGCAGGATAACAGAGAGTGTTTTATTGTGGTCAGCGGGGTCATTCAGTGACTATAAATGCCCACTATATGACTGTAAAAGTAAATGAGGGAGAAATAAAGTTGATAGATGGAACTTTTGAAAGTTGTAAGAAGATTGAAAGATTGAGTGTAAGGAATTCCTTTTGAAAGGAAAGAACTAGAAAAAGTACCGGTTGACGTAAAATTACAGATAAGACTAAATGAGTTGTAAAATATTTTAAAGGTACCGGTCACTAAAAGGATGATTGTGTTTTGAATGAAACGCTTTGATAAGGTTTTAAGATGATATAGAGAGACGAATCTAACAAATGATTTATAATGATAACAAAAAAATGTATCACGAGCAAGAGAGCGCAGTCTCAAAAGTTAGTATGAATCATAGAAGCAGATTGATAAACTCCTAGAGAAAACATTGAAGTCGGGTATTAAATTATGGTAATTGAAAACCTGACAACTAAAACTGAAATGAAATTTGAAAATTTTATAATTTCTTTAAGATAAAATAAGCAGAAGCAGTGTTACAGGATTAACAGTTGCTAAATGTAAAAAACATGAGAAAAGCATTTGATTAAACAAAAGCTTGTTAATGTTGATTTTAAAAGATAAGCTTGTGATTTGGCTGAAACAAGTTACTTATCTAAATCTGGCATGTGTTGTGATTGAAACTGCCACAGTTTCAGTGCAACAGAGACTCATTCTGAGTGGAAATTTGTAATGACTGAATTACAATACATGTAATTTATGGAAAAGATGCCTTAAGATGGGCTAGAGTTAAAGTCTGAAGTTAAAAGGTTATGAGTATGCAGTGTGCCAATCCTGAATGCTTCAAGAGTCTCTCTCTCTCATTCAATGTCAGCTGAAAGCTGTTGTCTGAGCCTGTGTAAAGCACAGTGTTGCAGTTGAAAAAAAAAAAAAAAAAATAAATAAAAAAACATAGATATGGAAAAGCTAAAACAAATCATGTTACAAGCAGTTCAGATTTGACAAATTTAGAGGACAATTTGTAAATGTTTTAAAAGTAAAAATGAATGACTTTAAAGAAGTCTTTAAAATAACACTGTTTAGGACTTGTTTATTTTAGGACCAGAGACTTTTAGCTCTCATTTTAGCTTCCACCATAAAACAGGGCCGATGGCTCCGGCTACAAAAGTAACAGTACACCAATGTACGATTGTGATTGCTACCTTTAAGATGATTAATGAATTTTAAGTGATTAAATACTGTTGTTATTAATCTGTCTCCCTATGTTTAACACTAGTAGGCAGTCCGAATGGCTCTGTGTGACTCTTGAATGTGCCTTTTCCTAAGCTCCAGAAAACAACAGATTATGTTGAAGAAAACGGTCACAGATTCTGTGATGGGAAAGAGCGGTAACCAAGTGTGTACGAAGTGATTACCCCAAGGACGGGTAAGATCCTTTTGGCCGAAGGTCAACCTAAGACAGGGGGGTCACGCCACAAACACTGGGCATCTCCTGATGGAGATGTTTTATGTGAGATGAATATGAGAGTGGCGCTGATTGACTGAGTGGCCACAAGCATCGGCAGATCATTGAGAGGCGAGATGAGCTGTGAAGAAGTTACGGCAGTCTGACCCAGAAAATGTGAGTCCCTCTATATACCACTCACCAGAAACCGCATTCATTGTATGGCTTGTTTTTCTGACAAGTGTCTGCAACTATGCCAGGGAAACGACACCCTGAAGAAAAGACAATTATAGCTTAAGAGCTGATCTGAATGGGCATTCAAGAGCCAGCAGAAACCATTGAACTAATAATTATCTGTTGTGGAGACAGTAACAAAAAATTTGTAATGTTAGTTGCCTGATGGGCAAGGAAAACGCAGAGATTGTTGATGTTGAACTAATGTGTCAGTTCTGACTCCTGTAGATCATTAGACATGACAAAGGACCATTATAAGATATGGTGGTGGCTAAAGATGAGAACAGCTTGTGATGAGTCAAAAGAATTTTCTGGAAAACAAAGGTTAGGTAAATTGAGTATTAAGATCATAGCATAATGTATTTTGGATTGTTGTAATTGTTCTAATTTGAGTCAAACATTTGCATTTTGACATGTGTGAACTATTAAGGATTGACTATGACTATTTTAGCTACAGTCCTAGGAGGCTGTTTGAAAAGATTCTTTGCTTATAGTGAGAGAGAGAAAGAGACTGCTTGGAAGGGATGGTACTCTGCCTGTCTTTCTGTTATCGGTCAGCCAAAGAAATCTGAAGCAAAGTAATAATTATGCACCAAAACAATCCAGCGGACTTTTCCAAAATCAAATGAATAATGAACAGACATGCTTTGAAACTGGTTAAGAGGCCATAAAAACATTAGATAAAAGATACAGGAAAATGTAAGTTTACAATTTAAATCTGTTTAGAGAAAAGATATGAATAAGAAATATGAGCGGTTTATAGTCAGGGATGAGTGTGAGTGTTAATTCATGTTTTGTACAGTATGTGTTAATTTAGGACAACTATTCTGTCTGAATAGTGTGTATAAATTTGTCATTAACCTCTGGAAAGAGTGTTTTAGCATTATAGATGGGTTAAGGCAAATGACAAATTTGAAAGTAAGCTGAGGATTGTGAGTCAATCTGATGAGAAGGCAACACAGAACAGGATGAGCTTTAAGTTGATTGATCATCGAGCTCTGTCTATTAATTATTATTTTGGTCATTTATGATGTGCAGTAGATTTGAATTACTTTCTGGACAGGTTTAAGTATTGATGTGTAAATTAGAATTGTGAAGTCATAGATAGCCGTCAGTCATGTGTTGAGAAAAAGTTATAGATTTGACAGCAACAAACACGTAGGCTAAGTAAATATCAGATTATCCAGAGAGCCCTTAACAGTTATGTATTGTAAAAGGGGGAGATTGTTATCCGACTGACGTTGACGAAGTATGACCTGACCAATTGATGACCTGGAGAATGTTCATAGATGACAGTTGATTAAGAGAACAAACAATAGGCATGAAAAGCAAGAAACGCTGTGAAACTAGAGGCCGTTGCCTTAAAACAATTTGATAAGAAGATGAAATTGTGGCTTTAAGTAATATCTTTATTTCAGAGGCAGAGAAAGATGTCTAAAGGAAATTTGGCTTAAGGACAACGTTTGGGTTAGCAAACTTTATCCAAACAAATGTTACCAAATAAATACTAACAAATATTTCAGTTTTCCTATAGCTCAAACAGTAGAGCATTAGCGCTTGTAACGCCAAAGTCATGGGTTCAATTTCCGAGGGAAAGCAAGAACTGATAAGAATGTAAATGTGTACCTTGAAATGTAAGTCGCTTTGGACAAAAGTGTCTGATAAATTATGTTAAATTGATGCATGAGATGAGATCTCGTGCATCAAGAGGAGGATGATAACAGTTGCCAAATATGGTTTACTAAGGGGTTCACATTTGCTGAAAGCCATCGCACAGGTGGGAAGATAAATGTTGGAAGGACATTGGGTTTAATTGGGTAAAAACCCTGCAAGAAGCCATTCTTCCCCCTAACAAAATTGCTGTGTGCATTGTTTGTATTTTTTAAGTGTGCTAATAACAAGAATTGTTTCAACAGGAAACGCCAGGGCATGTGGCAGCACAGCAGACAAAAGAAAACTATGTGACAATAACCTCAACATTTGTTTTTCTTTCCAGAAGATGCAGACTTTTGCGCACATGGCATGAGCAAAGACACACACACACACACACACATGAACAAATGGTCAGATAAGAGCCTTTCAATTCTTCAGGGGGGGGGGGGGTCAGAAGGACCATTTGCATTCAGGAAAGCCCAAGGGGTTAGAAGAACCATTTGTCTAAACCCAGCTGATCTTGTCATACAGGAGTGAACGGGCAGGGCAGACTGCCCAGTGAAAACAATGGCTATGGATGAATTTGACTAGTTATCCTGGCCTGGGTTATTACTGTGGCAGAAAGGTGTCACACCTGCACAGCGCATAACTTAAATTTTTTATTTTTCAGGATGTCAGAACGGATTGCATCAAACAGAACTGATTCTGTTCCAAATGTATACATTTTGTCTTGTTAACATGTTCAAAGTGAAGAAACAGTGCTTAACCCTGTGCAATGCTTAACTTAAAATTTTCATTTTGCAGGATGTCAGGATGGATTGAACCAAACAGAACTGATTCTGTATTGTTTTGTTAACATGAGCAACGTGGGTTGAATGTTTTTTCAGGGGAACAAGGACCCTGAGTGCTATTCAGTGAGCAAAATTATCTGGTGATATGTTTCAGGTTGAAAATTTCACAGGTCACACCAAAGGGACGACAAGACAAGCGGTCACTAACAAAATCACTTAAGGTCTTCATTCGCAGGTGACAGCAGACAGTAAATGACTCATTCCAGTGGGGGTGCGATCGTGATCTAAGGGAAAATCTTGTAAGGATTTGAAAATGATTGAAGAGTGTTAGACCTGAATCCAAGCATCTGACCTTAAACTATACCAACCAACATCAACAACCTCACACGCCAGCGCAAAGAATAAAGTAGGGGATCAATGATATGTGCTAGAAACATATCTCCCCTGCCAACGTTGAAAAAAAAAAAAAAAAAATCCTCTCTACGGCATGCAAAGTGTCATATTGGTGAAGATGGAACGTCCATGAGGCAACGAGATGATCAACATATCTGGAGAAAATGTTGACCAATTAATGGTTGAAGAAAAGTTTTGTGATTTTATTTGATTAAATCAAATTAGTCAAATTAAATCTAATAATTTGACTTGTGCAAAGAATAATGTGTTTTCAGGTAGAAGATCTATTAATTAATGTGAAGTATGGTGATAAGAAAAAAGACGGTATGTAATGGAAAAGTCAGGGATAATTTCGAACAACGAATGATCAAATTATAAAACTTTTCGGGTTAGATTTTATTAAATAGATTTTAATTAAATATAGCTTTAGAAGTAAAACCATTTCCTGACAAAATATTGTGATTAATTGAAAAAAGCTACATATACAAATACATAGTGTTATGATTGTATGTGTTATTCTGATAATTTTGTTATTAATGGGTACAGTCTATCCTAGGGATGAACAAAATATGCAGATGGTACGAGTGACGGAAGTTGCAATTATAATCATTTACGTTTTTCTTACTATATGCTTTGAGCTATGTCTGAGATGACTGAGGGTCTGGTTCTCAACCAGGAAAATGCGATAACAATGTTTGTTCATTTTTAGCCCGGTTTCAGACAAAATGCTTATTCATTTGTTACAAGCTTTTTACTTTAAAAAAAAAAAAAATCTTATTTCTTTCAAAGTTCAAGTAGAGTGATCAGGTATATGAAAAAAAAAAAAAGATCAGACATGAAGGGTATAACTGTTCTTGAATTAAGACTTGAATTAATTCTATTCTTAAAGATTTAATAGTATAATGGGTTTGATTAGAAAACAAGAGTGAATTTTTCTATGTTGTTTGTCAGAGAATGATAAAGAGGAGGAATTTGTTGTGGAAAAATTCATCTTTTCTTTGTATTTTATTTTTCAATGATTTAACAAACGAATGCCATGCGTTCTTTGGCTGTATTTTGAGTTTCTTTTATGATATTGATACAGCTGCAGGGTGTGTGTGTGAGATTTCAGAGGTAAGGAGATTCCCGTGCTGGGGAGGGGTCAAGGGGGGTCCCTTTTGTTCCTTGGGCTGTGGTGGGTGACAAGAGATAACACTATAAAAGTGCTGGCCAACCTCTGCTCTGGGTCTCACTCCGCCTGCAGCTGGACTGTGGATGGACTGGGAACATTCTTGCAAGAATAAATATCTTTTAAGGACAATTTGAATCCTGATGTCTCTTATGCCTGATGCTGTTTTGTTAGTTACTTGTTTTTGCCTCAACAGAGTTATTACAGGGATTTCAACTGACTTAACCTCTGAAGAAATCTTGGAGAATGTATCAGGAGCTAAAGTAGAGAAAGCTAGGAAATTTATGTATTTCAAGAATGGTACAAAACATGAGAGCTTGTCTATCTTATTGCAATTTCAGGAGGAAGTGCTGCCAACAAGAGTTAAAGTAGGGTTCATGAGTTTTCAGGTGCGACCATATGTTTCGCCTTCCCTAAGGTGTTTTAAATGCCAACAATTTGGTCATGTAGCAGCAGTGTGGTAAATGTGGAGGAGAAGATCATGAATATGGCAAATGTAACGAAGGTACAAAAAACAAATGCTGCAATTGTGGGGGTGAACATAGTGCTGCATATAAAGGATGTGAGGCGCATAAACGAGCAGCGGAAGTGCAGAGAATCAGAGTTGAAGAAAAGATGACATATGCTGAAGCCATTAAAGTAACTAATGCAAAAAGAAGTGTGATAATATCACCAATAGCGAGAATGGCTGAACAGGCTGAAAACGTGTGGCATCACTTAGAGCACCTTTAAAAAAATTCAATGATCTTCATCTAGTTAGGCTGTACAAAGAGAAGTTGTAATATTGAGGGTTTTATTCCCCACAACGTGCACAAAAGCATCTGTTTGAAACCACAGCGCAAACATCATATACAACAACAAAACTCAGTTACTTTTTTATATAATAGTTGTCACATACACAACACAGATGAACCATCGCGGCTGTTCACACAGGACTTGTGTGAAGCTCTCCAGACTCACATTGGACTCATACATTTGCATATTAGGAAATAATGGGAAAGATGGCGCCTGTGAGTAGTTTGGCATGCAGCCAGTTATAGTTCTTTTCGCGTTTATGAGCGCGATTTTCTTTTAAGTCTCCAAGAGTCAGCGGTGGTGGCTTCCAGCTGTTACTCGGGTGAAAATTTTTGTGATTCCCCGTTTATCGCACACACAGCTGTGAATCTGTGTGGCCTCTCGGAAACGCAATAGGAGACGACTGGGCAAGCGTGGAGGCGTGTTGGTGAAACAGAGACAAGCCCGTACCTTTGCGGCTGGTCCGGTCGGGCATGTGGGCTCATCGGTGGATTTCATCGACTCATCTCCTACCTCTTCGTGTCAACAGGATGCAAGGTACTCTTATCTGGTTTCAGATGTTCCTCAGAACCGAGAGTGGGGCGGGGGGATTGCGACAATTTTTAAGAATTTTTTTAAATGCAGGCTGTTGACAGTGGACAAGTTTGCTAGTTTTGAGGTGCAAGTTTTTAAAGTGGTCTTGATTAGGCCAGTTATTTGTGCACTACAGACCTAATTATAACAAGGACTTTATTGGGGAGTTTTTATCTTCTATGATCACTCGTTGTGATAGCCTTGTTAAATTAGGTGATTTTAATATTCATATTTGCTGCCATGAGAAACCCTTGGTACAAGATTTTTTGTTGCTGTTGGACTCTTTCAACCTCACACAGTCTGTCGATGGTGCTACACATAAGCAGGGGCATACTCTTGATTTGGTTCTATCCTGGGGTGTACCAGTGGCTGAGCTGACTATTGAGAACATGGGGCTCTCAGATCATTTTGTTAATATGTTTAATGTCACATTTGCTGGGCTTCCTTCGGGGTCCGTGCCAGTTAGCTGCCGAGCTCAGGCTATCAATGCTGGTTCTGCCTCTAAGTTTTCTCAGAATTTCAGAATCAGAATCAGAAAGAGCTTTATTGCCAAGTGTGCTTGCACCCACAAGGAATTTTTCTTGGTACTGAAGCTTCCAGTGCACATATACAAATACAAATACAAATACAAATACAACAAGAAACATAGTAATACAAATTCTAAGAATAAAATATACAGTCGTGGCCAAAAGTTTTGAGAATTACATAAATATTGGAAATTGGAAAAGAAGCTGCTTAAGTTTTTATAATAGCAATTTGCATATACTCCAGAATGTTATGAACAGTGATCAGATGAATTGCATAGTCCTCCTTTGCCATGAAAATTCCACGATAAACTTCAAGGAAAGAGGTTCAATTCTTGTTAAGAAGGCTTCAGGGCATCCAAGAAAGTCCAGCAAGCGCCAGGATCGTCTCCTAAAGAGGATTCAGCTGCGGGATTGGAGTGCCACCAGTGCAGAGCTTGCTCAGGAATGGCAGCAGGCAGGTGTGAGCGCATCTGCACGCACAGTGAGGCGAAGACTTTTGGAAGATGGCCTGGTGTCAAGAAGGGCAGCAAAGAAGCCACTTCTCTCCAAAAAAAACATCAGGGACAGATTGATCTTCTGCAGAAAGTATGGTGAATGGACTGCTGAGGACTGGGGCAAAGTCATATTCTCCGATGAAGCCTGTTTCCGATTGTTTGGGGCATCTGGAAAAAGGCTTGTCCGGAGAAGAAAAGTTGAGCGCTACCATCAGTCCTGTGTCATGCCAACAGTAAAGCATCCTGAGACCATTCATGTGTGGGGTTGCTTCTCATCCAAGGGAGTAGGCTCACTTACAATTTTGCCCAAAAACACAGCCATGAATAAAGAACGGTACCAAAACACCCTCCAACAGCGACTTCTTCCAACAATCCAACAACAGTTTGGTGAAGAACAATGCATTTTCCAGCACGATGAAGCACCGTGCCATAAGGCAAAAGTGATAACTAAGTGGCTCGAGGACCAAAACGTTGAAATTTTGGGTCCATGGCCTGGAAACTCCCCAGATCTTAATCCCATTGAGAACTTGTGGTCAATCCTCAAGAGGCGGGTGGACAAAAAAAACCCCACTAATTCTGACAAACTCCAAGAAGTGATTATGAAAGAATGGGTTGCTATCAGTCAGGATTTGGCCCAGAAGTTGATTTAGAGCATGCCCAGTCGAATTGCAGAGGTCCTGAAAAAGAAGGGCCAACACTGCAAATACTGACTCTTTGCATAAATGTCATGTAATTGTCAATAAAAGCCTTTGAAACGTATAAAGTGCTTGTAATTATATTTCAGTACATCACAGAAACAACTGAAAAAAAGATCTAAAAGTAGTTTAGCAGCAAACTTTGTGAAAACTAATATTTGTGTCATTCTCAAAACTTTTGGCCACGAATGTATAATAAAATATATAAAAATAGTATAAAAGTAAAAAAGTAGGGTCACAGTTGGGTTTAGTCTAGTGCATGTTACAGATTATGAACATATTTACAGTATTTTGAGTAGTATGAATAATATAGATATAAATATCACCTGAGAGAATATTGCACTAGACAGTGGGAGTATTGCACTTACAGGCATATGCCTTGGGGGGCATGTTAAGAGTTCAGAAGGGAAATGGCCTGTGGAAAGAAACTGTTTCTGTGCCTGGATGTTTTTGTGGCCAGTGATCTGTGTCGCCGTCCTGACGGTAACAGTTCAAACAGGGGGTGTCCAGTGTGAGTGGAGTCAGTGATGATTTTACCTGCTCTCTTCCTCAATCTGGAAGAGTACAGGTCCTGGAGGGTTGGCAGGGTGGCACCAATTATCCTCTCTGGAGTCCGGACTGTTTGTTGTAGTCTCCTGATGTCCGATTTGGTAGCTGAACCAAACCAGACAGTGATGGAAGTGCTTAAAACAGACTCAATGACGGCTGAGTAGAACTGGATCAGCAGCTCCTGTGGCAGGTTGAACTTCTTCAGCTGGCGAAGGAAGTACAGTCTCTGCTGGGCCTTTTTCACAATCGAGTCAATGTGATTTGCCCACTTCAGGTCCTGAGAGATGGTAGAGCCCAGGAACCTGAATGACTCCACTGCTTCCACAGTGCTGTTCATGATGGTGAGAGGGGGGAGTGCTGGGGATTTTCTCTTGAAGTCCACGATCATCTCCACTGTTTTGAGTGTGTTCAGCTCAAGGTTGTTATAGCTGCACCAGACAGCCAGCTGTTCAACCCCCAGTCTGTAAGCAGACTCGTCACCATTTTGGATGAGACCGATAACAGTGGTGTCGTCTGCAAATTTCAGGAGCTTGACAGAGGGGTCTTTAGAAGTGCAGTCATTAGTGTACAGGGAGAAGAGCAGTGGGGAGAGAACGCACCCTTGAGGGGCGCCAGTGCTGATGGTGAGGGTCCTGGATGTGAGTTTCCCCAGTCTCACTCGCTGCTGCCAGTCCGTCAGGAAGGGTTAGGGTTAGGGCATGGAGAGCTATTTTTATTTATTTATTTTTTTTATGACTAAACGCAAATCAAACCAACAAAAACAACACAATAACTGGAGAGCTCCACACCGAGGCTGCCATCCGCAGCGCCATCTTGTATGTAATCAATGAAATAGTGTCATTGTCTGGCTTAAGTAAGTTCAGTGTTGATTAATTTCTACCAGAAAGACCCGGGAGGCAAAATACTGAAACAAGTACACATTTATTAACAGCCCAGCAAGCAAGTATTGTGTTATAAAGTTCTTTGGCGTAGGCCCCATCCGTAGCTCACAGTCCGAGGGTACGGAATCTGCATTTCCTGCCTGAAGACAAAGGCAGAGCAAAGCCAACCCCCGGGAGGTATGGGTTAGGGGAGTTAGAGAACCGCGCTAGGTATGGATGGACCATCCTGGTGGTGGGGAGGATGGAGGTGAATGTAGGCGTCAGCATCTGCGACCTCAGACATCTGTACCAATCTTTTATACTACTATAAGTTTTAGAACACGATTGCATAGATGAGAAGGTAATAAGTTACGTAACAATTGAGTCTTCCTGGCAGAACTATACACTAAAGCTTTCATTTCCATAGTTAAAAATCATTAGTTATCTATTTAGTTCACTGATTTCTCCAGAGCAACTATATAGATAAATAATGTCATCGTCCAGCCAGGCCCGGCGTCAAGGGGGGGCTTTGCCCCCCTAAGATGATCTCAAGCCCCCCTTCGCGGTGATCTGAATGATGATTATGTGACTGAGCGTTCGTCTAAACACTTTATGAATAAGATAACAATAAACGAGAACTGTCTGAACTGTTCTTGACTTTAGGCTATTAAACGTCTCACACACATGTGAGGAAAACCCGAAAACTGTGACACCCCAAGTACGCAATGCATGACCTTAATTGCCCATCTACGGCAAGCCGCGAGGGGAAAATGCATTGCACGCACACATAGAACGAGCGCCAGCACATCCAGAATTAATGCATCATAACACAATCAAACATAAGGTCTGTTACAAATTTTAATATGAGGCTACTTTTATTATCAAATCAATATTACAATTAATTAGCCCCTCAATAATTTCATAGCGCATCACAAGAGAAACAAGAGCGCAAGAGAAATATTAAGAAAATAAATTAAGGTTAGGCCTATATACGTTATCAGAACATGTTGAGATTCAGCTCTCATCGGTCAGTTTTTACTTTCACTTTCTATAGTGAATAATTTGAATGGGATTTGATTACTTCTTCACTGACTATCACATTTCGCGCACGTCTTATTCCACCCATCCCACCACCCTTTGTAAGCTTAAGTAAAACTTAACAGTGTTTGTCTTTAGAAATAAAAAATGTATTTAAACAAAAAATAAAAATACTGGTTACACAATAGTTAACATTTGTTGCAAATCATCATAAGGTTACATTACAATACTTCAGCTTATCCAATCTCAACAGGGCAGTCCTGTATGAGTGGAAAATTACACAGGCTATTTACCTTGTAAGCAGAATCAAGCAATGGATATAAAAAAATAACTTGTTCCCATCCGAGATCTTCAAGTTAAGATAATACAGAAGAGCAATAAAGCAAAAAGAATCTCAGTTAATAAACTGAGCTAGAAGAGAACTAATTTCTCCCCAGGGATGCACACGACATCAAAATCAAAAATGCAACAACTCACAGTCAAAAATGCAGTCATATTTATATGGAACTGGGTTACATTGTTCCTATGCAGTTTCTTGTTTTTTTTTCAGAGGAACTAAAGCATGTGACATCAACCTTCTTCTGATGTCGGCATTGTTCCCCCTTTATATGGGCATTCTTGCGTCGTTTCAGTCTTCTGCGCTTTGGGCTTCTTATGTATCTGTGTGTGCGTGCATATGTATCTGGAAGTGTGTTTGTAGTGTTGGGAACTTTTTCCTTCTTCAAAGAAGAGACCAGGAGACGTTGGGATCACGTTCAAACAGAAGTTCTTCTTTATTGAGATCTTCGCTGTACGTGCTGCAGTTCTTCCAACAGTCTAATTTCTAATACAGTATTCATGGTAGTTATACACATTCAAAACGGGGAGGGATTACATAGAGGTGGAGACTCTGAACAAAGCATGTAAATTAGGTATACAGGTTAAGGAACCCAGCCCAGACTCCAGCGTGTTACCACTCTCAATCCAATCAGCATAACCATTCAAACGCAAATGTGCTAATCCAATCAGCCTAACGATTCAACGTCTGAACTGTGGCTCTGGCTCAAAGAGCCATTAAAGACAATAGATTAGCGTCTCCGTGATCTGACTCATTTAACTTACAAAGGAAGAACAGGTCTGGCAGGAATCTCTTGCTGTAAACTCAATCACTTTCTCAGTTTATATACTATTGTAGTGGAAACCTAAATTAAACATTTAATAAATTTGTAATACAACAGTAGGTTCATAATATCAAAATTCTAATATTTCACTACAATACCGACACATGTTGGGATAACGGAATGAAGCTGGTTATGAGTTAGCAACAACAACAAAAAGCACTAAGAAAAGTTTGTTGGATATTAAAGTAGTCTGATCCTCTGGGGTGGATGAGGCACTACATTCTCATGAAAGAATACAATGCAGACACATCACCCATGCAAGAGAAAGGTATGCAGTAGATGGCGGGTTTTAGCTTTTTTAACACTGTTTTAGCGTAAGAAACATTAATTGGAAAGTTCATGTCTGATTTGGTCCTGATTTACATGTAATGTTATTGCTCAACAGGTCATTGAGTCACGTTTGATGAGGACACAGCATTGCATTTGAATAAGATGGATCTGAAGATGAATTCAAACATTATATCATGATTTCAGACATTTGTTTTTTGTATGATTGAGTAGAGAAGCTGAATGAGGAAAACTCTTCCCACAAGAAGGGCAGTGATACGGTTTCTCTCTGGTGTGAATCCGCTCATGTGATTTCATGTTTCCTAACTGACTGAATCTCTTCTCACAGTGTGAACACTTATAAGGTTTTTCTCCAGTGTGAATTCTCTGGTGCAGTTTCAGTTCAAAATTTGTAATAAAAGTCTTTCCACAATCAATGCACATATAATTCTTCACTCCACTGTGTATTTTCTGATGTGTGTTTAAAACACTCAGCCAACTAAAACTCTTTCCACACAAAGAACACATGTAAGGCTTCTCCTTTGTATGAACTTTCAGGTGGCTCTTCAGGTATGCTGCACTAACAAAGTTTTTACCACACTGATCACAGTTAAATGGTGTTTCTCCTGAATGAGAACGCAGATGTGATTTATAAGAGCTTAATTTTGTGAAACTCTTCCCACACTGATCACATGTGAAAGGTTTCTCTGCAGTGTGAATTCTCATGTGAACTTTAAAACTTTGTTTGTATGAGAAACTCTTTCCACACTGATCACATGTGAAAGGTTTCTCTCCGGTGTGAATTCTCATGTGAAGTTTAAGACTTTGTTTGTATGAGAAACTCTTTCCACACTGAGAGCAGGTGAAAGATTTGTTTGATCTTCTTTTCTGTGAGTGACTCAAAGATTTATTTCCATGTTTGACGTCATGTTTCTCCTCCGCTTCACTCAGTTCTTCGCTCTCCTCATTCTCCTGCAAGTCTAAAATGAAAGTAAAAAAGTTTTCTGTAAATCATAGAAACATCAAAGAGAGAAATGTGAAGGGGGAAAGTGAACACTGATGTAACAGCAGAAAGTAGACAGATGCTATATGAAAGTTATAACTGCGCACAGATAACAGCGTGAGTCCTGATTTTCACCTCTTCTTCTGCGTTTAAAATGTGCAAATTGGTGAGACAAAACACGTCCAAATGATAAACTTTCACTCTAAGATGGTAAACCTGTGCCGTTAATCCACGAATCACATGCGTGCCGAACCGTGGGGCCTGTTCCGTATGGATCACAGATCAACTATACGATCCGTTGCACCCCTAATAATTAATGAACACACTTATCATCATGATTGCTTACCAAATTTTACCAAAGATGGAGAAAACTCCTACTCCAGTAAGTAAACGTGTCCCTGTCCCCAAACATGTTGGTACTCAAAAGCGCTTCCCTCCACGTTTTCTGGTGCGCATCGTTCATTTTTACCACATGTGAACCAGTTATGTATGTGTACCCCTCACTATAAATAAGTATTTGGTTCATTTACACAAAATTTGCCTTCCTGTTACCTATTCAGGAAAAAAAAAGATTTATTTTTTTAAAAAGTGTTTAATTTTGAAATTTTATGTTTATTTCTAGAAATTTATAAAATCATGTGAAAAAAAAATTTGTGAACTAGATGTAAAATGTAAAATAAAACCACTTGGATAGTATTTAGTTTGAGTTCCTGATGTTGACAACTAGGGATGCACCGATACCATATTTTGATAAACCATCCGATATTCCAAATTCTTGCTAAAAACACATTGCTGTTTTTTTCTTGATAATTGTAGAATATCTATAACTCTCTGTGTGTGGAACTGCTAAACACATTGCACTAAATACACACATTACTTAATATAGAGAATAATAGAGAAAAACAACAAATTAAAAAACAATTATCAATCTACATCAACACAAAATATATTGTAAGGAGAGTGTAATTTTTCAGCAGCAAAAAAAAAAAAAAAAAAAAAAATTCCTGCACAGTAATTTTATTAAATCCAAACATTTAGTGAAATGTTAAGTTTAGTGGGGAACATTCTTATAAAACACATTCATGAAAAATGTACATTACATTAAGATTTATATTTATATATATATCTATTTATAAGATTCATATATAGAGAGAGAGTTATAATATATATATATATATATATATATATATATATATATATATATTTATTTATAATATATATTACTATATTATATATAAAATATATAATATAATATATTATAACTCCGGCCTTTATCTATAGATCAAGTATAAAATAAGGGGTACCCTTACAAAAAAGAAGTTTATTCAAGTGTTCTATTACCATATTTCTTTTCAGCTAAAAATAAGAAAGCATACTTTCAGTCTTCATTTTATGTAGTTCTCAGAAATATACTTAAATTACACTTGTTTACTTGACTTATACTGAGAGAAAAGTCCAAGTATATTTGGCCTGTACTTGTACTCAATCTTTTGATCGAGAAACACTTAAAAGTATAATTAAGTATTCAAAGTATACTTGGCTTGTAGTTTTGTTAACTCTTTAGTAGCCTATTAAATATACTTTTTTACATAGTTTTTCATATACAGTCTTATGAAACTTACATTGTTTGAAAATATTGATTAAAATATTGACATAAAACAGATATGTTTCTAATTCTGTGTATTTCTATTTAGCTAGTCCACTGCTAGTGTACATAGGAATTTACTTTAATTCTACTTTACTCATTGACTGAATTTTGCAGCTATCCATGTTTCACTGTTATACGGTAGGGGGCGCTATGACACATCTTTCTAGTACAGAATCCCCGGATCAAAACACAGGAGAAGAAGAAGCTGAAACAAGAGCTGCGTTCCAGTCCAAAATTGTCATGCCCTTCACTCGCTAACTTCCCTCCGTCTCGTTCATTTGGATGTATGTCATTGCGAGTGCCCTACTGGCGGAAACTGCAATGGGCTGAATTGGAACGTCCTAAGCCATTGATCACTTGGAATCAGTCATGGAGTTTATTTATCATTTACATTTTTTTTTCCTTTAAGAATTTGTTTAATGCAGCATCCAAATGTTTTTAGGTGTATTTGGGTTGTTTTAAATTAAAAAAAAATTATAACTGTTGTCTGTTGTGGTTGTGATTAGACGAGATATGTGGTGACGTCACAATTGTACTGCATTGTGGGACATATAGGTGCCTGAAGTGTACATTTGAAGCAGACTCGCTCCCTCGGTCAAAACCATATAAACTTCCCTCGTCCACTTCATGAAGTGGAATGCACTTCAAAATGGCGGCAGGGATTCCCCCAAGGGGAAGTGCTTAGGGAAGTTCGCAAGTGCGTGTCTAAAAGTGGACTGGAACGCAGCAAAGTGATAGAAGATTGCTCACTCAAATGTAAAATAACATGATCATCAAACATTAAAAAGCTTGTAAATCAAAACTGCTTAATGTTAACAAATGAAATGAAGTGTAACCCAAAATGTTAAAATGTTGCCTTTCTTTATGAAACTTACCAACATTCAAGTGTTGATTAAAGGATGAATGAAGCTAATAAAATGTTTTTAAAATTAAAGTACAGTTAAAGGTACACTAAGGTAAAATAAGTAAGCAGAACTTAAAAAAAAGTGAGGCAATCAGTTGCCACAATTTTTTTAAGTTCATAAACTCAAACATTTGAGTACATCATCACTTATATTTTGAGTTTATTTTAAATATAATTTTAAATTATAATTAACTTAAATTTACTGATTAAGCAAACTCAAACATTTTCAGTTTCTGCTACTCAGAATATTCATCTTTCTCATTGAAATAATTCAAGAGAACTTAAACATTTCAAGTTAAGAACAATTAAAATCAGAGTACACTAGTTCATACATTTAACTTAAAACCTTCATGTAATCTCAATGAGAACACTTTCATTAGTATTAACTTATAGTTTTAACAAGCTAGTTTGCTAACATGTTATCATGCTAACAATAGTATGTTATACAGCACTTGCTGTATGAGTACAACAATATAAAGATTTTATTTGCTCTCAAATCAAGCCGCATGCACCACTTGTCACCATGATGGTAACTATCCTAAAACCAACAATAACAGAAATTCTACTAAATTAGCATAACAAAACATTAATCACTACTAAATCTCCCACTTAACATTAATATTAAAAAAAACAAAACATTATATTACACTTAATTTTAGCATTTACTCTCCCATTCAAGTGACATCGGCAAAGCATGCTGGGAAATAGACATCCCAGCCGTTTCAGTTAAACTTAAGTTTGTTTAAATTAAAATAAATCATTTCATAAAACTCAAAACAATGAAACAGTTCAGTTTACTTAAAATATATCAGTTCTGTGAACTTGAAAGAAAAAGAAAGTGCTAAATACTCATAAAAGTTAATTTGACTGAACAAATTAGTTTAATTTAAGTTTGTCCTACTCAAACCAATTAATTATTTTGAGCGTTAGGGTTTACAGTGTATTTTTCAAGTATAAAAAATAAAATTTGAACAGTTTAATAGACTAGGCCTACTGCAAGTGCAAAAATATAAATAGTAAACTATAAGTATAATGTCAAGTTCACTTAAAGAAAACTTGTAGTATAAAACTACTAAAATAGTAGTTTACTGAAAGTATACTTCAAAGTGTACTTACATAAACTAAAAATTTGCTACAAGTATTAAAATAGTAAACTACTAGTATACCCATAAGTTAACTTGCAGTACAAACAAATTCGTAATTATGATTTATAGTTGTGCACTTAAAGTTTACTATTGTTACACTTATAGTGCACTTAAACATATACTTTTACATTCTAAAACTGGGTCAATTTAGTCCCAAGTGGTATGAAAATAGTACAATTACAAGTTTACTACAAGTACATATTGACATTAGTATGATTACTGCCTAATGTATATTTAAGATAGCTGGAATTAGACATAACATGCAATCGATCACTGGTAATTCTGCAGGTCAGTTAAATTACACCGGCAGACTCAGTAAGTTTATACCAATCACTATGACTTTTTTAGATGACACGGTGAAGCAGCTAAAACCTACAGGATCACCATTAGACACTATCCCAGCAAGACTATTTTAAAAAGTGTTCAATGTAGTGAGTACAACACTCCTGCACTTTGTAAATAAATGCCTTGAGTTGAGAGTTGTCCCTGAGCGTTTAAAACATTTGTCAGTGCAACCCATACTAAAGAGGCCAAATTTAGACTCATCTAATCTATCAAATTTTAGACATATTTCACATCTCCCATTTCTAACAACAATTTTAGATAAAGAAGTTCTATGTCGGCTAGAAACTTTTTTGAATGAAAACAACATTTTTGATATATTTCAATCTGGTTTTAAAAAATTTCACTCTACGGAAACGGCGCTTGTTAAAGTGCTCAATGACATTTTTGTAGCCACTGACTCTGGAGATTCGGTAGCATTGATACTCCTGGATTTAAGTGCTGCATTTGACATGGTAGACCACAATGTTCTGCTATCTCGTTTAGAATACCTAGTGTTACAGTCTTACATTGGTTTCAGTCTTATCTTACTAACAGGAGTTTTTCAGTCAACATTGGTAATTACAGATCTACACCCGTAAAGTTAACATGTGGAATTCCTCAAGGCTCCACACTAGCTCCGATTCTGTTTTCTTTATACATGCTTCCTTTGAGTACTATTTTTAGAAAATATGACTTGAGTTATCATTGTTATGCAGACGACACTCAAATGTATTTTCCTCTTAACCATGGAAAGAAGAGATGGCTGATTGCCTTGAGGATGTGAAAGCATGGATGTCGCAAATTTTTTTAGGTTTGAATGAGGAAAAGAGGTTAAAGTATTTACACCTTCCAGTTTACATGATACAACAAATATAAATCTTGGTACCTTGACACCATATGTGAAGCCTTATGTTAAAAACCTGGGAGTGGTACTGGACAGTGCCCTAAAGCTTGATAGACAGGTCAATCAAGCTGTAAAATCAAGCTTCTACCAGCTACGAACCCTGGTAAAAATTAAGTCTATTCTCAGTCTCTAACTTCAAAAAAGTTATACATGCTTTCATCTCTACAAGGCTGGACTATTGTAATTCGCTTTATGTGGGGATCAGTGAATCATCCATTAACCGCCTTCAAATAGTCCAGAATGCCGCTGCAAGAGTTCTGACAGGAACTCGAAAACGAGATCATATAACTCCTGTCCTTAAGTCACTTCATTGGCTGCCAGTGCGCCATAGAATTACTTTTAAAGTTGTATTATTAGTTAAGTCATTACATGGGATGGTTCCATCATACCTCACGGACCTATTGACTGTTCATCAACCATCAAGAGCTCTTAGGTCTGCGAACCTAGGCCTTCTGGTGGTTCTGAGAACAAAACTTAAGACTAGAGGAAATAGGGCTTTTTCTAGAGCCACTCCTATACTCTGGAACGGCCTCCCTCCTGAAATCAGAGCTGCACCAACTCTGTGCATTTTTAAAGTTAGGTTAAAGACATTTTTATTTGATCTGTCGTATGCAAATTGAATGTTGAAGCAACTGTCCTGTTGTTGTCTTTGTATTGTATTGCGTCATGTTTTTTTTTCTGTACAGCACTTTGGTCAACGAAGTTGTTTTTTTGTGCTTTATAAATAAACTGATTGATTGATTGATTGAATAGAGGATGGCTGAGAAAGAGTTTCTGAAGAGTAAATATTAATCTGTCCAACACAACATACTGCACAAAAACGTTTCAGGAGCTTTACTATGCTTTTTTTCCTTTTGTGGAGCTTAACAGTATCAACCATGAGTACGCAAAGTATTGCATTTGGATCAGTCCTGTCCAAAAATTGCAGTAGGAGATGATAGATACTGAATATTGGATCAGTGCATCCCTATTGACAACCAATATGAATGTTTCATTTGAGTTTCAGGATATTTTCTACCCAGTTCATGGAAAGTGCCCTGTACGTTATGTTATACTCAAGCGGCAACCTCCTCGTCTCCCTCTTGAAACCAACACGGAAGTGAGTTAAACTGCAATTCATCGACTGGCCGCTTGAGGCTGGTGTCAAAAGTGAGTCAAATCTCAGAGATTCATCTCCCCCATGTTAAAATGCCAAATTTTACAGCAGAAAAAAACCTGTTTACAGCCTGGTGTCTGTATGTGGTTTTGGTCTATACAGCTAATTTTGCCCTTCATGACAGCTGTGAGGGGTGGGAATTTTTTTATAACTCATCCGTTTAAATATATTAAGCCTTAAAATTTCTGCATAATTAAGGGTGTCCACTTTTAAATGTGACAGGTGGATTCCCGCTGCTGTGGTCATTAGTCATCATTAGCTGTTTGTAAGCCGCGCACACTTTAGGCTTCAAAAACTGTTATTTCACAGCTCCTATAGCTTTTTTTTTTTTTACTACAACCACAAAATCTGTTGAACTGCTTGAAGTTTTATAACCTTAATGATCTTCAGCATCATTAATAAAGAATCAAAAATAAACACCAACCTCTTTGTTCTTCAGTATCTTCATCTTTTATCCCGCAGGACTCTGGATCACTCATGTTCTCACTGTCCTCAATCTTCTTCACTTGTAGACTGATGGGAATAATCCAGCATTTATTGGTGAACTGCAGTGGGAGGAGCTTCACTGAAGGGGAATCAGTGTGTGGTAGGAGGAGCAGATCTGCCCACATCAAAAATAAATCATCACATTTGTTTTCACAATTTTACACATTGTATGCATTTATGTTCATCTATCAAAATGTACAGTTGTAATGGACATGTAGAAAAACATGAATAAATACCAGAATTAAAATAATCAAAATATAAAGAAAATGTAAGAATATAAATACAGTAGGATAAACTAAACTAAAACTAACAAATTAATAAGCAACAAATAACATATTTAGATTTTCTTTTATTAATTGTTTTTTTAGTTTGTAGTCGTTTTTACATAAAACATGGTTTATCACAGACTATAACAAAATAAATTGTAGATTTTAAAAGTGGTGATTATGCAGTTTGTCTCAGTCTGTTGACACCAGTGAAATGAGCTTTAAGTGTCAGTTTACAGGTGATTGAAGACATCAGCATAATGAATGAGCTGAAAACTATTAAACTATAGACATTCAAAATAGAGGCTTTTTAGCAGCTGTTAATAGTGACACTCCTGAAGCAAGCTTTACAGATCAACAGCAGAGATCTGACTTTATTTGAGTCTGGATATGCTGAACTAAAAAAACTGATCAAATCAAATAAAACATAAGTAATACAAAAAACAAAAACAAAAAAACATAAAAAAACAAACAAATGACACCCATCTTTGCAGTAGTTTATTTTTCTTTTCTGCTTCTTTTATAAATAACTAGCCTACCCTAACAGCGGGATATGTATTTGAACATACATTTAGTTCGATTTTCCAATAACTACATTAGCAATAAAGAAATTAGATCATTCATTTCTCACAGACCCTGTATAAAATATTTAGAAGTAACATGAAATGTGGAATGGGTATTCAATTTCATTTTAACAATGTAAAGTAGGGTAACGAAATCGTGTTTTATGATTGTGTAAATATAAAAAGCACTGTAAACTCCCAATCTTATTTCAGAAGAGTGAGTCAATGCGGTGCACAATATAGACATCTCAGTAAACACAAAACTCTTACAACTTTTCACAAAACAAATTCATGCATGCTCTACACGCACTACAGTGTTGTTTGCTAGTTTCAGCCCGACTAGCCTACGCTTAGATTGTTAAATCTGGATCTCATAGTTCTGTGATTAACAGTGTCAAGACACAAGCAAACACTATATGAATGTTATAATGCAGAGCAAGAATCAAGGCTTCATCGGGACAGCAAGAATTATGACATCATTTGGTTTGTTGGTGCGTTGTGTTGGATTGCTTTCACACCTCAATCGAACCGTCCCAGAGTTTGTTTGCAATCGGTCCGAGACCACCTAGTTCAGAAGGTTTTGGAGTGATTTTTCTGGCGTGGCAGCTTGGAAAAAAATTGTATAAGGAGTCTTTTCATTCCTCTTCTAATAAATCACCAATGTCTCTTATCATCTGCATTTTTCTGAGCCTTTTTAGCTTTTATACACAGAAGTGAAGGAAAGTATTACAAATAAAATAGTGTTACGTTTTTTCTTCAGTGTGGATCTTTCGTGTTTCCTAAACTCTTGTCACAGTGTGAACACTTGTAAGGTTTTTCTCCAGTGTGGATGTAACCCATTAGTAGGATTTAACACCAAAAAAAAAAAAAAAAAGAAAGGAGGAAAAATATCTACTGGGTCTGAGCTCACCAAATACAGATAAATCACAACCTATATTAATATCTGGAGTCCTGGGTTCGGGGTCTCACACCTTGCAATAAAAAAATAAATAAAAAAAGATTTAATAATCTTAAATGTGTGTCTGCACTTAATTGTTTAAATGGTTGTTTACAGTACTAACTGGACAAATAAAATAAAAAAATATATAATAAACCAGTGAATAAAATAAAATAGGAAATATAATTAATTAATGAATAATAATAAAATTAATTAATTAAACAATCAGTTCACTGACCAGTAACTGTATTCACTGAAATCTTTTCTTTAACTTCAATTCAATGTGCACGCATCACTTTGCACACATCACATGAGAATACTTTTGCCTCTTTACAAATCACCATTTGAAAACAAAATATATCATTCACCAATGAGTTAGGTCAAGAAAATATGATCATATAACACCAATTCTATCGTCTCTACACTGGTTATCTATTAAGTTCTGTATCAATTACAAAGTATTACTACTGACCTATAAAGCCCTAAATGGTTTAGCTCCTGGGTATTTAAAGGTCCCATTCCATGGATTATTTTTATTATTTTATAATGTTTCCAGGGGTGCCCTTATAATGTTAGTATGTTTTTTAGATCAAAAATTTGTATTATTTAGAAATAAAAGGCATATTTCCTAGCCTGATTTCATACCCTGGTTTGAACACTCTGTTTTAAGGGGCGTGTCTGCTGTGAGACTTCAGTGTAAACGCCCTCTGCTGTGATTGGCTGACATGCTTGCATATGAAATATCTGGCATTACATGTGGAACTATCTGGAAAACCTTTACTATTACAGCTATTATACGTTTTTACTATTACAGCTATCTGGATTAACGAATCGTGAGAAGTTTTTTAAGTATTTAGATCTATTACCGTCACATAAAAGGTTGCAGTGATGATGAGCATTGAGCAGATGACAGTCTGTTGATCGCGTGAAAGATCTTATCATTGCAACGCAGTTTCTGCACTCTCACTAATGATTTCACCAATGCAAACATGAGGGATATAAATACAGTAAGAGCTTCGTTGTGCAGTGTAACAGCGTCATTGATTTCATAACGAGTTTTGGGAAGTGTCCAGATAAACTCGCGCTGTGTGATTGATAGCTTGGGCGATTGTAAAGGGATTGTTCTTTGATCGCTTTCTGTATATTAATCACAGTTTAAGTAAGATTATTTTCATCCTACTAAGAGAAACGATGTGAAGTTGATCGCTACTTCCATATTAAATCACTACTTATCCCTTGCTGGAATAGGCTATAGTTGAAATTGCCCTCTTCGTCAGTATGAAACGCTGAGAGAAGCCTGCTTGATATTATCCCAGGTTACAAAAACAGTCCGTGGTGAGATGGACAGAGCAAACTAACAACTTCGAATTAAACTTTTGCGGTATCCGATATATTATAGATAAACATCAACCACGTCTGTTGACATTTCGCCATCAATATGCTGATTTCACGCAGCCGCCATTTTGAAATCGAAAGTGAGGCTCCGGTGGGAAAAAACCCGGAAGTAAAGATAAACAACAATGCCTTTGGACTACCAACCTGAAGCTGTTGCCGCGATTTACACTTTTGGATGTTAATATCCAATATAGGATATGTGTATAGTTCATTCCTGCTTCTTTTTTTACTTTCTGAATTATATAAAAAAAATATTTTATTTATAAATGAATTTCATTGTATATAGTCTAAAGTATGAAAGAAATGTATGTACAGTTTTAGAATTGACACAACATCATTAAACACAACAATACGCCATCGCATTCACGACTCTCCTGTGATTAATGGCGACACTTCCGTTTTTCTTCCCACCGGAGCCTCGCTTTCGATTTCAAAATAACGGCTGCGTGAAATCAGCGTATACGCCTGTGTTCCTGTGGGCGGAGGTTACGGTTCTAGTGACATGATCATTAAAGAAGGAAGTAGAGGGGTGTAGTCCAATCCAGCCGTTTTTTGTAGTCAACTTCTGTTAAATAAAATATCTCGCTTGGCATTGAACTTTGAGCTTTATAATTTTACAGATATTATTTATACTCTAACAACAACATTACACACTAACTAAAGTTTGAAACATGGGATCACGAAGAACGGGACCTTTAACGGAACTTCTATCGCCCTTCAATCCATCGCGCTCTTTAAGATCACTAAATTCGAGGCTTCTGGTCATTCCTAGGATATCTAAGTCCACTAAAGGAGGGAGGGCGTTTTCACATTTAGCTCCTAAAATCTGGAATGGCTTTCCTGATATTGTTCGAGGCTCAGATTCGCTGTCCCAGTTTAAAACTAGATTAAAGACGCATCTCTTTAGCCAAGCATTCACATAATACTTACCTTTTATACTACAGTTGAATCAGATCGAATGCATTAATATTATGAACAGCAGCTATGCTAATTATTTCCCACCTGCTTTTCTGTTGTTATCTCGGGAGGCTAGTGCATGCCGGTTAGAAATGTGTCCGAGTGTGGTCCGCCTTGCTCTGATGTTATGCTGACGTATGTCAAAAAACTCTCGCGAGCGCAAGCCGGACGTGTCGGATTCTGCAGTCGAGCGCAGTGTTGCTCTCCACCGACTGCGCTGATCGATAGGCTTGTTTAAGATGCGCCTTACCTCGCCTGAAATGTATGCGAGAGTAGGCGGCTGCAGTAAGAGGAGGAGTGAAACAAGTAATAAAAACTCAGTGAGTGTTTTAGCGCAATTTTCTCACCTCATGGGATCACAACACTAAGAGATAGTAAATCTTTTCCTGGATTTTTTTTGTGCGTTCCCGAGATTAGACCTTCCTTAACATAATGCCGAAAACCCGAAGTCTCTAGGTGGTCTGGTTGAGGAGTAGATAGAAGTGCAAGATTGGTGCGCACAGACGCACAGAACAGAAATCATGAGTTAACAATCGCAATTTGTACGGTGGAAAATTGCGCTAAAAAGCGCAGGCAAGACGGACAGTTCTCAAAACTGCAATGGAAACAGTTTTTGCGCATTTAGTCACCTGACGTAGATGACGGGGTGTGTTTGGACAGAATACGAGACGGAGTTCTTTATATTGAATTCATAAAAGACAAAATAATGACAGAAATACTGGATTCTAAACCTCAAATAAATGCCACAATCAAGACCTCGGAGCAGAAATGAGTGAGAAAAACCCAGAAACACTTCATATGCTGCTCACAGAGACACAGTATAACTCTCCTTGCCATTAATGCTTGGATAACACGCCTACGTTTCCTTCCATTAGTAATAATCCCAGCCGGCATTTCAACGTTGATTCAACGTTGAATCAACGTCAGGGACCAAGGTTGAATCAACGTTGGATTATGATTCGATTTTGCAAAACGATTCAACGTTGAAATCGTGACGTTGTTTCACCGTTGATTTCGCGACGTTGTTTCACCGTTGATTCCGTGACGTTGTTTCACCGTCTTGCAGCAACGTTGAGGTTGAATTGATTTTGCAAAACGAAACAACGTTGAAAAATAATACCTTATATCTTATTTTTCAACATTGAATAAACTATAGATTGAGTTTCCTGTTCACTGTACTCTCTGAAGACATTACATTTGTACAGAAAATCAAAGCAACTGTAATTATGTAACTTGCTATGCATAATTTGCAATACTACCCTAGACACAGTATCTAATGGGAAAATTGTACATTCAATTACAAACTAGTTTGCAGTTGGAACATGAGTCATGACAATGCTGACTGAATTTGTGATTAACTGTCCATACTGTACAATAAAAAATGTTAACTGTTAAATGACTGGCGGCAATGGCTTAATTAAACACATTAAATAATGAGTTAACACATGCTCAAGATTGTAAAAAGTTTTATTCTGAAAAAACAAGTCTAAAAATACAAAAAAGAAAAAAAAGAAAAACATCTCAAACTTTAAATTGCAGCGTTTTCAAAGTAATGTTAAAAACCTGTAGAAGTAAACATCTAAATGGAATATTTAAAGACAGTTTTTGTTCAATTACAGTAACCCTTAAATTAAACATTTAATATTTAAAGTGTAAAAAAAAAAGTTTTTAAATTCTCAATAAAATGTGACAGCCTTGTGCAGTGCTCCGACAGAGTCCCAGCTCGAGGTCCATTCCGATGCCATCACTTCCTCTTCACTTCGTGCCCGCTGTCTGCTACTATCCTTTAAATAAAAGCAAAAACACTGAATACAAAATAAATCATGTATAAGATTTTCACTTTACAGTTCAATTTGTCGGGTAGAAAACAAAGTATACAACACTATCCATTCTAAAACACTTATTTTAATGTATTCAGATGTACATTTACACAAGAAATTCTTCAGAGCCCCAAGGTGGAATTGTAAAAAAATTACTATTACTCCATGTGTCAGTTACGGTTACTATAATCATAAGGTCATGATTTCATCCTTAAACCAGATGAAGAAATCAACAAATTGTGGTGTTGAGCTGAGAGGGTTGAGGTCTGCTGTTCTTTATATCTTTCAATGCAGGTTTATATTGTTTCAACAATTATATATTTCTGATAATATTTGTGGAGAACATTACACTGTTTTAATTCAGAATCCTAACCATACATTGTACTAATTAAAAGTAATTTATTAAATCAAGTAAAATAAAATAAAAACACAAAAGGCCAATGAATCTGTACCAGAAGTGATAGTGCAATGTAGCAGCTAAAGAATAATCCTCCACCAAATTGCCAGTAATCATCTGGATCCTTTGCGAATCTGAAGGGGGGAAAGAAGAAATTATTCAATGAAAAGTCCATAAAAAGCAGGGGTTTTTTTGTTTATGTTTTTTACCATTCCTTTAAACAATCTTAAAAATTGATTTAAATTGTAAAAACGTTTGCCATTATAACATTCACACAACATGAACTGAGTTGTCATCTTTGAGACTGTTAGTATTAGCCTACATAATTAAAAATGTAAACATACACTTAAAGCATGGCAATCCCATCAGAAATGTGTATCATAGCAAGGGAAGCACACACAAAAAAAGCCAAATGGTACACCAAAATCAAACCATCAAATAATTTTACCTGCAGCTGCATTTATCCTATTTTTGAGGGTCTTTCCCTTGATGGTTTCCAGTGATTAAAGAAAGGACTGATGAAGGTGACATGAATCCACTTTCAGTAAGCCACTTCAGCAGAAGACAAAAGGACAAAAAGTTACTCAGACTTTCTATCAGTAACGTTAAATGTCTTACTTTAAAGATGAAAATCATACTTAATACTATTAATCCCAGTGTAGGTTTTCGAACAGTGGGTAAAATTGACTTACTGTAAGTTAGTTGGTGAATGGATCTTTCTGTTGGGTGTTCTCTCCCGATAAATAATTTTATTCCAATGCTGCTTGATCTAAAAAAAAATGTAAACAAATACATTTTCAATATCGTTATCAGTGTTTGAAGAGATTATGTAAACTGAATAAATGACGGTTTTACCACTTTACTCATTCCCACACTTTTTTTTTACCTCTCATGCGTTTTTAAACTAATGTTAGCTGACAATATTAAACACATAAGTACGTTACCAACAGCAAAACACAGCAATGTCAGATGGTACTAAAACTTACATTGAAATACATGCTAATATCGCTACGCTAATGGTGAAGCAGTACAAACACACACACACACACACACACACACACACACACACACACACACACACAGACAGAGATAACTTATTTATTTTATGAGGTTGCAGTAAACCTATGACCGTTAACTTAACCGTGTCCCTAAACGTTAGACTTGTTAAGGACTGAAAAATGTTTTCTTACCTGATATCGCCAGTATTTTTACAGACCACGTACGACCCCTTCCTCCGTTCACATTCCAGCTTTTGTTCTTCATTGACATATCAACTCAAATTCGCTCAAAATTTAAGAATTCAACAGGCAGAAAAATAAAATAAAATAAAATAATCCAGGTCTGACCGAGTAATCAACGCAAGCAGCAGCAGCTCACCGTCACCGACCGAGAGTAATAATAACGGACGTATTTTCAAACTTAAAATAGGCGGGCAGAGCCGCGCACATTCTCATTGGACAGTTTCCTGGAAGACAGACAGATTAACCAATCATGCTCAAAGTAAAACGGCGAAACAACCAATAACAATAGTTTGCGCGAGTTAACATAGTGTTGTAGGCTATTGAGTGCAGTCTGTATTAATATTTAATTAATTGGTCAAATGACATGACAGTGTGAATACAAATGTAATAATTCAATGTAAACTGTTAGGCAAGCAGACAAAATGGTAAATTCACACAAAATCACATAAGGCAAAAGGTTTCTGCTGCACTGCTCTCTTGAGGGTGAAACTATTGTTAATAATGATAATAATTGTATTTTAACATATACATTGAAGAGCTGTTATGATAAAAAGTAATTAAATGCTAATTAATTATCATAATAATATGTTAAAAGGCAGATATTTTTGTAGTATGTTGTCGAAAACATTACGTTGTTTCAACATACAGATCTTGTAAAAATTTAAACGTTGATTTATAAGTGTTTTTGTTAACCTTTTTCAACCATTTAGCATTAAACGTTATTTCAACGTTGTTTCAACGTTGAAATAACAACTGACATTATTCAACCATATTTCAACGTTGATTTAGAAGCGTTTTGTTAACCTTTTTCAACCATTTAGCATTAAACGTTATTTCAACGTTGTTTCAACGTTAAAACAACAACTGACATTATTTCAACCATTTTTCAACGTTGAAGGTCGGTCATGTGCCGGCTGGGATGTCTAGTGCGGTACGTGGCTGTGATATATATAAGGGGCATTCTACCAGAAACGTACATTTCCACTTATAAAAAAATCTTGGGGGGAAAATATATTTTTCTTAAATCTGAACGTTGAGTCATATGGAGGACATGTTAAACTATGAGAAACACATATCATGCCATCTAAGCATGTTTTTATGATTGAATAAAATACATTTTTTATACGCATTTCTACGGTGGCCGAGAGAGCTCAACGTGCTGCAACTTAAGAAAAAGCATGCAAATAGAAAAAACACCCCCAAATTAAGAAAACATCTTCATCAGTTTCACAACACATGTGTGCTCCAAATACTCACAACACAACCAAATACAGAAACGCGCTGCAAAAGTTCACAACACAAACAAATACAGAAACGCGCTGCAAATAGGACAGAACACAACGGAAATGTTTCCGGGGAACCCAATAAGTGACGGACCCGGCTGGAACGTGCTTACAGCTGTTTACTTTTATTTTTTTATTTTTTGCAAAACATACAGAGATGACACGTTTATGACATACAACTTTGTATACAATATACAAAATGTATTTACAATATGTTCTAGGGGTGGAGCCGAACCCGAATACGGTATTCGGAAAGGCACAAATAATGTGTTTTTTACGAATACTTATTTCGAACAAATACTTTAAAAATATTTGTATTCGGGAACAAGAAAAACTTTATATCAAAAAGCTGCGTTTCCTCATGAGACATGGCGACCGGCGGTGCTGCTGAGGAGGAAAGAGCCACATATGGAAATATTTTGGATTAGGCTAATGTCACGTTGTCATAAGGGGTCGTTCACATAGCGCGTTTTTTGCATGTGCAGATTTCAAATGTAGGCGCGCGGCAAGCGCGCTTATAATAGAAGCGAGCGGCGCGTTCGTTTTTCCAGGTGCGCCTATGTCTATGTTTGCATAGCAACGACAGACGCCACGAGAGAGCAAGCGCTTGTGGAAAGGAGAAAGCGGTGCGAACTGCGCTCTCCATGATGACGAGGAAGTATCAGCAAATAATTAATTAATTTCTAGCCCTTGCATTAGCTTTAGATATATTTATGGAGATGAGAAATGAAATAAAAAGCCGTCATTAATATCAGTCCGTCAGAAAAGCAGTTCTAGGCTTATTCTTGGCTGGATAACTCTCGGTAATTTAGACAATAGGCTGTTGACAGTAACGTAAGGTAATGGCTGTTATGTTATTTTCTTTTCAATGACGTTCCTTGTTACATGTTCATTGCTGGATTTATGGAAAAACATCAACCAATATTGCATATCCATAATTATTATAATGGATACAATTAAAGAGTACTTACACTATAACGTAAATTAGAAGTGTAACGCAAAAAAAATGGATTTTTACACCTATTTTGAATTTTACTCGAATACAAATACAAATACAAATACTTTTCCCCCCTCAACAAATACAAATACAGATACAAATACCGGCTGCTTTGCACACCCCTAATATGTTCAATGTCATAAGAATACTAAAAAGAACAATGAGCTGAAGACTAAAATAAATAAATAAATAAAGATAGAGAAAAAGAACATGAGGGAAAGACATTAATCTATACATCAGTTACATTATACACATTTTGTCATGTTATGTTAAAATAAGTTTCATAAGAAATGTTAGAATGCAGCTATGGGTCCAAATATGAGACGGCTAGTTTTAAGGTTGAGACACTCACACGCAGATATAACGCATATTTAAAAAACTTTGTTGTATAAAATGTATATTTATTTGCAACAGTTATGTTAACAGCAATAATACTATATTTATGGTAAGAACAGCTATTCAGCTGATGGACACGCGCTGCATTGTCATGGGAACATCCCAGGTGAAAATAATGAGGAAATTACGTTGTCTTTCGTTGCTCCCTTCATCAACATAATGGCACACAAGTGCCCCGCTCCCTCCAAAGTGCCCAATTCAAGGGCTCTGCCGTCTGCCCTTTTAAGAGAGTAGGGCATAGGTAATGCTCACGAGCAATAAGCACGTCCCAATCGTCCATCCGTCACTTATTGGGTTCCCCGGAAACATTTCCGTTGTGTTCTGTCCTATTTGCAGCGCGTTTCTGTATTTGTTTGTGTTGTGAACTTTTGCAGCGCGTTTCTGTATTTGGTTGTGTTGTGAGTATTTGGAGCACACATGTGTTGTGAAACTGATGAAGATGTTTTCTTAATTTGCAGGTGTTTTTATATTTGCATGTGTTTTCTTCAGTTGCAGCGCGTTGAGCTCTCTCGGCCACCGTACATTTCACCCCTAAAATGTCAGGCCCTGTCACAGACAAATTTGTATATGTTAGAATGGTTTCCTGATGAATTTCTTTGATACAAATAGCATTTTCTTATTGATCACATGTCCCTGATTGTATCTAACATGGTATTATAATTCCTTTAAGAAATATAAGTAACTTTTCGGTCAACTGTAGTACACAAAATCACAGAATACCCACCAGGCACTCATGTAGTTGTAAAATAACTACCTTTACATAGGAGATTTTTACAAAAACATTGTAGTGGATATATACCCCCACCTTCATCTACACCAGTGGTTCTCAACCTCTCCTGCAGGGACCCCCTGACAGGCCATGTTTCTGTTTTAACCCTGAAATAGCACACCTGATTCAATTAATGAGTAGTTATTAGAGTAGGAAGAGTAGGAATTAGTCAATTAATCAATTAGTCAACTACTCATTAAGCCTTTAATTAACTGAATCAGGTGTGCCATTTCAGGGTTAAAACAGAAACATGGCCTGTCAGGGGGTCCCTGCAGGAGAGGTTGAGAACCACTGATCTACACAGTTAAAGAGATTAATTAATTAATATTTCCTCAAATAGTACACGTTTGTCATAATTTCCTGTGTACTGACCGTGACAGGACTGACCATGGCCTTAATTTTACTATTGCATGCATTAAATACATAATATATGCAATAAATGTAATAACAAAGAACAATAACATTAATTTGTATGGCCGTGTCACACAGGAATGTGACAGGGCCTGACGGTTGGCCAAACTGCCAAACTGGACGGTTTAAACTGCCATTACTCAGCCTGCTAGCATGCTAGCATAAAAACTGTTAACATGCAAGCAAGGAATTTCAGTAACCTTTTTAGACATGTTTTGGATTTAAAACATTTTCATTATTTTCTGGAATATTTTACCGTGACAGGGTCTGACCCTTTAGCTCGTCTTCCTAAAAAAAACATACAAAAACAAGCTTAAAATCATACAATTCAATGACAGAATTCAGCCTTGATCATTGTAAGCTTCACCTGGGTCAAATGATGTCACTTCCTCTGAGTGATACCCTTAAAGGCGTATTTCACACATTTTATGTAGAGTTTTATGTAAACGTGACAGGACCGACCAAAACATGGGGACAGTTGTAAAATAGAATTTATTTGTAGAATTTATATATAATTTCATGTTTTTGATCAGTTGATGTGAATGATAACAGCTTAAACTTGTTATTGATGGAGTTTTTTTTCTAAATAACAGTTTGTAGCATATCAAAACTATGAAAACTGTTAGCTCCAATTTGGCTGAGGACAAGGACAATGACAGGATTTGAAATTTTCAAAAGTGTTTTTAATAAAGAAAAAAATATCTGAGAACCTAATGAATGACATATTCCTTTACAGAACAACTCACAGAAATAAACTATGAGCCAGTTTTAGAATTTTTTGGATGAAATACTTTTTTATTCACTGTAACAATTCAAGGACAGATAATGTACGTTTCTGGTAGAATGTGGCATAAACTTACCAACGTCCGTTGCCATGATTTCTGGAATGACTTATCGCGAGAGGAAAAAATGACGTTTTAGTCGCATAACATCGGTTAATGGAAACGCCGTCATTTCGCAATAGTTTTTTATCGATATTTAGAAAAAATCGCAAAAGTTTTGCGCGAATCTTTAATGGAAACGTGATATCAAAGATGGATATCGCCGGATTCACGCTCGTGCACAGTGTTGCTAATAAACTGGATGGAATTTAAGTTCTGTTGCTTTTATATGAAAATAAATATAATGAACAAGACGCCCGGCCCAAAGTAGCCTACTTATTTAATTCCATTCCAAATACATGTTTATCAATCTTTTTTTCTTTAATACAGACATGTGTTTTTTTCTTTTTTTTCTTTTCTTTTTTTATAAAAATTACATTGCATAACCCATAGAGATCGCACTGTCAGATAGTTTGGGAATATTCACACATACCATATCACATAAAACATGATATCAGTTTTAAAATCAAACATTTTAAAAGAGAACAATACATCATGGTTGTTTAAACCAATGAACATTAAAGGAACTGTATGTAGGATTGTGGCCAAAACTGGTACTGCAATCACTTTAAAAATACTATAGAGCGGTATATACCCTCCCCCTCCCCCCTGACTCGAGGTTGCCAGATAAGCTGAATTCAGCAGAAACGTAGGCGCTGCTTCAATGAGCTTCCGACGAGACGTACACAGTAAGTTTTTTTCTGTTAATTATGTTTGCATCATGAGAGATATTTTGATAAGTAATTATGTATTTAAAAAATGTACTAATTGTCATTAGTTAAATACAATCGTAAAGATTTATGCTCGTATGTGACAGTATCGTAAAGATGTATGCTCGTATGTGACAGTATAATCGTAAAGATGTAACGTTATGCTCGTATGTGACAGACAGAACGGTAGCTGCAAGTCTAACTTGTAACGTTATGTATCTGTCATTAAGTACAAGCACAAGCCTCACTATGTGTAATACAGCTATTCATTTAGCTGATGCTATAAGTGAAAGTGACCAGCTGTATTTTTTTACTTACCCTGCAGCACGCGTCCATAACAAGCTAAAATATGTGATGTGAAATACAGGTCAACTTGCAGCATGTGTAACTTAGTCCACGATATACGTGAAGAACGAATGTCGAATAATTTTTTCTGAGGTAAAGTTAGGCTTCTGTCTCAATTACGTTTCAAATTGCCATAATGGGCGTGCTAATGTTGTTTTCCTCAGCGTCTCGGCATAATGACAGAGAAACGGGCTCCTATGCATTAGCATACGTCCATGTGAGCTAACGTTACGTTACTTTGCATAACTTTGTTCGACTGTCATGAATATATGATATGTGCATTGACATCAAGTACAAGTTAGCCAAGCACAAGTTAGATGAATCTTACCTGTCCAGGAGAAAATTAGCTACGTTGGTGTCTGTGTTCAAATTCTTCTCCGTTTTCAGCTGTCTCCATCTTTCAAAAGCATATCCTATACAAATTCTGGTTTTATTTCGGACTTTGTCACGACGAATTTCTGAATTATAACAAGGTCTTTTTGATTTAGTAACGTTAGACATTTTTATCCGACTAGAGTTAGGGTAGGTTAGAGCAAAGCTGGCAACCCGGATCCCGAAACACTACTGACTTCGTGATTGGTAGATAGGTGGAGGGAGGCGCGTCAGGCCTAAACACAAAATGACAACATCAACATCAGTTGAGGGCTGCAAGTCCACTTTTTAAATGACAATATCCTGGCCATACTACTGTTGCCAGTGATATAAGTATTTGAAATTAACATGATTTCTTAATGTCTAGTGACACATCAGGGCCCTTTTATGATTAATTGAAATAGATTTCTTACATACAGCTCCTTTAAGCTGTGTCCTCAGCAAGTCGTTTCCCATCATGCTTTTGATCAGCGCAGTCGGTGGAGCGAAATCATCTTTTGCAGCGATTTTTGTGTGAGCATATCAGTGAACACCCCTGACCACTTGGTGAGTTTCACGTCTTTGTAAACGAAATTTTAATGTGTTTTAGGAAGGAGTGTTCCAGTGCACCGTTACAACCAGTCTACTGGTGGGGGTGAAAGCGAAAGAAACCTAAAATTCTCGGGACAGCAGCATTTGTCCAAAATTAAATCTTAACCGTTCTATTTCATCAGAAACGATCTGTAAACATGGCTTTAAGTGTAAAATACCGAACTTGTCCTTTAAACAACCGTGATGTATTGTTCTCTTTTAAAATGTTTAATTTTAAAACTCTAATAGCCTATCATGTTTTATGTGTATATGTTATGTGTGAATATTCCCAAACTATCTGGCAGTGCGATCTCTATGGGTTATGCAATTTAATTTTTATAAAAAAATTTTTTTAAAAAGTAAAAACACATATGTCTGTATTAAAGAAAAAAAAAATTGATAAACATGTATTTGGAATGGAATTAAATAACAAGTATTTTGGGTGTCTTGTTCATTATATTGATTTTCATATAAAAGCAACAGAACTTGAATTACATCCAGTTTATTAGCAAAACTGTGCACGAGCGTGAATCCCGCTATATCCATATTTGATCTCGCAGATGTCAGATCCACTGCGAGAAGAGAGAACTGTCTGGCTTGCCTGCGCTTTTTTCACTCCTCCCCTCACTGCAGCTGCCTACTCTCACATACATTTCAGGCAATGCAAGGCGCATCCATTGACAGTATATAAACTGGACACAGCGACCATAGGTTTCAACGGAGAGAAGTGAAGCAAATTAGAAGCACTCACTTCCTGATGGCTGAGTGTACTGCGCAGACTCAAACTGAGCTTGACGACGTGGATGTGACATGAGCAGCCTGCCTGACCGTTGTAAGTCTTCTAGTAGCTGTGCCAAGCGAAATCTGAATCATTCCCTTCCGAATCTTGCAGAAACAGAGAGCTTGAGTAGGAGCTGTCCATGAGCTTGGAGCAGGAGCAACTTTATGACTTTCTATGGGCTTCTCCATTGACTTTATCGGACTTTATGCCTCCACGTCCCACCGATTGACTGCGAGCTTTTCCTCCTGTCTATACGGTAATTTCCAGAGAGTCGCGTGGTTATGACGCAATCGTTAGCCTACTTTTACAAAAACTGTTTCTACGGGGCCATAACGTAAGATACAAGGTAATGGAGCCTTTTATACATTGTCGTGTTTCTTTAGAAATAAACAATGGACAAATGGACGCTTTAAAAGCCTCAGATGTAAAGTTATTCGCTGTCAAAGTGACGGCAAAGTGAATGGGAGTCAATGGAATGCTAACAGCAGGTGAAGGCTTGTTAGCCAATGGCGGCTGCCGGGGGTGGTACGGAATTTGAGCGATGGATTGACCCCCTGGGCGCATCTCAAACCATGATCTCAAACAAGCCTTCTCTCTTCAATGAGCTGGCGCGCATGTGATGTCAGTACCCATTGACGCAATTCTTTATTATTTTCGTCAATCAGCTAAACCAAAGAATAAATAAATAAAATAATAATAAAACATATGTCTGAACATTTCATGCATTAGGCAAGGAAAAATATAAAATAAAAAAAATGAAAAAAAAATTCATACATGAAAAATACATCGGAACACAGCCTCAATTAATTGACCTATGGCTAAGCCACGCCCCCAAACGCGATGAGCCAATCACAGTGCGCATAGCTAACCCAATACACTCGGACATTCTCTGCTTCCACGTCCATTGAAATGCATTGCAGTTAGTCAGTTTTCATTCGTTTTTATATGTTTTTTCTTGTCATTTTAAGTTTAAAATGGTCAAACGGTGTGCATGGGGTACATGCAACTCCGACACTAGGTATCCTGAGAGGCTGGGCGACGGTGTGTATTTTTTTTAACTCTTTCCCAAACCACATCTCAACCGAGTGTCTGCTCTGGATTAAGTTATGCAGTAGACCACAGCACCAACTAAACGTAGATAAATTAAACAAGGATGTATACATCTGTTCTAAGGCAAGTCAACAATGTATTTGAATGTTATCTTTAACATCTCTAAAGTAATGTTAGGCTAACCTTAGCCTAGCTTCTAGCTGCGTTGTAGCGTTACATCATGTCACTTAGCTTCATTCACATATCTGTAACACAATGTTGTGTTTTACACAAATATAAGTAGGCTAAACACTTTGCAGTTTTAATGATGTCCTGTATGAACGTTCGATCGCGCCCGCGCCTCTCTCTCTCTGACACACATACACACACATTCCAGCATTGCAATCTTGACATCGCAGCCTGTTCATTATGCTGCGTTCACACCAAACGCAAATAGAGCGCCAAATTTGCGCGTATCGCGTCTAGTTCGACGATTGAACATTTTGAATCCATCCGTTTGAATCGAAATAGCACCAAACTATAACGTTTACACTGTGACCTGTAAATCTTTGTCTGGAGCTGAAGCTTTTCATCGACCTTCTCAACAATAAAATTATTAATATAACCCTCCAACGTATAGTTAAGGCCCTTTTGGTGACTTCGAGATGATATATATTTCTGTCTCCAAAAACATCAATTGCCTCCTGTGAAATGTCTCCTACTGTGACAGCTGCCACAGCGCCTGTTATTGAATGTTGACTGTTTGTCCGAGTGAGTCCAGGGGGCGTGGCTTAGCCATAGGTCAATTGGGTGGGTTACATCAGTTTTCATGTAATCCTTCAGGACTCCTGTTCGCGCAAAACTCTTCCCACACTGATCACATGTGTACGGCTTCTCTCCAGTGTGGACCCTCTCATGTCTTTTCAGAGAAGATGAAACACTGAATCTCTTTATTAGCCTAATAGGCCTCAAGAGTAGTACAATTCTGGATTCAGCCAGCCATGCATGGCAGTATATGTTTTATGGGTAATCTTACTGTAAATAATGAATCCACATGTTGGTTTATCATGAGTCTTTGTTCATCAGATTCTTTTGTTCATAATATTATATTATAATAAAAGTTACTCTAAAATGTGTCAGAGCTTGTGCCAAGAGCTGAAAATGAAATCTGTTGTTTTATTCAGAAGAAGCATCAGTTTATTGAAATGACTTCAGGTACAATGTTCACTGGATGACATCTGCAGTACACTAGTGTTATTTTAAAAAAGTCAACGATCTTCATCTAGTTAGGCTGTAGAAAGAGGAGTAATATTGAGGCTTTTATTCCCCAGAACGTGCACAAAAGTATCTGCTTGAAACCACAACGCAAACATTACATATACAACAACAAAACTCAGTTACTTTTTTTTTTGTAATTTTATTTTTTTATAGTAGCTGTCACATACAGAGATGACCCATATCAGCTGTTCACACAGGACTTGACAAGCTGGACATGGTCAAGTTACACCCATTTTGCTTTTACATTTTGCGAATATGCACTAGATTTTACATTTTGTGTAGGCTATACATCTCCCTCTGGTGGTGTCTGTCTCACAAGAACGTGTACTAAAATGTCTGAGATGCTTTAATAGTGCTGGCAAAAATTATAATAAAATAAAAAATTAAACCTGTCGTATGAATTAGGTTTTTATTTTAATCTTTTATGTGTAAGTTAAGAAAGTTATTTAATGCTGATCTAACCAGCAGAAGACACTAGACGGGTTTATCCCAGTTTTACAAGAATTTACAAAACAAATAGACAACTCGAGCACCAGAATAAAAAAACTCCCCACACCAAAATCTAACACCAAAGACACACTACATATAATGCACTGAACTAGCATTAAACCAGAAGATTTCTGATGCTCTTTGAAATTCAATGAGAAAACATAATCCTCTAAATACGATTCATTAGCATCAACAAAAAAGAAAGGGTCGTACTTCCCCTCGTAAAGATCAGGGACCGGCTCGTCGCTCTTAGCAGCCTCACAATAGATCTAAAGAAAAAGTCTTGAGGGTTTTCTGTAATTTGTTCTGATTCTTCATCAGCTCTCAAAAGTATAATATCTGCATTTTTTTATAGACTGAAAACAGAGGGTATAATTGTACTTTTGTTGGATACCGACACATGTTGGGATAACGGAATGAAACTGGTTATGAGTTACAAAAAATCACTAAGAAAAGTTTGTTGGATATTAAAGTAGTCTGATCCTCTGGGGTGGATGAGGCACTACATTCTAATGAAAGAATACAATGCAGATACATCACCCATGCAAGAGAAAGATGTGCAGTAGGTGGCGGGTTTTAGCTTTTTAACACTGTTTTAGCATAAGAAACATTTATTGTTTCAAGATGAATTCAAACATTACATCATGATTTCAGACATTTGTTTTTTGTATGATTGAGTAGAGAAGCTGAATGATTGAAACTCTTCCCACATGGAATGCAGTGATACGGTTTCTCTCCGGTGTGAATCCGCTCATGTGATTTCATGTTTCCTAACTGAATGAATCTCTTGTCACAGTGTGAACACTTAAAAGGTTTTTCTCCAGTGTGGATCCTCTCATGTGATTTCAGGATGCTTGACTGAATGAATTTCTTGTCACAGTGTGAACACTTGTAAGGTTTTTCTCCAGTGTGAATTCTCTGGTGCAGTTTCAGTTCAACATTTGTAATAAAAGTCTTTCCACAATCAAAGCACATGTGATTCTTTGCACCACTGTGTCTTTTCTGGTGTGATTTTAAAGTACTCATCTGACTAAAACTCTTTCCACACAAAGAACACATGTAAGGCTTCTCCTTTGTATGAACTTTCAGGTGGATCTTCAGGGATAATTCCCCCAAAAAGTTTTTACCACACTGATCACATGTGTACGGCTTCTCTCCAGTGTGGATTTTCATGTGTTCCTTAAGGTGTCCTTTTTGTGTGAAACTCTTCCCACACTGATGACATGTGTGCGGCTTCTCTCCAGTGTGGATTTTCATGTGAATATTAAGGGATCCTTTTTGTGTGAAACTCTTCCCACACTGATCACATGTGTGTGGTTTCTCTCCACTATGAAAACTCATGTGTAGAGTTAAACTCTGTTTGTATGGGAAACTCTTCCCACACTTATCACATTTATGCAGATTCTTTCCAGTGTGGATATTCATGTGTTTATTAAGGGTTGCTTTTTTTGTGTAACTCTTCCCACACTGATCACATGTGTGTGGCGTTTTTCCATTGTGGATCTTCATGTGTTTCCTAAGGGTTGCTTTTTGCACAAAACTCTTCCCGCACTGATCACATTTGTGCTGAATCTCTCCAGTGTGGATTCTCATGTGTTGCTTAAAGTGTCCTTTTTGTGCGAAACTTTTCCCACACTGATCACAAGTGTGTGGCTTCTCTCCAGTGTGGATTCTCATGTGACCCTTAAGGTGTTCTTTTCGAGTGAAACTCTTCCCGCACTGATCACATGTGAAAGGTTTCTCTCCATTGTGGATCCTCTCATGTGATTTCAGGTGTCCTGAAAAACTGAATCTCTTGTCACAGTGTGAACACTTGTAAGGTTTTTCTTCAGTGTGAATTCCCTGGTGCCGTTTCAGTTCAGCATTTGTAATAAAAGTCTTTCCACAATCAAAGCACAAATAATTCTTCACACCACTGTGTCTTTTCTGGTGTAATTTTAAAGTACCCAGTTGACTAAAACTCTTTCCACACAAAGAACACATGTGGGGCTTCTCCTTTGTGTGAACTCTCAGGTGGAGTTTCAAGGATTTTGCCCAAAGAAATGTTTTACTGCATTGATCACAGTTAAATGGTCTTTCTCCAGAGTGCAAACGCAGATGTGATTTAAGAGTGCCTGCATTTCTGAAACTCTTCCCGCACTGATCACAAGAGTGCGGCTTCTCTCCAGTGTGGATTTTCATGTGTTCCTTAAGGGATCCTTTTGTTCTGAAACTAATCCCACACTGATCACAAGAGTGCAGCTTCTCTCCAGTGTGGGTTTTCATGTGTTTATTAAGGTGTCCTTTTAGTGTGAAACTCTTCCCGCACTGATCACATGTGTGTGACTTCTCTCCAGTGTGGGTTTTCAAGTGTTCATTGAGGACTGTTTTAAATGTGAAACTCTTCCCGCACTGATCACATGTGTGCAGCTTTTCTCCAGTGTGGATTTTCATATGTTTCTTCACATATTGTTTTTGAGTGAAACTCTTCCCACATTGATCACATGCATTTGGCTTCCTTCCAGCATGAGTTTTTATGTGTCTCCCAAGGTATTGTTTTATTGTGAAACTCTTCCCACACTGATCACATGTGAAAGGCTTCTCTCCGTTGTGAATTCTCATGTGAAGTTTAAGACTTTGTTTGTTTGAGAAACTCTTTCCACACTGAGAGCAGGTGAAAGATTTGTTTGATCTTCTTTTCTGTGAGTGACTCAAAGATTTACCTCCTTTTTTGACATGTTGTTTCTCCTCCGCTTCACTCAGTTCTTCGCTCTCCACATTCTCCTGCAAGTCTAAAATGAAAGTAAAAAAGTTTTCTGTAAATCATAAAAAAAATCAAAGAGAGAAATGTGAAGAGGGGAAAGTGAACACTGATGTAACAGCAGAAAGTAGACAGACGCTATACGAAAGTTATAACTGCGCACAGATAACAGCGTGAGTCCTGATTTTCACCTCTTCTTCTGCGTTTAAAGGGATACTTCAGGATTTAGCATTAAGCTTTGTATTAGTAGAAAACCTGTAGTATTTTCGAATTACCATGCTTTCCACCCTCATATCCCCCTGAGACAAGAGATTTATGTATTTTTTGTCTGGAAAAAATCCTCCGATGATGCAAAAATCGTCATTTTGCGTCATCGGAGGATTTTCTGGCCAGAGGCTAAAGACAACAGCCAGTAGGAGGAGCTGTTTCGCATGTTTTCAGCCCGCCCATAGAGGGTGGGATCTCACTCACAGAATGTACACAGTGTCAGCCGTCTTTCTTTGGTAGCTAAGCTAGCAGGCTCTTGTTCTGTGGAGAAAGCTGAATAGTAGGAGAAAGCTGAGTAAGTAGGGGTTACCATCCTCCTTTTCCCGGACTTGTCCGGCGGGTGAGATCATTCAAAATGTCCGGGGTTCAGCTTTTGCGTTCTGCGGTCGCCATTCATTGTTTACATGCACACCTTTTGTTTCAATCTAACTGAATTCATTCTGATTGCTGAATCTGAATGTAGTGTTTACATGAACGCTAAACAAGTGATCGGTGATGTGCGTTTTACCATTGCTAAGAAAATTCCTGCTCCTCCGTGAGCGATGCGAGACCCGGCGCGTCTCAGTAATGACGCCACCGGCCTCGCGCCGTTCTCCCGCGGCCGTTAGCCTCGTCCTGCTCGCCACAGTAAACATAATGAATGGCGACTGTAGAACGCAAAAGCCGAATCCCGGACATTTTGGGCGATCTGTAAATCCCTGGCAAACTCATCACGTAGGCTAGCCTACTAAGGCAGCGAAGCAAGTGCATTCTGGTAGTTGTTGTCTTTCATCCACATAAGCCAAAAATACATTTTCTGGCTTTTCTCAGTCTAGAAAGCTCCAAATTCAAAAATTTCTTCACATTTCTTCTACTTAAATTACCTATTTTAAATACACATTCATCTTCCCAGAGGTGAAGTATCCCTTTAATATGTGCAAATTGGTGAGACAAAACACGTCCAAATGATAAACTTTCAGTAATTAGTAACTCTAAAATGGTAAAACTTAGCAGTTAATCCACGAATCACATGCGTGCCGAACCGTGGGGCCTGTCCCGTATGGATCACAGATCAACTATACGATCCGTTGCACCCCTAATAATTAATGAACACACTTATCATCATGATTGCACCCCTCACTATAAATATTTGGTTCATTTATGCTAAATTTGCATTCACCTATTCAGGAAACATTGGATTCCCCGGAAACATTTCCGTTGTGCTCTGTCCTATTTGCAGCGCGTTTCTGTATTTGGTGGTTGTGTTGTGAACTTTTGCAGCGCGTTTCTGTATTTGGTTGTGTTGTGAACTTTTGCCGCGCGTTTCTGTATTTGGTTGTGTTGTGAGTATTTGGAGCACACATGTGTTGTGAAACAGATGAAGATGTTTTCTTAATTTGCAGGTGTTTTTCTATTTGCATGTGTTTTCTTCAGTTGCAGCGCGTTGAGCTCTCTCGGCCACCGTATGAACTCTGACTTTGATTCTGCCTTGTCTACATTGTGTTTGAAGCCCGTGATTGAACTCTGCCTGTTTGACTTTCATTCTGTTTTAATAAAGCTGCATATGGATCCTCACGACACTGACTCCTCGTTACAATTTAGTTCGAGTTCCTGATGTTGACAACTAGGGATGCAACGATACCATTTTTTCATAAACCATCCGATATTACAAATTCTTAGTATCGCCTTATACCGATCCAAAAACATTGCTGTTTTTTTCTTGTTAATTGTAGTATATCTAAAACTCTCTGTGTGTGGAACTGGTTACTAAACACATTGCACTACACACATTACTTATTATAGAGAATTATAGAGAAAAACAACAAATTAATAAAATTGATCAATCTACAACAATACACAGTAATTTTATAAAATCGAAACATTAGATATACATCTATTTATAAGATTTATATATATAGAGAGAGTTATAATATATAAAATAATATTATATATATTATTATTATATATAAAAAAAAAATATATATATATATATATAGAGAGAGAGAGAGAGAGAGAGAGAGAGAGAGAGAGAGAGAGAGAGAGAATTATATATATATTATAACTCTGGCTAGATAAGCAAATTCACAGACCTTTATCTACAGATCAAGTATAAAATAAGGGGTACCCTTATGAAAAAGAAGTTTATTCAAGTGTGCTATTAGTATATTTCTTTTAAACTAAAAAATAAGAAAGTATACTTTCAGTCTACTTTTTTTGTACTTCTCAGAAATATACTTTATGTAGTTCTCAGAAATATACATCAAATTTAACTTAAGTATACTTGACTTATACTGACAGAAAAGTCTAAATATATTTGGCCTATATATACTTGTTGATCGAGATAAACTTAAAAGTATGATTAAGTATTCTTGGCTTGTACTTGTGTTTACAAATTTTGATTGAGTAGCTTATTAAATTTTTTTTAAAAGCATAATATTACACACTGTCTTATAAACTAACATGTTCATATTTATATTGTAACAAGCTCTCGGGTGGAATAGCTTACAGAGTAAATAAAATGAGTATGGAACTGACCCTGATATTGTACACAGCGACAATAATAATTTAAAGTTTATTCAAGTGTTCTACTAGCATACTTCATTTCAGCTAAAAATAAGAAAGCATACTTTCAGTCTACATTTTATATACAGTACTTCTCAAAAATGTACTTTATGTAGTTCTCAGAAATATACTTAAATTACACTTAAGTATACTTGACTTATACTGAGAGAAAAGTCCAAGTATATTTGGCCTGTACTTGTACTCAATCTTTTGATCTAGATATACTTAAAAGTATAATTAAGTATTCAAAGTATACTTGGCTTGTAGTTGTGTTAACACTTTTGAGTAGCCTATTAAATTTACTTTTTTACATAGTTTTTCATATACAGTCTTATGAAACTTACATTGTTTAAAAATATTGATTCAGATATTGATACAACAGATATATTTCTAATTCTGTGTATTTCTGTGTAGCTAGTCCACTGGTAGGCCTAGTGTACATAGGAATTTACTTTAATTCTACTTTACTCATTGACTGAATTTTGCAGCTATCCATTTTTCACTGTTATACGGTAGGGGGCGCTATGACACATTTTCTAGTACAGAATCTCCAGATCAAAACACAGGAGAAGAAGAAGCTGTAACAAGCAGGTAACAATTGATAGAAGATTGCTCACTCAAATGTAAAAAAGCATGATCATCAAACATTAAAAAGCTTGTAAATCAAAACTGCTTGTTAACAAATGAAATGAAGTGTAACCCAAAATGTTAAAATGTTGCCTTTCTTTATGAAACTTACCAACATTCAAGTGTTGATAAAAGGATGCCTGAAGCTAATAAAATGTTTTTAAAATTAAAGTAAAGGTTAAAGGTATTTTTCAAGTATAAAAAATAAAATTTTAATAGACTAGGCCTACTGCAAAAATAATATAGAAATAGTAAACTATAAGTATAATGTCAAGTTCACTTAATGAAAACTTGTAGCATAAAACTACTAAACTAGTAGTTTACTGATAGTACACTAAAAGAAAACTTGCCAGTATACTTGCAGTATAAAACTACTATAGTAAGAGCAAAAATAATATATAATTAGTAAACTACAATAATGTTAAGTTCACTTAAAGAAAACTTGTAGTATAAAACTACTAACTAGTAGTTTACTGAAAGTATACTTCAAAGTGTACTTACATAAACTAAAAATGTGCTACAAGTATTAAAATAGTAAACTACTAGTATACCCATAAGTTAACTTGCAGTACAAATGAGAAACGTAATTATGATTTATAGTTGTGCACTTAAAGTTTACTACTGTTACACTTATAGTGCAGTTAAACATATACTTGTACATTCTAAAACTGGGCCAATTTAGTCCCATGTGGTATTAAAATAGTACACTTACAAGTTTACTATAAGTACATATTGAAATTAGTATACTTACTGCCTAATGTATATTTAAAAATATACTTGAACATTACTTAAGTATACTTCATAAAATTAACTTGAAGTATACTTCTTTTTTCGTGTGGGTATTGATTCATCTCGGAGTGAGTTTTACCGCGCTGACTGTCGTAACAGAACGTGACACGCTGTTTAAATGCTGAATAGAGGATGGCTGAGAAAGAGTTTCTGAAGAGTTAATATGAATCTGTCCAACACAACACACTGCACACAAACGTTTCAGGACCTTTACTATGCTTTTCTGCCTTTTGTGGAGCTTAACAGTAACAACCACGCGAACGCAAAGTATTGGATTTATCAGAGAGACTGATAGATACTGAATATTGGATCAGTGCATCCCTATTGACAACCAATATAAATGTTTCATTTGAGTTTCAGGATATTTTTTACCCAGTTCATGGAAAGTGTCCTGTATGTTAGTCATAAATAAAGAATCAAAAATAAACACCAACCTCTTTGTTCTCCAGTTTCTTCATGTTCCATCCCGCAGGACTCTGGATCACTCATGTTCTCACTGTCCTCAATCTTCTTCACTTGTAGACTGATGGGAATAATCCAGCATTTATTGGTGAACTGCAGTGGGAGGAGCTTCACTGAAGGGGAATCAGTGTGTGGTAGGAGGAGCAGATCTGCCCACATCAAAAATAAATCATCAAATTTGTTTTCACAATTTTACACATTGTATGCATTTATGTTTATCTATCAAAATGTACATTTGTACAAGACATGTAGAAAAACATGAATATATACCAGAATTAAAATAATCATAATATAAAGAGAATGTAAGAATATAAATACAGTAGGATAAACAAATGCGGAAATGAATCTATAGATTAATAAGCAACAAATAACACATTTAGATTAACTTTTATTAATCGTTTTTTAATTTGTAGTTGTTTTTACATAAAACATGGTTTATCACTTACTATAACAAAATAAATTGTATATTTCAAAAGTGGTGATTATGCAGTTTGTCTCAGTCTGTTGACACCAGTGAAATGAGCTTTAAGTGTCAGTTTACAGGTGATTGAAGACATCAGCATAATGAATGAGCTGAAAACTATTAAACTATAGACATTCAAAATAGAGGCTTTTTAGCAGCTGTTAATAGTGACACTCCTGAAGCAAGCTTTACAGATCAACAGCAGAGATCTGTAGTGTTGGGTCCGAGTCCACCATGGTCGAGTCCGAGTCGAGTCCAAGTCCTTAACAATCGAGTCCGAGTCCAAGTCCGAGTCCAAAGAGGGCCGAGTCGCACTTGAGTCTGAGTCCTTAACATCCGAGTCCGAGTCGAGTCCGGCCGAGTCCACAAAGATTTAAATAGTTTTAAATTGACCTTTCACAAAGTCCCACCCCTCGAACTGTCGCTACGTCCGACAAGCCATTCCACTCTCACTCCACATGCTCTCACACAGTGAAATATATATTGCGGAGCAAAGAGGACACTGACAATGCGCCAACAGACAAGACAAGGATACTTCTGGTATGAAATAAAGTCTCAGCTTTCAAATTTTGTAATTTTTATGAAATTAAAACAATACACACCGTTTTGTGGTGCTTTAATATAGGCCTCAACTCAAGCAACACATGAACTGATAATATCTTCTAGTTATAGCACGAATTAAACATGAATGAACATCAGAACTGCAAAAAGAATTCAATACACAGCATTTTTCAAGTTCAAGTCCAATGACTAATCTACTATCTGGTTTGGTTTGTTTGTCGGACAAAAATGGCAGGTATCTGCATTATGATTGGTCAGATCGCATGTCAATCAAATTCCAGTGAAAGGTCTCAACACTGAGCTCTTAAATTAATATGTTAAACCTTACAAAATGATTCCAATGTATAGTTACAGTCATACGTTTACCTATCGTACATCTTTCAGATTCTGCAAGGTAATGCTCAAGAATATAACACGATGCATTAAGAGCCAGGAGTAAACTTTTGAGCAAGATGATGTTGATTTTTTAATTTTTATTTATTTTGATTATCTTATTTTGTTTTACATGCTAATATCTTATTTAGCCTCTAAATGGCAGGACTAAATTAATTAATTAATTTTTAAATAAAATAAGAGCAATTTACACCAATGATCCAGTTCAAAAATGTACACCCCCTGGCTCCTAATGGTTGCTTCCTTCTTGAGCATCACTAAATGTTTGCAGGGTTTGTAATAGTTGTGTATGAGTCCATCAGTTGTCTTCAGTGTGACAAGATGGATCTCACAATTATAGTCACTGCTAGTAAGGAGTCAAATATGCAGAAGATGCTGGAAAAGCAAAGAATGTGCAGGAGCTGGAGGATTTTTCCTCATGAACAACCATTTAAAAAAAAAAAACAAAAAAAAAACTTGTGGATCATTCAGGTAATTAAACACAATATTAAAATCAAGCCTATGTAATTTGTATTGTATTTTGTGTTTGTATTTTTTCTTGTGGACTAGGCTATTAAACATCCATTATGTGAAAAATATTTTTCAGGGCAGTAATAAATAGAAACAATGTTTTTATGATCATCCTCATTAAAAAATAAATAAATATTACATTTTGGAGATTCTGCAAGGTGTATGTAAACTTATGACTAAAGTGTAGGCTAAATCAATGTAACAAAAATCATAACATTATTAGACGCCAAAATGTTGCTTTGGTTATCACGTTCTCATGTTGCTATGGTTACTGTGTCAATCATCGCAATTTCATGACTCACAGGACTAAAATTCTGCGGATTCTCTCCCACATTTAAATGCAGTTATCACTCTTTTTAATTTACAGTGTGAACGTAACCACTGGTCCTCTACAAGCATGAAAAAATATATTATTTAGATTGTCAATAGCGCTCACTTTAAGCCATCACTTACTTACCGCGTTCTGCACTCTCACTGAAACTCTCGTCATAAACTCTGAAGTTGTCCGCACTGCACAGCGAATCTCTTATTTATATCGCGTCAAGACTTTGTTGTTTATGAGGAGATTTGCGAAAGGATAAAGCTCGCGCTGATTCTACGTTTTGAGCGACTTCTCCGCATGGTGACTCAAAACGCCTCTGATTGGCCACTGTGTTCATGTGCTTAATATACATGTCTGTGATTGGCTACAATGCTCAACACTGACACAACACAATGTAAGCAATTTCGTTTCGTTTCGTTTTTGAATAATATTGTGTCCTCCAGTGCCCGGACTCGACTGTACTCGGCAAATTTTCCGAGTCTAAAATGTCCGAGTCCGTGTCAAGTCCGAGTACAAATTCATCCGAGTGCGTGACAAGTCCGAGTTCATTCAAAATTGGACTCGAGTCCGGACTCGAGTCCGAGTTCGAGTACCCCAACTCTAGAGATCTGACTTTATTTGAGTCAGGATATGCTGAACTTAAAAAACGGCTTTGTCATTATATTGTTTCTCACAATCTGAGACAAATAAAACATATGACAACCATTTTTGCAATAGCTTTTTTTTTTTTATCTTTTCTGCTTCTTTTATTTAGGAGATGTTTCATTCCCCACTACAGATAAATAACTAGCCTACCCTAACAGTGGGATAAGATAAAGAAATTAGATCATTCATTTCTCACAGACTTAGTATAAAATATTTAGAAGTAACGTGAAATGTAAAATGGGTATTCAATTTCATTTTAACATGTAATGTAGGGTAACTAAGCGTATTTTATGATTGTGTAAATATAAAAAGCACTGTAAACTCCCAATCTTATTTCATTACATTTACAGTTTTTACATTTATTTATTTAGCAGACGCTTTTATCCAAAGCGACTTACAAATGAGAACAATAGAAGCAGTTAAACTAGCAGTAGGACAACAAAATGCAAGTGCTATGACCCTTCTCAGTTTAATTAAACACAATTTTTTTTTTTTTTTTTTTTTATGTTATAGAACAGAATAGAGTAGTAGAGAGAAAGTGTTAGTATTACTGGATCAAGTGCTGTCGAAAAAGAAGTGTTTTCAGCCGTTTCTTAAAAGTGGCTATGGACTCAGCTGCTCTGGTTGAGAATTCAGAAGAGTGAGTCAATGTGGTGCACATTATAGACATCTTCATTAAACACAAAACTCGGTAACACTTTATAATAACTGCACACTATTAATCATCAGCATTAGTAAACAGTTAATTGACCATTTATAAAGCATTAATAGACATTAATAAGCAGTTTATAAATACAGTTATAAATGCTTTATTCTTGATTTATAAGCATATCTATAATGTGTGTAATAATTGTATTTTCATACTTTATTAATGATCAATTTATCATTTCTAAATGAAGTATAGCATTATTTACAAACCAGTTACATTATTTACCATTATTTACAAACTAGGTGTTGTCATTGATTAATAAGATCACTCAGAAAGTTTAAGTAAATGTAGTAGATTCACATAGTTATAAAGCATTTAGTAGTGGTCAGTTCACTATTTTGTGAGCTCATCTAAAGCGAGGACTAGTTATGCCTTGTAAATCATTTATAAAGGAGATTTAAAGGTTCAGTTTTCTTCTAAACAGAAAAAGGAAACTAACAACACAGAGATACACAACATAGAAATATTAACAGCCTTTAAATCTCCTTTATAAATGCTTTACAAGGCATAATTAGTCCTCACTTTAGATGAGCTCACAAAAATAGTGAACTGACCACTACTAAATGCTGTACAACTACCTGAATTAACCATGAATTACAGTAGAAATACATGTTAATAAAACATTTATTAACACACAAAGTAACCATCACTATATGTCTGAATAATAATATGTATTTAAACAGTTTATTAACCATTTACTTAAACTTTCTAAGTGATCTTATGAACCACTAACAACTACTAAATAACTGGATTGTAAATAATGTAATACTTTATTTATAAATGATAAATTGATCATTAATAAAGTATGAAAATGCAATTATTAAACACATTATAGATATGCTTATAAATCAAGAACAAAGCATTTATAACTGTATTTATAAACTGCTTATTAATGTCTATTAATGCTTTATAAATGATGAATTAACTGTTTACTAATGCTGAACTAATGATTAATAGCATGCAGTTATTATAAAGTGTCACCCAAAACTCTTACATCTTTTCACAAAACAAATGCATACATGCTCTCTCTGAGCCCCAGCCCGACTAGCCTGGACTTAGATTGTTAAAATAGGGCTCTCTGGATCTCAAAGTGCTGTGGTTAACAGTGTCAAGATTGAAGGTTCTTTCATAATATTGTTTAGCGTATATGGGTATAATAATGATAGCTAAAATAAGTAAATGCTAGATGATATAACAAAGGTGATTTCTGAGCTTAAAGGTCTATATCCTATGGATTATATTTTATGTGGAGGGGATTGGAACATGATTCCAAATGAGTGGCTTGATAGGTGGCCAGCTAGAGTTGGAAAACCCCAATATAATATCCTAATTAATAACTTTATGGCTGATAATTTTAGTGACATTTGGAGAAAAATATACCCAGGAATAACAGGTTTTTCATGGTTTAGACCAAATAGAATCTGTAAATCTAGGATTGATTATTGGTTGGGTACTGACAATATAATGAGTCATGTTACAAAGACAAATATGTCAAATGCACCTTTATTAGATCACTGTTTCATAGAACTAGTCTTAGAACCTCCAAACACTGTAAAAAGTGAACAGTTGGATCAACTTAAAAAATTACTTCCAATTGGTAACACCTAAAGAAATGAAGTTTTCTCAACTTAAATTATCATGTTTTTCACGATAAAACGTGATAATTTAAGTTGAGAAAACTTAATTTCTTTACAGTAGGTGTTACCAATTGAAGTAATTTTTTTAAGTTGATCCAACTGTTTAATTTTTTTACAGTGAATAAATCAATATGAAAGGCTTTTGGAAATTTAATGGCAAATTATTACAAAATGAAGAATATTGCAGTAAAATCAGAGAAATAATTACTGAAATCCAAAATGATAACACAATTATTGGTCATAGTAACAAATAGGAATTCATCAAATTCAGAATTAGAGAAGTCAGTATTCAGTTTAGTAAAGTACTAGCCAAAAGAGTTGGAAAGCAAATTATGACAAAAAATATACATGCTGTAGCAACACCAATTTAACTTCTGAAGAAAAAAGCAGACTAGTCGAATTGCAAAACAAGTTAGAACAACATTTCGTGACAAGATTGCGAGCAAGGTGGATTGAATCAGGTGAAAAGAATTCCTCTTATTTTTTCAATGTAGAAAAAAACCAACAACAAAAAAATTGCATCTCTAGTCATTTAGTAAATGGTGAGGTAAGGAAAGATTTTAAAATAATAGAAAATGAAGTCAACATGTTTTATTCTAAATTATATTCTTTTCAGTTCTCGAAAGTAGACTGTAATAATCTCTTTCAAAATCTTTGTCCATTAATCCTCCAGATTGATTTATCTTTTAAAAAGATCTGTAATTCTGAACTTAGAATTGATGAACTGGACGCAGTTCTTAAGAAAATGGCTTCAAACAAATCCCCAGGATTTAATAATAAATATTTTTAGGAAGATCTGAGAATCATATTGTCGGTCACAGAAGCCCTACGGATCGCAAAAGCTGCTTCCAAATCTTCAGTCCTCATTCTCCTGGATCTGTCTGCTGCCTTCGACACTGTAAATCATCAGATTCTTATGTCCAGCCTCTCATCACTGGGCATCACAGGTACTCCTCTCCACTGGTTTGAGTCCTATCTCACAGGTAGGTCCTTCAGGGTCGCATGGAGAGGCGAGGTATCCAGAGCACATAAGCTGACCACAGGGGTTCCTCAGGGTTCAGTTCTTGGTCCCCACCTCTTCTCCATCTACACCACATCACTGGGACACATCATACAGGCACACGGTTTCTCCTACCACTGCTATGCTGATGACACACAGCTCTTCCTCTCGTTTCAACCAGATGATCCCACAGTAGCTGCACGGATCTCAAGCTGTCTGGCGGACATCTCGACATGGATGAAGGAACATCACCTGCAGCTCAACCTGGCAAAGACTGAGCTTCTCGTCCTCCCTGCCAATCCGTCTCTACAGCACGACTTCACTATCCAGCTAGACTCATCATCAATCACGCCATCAAGGTCGGTCAGAAATCTTGGAGTAATGTTTGATGACCAGCTGACTTTCACAGATCACATTTCAAAGACAACCCGATCATGCAGGTTTGCACTGCACAACATCAGGAAGAATTACAGTTTTACAGAATTACAGACAGTTTTTTGGGTCCCATTGACTTCTATAGTAGGAAAAAAATATACTATGGAAGTCAATGGGACCCAAAAACTGTCTGGTTACTGATATTCTTCTAAATATCTTCCTTTCTGTTCAGCAGAAGAAAGAAATTCATACAGCTTTGAAACAACATGAGGGTGAGTATATGATGACAGAATTTTCATTTTAAAAGTGAACTTCTTTAAAACAACTTTACATTAATGGTATTAATTTTCAGAATTACAAATGTAACAAGTTTATAAGGAACTGTTTACTTAACTGCCAAACAAGCTCTCTCAAAAGAGATTATATTCTCAAAGACTTTGGAAAGTGTAATGATAAACAGGACGGAAGCAATTGCAAGTAAATGGTTTATTGAACTGCAAGTTCACTCAAAACACCACATCAAACAAGTAGAAGACTCAGGTAGAATGCAGAAGATCCGATGAAGAACAATCCAAGCCCAGGGTCAGATCCAGAACACAGACAGCAGGAGAGCGTGACGTAGGGATTGAGATGGGCGATCCAGAAGTGAGTGAGGCAGTGCAGGTGATCCAGTGGTGTGAACGGGGTGAAGCGATCCGTATCCAGTGCACAGGAAACACGAGGAAGACTGGAACAGGCACGAACACAAGAAGCTTCAAACAACGATCTGACAAACACAAGACGAAAGACAGGGCATTAAATAGGCTGACTAGATGGTCTGCAGCTGCCGCTGATGATGATAATGAGCGGTAACATGAAACAATCAGTGCAAATGAGACACACACACATACACAAACACACAAGACCAGAATGAGACAGCGGATCTACCAACCGTGAAAGTACCCTCCCCCCTAGGAACACCTCCTGGCGTTCCCAGACGAACCTACCTGTCGATTGTAATCATCGATAAGGGAGTGATCCAGGTTGTCTCTAGCAGGTAACCAACTCCTCTCCTTCGGACCGTAACCTTCCCAGTCCACCAAGTACTGAAATCCGCGTCCCCTCCGTCTCGAGTACAGAATACGATGTTCCGAATAAGTAGGTTCCCCATCTACGAGTCGCTGCGGGGGAGGAACCGGGTCGGCGAATTAATGCGAGAGTAAAACACGGGTTTGATCTTTGACACATGAAAGGCGGGATGAATTCTCCTGTATGCCGGAGGAAGTTTAAGTCGGACTGTCACCGGACTAATAATCTTGGTGACAGGGAACAGGCCAATAAATTTGGGAGCTAACTTGTTGGAAACGGAACGGAGTGGAATGTTCTTGGTAGAAAGCCACACTTTTTGACCCACGAGGTATACGGGAGGCCTTGACCGGTGGCGATCGGCCTTAGCCTTAGTGCGTGCCCCCACCTGGAGCAGAGTCTCACGGCTCTGGTCCATGTGCGGTGGCACCTCTGGACGAAGGCGTGAGCAGAGGGGACCGCAACCTCGGATTCCAGGCTCGGAAAAATTGGTGGCTGGTACCCTAAACTACATTCAAACAGAGAGGCCCGTGGATGACACTGGTAACGAGTTATGAGCGTACTCAACCATAGAGAGTTGTTGGTTCCAGGATGAAGGATTCTTGGATACCAAATATCGCAACATTCTCAACATTCATTTGGAATCTTGGTTGGCTCGCTCAGACTGACCATTGCTCTGAGGATGATAACCCGAAGACAGGATGACCGTAGCTCTTAATAACATACAAAACTCTTTCCAGAATTTGGATACAAATTGGGAACCCCTGTCAGAAACCATGTCCATCGGGAGGCCATGTAACCAAAAGACGTGATCAATCACAGTAACCGCTGTCTCCTTGGCTGAGGGTAATTTGGGAAAGGGAATGAAATGTGCTGCCTTCGAGAACCGGTCCACTACGGTTAAAACAACCATCATGCCATTAGAGGGCAGAAGGGCGGTGACAAAATCTAGCGCGATGTGGGACCAGGGTCTCGAAGGGACAGACAGCGGTTGGAGTAACCCATCAGGAGGTCGGTTAGACGTCTTACCACTGGCACAAACCGAGCAAGCCAAAACAAAATCATGAACATCGCGAGCCATTGATGGCCACCAGAATTGTTGCTTTACTAAACATTTAGTGTGAAATACTCCTGGATGACAAGCCACGTTGGAGCAAAGACCCCATCGAATAACGACACTCCTCCAACACTAACTTGACGGTCAACAACTCTCTGTTACCAATGTCATAGTTACGTTCGGCAGGTGATAAACGGAGGGACAAAAACGTGCGAGGATGCATCTTGTCGTCTGAGGAAGAGCGTTGGGAAAGAACTGCACCTACCCCCACCTCTGACGCGTCGACCTCCACCATAAACTGACGTGTGGGATCAGGGGCGACTAAGATGGGAGCCGAAACGAAGCAGCTTTTAAGGTTGGCGAATACAGCCTCGGCTGTATCGGACCACCTGAACGTCGTTCTGGGGAGGTCAAGGCGGTCAGATGTGTGGCTAGTTGGCTGAAGTTGCGAATGAAACGCAGAGAAAAATTGGCGAACCCCAGAAACCACTTTAGGGCCTTACGGGAATCCGGACTTGGCCAATCTATCACAGCCTTAACCTTGTCAGGATCCATACACACTCCCTCAGAAGAGACAATGTAACCTAGGAAAGAAACAGACTGTGCATAAAAAACGCATTTCTCCGCCTTGACAAAAAGCCCATTCTCTAGCAACCTCTGAAGCACTCGTCTGACGTGTTGAACGTGTTCCTGGAGAGACAAAGAAAAAAAACAATATGTCATCCAGGTAAACTTATATGAACTGATCTACCATGTCTCTCAACATGTCATTGACGAGTGCCTGGAAAACTGCTGGGGAGTTGGAAAGCCCGAACGGCATAACCAAATATTCGAAATACTCCCTGGGGTGTTGAACGCGGTTTTCCATTCATCCTCCTTCCTGATGCGAACCAAATGATAGGCGTTACGTAAATCCAATTTTGTGAAAATGGATACTCCCTGCAACCTCTCGAAGGCTGAAGACATCAACGGCAAAGGATAAGTATTCTTCACCGTGATGTTGTTCAGCTCTCGGTAATCAATACAAAGTTGCAGAGAACCATCCTTCTTTCCAACAAAAAAGAACCCTGCCCCCGCAGGAGAAGAAGAAGTTCGGATGAACCCCGTTGAGAGAATTAGGAATATATTTCTCCATGGCCTCCCTCTCAGGAACCAAAAGAGAGTAAAGTTTGCCTTTAGACAGAGACTTACCAGACAATAACTATAGCTCAGTCATAGGGACGATGCGGAGGGAGAGAAGCAACCCTTCAGGTCCAGATACTCCGCGGGCACGTTTGACAGATCCACTGCCTTCTCCTGAAACACAGAACCAGACACAGACAAACAAGCAGACACAAAACATGATTTGTAACAATGTACACTCCACATGGTGATAGTGTTCGAGCCCCAATCCACCCGAGGATTATGCTTCACTAGCCATGGATGACCTAAAACAATGGGTGCAACAGGGGAGTCCATGAGGAGGAAGGAAATAGTCTCATTGTGACAGCTGGAGGTGATGAGGGTTATGGGACCAGTAGTAAGACAGATGTTGGGGAGTTCTTGACCATTAAGAGCACTGATGGAGATCTGATGGGAGAGAGGTGTGATGGGAAGTTGTAACTTGTGTGCAAGATGTGAGTACATGAAATTACCCTCAGCTCCGGAATCCAGAAGTGCTTGCCCGTTGTAGGTGACGTCGGCCCATCTCAATCTTACCGGAAGAAGAGTAGACGGTGAGGACTTCCCAGCGGAGATCACACCCAATAGTAGCCTCAACTTTACTATCGGGCTTGCTCTTTTACCGGAAAAGATTGTAAATAATGTCCAGAGCCACCACAGTACAAGCAGAGTCCAGAAGTGAGTGAGGCGGTGCAGGTGATCCAGTGGTGCGAACGGGGTAAAGTGATCCATATCCAGTGCACAGGAAAAACGAGGAAGACTGGAACAGGCACAAACACAAGAAGCTTCAAACAACGATCTGACAAACACAAGACGAAGGACAAAGCATTAAATAGGCCTACTAGATGGTCTGCAGCTGCCGCTGATGATGATAACGAGCGGTAACGCCAACATGAAACAATCAGTGCAAACAAGACACACACACATACACAAACACACAAGACCAGAATGAGACAGTGGATCTACCAACCGTGACAGAAAGGAGATAATAAAAAAGATAAGATGTAAATTCCCAGTCCCGCCAAAGACGAAAGAAATGCAGTTTAAAATTATAAATAGGATTTATCTAACTAATGATTTCTTAAAACAGAGATTTAGGCCCCGTCCACACTACTGCATTTTCGTTTAAAAACGGAGACCTTTTGCTACGTTTGCACCTCCCGTTCACACTAAAACGGCAAAAACGGAGACCCAAAACGGAGAAGTTTAGAAACGCTGCTGTGCTGACCTGTTTTTCGTTTTGAATCTCCGGAGGGCGTTTTAGTCTGGACGGGTCAAAACGGAGGACTTTAGAAACGATGACGTAGTAGAGGCTCATGCTCGGCTCTATGATTGGGTGTCATCAGTCATGGCGTATATCTTTGCTAGCAGCTGTTGATGTGGACGGAGATCAATTCTAATACGCAGCTAAAACGCTGGTGTGGACGGAGATCGTATTCGTTTTAATTCTCCGTTTCTAAACTAAAACGCAGTAGTGTGGACGGGGCCTTAAAATGGATGTAGGAAATTGTAACTTCTGTGAAAATGAACCCGAAGATTTGGATCACCTTTTCTGTTTGTGTGAAGTTGTAGGCTACAAAGGTTTTGGCTGGACCTTCAACAATTGTTCGTCTCCAAAGGAATTCAGATGATGAATCTAACAATTAATGATATCAAATTTGGTATTTTTCGCAATGATCACAATGATTTTGGCATTAACAATGTAAGTTTGTTAAGTAAACATTTCATAGGCTACATAAATGTCATTTTTTTAAGACAAATGCTAACATTACTCATTGGAGGAATGAGTTGAAACTTTTTTATAACTCTTTATTATTGATTAATAACAAGAATGCTGTCATGATTCTGCCATCTAGTCCTTGTCATTCTTTAATTCTTGAGGCAGGATCATGACAGACCAATGTTTTGTGTGCAAGCACATGGCATTTTGTTTGGGCCATGTGCTTGTGTTGTCTCGTTCTCTTGCCCCACCCCCTTGTTATCCTTGTTTTGTCATTATTGCTTTACCTGTGTCACCTGTTGTGTTATCATTAGTCTCCCTATTTAATCCCCTTGTGTTTGCTGTCTTGGTCCGGTTCATTGTTACATGTTATCATTCATTGTGAGACTTTGTCCATCTCTGTGAGTACCCTGCCAAGAGTGTCGTCAAGAGAAAGTTCTGTTTCTGTATTAGCTGTTTGTTTGTTTGTAGTCTAGTCTGATAAATTTGGTTCGAGAGTACAGATAAAATCCCGAGGCACACACGCACACTAGCACACACACGCAAGGTCTCTCGCTCCGGTCTCACCCCAAAACGTCATGTACTGACGGGTCTTGACCATACGGCAACATACGACGAAAAGGGTACCCCTAAAACGTCCATATGAGACGAAGACATAAGCGCACCAGCAGCGCTTCCTAGCGGTACCCTAACGCATACCTAAACCTACCCATAACCTGAATCGTCACATATGGACGTTTTAGGGGTACCCTTTTCGTCGTATGTTGCCGTATGGTCAAGACCCGTCAGTATGTGACGTTTTGGGGTGAGACTGTGTTAGCTTGCACGCTCTTGCTTTCGGGAGATTTTAACTGATTTGCGGGCATCAGGGAGCCGCTATCAATATGCGGGAGACTCCCGGAACTTTGGGAGACTTGGGATGTCTGGTATACTGTGTATACATTTTCAATGGAGGGACAGAAACCTCTCGGACTAAATCTAAAATATCTTAAACTGTGTTCTGAAGATGAACGGAGGTCTTACAGGCTTGGAACGACATGAGGGTGAGTCATTAATGACATAATTTTCATTTTTGGGTGAACTAACCCTTTAACTAGTTGTTAACCAGCAGAAGACACTAGCCTGGTTTAAATCCCAGTTGACAAATCGGCAACTCGAGCACCAGAATCTACCACCAAAGACACACTAAATATAATGGCCTGAGTTAGCATTAAACCAGAAGATGACCTCATTTAAACATAAACTGCTATCAAACACAACTTTCCCCGATGTTCTATGAAATTCAATGAGAAAACATAATCCTCAAAATATGATTTGTTAGCATCAAAGGTACAAAAAAGAAAGGCTCAAAAGCAGAGTGTGGCGAGTCGTGCTTCCCCTAGAAAAGATCAGGGACCGGCTCGTCGCTCTTAGCAGCCTCACAATAGACCTAAAGAAAAAGTCTTGAGGGTTTTCTGTCATTTACAGCTCTCAAAAGTATAATATCTGCATTATTTTATAGACTGAAAACAGAGAGTATATATGTACTTTTGTTGGATACCGACACATGTTGGGATAACGGAATGAAGCTGGTTATGAGTTAACAACAAAAAAAGCATAAAGAAAAGTTTGTTGGATATAAAAGTAGTCTGATCCTCTGGGGTGGATGAGGCACTACATTCTCATGAAAGAATACAATGCAGATACATCACCCATGCAAGAGAAAGGTATGCAGTAGGTGGTGGTTTTTAGCTTTTTTAACACTGTTTTAGCATAAGAAACAACATTTATTGGACAATTCATGTCTGATTTGGTTCTGATTTACATGTAATGTTATTGGTCAACATGTTATTGAGTCACATTTGATGAGAACGCAGCATTGCATTTGAAAGAGCTGTATCTGAAGATGAATTCAAACATCATATCATGATTTCAGACATTTGTTTTTTGTATGATAGAGTAGAGAAGTTGAATGAGTGAAACTCATGCCACACGGAGGGCAGTGATACGGTTTCTCTCCGGTGTGGATCCTCTCATGTGATTTCATGTTTCCTAACTGACTAAATCTCTTGTCACAGTGTGAACACTTGTAAGGTTTTTCTCCAGTGTGAATTCTCTGGTGCTGTTTCAGTTCAGAATTTGTAATAAAAGTCTTTCCACAATCAAAGCACAAATAATTCTTCGCACCACTGTGTATTTTCTGGTGTACTGTTAAAGCACTCAGGTGACTAAAACTCTTTCCACACAAAGAACACATGTAAAGCTTCTCCTTTGTGTGAACTTTCAGGTGGATCTTCAGGTATTCTGCCCTAACAAAGTTTTTACCACACTGATCACAGTTAAATGGTCTTTCTCCTGAATGATAACGCAGATGTGATTTAAAATAGCTAAAATTTGTGAAACTCTTCCCACATTGATCACATGTATGCTGCGGCCTCTCTCCAGTGTGGATTTTTATGTGTTTATCAAGGGTTCCTTTGTATGTGAAACTGTTCCCACACTGATCACATGTGTACGGCTTCTCTCCAGTGTGGATTTTCATGTGTTCCTTAAGGTTTCCTTTTATTGTGAAACTCTTCCCACACTGATCACATGTGAAAGGTTTCTCTGCAGTGTGGATTCTCATGTGATGGTTAAGACTTTGTTTGTATGAGAAACTCTTTCCACACTGATCACATATGTGCGGCTTCTCTCCAGTGTGGATTTTCATGTGTTTATTAAGGGTTCCTTTGTATGTGAAACTGTTCCCACACTGATCACATGTGTGCGGCTTCTCTCCAGTGTGGATTTTCATGTGTTTATTAAGGTTTCCTTTTATTGTGAAACTCTTCCCACACTGATCGCATGTGAAAGGCGTCTCTCCGTTGTGAATTCTCATGTGAAGTTTAAGACTTTGTTTGTATGAGAAACTCTTTCCACACTGAGAGCAGGTGAAAGATTTGATTGATCTTCTTTTCTGTGAGTGACTCAAAGATTTATCTTCTTTTTTGACATCATGTTGTTTCTCCTCCGCTTTACTCAGTTCTTCACTCTCCTCATTCTCCTCCTGCAAGTCTAAAATGAAAGTAAAAAAGTTTTCTGTAATTCATAAAAACATCAAAGAGAGAAATGTGAAGGGGGAAAGTGAACACTGATGTAACAGCAGAAAGTAGACAGACATACACAAAACATAACGTTTCGACATAACGAAAGTTATAACTGCGCACAGATAACAGCGTGAGTCCTGATTTTCACCTCTTTTTCTGTGTTTAAAATGTGTAAATTTGCAAGACAAAACACGTCCAAATGATACTTTCGGCAACGGTAACTTTCACTCTAAAATGGTAAAACTTATCAGTTAATCCACGAATCACATGCGTGCCGAACCGTGGGGCCTGTCCCGTCTGGATCACAGATCAACTATACGATCTGTTGCACCCCTAATAATTAATGAACACACTTATCATCATGATTGCTTACCAAATTTTACCAAAGATAGAGAAAACTCCTACTCCAGTAAGTAAACGTGTCCCTGTCCCCAAACATGTTGGTACTCAAAAGCGCTTCCCTCCACGTTTTCTGGTGCGCATCGTTTATTTTTACCACATATGCACGAGTTATGCATGTGCACCCCTTACTATAAATAAGTATTTGGTTAATTTTTGCAAAATTTGCATGCCTGTTTTCTATTCAGGAAAATTATCTACATTTATATACATCTAAGCTAATTATAACATTTATATATAACTCTGGCTAGATAAGTAATTATATGCAAATCCACAGACCTTTATCTACAGATCAAGTATAAAATATTGGGTATTGAATCATCTCGGAGTGAGTTTTACCGCGCTGACTGACGTTACAGAACGTGACATGCTGTTTAAATGCTGAATAGAGGATGGCTGAGAAAGAGTTTCTGAAGAGTAAATATTAATCTGTCCAACACAACACACTGCACACAAACATTTCAGGACCTTTACTATGCTTTTTTTGCCTTTTGTGAAGCTCAACAGTAACAACCACGAGAACGCAAAGTTTTGGATTTGGATCAGTCCTGTCCAAAATGGCAGTATCGGAGCTGATAGATACTGAATATTGGATCAGTGCATCCCTATTGACAACCAATATAAATGTTTTATTTGAGTTTCAGGATATTTTCAACCCAGTTCATGGAAAGTGTCCTGTATATTTATAAATAAAGAATCAAAAATAAACACTAACCTCTTTGTTCTTCAGTATCTTCATCTTTTATTCTGCAGGACTCTATATCACTCATGTTCTCACTGTCCTCAATCTTCTTCACTTGTAGACTGATGGGAATAATCCAGCATTTATTGGTGAACTGCAGTGGGAGGAGCTTCACTGGAGGGGAATCAGTGTGTGGTAGGAGGAGCAGATCTGCCCACATCAAAAATATATCATCAAATTTGTTTTCACATTTTACACATTGTATTTTCAGCTATCAAAATGTACAGTTACTGTTTTTTTTAAACAAATACTGTATATATTTTGTTTTATTTTTTTCTGTTTTGTCAGTGAATGTATCTGCTTTAAACATTTTATACGTTATCTATTTGTATCTGCCGAGTGAATAAAATGACACAGACATGTAGAAAAACATGAATAAATACCAGAATTAAAAGAATCCAAATATCAAGGAAATGTAAGAATAAATATACAGTAGGATAAACTGATTCTGAAATGAATCTACAGATTAATAAGCAACAAATAACACATTTAGATTATTTTTTAATAATTAGTTTTTAGTTTGTAGTGGTTTTTTTTAAATAAAACATGGTTTATCACAGACTATAACAAAATAAATTGTAGATTTCAAAAGTGGTGATTATGCAGATTGTCTCAGTCTGTTGACACCAGTGAAATGAGCTTTAATTGTCAGTTTACAGGTGATTGAAGACATCAGCATAATGAATGAGCTGAAAACTATTAAACTATAGACATTCAAAATAGAGGCTTTTTAGCAGCTGTTAATAGTGACACTCCTGAAACAAGCTTTACAGATCAACAGCAGAGATCTGACTTTATTTGAGTCAGGATATGCTGAACTAAAAAACTGCTTTGTCATTATATCGTTTCTTACAATCTGAAACAAATAAAACATCAGTAATAAAAAAAAATAAAAAAAATACAAATGACAACCATCTTTGCAGTAGTTTTTTTATTTTCTGCTTCTTTTATTTAGGAGACGTTTCGTTCCCCACTACAGATAAATAACTGGCCTACCCTAAGTGGGATAAGATATTCATTTGAACCTAAATTTAGTTTGATTTTCCAATAACTACATTATCAATAAAGAAATTGGATCATTCATTTCTCACAGACTTAGTATAAAATACCCCCTTTCTCTTTTGATTGATGTAGAAGATAGCCAAAGCTTCTCAAGAAAAGAAGAGAAGTGAGATCTGAGTCTCACTGAAACTGTCTTTAAGTTGAACTCTGATCACAGTGACAACTTTGGATGATGCTTCTTTGTCCTGATTAATATGGAAAAGAGAGCTTTTATTGCTCAATCTATTTTTGGGTCATGTTTGGTTAGGACGCAATGTGTCGCACTTGAAAATGCTGGATCTGAACATGAACTACATAGATCATGATTTTAGACATTGGTCATTCATATGATATGTCTGATTGAAATTCATCCCACATGGAGGGCAGTGATACGGTTTTTCTCCAGTGTGGACCCACTCATGTGTTTTCATGTTTCCTAACTGACTGAAACTCTTGTCACAGTGTGAACACTTGTAAGGTTTCTCTCCAGTGTGAGTTTTCATATTCCTTCAGGACTCCTGTTCATGCAAAACTCTTCCCACACTGATTACATGCGTGCGGCTTCTCTCCAGTGGACCCTCTCAATTCAGAATTCAGCCTGCCACATATTATATGTTTTATGGGTAATCTTACTGTTAATAATGAATGAATGAAACCTCAGCACAAACATCATATACACCACAACAAAACTCAAGTTTCTTTATTTATATAATAGTTTTCACATACACAACACAGATGACCCATAGCTGCTGTTCACACAGGACTTGTTACTAGCCAGGTTTAAATCCCAGTTGCGCAAGAATTTACAAAACAAATCGGCAACTCGAGCACCAAAATAACAAAAAACTCCCCACACTAAAATCTAACACCAAAGACACACTACATATAATGCCCTGAATTAGCATTAAACCAGAAGATGACCTCATTATCGAATTAAAAATAGTTCCCTCACAAAACGCTTCAATTAAACATGAACCGCTATAAACCACAACTTTCCGATGCTCTTTGAAATTCAATGAGGAAACATAATCCTCAAAATATGATTTGTTTGCATTAAAGGTACAACAAAGAAAGGGTCGTACTTCCCCTCGTAAAGATCGGGGACCGGCTCGTCGCTCTTACTGTACGTTCACACCGCCGCCGGTGAGAGCGGCAAAATTCGCTCTCGCCGCCCTGCCACCGACGCCGTAGAAAGATTCGGGGACGCTTTGACGCTCTGACGTAGATTAGAATGCGTGATTTTTTAAAAACTTTATTCAAAGGTGGCCGCAAAAACCGTAGCTGCAATTGGTCAAAATCATTATTATTTTGAGCAAATTAATTGCATTCCCGCTGTAAAAACAAGCGTTTTTAGTTCAAAGAAGTTCTAGCGCGAAAATGTTGCCTATAAATAGTGTTGCGCGGCTTTTTCTAATCAAACTGACAACACTATGGATGACAAGTCGTACAATAACGGGAAACCCACAAAAGAAATGATTAATTTTTCCTCCATTTTGCTTAGGAACTAATGTGGTCAGAACCAAAGTTTACCGGATTGTGTTCTCTTGTATCCTCTCAGATGGAGGACTTCTACATTCCGATTGGTTGCCGCCGAACCGCGTCATAGCTTATTACCATAAAGTTGACTTGATTTCAACTCTTCTCGCCGCTCTCGCCGTCCAAGACGCGCCGCGCCGCCCTCGCCGGAGCTCGCCGCCGGCTCTCATTGAAAATGAATGGCTTCCGGCCACTTTGACGCTCTCGCCGCCTGCGGTGTGAACGCACAGTTAGCAGCCTCACAATAGATCTAAAGAAAAAGTCTTGAGGGTTTTCTGTAATTTGTTCTGATTCTTCATCAGCTCTCAAAAGTATAATATCTGCATTATTTTATAGATTGAAAACAGAAGGTATAATTGTATTTGTTGGATACCGACACATGTTGGGATAACGGAATGAAGCTGGTTATGAGTTAGCAACAACGACAACAAAAAATAGCATTAAGAAAAGTTTGTTGGATATTAAAGTAGTCTGATCCTCTGGGGTGGATGAGGCACTACATTCTCATGAAAGAATACAATGCAGATACATCACCCAAGAGAAAGATGTGCAGGTGGCGCTTTTTAGCTTTTTTAACACTGTTTTAGCATAAGAAACAACATTTATTGGACAGTTCATGTCTGATATGGTCCTGATTTATGTTATTGAGTCACATTTGATGAGGATACAGCATTGCATTTGAAAGAGCTGGATCTGAAGATGAATTCAAACATTATATCATGATTTCAGACATTTGTTTTTTGTATGATAGAGTAGAGAAGCTGAATGAGGGAAACTCTTCCCACACAGAAGGCAGTGATACGGTTTCTCTCCGGTGTGAATCCGCTCATGTGTTTTCATGTGTCCTAACCGACTGAATCTCTTCTCACAGTGTGAACACTTATAAGGTTTTTCTCCAGTGTGAATTCTCTGGTGCTGTTTCAGTTCAGCATTTGTAATAAAAGTCTTTCCACAATCAAAGCACACATGATTCTTCACACCACTGTGTATTTTCTGGTGTAATTTTAAAGCACTCAGGTGATTAAAACTCTTTCCACAAAAAGAACACACGTGAAGCTTCTCCTTTGTATGAACTTTCAGATGGTCCTTCAGCGTACCTGCCCTAACAAAGGTTTTACCACACTGATCACAGTTAAATGGTCTTTCTCCTGAATGATAACGCAGATGTGATTTAAAATAGCCTAATTGTATGAAACTCTTCCCACACTGATCACATGTGTACGGCTTCTCTCCAGTGTGGATTCTCATGTGTTGCTTAAAGTGTCCTTTTCGTGTGAAACTCTTCCCACATTGATCACATGTGTACGGCTTCTCTCCAGTGTGGATTCTCATGTGTTGCTTAAGGTGTCCTTTTTGTGTGAAACTCTTCCCACACTGATCACATGTGAAAGGTCTCTCTCCAGTGTGAATTCTCATGTGAAGTTTAAGACTTCGTTTGTTTGAGAAACTCTTTTCACACTGAGAGCAGGTGAAAGATTTGTTTGATCTTCTTTTCTGTGAGTGACTCAAAGATTTATCTTCTTTTTTGACATCATGTTGTTTCTCCTCCGCTTCACTCAGTTCTTCGCTCTCCTCATTCTCCTGCAAGTCTAAAATGAAAGTAAAAAGTTTTCTGTAAATCATAAAAATGTCACAGAGAGAAATGTGAAGGGGGAAAGTGAACACTGATGTAACAGCAGAAAGTAGACAGACATACACAAAACATAACGTTTCGACATAACGTAAGTTATAACTGCGCACAGATAACAGTGCGAGTCCTGATTTTCACCTCTTCTTCTGCGTTTAAAATGTGTAAATTGGCGAGACAAAACACGCCCAAATGATACTTTCGGCAATGGTAATTTTCACTCTAAAATGGTAAAACTTATCAGTTAATCCAAGAATCACATGCGTGCCGAACCGTGGGGCCTGTCCCGTCTGGATCACAGATCAACTATACGATCCGTTAAACCCCTAATAATTAATGAACACACTTATCATCATGATTGCTTACCAAATTTTACCAAAGATGGAGAAAACTCCTACTCCAGTGAGTAAACGTGTCCCTGTCCCCAAACATGTTGGTACTCAAAAGCGCTTCCCTCCACGTTTTCTGGTGCGCATCATTCATTTTTACCACATGTACACCAGTTATGTATGTGCACCCCTCACTATAAATTAAAGTATTTGGTTAATTTACGCAAAATTTGCTTTCCTGTTTCCTATTCAGGAAAAAAATATTTAGTTAAAAAATTGTTTTAATTTTTTTATTATATGTTTATTTCTAGAAATTAATAAAATCATGTGAATGTCAAATTTTTTCAATATTTACAACAAAAGTTTAGTAACATGGTTGCAAAAATTGTGAACCAGATGTAAAATGTAATATAAAACCTCTTGGATAGTATTTAGTTTGAGTGTTGACAACTAGCGATGCACGATACCATATTTTCATAAACCATCCGATATTACAAATTCTTAGTATCAGCTGATACCGATCCGAAAACATTGCTGTTTTTTTCTTGATAGTTGTAGTATATCTATAACTCTCTTTGTGTGGAACTGGTTACTAAACACATTGCACTAAATACACACATTACTTATTATAGAGAATTATAGAGAAAAACAACAAATGAAAAAAAAAAAATTATCAATCTACCACAACACAAAATATATATTTTAAGGAGAGTGTAATTTTTCAGCACCAAAATAAAAATAAAAAACTGGTGCACACAGTAATTTTATAAAATATAAAAAAACTTTATTAAAAAAATAATTTTATAACATTATGAAATGTTAAGTTTAGTGGGGAATATTCTTATAAAATACATTCATGAAAAATGTATATTACATTAAGATTTATATATATATATATATATATATATATATATATATATAGTACCAGTTAAAAGTTTGGAAACACTACTATTTTTAATGCTTTTGAAAGAAGTCTCTTATGCTCATCAAGCCTGCAGTTAAAAAAAAAAAAACAAAACAAAAAAAAAAAACAGTAATATTATGAAATATTATTACAATTTAAAATAATGGTTCTCTTTCTTAATATACTTTAAAATGTAATTTATTTTTGTGATACAAAGCTGAATTTTCATCAGCAAGTACTCCAGTCTTTGGTGTCTTATGATCCTTCAGAAATCATTCTAATATGCTGATTTATGATCAATGTTGGAAACAGTTGTGCTGCTTAATATTTTTTTATAACCTGAGATACTTTTTTCAGGATTATTTGATGAATAAAAAGTTAAAAAGAACTGTATTTATTTAGAATAGAAATCTTTTGTAACAATATACACTACCGTTCAAAAGTTTGGGAACAATAACTATTTTTTTTTTTAGGAAATTAGTACTTTAATTCAACAAGGATGCGTTAAATTGATAAAAGGTGATGGTAACGATTTATATTGTTAGAAATGTTTTTATTTTGAATAAATGCTGTTTTTATGAATAAATGCTGTTAACGTTTTACTCATCAATGAATCCTAAAAAAAGTATTCCAAAAAAATATATTAAACAGCACAAATAACTGAGTATCAAATTATCATATTAGAATGATTTCTGAAGGATCATAAGACACCAAAGACTGGAGTACTTGCTGATGAAAATTCAGCTTTGCATCACAAAAATAAATTACATTTTAAAGTATATTAAAAAAGAGAACCATTATTTTAAATTGTAATAATATTTCATAATATTACTGTTTTTTTGTTTTGTTTTTGTTTTTAACTGCAGGCTTGATGAGCATAAGAGACTTCTTGCAAAAGCATTAAAAATAGTAATGTTTCCAAACTTTTGACTGGTACTGTATATACTATATATATATATATATCCAGTTAGATAAGCAAATTCACAGACCTTTATCTACAGATCAAGTATAAATAGGGGGTATTGAATCATCTCGGAGTGAGTTTTACCGCGCTGACTGTAGTAACAGAACGTGACATGCTGTTTAAATGCTGAATAGAGGATGGCTGAGAAAGAGTTTCTGAAGAGTAAATATTAATCTGTCCAACACAACATACTGCACAAAAACGTTTCAGGAGATTTACTATGCTTTTTTACCTGGAGCTTAACAGTAACAACCATGAGTACGCAAAGTATTGGATTTGGATCAGTCCTGTCCAAAATCTAAGTTGAAGACCCATCTCTTTTCTGCTGCTTTTATTTGTCCTTAGCTACATGTGGTTTATTTAGTGCTTCGTTTTGTTTTATGGTGTGTTTGTCTATATGTGTTGTAAGTTTGGGTCTGTAAAGCACTTTGGTCAACTAGGGTTGTTTTAAAATATGCTTTAGAAATAAAATTTGATTGATTGATCGATTGAAGCTGGACATGGTCAAGTTACAGCCATTTTGCTTTGCAATGAGCACCACTTTAAAATAGATTTAAAATTTTGTGCATATACAGTGGGTACGGAAAGTATTCAGACCCCCTTAAATTTTTCACTCTTTGTTATATTGCAGCCATTTGCTAAAATTATTTAAGTTCTTTTTTTTCCCTCATTATTGTACACACAGCACCCCATATTGACAGAAAAACACAGAATTGTTGACATTTTTGCACATTTATTAAAAAAGAAAAACTGAAATATTACATGGTCCTAAGTATTCTGACCCTTTGCTGTGACACTCATATATTTAACTCATGTGCTGTCCATTTCTTCTGATCATCCTTGAGATGGTTCTACACCTTCATTTGAGTCCAGCTGTGTTTGATTATACTGATTGGACTTGATTAGGAAAGCCACACACCTGTCTATATAAGACCTTACAGCTCACAGTGCATGTCAGAGCAAATGAGAATCATGAGGTCAAAGGAACTGCCTGAAGAGCTCAGAGACAGAATTGTGGCAAGGCACAGATTGGGCCAAGGTTACAAGAAAATTTCTGTTGCACTTAAGGTTCCTAAGAGCACAGTGGCCTCGATAATCCTTAAATAGAAGACATTTGGGATGACCAGAACCCTGAGCTGGCCGTCCGGCCAAACTGAGCTATCAGGGGAGAAGAGCCTTGGTGAGAGAGGTGAAGAAGAACCCAAAGATCACTGTGGCTGAGCTCCAGAGATGCAGTCGGGAGATGGGAGAAAGTTGTGGTAAGTCAACCATCACTGCAGCCATCCACCAGTCTGGGCTTTATGGCAAAGTGGCCCGACGGAAGCCTCTCCTCAGTGCAAGACACATGAAAGCCCACCTGAAGGACTCCAAGATGGTGATAAATAAGATTCTCTGGTCTGATGAGACCAAGATAGAACTTGAATAGTCACGTTTGAAGAGGACACAGCATTGCCTTTGAAAGAGCTGGATCTGAAGATGAATTTAAACATGATTCATGATCATGATTTCAGACATTGTTTTTTTGTATGATAGAGTAGAGAAGCTGAATGAGTGAAACTCTTTCCACACAGAGGGCAGTGATACGGTTTCTCTCCGGTGTGAATCCGCTCATGTGTTTTCATGTGTCCTAACTGACTGAATCTCTTGTCACAGTGTGAACATTTGTAAGGTTTTTCTCTAGTGTGAATTCTCTGGTGCTGTTTCAGTTCAAAACTTGCACTAAAAGTCTTTCCACAATCAAAGCACATATGATTCTTCACACCACTGTGTCTTTTCTGGTGTAATTTTAAAGCACTCAGGTGACTAAAACTCTTTCCACACAAAGAACACACGTAAGGCTTCTCCTTTGTGTGAACTTTCAGGTGGCTCTTCAGGTATTCTGCGTTAACAAAGGTTTTACCACACTGATCACAGTTAAATGGTCTTTCTCCTGAATGAGAACGTAGATGTGATTTAAAAGCACTTAAATGTGTGTAACTCTTCCCACACTGATCACATGTGTGTGGCCTCTCTCCAGTGTGGATTTTCATGTGTTCCTTAAGGTTTCCTTTTTTTGTGAATCTCTTCCCACACTGATCACATGTGTGCGGCTTCTCTCCAGTGTGTATTTTCATGTGTTCCTTAAGGTTTCCTTTTTGTGTGTAACTCTTCCCACACTGATCACATGTGTACAGCTTCTCTCCAGTGTGGATTTTCATGTGTTCCTTAAGGTTTCCGTTTCGTGAGAAACTCTTCCCACACTGATCACATGTGAAAGGCTTCTCTCCGGTGTGAATTTTCATGTGAAGTTTAAGACTTTGTTTGTATGAGAAGCTCTTTCCACACTGAGAGCAGGTGAAAGGTTTCCCTCCAGAGTGGATTCTCATGTGTTCAAAAAGGTGTCCTTTGTATGTGAAACTCTTCCCACACTGATCACATGAGTGTGGCTTCTCTCTGGTGTGAATTTTCATGTGAAGTTTAAGACTATGTTTGTATGAGAAACTCTTTCCACACTGAGAGCAGGTGAAAGATTTGTTTAATTTTCCTTTCAATAAAAATTTTATTTTAGTCTGTGAGTGACTCAAAGATTTATGTCCTTTTTTGACATCATGTTTCTCCTCCGCTTCACTCAGTTTTTCGCTCTCCTCATTCTCCTCCTGCAAGTCTAAAATGAAAGTAAAAAAGTATTCTGTAAATCATAAAAAAAAATCAAAGAGAGAAATGTGAAGAGGGTAGTTGAACACTGATGTAACAGCAGAAAGTAGACAGACGCTATATGAAAGTTCTAACTGTGCACAGATAACAGTGTGAGTCCTGATTTTCACCTCTTCTTTGCATTTAAAATGTGCAAATTGGCAAGACAAAACACGTCCAAATGATAACCTTTCACTCTAAGATGGTAAATCTTAGCAGTTAATCCACGAATCACATGCGTGCCGAATCGTGGGGCCTGTTGTATGGATCACAGATCAACTGTACGATCCGTTGCACCCAGTGCTCTTAAGTGTCACGCATTGAGCGTGACAGTCACTCATTTCGGTCTTTAGTCAAGCATTCCCGCCACACATTGTATTTCTCACGCGGAAAAACTATTTATAATATATTTAATATGCCGCAGCGCCCAACATTCTCTGGCTGTGCAGCTCTCACGGTTCGGCAGGAATCAAGCACGTCGTGGTCGTCCCTGCCACGACGTATCAGACAATCAAAATAAGAAAAGGGCTACACAATAGCCAATCAGACAATAGCACTATTGTATCTGGGTAAGATTTAACGCAACAACCAATGAAACTAAGCATATCCTGGAATTGTTCACGTGCCCGATAGTTTCGTTCCCCCATAGAGAAAATCACTCCAAGCTCCGAGCATCACTTTGAGCACAGAGTAAGTCAGGATCTCCTATTTTAATGTTACAACAAATTCACAACTTGTTTGACACAAATAGTGACAACTTGACTGCTGTTAGAGAATGTTTCCCAGTTAATTAGCATCAGTTTTTCATGAGTGTGTAACTTAGCCAACAGTTTTACAGCCTGTTCACTGACAACACCTGCTCAGATAAAGTAGTCTAGGCTTAGTCATATTTCCGTTATCACACGATGACTGACATATTGTCACATTATAAACATCTCTCTCTCCAAATAGGCTTAATAATTTTATTAGCACTAAATAAATTAAAGTGTATTGCATAGTAGATATTATAGGTCACTTTTAAAATAATGTCTTTTATATTTGTTTTTTATTTGTCTTTTATTATATCCTGGCCATGGATGCATTAATCATTGTATCTGTCTTTCTCTTTCAAAAATGTAAGGTAAAAAGCAATTAAGCATCCTCTCATTCGCCCTGAGAGGAGAGTCCCCTAAAAAGGCCAGGTTAGAGGTTGCTGGCCCAGAGAAGGTGGCGAAATCGGTAGGCCCATTAGATGAGGAGACAGAGGAACAGACAGTGCAGGTCGAAGGCAACAAGTCCAAAAAGGCAACAAACACTTACAATAAACAACATCAGTCATAATCTCTTTGAATTTGAATAAATACTTTGGATTTGGTATATGAGCAATTATTAATAACAACAACAAAAACACTAATAATAATGATTGAAACACCCCCATTCTCGCAAACTTTTTATAAAATTAAAAACATTTTTTTTTTAATGTTTATTTCTAGAAATTAATAAAATCATGTGAATGGGTGACCATAAGTGTAATTGAAATCTGGTAAAATGTTAAAACAAATTAAAAAATTGCTTTTTGTATTCAAAGAAAATACATTTATGAAAAATGTACATTACATTAAAGGAGTAGTTCACTTTTAAAATGAAAATTCTGTCATCATATACTCACCCTCATGTTGTTTCAAACCTGTATGAATTTCTTTCTTCTGCTGAACAGAAAAGAAGATATTTAGAAGATTATCAGTAACCAGACAGTTTTTGGGTCCCATTAACTTCCATAGTAGGAAAAAAATATACTATGGAAGTCAATGGGACCCAAAAACTGTCTTGTTACTGACATTCTTCTAAATATCTTCCTTTGTGTTCAGCAGAAGAAAGAAATTCATACAGGTTTGAAACAACATGAGGGTGAGTATATGATGACAGAATTTTCATTTTAAAAGTGAACTACTCCTTTAAGATTTATATATACATCTAAACTATTTATAACATTTATATATAACTCTGGCTAGATAAGTAATTATATGCAAATCCACAGACCTTTATCTACAGATCAAGTATAAAATAGGGGGTATTGAATCATCTCGGAGTGAGTTTTACCGCGCTGACTGTCGTAAAAAAGTGACATGCTGTTTAAATGCTGAATAGAGGATGGCTGAGAAAGAGTTTCTGAAGAGTAAATATTAAAGCTGAAGTCGGCAAATCTGGCAGATTGAGTGGACTTAGCCAAATTTTTGAATGTTTAGCCTACAACTCTCATGCCCCTCCCCCACTACCAGCTAGCACTCTCCCATCGAGTACGTGCACTTCAGTGCGTGTGCACCAGATTTTCTGTGAACGTGTCCGTCTCTTCAGCATCGATCAACACCATGGACTCGGAGGTAGGCTAATCTACCCATAGATAGCAATAACCGAGGAATTGGAAGCTTGTTAGTAGATTTTCTCACCGCCATCACGCTTCATACAATCCAACACACCTGGGAACTTCAGGCGTGTGCATGTGATATTGTAACGTGCGCGGGGGAGGGGGGATCTGTGGTGTGTGCACGAACTGTGATTGACGGTCAGATCTCACACGCTGATTGGACCAGAAGAACCGGGAGCGGTGGATTTTTGCAAAACAAATAACAGGCTCCAGGTGGAGGTAGAAGCGCAGGTTTTTTTCTACAACCAGCTGATTTATGTTGTTCTGTCAGAGCATAGTGTCGGTTTCAGTGAATATGATCAAAAAAATATTGCCAACAGCACTTTAATCTGTCCAACACAACATACTGCACAAAAACGTTTCAGGAGCTTTACTATGCTTTTTTGCCTTTTGTGGAGCTTAACAGTAACAACCACGAGTACGAAAAGTATTGAATTTGGATATCCTGTCCAAAAATTGCAGTATCGGAGCTGATAGATACTGAATATTGGATCAGTGCATCCCTATTGACCACCAATATAAACGTTTCATTTGAGTTTCAGGATATTTTCTACCCAGTTCATGAAGTGCCCTGTATGTTTTTTGTTTTTTTTTACTTTAACTATGTTATTTCACAGCTCCTATAGCTTTTCTTTTCTTTTTTGTTTTACTACAACCACAAAATCTGTTGAACTGCTTGAAGTTTTATAACCTTAATGATCTTCAGCATCATTAATAAAGAATCAAAAATAAACACCAACCTCTTTGTTCTTCAGTGTCTTCATCTTTTATCCTGCAGAGTTCTGGATCACTCATGTTCTCACTGTCCTCAATCTTCTTCACTTGTAGACTGATGGGAATAATCCAGCATTTATTGGTGAACTGCAGTGGGAGGAGCTTCACTGAAGGGGAATCAGTGTGTGGTAGGAGGAGCAGATCTGCCCACATCAAAAATAAATCATCACATTTGTTTTTCAAATTTAGTTTCAAATTTTACACATTGTATGCATTTATGTTAATTTATTAAAATGTACATTTGTACAAAACATGTAGAAAAACATGAATAAATACCAGAATTAAAATAATCCAAATATAAAGAAAATGTAAGAATATAAATACAGTAGGATAAACTAAACTAAAGTTTACTAAAAGACTAATAAGCAACACATTTAGATTCATTTTCATTAATTGTTTTTTAGTGTGTAGTTGTTTTACATAAAACATGGTTTATTGCTGACTATAACAAAATAAATTGTAGATTTTAAAAGTGGTGATTATGCAGTTTGTCTCAGTCTGTTGACACCAGTGAAATGAGCTTTAAGTGTCAGTTTACAGGTGATTGAAGACATCAGCATAATGAATGAGCTGAAAACTATTAAACTATAGACATTCAAAATAGAGGCTTTTTAGCAGCTGTTAATAGTGACACTCCTGAAACAAGCTTTACAGATCAACAGCAGAGATCTGACTTTATTTGAGTCAGGATATGCTGAACTAAAAAAACTGCTTTGTCATCAAATAAAACATCAGTAATACAAAAAATATATATATATATATATAAATACAACATCTTTGCAGTAGTTTTTTATTTTATTTTATTTTTAATCTTTTCTGCTTCTTAACTAGCCTATAACAAGATATTCATTTGAACATAAATTTAGTTTGATTTTCCAATAACTACATTAGCAATAAAGAAATTAGATCATTCATTTCTCACAGCCTGAGTATAAAATATTTAGAAGTAACATGAAATGTGGAATGGGTATTCAATTTCATTTTAACAATGTAAAGTTGGGTAACTAAAGCATATTTTATGATTGTGTAAATATAGAAAGCACTGTAAACTCCCAATCTTATTTCAGAAGAGTGAGTCAATGCGGTGCACAATATAGACATCTCAGTAAACACAAAACTCTTACAACTTTTTACAAAACAAATTCATACGCTCTCTCTGGGCACTACCCGGAGCGATACAGTGTTTGCTAGTTTCAGCCCGACTAGCCTACACTTAGATTGTTAAATCTGGATCTCATAGTGCTGTGATTAACAGTGTCAAGACACAAGCAAACACTATATGAATGTTATAATGCAGAGCTAGAATCAAGGCTTCATCGGGACAGCAAGAATTATGATATCATTTGGTTTGTTGGTCTGTTGCGTTGGATTGCTTTCACACCTCAAGCGAACCGTCCCAGAGTTTGTTTGCAATCGGTCCGAGACCACCTAGTTCAGGAGGTTTTGGAGCGATTGTTCTGGCGTGGCAGCTTGGAAAAAAATTGTATAAGGAGTCTTTTCATTCCTCTTCTAATAAATCACCAATGTCTCTTATCATCTGCATTTTTCTGAGCCTTTTTAGTTTTTATACACAGCAGTGCAGGAAAGAATGACAAATAAAACAGTGTTACGGTTTCTCTTCAGTGTGGATTTTTCATGTTTCCTAACTGACTGAAACTCTTGTCACAGTGTGAACACTTGTAAGGTTTCTCTTACAGTGAGTTTTCATATGATCCTTCAGGACTCCTGTTCGCGCAAAACTCTTCCCACACTGATTACATGTGTGCGGCTTCTCTCCAGTGTGGACCCTCTCATGTCTTTTCAGAGAAGATGAAACACTGAATCTCTTTATTAGCCTAATAATAGGACTCAAGTGTAGTATATAATTCCGAATTCAGCCAGCCATGCATTGTTTTATGAGTAATCTTACTGTAAATCCACATGCTGGCTTATCATGAGTCTTTGTTCATCAGATTATTTTGTTCATAATATTTTATGAACTTAGCCAACTTAACATCAAGAGCTTAGAATGAAATCTGTTGTTTTATTCAGCTCCAAGAAGCAGAAGTTTATTGAAATGACTTCAGGTACAATGTTCACTGGATGACATCTGCAGTACACTAGTGTTATTTAAAAAAATCAATGATCTTCATCTAGTTAGGCTGTAGAAAGAGAAGTTGTAATATTGAGGGTTTTATTCCCCACAACGTGCACTAAAGCATCTGTTTGAAACCACAGCGCAAACATCATATAAAACAACAAAACTCAGTTACTTTTTTTATATAATAGTTGTCACATAAACAACACAGATGACCCATAGCGGCTGGTCACACAAGACTTGTATGAAGCTCTCCAGACTCACATTGGACACTCATTGGACTCATACATTTGCATATAAGGAAATAATGGGAAAGATGGCTCCTGTGAGTAGTTTGGCATGCTGTCGGTCGCTGTTTGTGGTTTATGCTTTAATTGTCTCGTTTTTATCCTTGTTTGTGCAGCCAGTTAGTTCTCTTCGCGTTTATGAGCGCGATTTTCTTTTAAGTCTCCAAGAGTCAGCGGTGGTGGCTTCCAGCTGTTACTCGGGTGGAAATAAGTTTTGTGATTCCCGTTTATCGCACACGCAGCTGTGAATCTGTGTGGCCTCTCGGAAACGCAATAGGAGACGACTGGGCAAGCGTGGAGGCGTGTTGGTGAAACAGAGACAAGCCCGTACCTTTGCGGCTGGTCCGGCCGGGCATGTGGGCTCATCAGTGGATGTCATCGACTCATCTTGTACCTCTTCGTGTCAACAGGATGCAAGGTACTCTTATCTGGTTTCAGATGTTCCTCAGAACCGAGAGTTGTCAAGTTTGATTAAAGTTTCGCGACGTCGTGTTAAGAAGAGGGGGGTTGCGACAATTTTTAAGAATTGTTTTAAATGCAGGCTGTTGACAGTGGACAAGTTTGCTAGTTTTGAGGTGCAAGTTTTGTCTTGATTAGGCCAGTTATTTGTGCACTAATATACAGACCTCCTAATTATAACAAGGACTTTATTGGGGAGTTTTTATCTTCTATGATCACTCGTTGTGATAGCCTTGTTAAATTAGGTGATTTTAATATTCATATTTACTGCCCTGAGAAGCCCTTGGTACAAGATTGTTTGTTGCTGTTGGACTCTTTCAACCTCACACAGTCTGTCGATGGTGCTACACATAAGAAGGGGCATACTCTTGATTTGGTTCTGTCCTGGGGTGTACCAGTGGGTGAGCTGACTATTGAGAACATGGGGCTCTCAGATCATTTTGTTATTATGTTTAACGTCACATTTGCTGGGCTCCCTTCGGGGTCCGTGCCAGTTAGCCGTCGAGCTCAGGCTATCAATGCTGGTTCTGCCTCTAAGTTTTCTGACCAGTACAATGCCGTTATGTCAGTTATTGAGTACAATCCGTCTATTTGGGGTTTAGAGGAGCTTGTATCTGACTTCAGTATGGGCTGTAATCATATTTTGGATTGTATTGCCCGCTGAAAACAGGTAAAATCAAAAACTATAACTCAGCCTTGGCTCAATGATCGGCTGCTTAGAAAAAAATGGAGGCAGGCAGAGAGACCACAAGTCTCATATGAGATATGGTATCTTATCAACAGTTTGTCAAAGCGGGTAAGGCCATGTCCCCACTAATATGTTTTCGTTTAAAAACGTATATTGTTCTCTCCGTTTTGGCCTTCCATCTACACTGAGACGGCGTTTTAAGTCAACGAAAACGTAGCTTTTGGAAAACGCTCTCCAAAGCGGATAAATTTGAAAATGCCATCTTCGTGTTGTAGTGTGGACTGTGCACAGTTCATGAAAATGGAGGCTTTTGAATACGATAGGCTTGTTCGACTTGAACCGGCGATGCACAGACCGATCGATTTATGACATCAAAGTACCGCGAGAGTGATTGAAAAAGCATACGGACACGTCAGCTCTCTAATCGCTCTCGCGGTACCTTGATGTCATTCACCGATCGGTCTGTGCAGCGCCGGTTCAAGTCGAACAAGCCTGAAGACTCATTTTTAGTCATGTGATGCAGTCATATGACCAATTCAGCCAAGATGGTGAATGACATTGTACAGCAGTTGTTTTGGATGCTCTGTTTGACAGCCTTGTTAAAAATTAATGTTAGTTTGTACATACTGCAGATTGCGTTTCTTCAAAGGAGCCAGAATTTTTACTCACAGTTGCTTTTTAGCGGCGAAACTCGAGGACAGTTGCGTTTCAGACCATACATGGAGCGGACATTTTGGGTGAGACCTGGATGCTACCGTGCGTGGTGGCATAACTTTGTACATGGCATTGTCGTGCCTGAGGAGTGGCATGAAAACTTTAGGATGTCTAGGTATTCTCTGTGTCATCTGAGTGAACTGTTATGACCTCACATTCAAGGCCAGACAACACGACTGAGATCACCGGTGGACGTTGTTTCAAAAGTTGCATGTACTATTTAAGTGACGAAGGTAGACTGCAGAAAACAGCGAATGCATTTGGATTAGCCCGACAAACTGTGTCTAAAATAATCAGAGAAGTGCGCAAAGCAATCACATTTCACCTGGGTCCTGAGTTTGTTTCACTTCCATTCACAGAACCAGAGATACAGACACTTGTCACAAACTTTTATGAAACAAATGGATATTCGACAATGTATAGGGGCTATTGACGGCACGCAAATCGAAATCGAAATTAAGCAGCCTTCATCAAACTCGACTAATTATTTCAGCGTGGATGAGCAACTTTTGGCGCAGCATTTCTCCCATTTAATCTCTAAGAATCAGCACAGTCCTAAAATTTTATTTTGTGTGATTAATACAGTTCTAAATCCTGCATGCCCTATTGTTTTTGATAATTCAGAGAGAGCTTGTGAAAATTGTTTGCAGGTTTTTTTGGATAAAATCTCTGCTATTAGTGCGAACATGTCTAGTTCTATCCGGGTTCCAATTCATTTTCAATCTCCCCCTGATTCTATTACCTCTGGCCAGTTAAGTACATTTGAGCTGGTAACTACTTCAGACCTGATAGAAATTGCCCAACATCTCAAGCTTGCTTATTACTCTATTGATAATCATCCCGCCTAGCTTGTTAATTCAGGTTTGGGATGCGGTGGGTCCAACTATATCATCTGTAGTGAATCATAGCCTTGTAGAAGTGCAGGTGCCGCACTTTGGATTACTGTAATTCTGTTTATTTGGGTTTGTCTAAGAAGTTGCTTTCACGGCTGCAGCTGGTACAGAATGCTTTGGCCAGACTGTTGACTGGCACCAGGAAATATTCAAGTATCTTTCCGGTGCTGGCTTCTCTGCATTGGCTCCCTGTTGAGTATAGAGTACAATTCAAGGTCCTTTTAATGGCTTACATGTCTATATCTCGAGTTTAGACCACTAAGATCCTCTCAAAGCTTAATTTTAAATGTTCCAAAATCTAGGTTGAAAACTAAGGGAGATCGTGCCTTTGCGGCAGCAGCACCGCGTCTTTGGAAAAGTCTCCCTTTACACATAAAAGGGAGACTACACTCCCTTTGCTTTTAATTGTCCTTAGCTACATGTGGTTTATTTAGTGCTTCGTTTTGTTTTATGGTGTGTTTGTCTATATGTGTTGTAAGTTTGGGTTTGTAAAGCACTTTGGTCAACTAGGGTTGTTTAAAACGTGCTTTAGAAATAAAATTTGATTGATTGATTGATTGAAGCTGGTCCATGGTCAAGTTACAGCCATTTTGCTCTACAATGAGCACCACTTGAATTTTCTGCAAACATGCACTAGATTTAAAATTTTGTGTATATATCTCTCTCTGGTGTTGTCTGTCTTACATGAAAGCCTATTAAATGTCTTGTTTACACTGTCAGTGAAATGTAACCCAATTCCGATTTTTTTGCTCACATGAGTGTAAACAGGAGTGCATTTTTTGATATCGGTTTCAGGCCTCATTCATATGTGGAAATAAATCGGATATGTGCCAATGCGACTTATGTAAACAGGCAGATCGGATTTTCTGAGGCATTAGGCAACGTCTCCGCAGTTTAATGACAAGAGAAACCCCAACGCACATCTGCAAAGGGACGGATGGCCGGATGAAACATCATAGGAGAGGAATGTGAAAAAACGTTGACACAACATATTGTCGTACACAAAATTTCGGACCCACTGCTCCTCGTTAAAGCCAATATTTTAAGCCTATATGCTCCCACCAGCTCTCTCACACACAATAACTGAATCATATGTGCAATGATGGTACTTTTCGTCCTCCTTCGCCTCAAAATCATGGTGATGTTTGGCGAACTTTGCATATATCGCAGAGCTAGCATCAAGAATATTTCGCGTCCGCCCATCTGTGCAAGAGAATTTAACCCCTTTAAGCATGTGCGATGTTTCAGATAGTATGGCAAGTGTAAACACATCGGATATGGGTCACAGTTGAAAGAACGTGTAAACGGACGGTCAAAAAAATCAGATAAAGGTAACAAATCAGAATTGGGCATTAAGACCTGCAGTGTAAACGAGGTTTAATTGCATCTGATTGGTGAGATAATTGTAGGGGTATAAGCGGGGCAAAAGCTAACACAGGGCTAGATGTAACACACTTGTTTTAAATACCTCCACACATGCCAACATGACATGCATTTACTAGTTGCCATATCAACACTATATAGAGAAAAAAATTGCGCCAAATTTAAGAAATCTTTGGGAGACATCACTGAACATTTTTTTAACCATTGCAAAAATAAATTTCTGAAGTTCATTTTTCATCTGTTTTTTGTTTATTTAAAACGAGACAAATCCAAAATTATTTTAATCTTATCTGTTATTTAACAGTCGTTAAATAACTATTTAAGTTGCTAACCAGCAGAAGACACTAGCCTGGTTTAAATCCCAGTTGACATATCGGCAACTCGAGCACCAGAAACTACCACCAAAGACACACTGAATATAATGCCCTGAATTAGCATTAAACCAGAAGATGACCTCATTTAAACATGAACCGCTATCCAACACAATTTTCCGATGCTCTATGAAATTCAATGAGAAAACATAATCCTCAAAATATGATTTGTTAGCATCAAAGGTACAAAAAAGAAAGGCTCAAAAGCAGAGTGTGGCGAGTCATGCTTCCCCTCGAAAAGATCGGGGACCGGCTCGTCGTTCTTAGCAGCCTCACAATAGACCTAAAGAAAAAGTCTTGAGGGTTTTCTGTAATTTACAGCTCTCAAAAGTATAATATCTGCATTATTTTATAGATTAAAAACAGAGGGTATAATTGTATTTGTTGGATACCGACACATGTTGGGATAATGGAATAAAGCTGGTTATGAGTTAGCAACAACAACAAAAAATCACTAAGAAAAGTTTGTTGGATATTAAAGTAGTCTGATCCTCTGGGGTGGATGAGGCACTACATTCTCATGAAAGAATACAATGCAGATACATCACCCATGCAAGAGAAAGATGTGCAGTAGATGGCGGTTTTTAGCTTTTTTTTGTTTTGTTTTTACACTGTTTTAGCATAAGAAACAGCATTTATTGGACAGTTCATGTCTGATATGGTCCTGATTTATGTTATTGAGTCACGTTTGATGAGGACGCAGCATTGTATTTGAAAGAGCTGGATCTGGGGCCCGTTCTTCGTACGTTGCTTATTACATCCGAGATCAAATGACACATCCAAGATGATATCATCGTGCGAATCATGATCTGGCTAACTCGGTTCTTCGAACACACTTGCCGGATATGATTAGTATCGCTGGATTGAGTTATCTGAGATAATTGCGCGTTCATGCGCTGGTTAAAAGGGGATATGTATCGATAGTAGAAACATTGATCAGCAACGCTGCTATTGGCTGCTCAGCGTGGCCAAAGAGCGCGCTCAGTTTTTCTCCTCAGCAGAGCAAGAACTAATAGTCGAAGTTTATTCGGAATTTTAATGTTTAATCAAAACGCCAGGGAACACCTCAAAGTCTGCAAAAGCCAGGAGAGAGAGCTGGCAAAAAGTAGCAGACGATTTAAATCCATTAGAAGTGGCCATGTTATATGTTTGTATCACTTAATAGCCTATATTTTTGTATTTTAATAATTGCATAATTACTTTGTGCATTGTAATGTCAGTCACCACACTAGAACATGGGAACAAATAAAAGTGAAGTACAAAAATATTCTACATAATGGTAATTTTTAGTTATACTATAGTCTCTTTTATAAAAGGCACTGTTAAATAATTGGTGTTCTGTTTATAAAAGCAACCAAGAAAAAGGCTGAGAAAAAAATAAAAGAAAAGATCTTAGTAGCCTACACTGTAAAATAATTTTTGCTGCATTAAATTAAGGCCATATAGTCATTTCAACTGTTAAATCTTGAGTAATGATGAATTGCTTTGACTTGTGAAAGTGAAAACTGATAAACTTATGTTAATGTAAACATATTTTGCCATGAGTTATTGATCACATTTTTCCCCAGTGTAGTTCATTGTAATGACATTGTGTTTTCCTCTTTTGTGCACTTTTACATAATACACCAACACTTGTATCTGTTCCCAAGAAAGTGGTGGCTGAAATATGTGCAGTAAGTGGACATTTTATAACTTTCCAAAGGAAAGAATGTATAAGACTTTGTAATGTCCATTTGTTTCCATTGCACTGGACAGTGAAGAAACCCTCTCAGATAACTGTCATATGGAGGAACTAGCCTACCTGCAAGTGCATAAATAACTTTACTTAATTTATACTTGTATGCTTTATGGCTGCAATATAAGTTGCAGGATTCCACATCTACAGAAAGGCCTACAGAAGAGTCTGCACAGACAGAGGAGACAGGCCTACAGGTGGGCAGTGGATAGACAACTTTTCCTTTTTGTTGCATGAGGCATGTGTCTAATATCTCTTGTTGCAGGCACTTGACCACTGGCTTTTCTTTACAAAGAACAGTTGAAATAAAACTCAAGGAACTAAGCATATTTGTCTTTTATTAAACATTTAATGAAAATTGTTTTATTTTATTTTTGTGGCAATGTTGTGTAATATGGCACATGCAACAATGTCAGGTGTGCAACCCTCAGACTTTTCAGACACTGAAATCTTCCCTTTAGTTAGCCAAAGTTAATTTCATTGTGTGCCTTTGTCCTGGCTAGAGCTGCACTGTAACTGGTTTGGGTCAGGGAATGGGGTCATAAAACACCTGTCTGCAGGCAGGAACATGTCATAATCACCTATGAAAAAATGCAGTTCTGTTAGGATCAGCAGAAGTGTGTGTAATACAGTGAGCTTGATATTTAATTGTGGAACTTTCCTTACCACTTTCAAATAATGTGCATAAATGTGAATGTCTGAAATTCTTAATTCATGCACAGATCCTGGCCATTTTGCTTTCACATTTGTGATATTGAAGATTTTGGTAACACTTTACAATACGGGTGCACTAATCTGCATTAATTCATGCTTAACTAATGCACAGATAATCATGTGTTAATGTATGACTTATGAAGAACTAAACCATTAATTAATGATTACAGCATCAGCAACTAATAAAGATTCTAAATGATTAATAGATTAAGTAATAAATGAATTGTTATTAATTAAATGTGTCATAATGTATCAATTCCTTAATAACTTATTTTATTAACTAAAAGTGTAAATTAATGTGTTAATTACCACAGTTGGTCAAAGCAATGTACTTCAACTTCCAGTTGTCTGCTTTAATTAATCATTAACTAATGATTTGCAAATGTATCATTATGTTATGACTTTACTTGTTGAGGCACATGACTATTAACTAATTGTTAAGTAATATGCCATTTATGGGTTTACATGGCACCAAAATGGCATATTACTTAACAATTAGTTAATAGTCATGTGCCTCAACAAGTAAAGTCATAACATAATGATACATTTGCAAATCATTAGTTAATGATTAATTAAAGCAGACAACTGGAAGTTGAAGTACATTGCTTTGACCAACTGTGGTAATTAAGGCATTAATTTACACTTTTAGTTAATAAAATAAGTTATTAAGGAATTAATACATTATGACACATGCAATTAATAACAATTCATATATTACTTAATCTATTAATCATTTAGAATCTTTATTAGTTACTGATGCAGTAATCATTAATTAATGGTTTAGTTCTTCATGAGTCATACAATAACACATGATTATCTGTGCATTAGTTAAGCATGAATTAATGCTTATTAGTGCACCCGTATTGTAAAGTGTTACCAAGATTTTAGTCAACTGCCTTTTTTTATTTGATATAATATTACTAATCTGGAATATTAAGAATCACAATAGTAACTGGGCTGCACATTTACATTGTGAACCCCTTTCTGTTCACATAATCCCCTTCATTGAGGCCTTGATGGCAGTCTATGGTAGCCTATAGTCTATGGTACCAATCACGTTAGTGAAGCCTGAGTGACATATCTGTAATCGGCATGGTCATGATTGTATGATCTTCAGAAAAAATTATGATGGCCTAAAAAAAAAAAACTGCTTTACAACATTGGCTCTTAAGTGGCTTGGAAATAACTGTTTTTTAAACCTAAAAGCGACAAAAAACGACAATCTCACGAATCACGAGAAAAAATATATATCTCAGAAAGTGCAAGTGGACTTCCCGTATCAGCTCCGCTTATGAAGCCGGGATCTAATCCTGTTAACATGAAATAAGCCTGCTCGCGAGCAGGTTTAAGTTTGCGCACATGTTGCTATGACAGCAAGTCCAGGATGAGCGTTGAAGAACCAAACAATCCAAGATCATGCCAAATCGCCAACAATCAAATCCAGCTAACTGAGTTAGCGACGTACGAAGAACGGACCCCTGAAGATGAATTCAAACATATCATGATTTCAGACATTTGTTTTTTGTATGATAGAGTAGAGAAGCTGAATTAGGGAAACTCTTCCCACACAGAAGGCAGTGATACGGTTTCTCTCCGGTGTGAATCCGCTCATGTGTTTTCATGTTTCCTAACTGACTGAATCTCTTCTCACAGTGTGAACACTTATAAGGTTTTTCTCCAGTGTGGATCCGCTCATGTGATTTTAGAGATGATGACGTACTGAATCTCATGTCACAGTGTGAACACTTGTAAGGTTTTTCTCCAGTGTGAATTCTCTGGTGCTGTTTCAGTTCAGCATTTGTAATAAAAGTCTTTCCACAATCAAAGCACACGTGATTCTTCACACCATTGTGTATTTTCTGGTGTAATTTTAAAGCACTCAGGTGATTAAAACTCTTTCCACAAAAAGAACACACGTGAAGCTTCTCCTTTGTATGAACTTTCAGATGGTCCTTCAGTGTACCTGCCCTAACAAAGTTTTTACCACACTGATCACAGTTAAATGGTCTTTCTCCTGAATGATAACGCAGATGTGATTTAAAATAGCTTAAATTTGTGAAACTCTTCCCACATTGATCACATATGTGCGGCTTCTCTCCAGTGTGGATTTTAATGTGTTGCTTAAAGTGTCCTTTTTGTTTGAAACTCTTCCCACATTGATCACATGTGTACGGCTTCTCTCCAGTGTGGATTCTCATGTGTTCAATAAGATGTCCTTTGTATGTGAAACTCTTCCCACACTGATCACATGTGAAAGGCTTCTCTCCGGTGTGAATTCTCATGTGACGTTTAAGACTTTGTTTGTTTGAGAAACTCTTTCCACACTGAGAGCAGGTGAAAGATTTGTTTGATCTTCTTTTCTGTGAGTGACTCAAAGATTTATGTCCTTTTTTGACATCATGTTGTTTCTCCTCCGCTTCACTCAGTTCTTTGCTCTCCACATTCTCCTGCAAGTCTAAAATGAAAGTAAAAAAGTTTTCTGTAAATCATAAAAACATCAAAGAGAGAAATGTGAAGGGGGAAAGTGAACACTGATGTAACAGCAGAAAGTAGACAGACGCTGTACGAAAGTTATAACTGCAAACAGATAACAGCGTGAGTCCTGATTTTCACCTCTTCTTCTGCGTTTAAAATGTGTAAATTGGTGAGACAAAACACGTCCAAATGATACTTTCGGCAACGGTAACTTTCACTCTAAAATGGTAAAACTTAGCAGTTAATCCACGAATCACATGCGTGCCGAACCGTGGGGCCTGTCCCGTATGGATCACAGATCAACTATACGATCCGTTACACCCCTAATAATTAATGAACACACTTATCATCATGATTGCTTACCAAATTTTACCAAAGATGGAGAAAAATCCTACTCCAGTAAGTAAACGTGTCCCTGTCCCCAAACATGTTGGTACTCAAAAGCGCTTCTCTTCACGTTTTCTGGTGCGCATCGTTCAATTTAACCACTTGTGCACCAGTTATGTATGTGCACCCCTCACTATAAATTAAAGTATTTGGTTCATTTACGCTAAATTTGCCTTCCTGTTTCCTATTAAGGAAAAAAATATTTAGTTAAAAAAATTGTTTAAATTTTTTTATTATATGTTTATTTCTAGAAATTAATAAAATCATGTGAATGTCAAATTTTTTCAATATTTACAACAAAAGTTCAGCAACATGGTTGCAAAAATTGTGAACCAGATGTAAAATGTAATATAAAACCACTTGGATAGTATTTAGTTCGAGTTCCTGATGTTGACAACTAGGGATGCACTGATACCATATTTTCATAAACCATCCGATATTCCAAATTCTTAGTATCGGCTGATACCAATCCGAAAACATTGCTGTTTTTTTCTTGATAGTTGTAGTATATCTATAACTCTCTGTGTGTGGAACTGGTTACTAAACACATTGCTGAAAAAATTTTTTATCAATCTACCACAACACAAAATATATTGTAAGGAGAGTGTAATTTTTCAGCACCAAAATAAAAATAAAAAATTGGTGCACAGTAATTTTAGAAAATATAAACTTTATTAAAAAAGTAATTTTATAACATTATGAAATGTTAAGTTTAGTGGGGAATATTCTTATAAAATACATTCATGAAAAATGTACATTACATTAAGATTTATGTATATATATATATATATATATATATATATATATATATATATATATACATACTCCGGTTAGATAAGCAAATCCACAGACCTTTATCTACAGATCAAGTATAAAATAGGGGTTATTGAATCAGCTCGGAGTGAGTTTTACCGCGCTGACTGTCGTAACAGAACGTGACATGCTGTTTAAATGCTGAATAGAGGATGGCTGAGAAAGAGTTTTTGAAGAGTAAATATTAATCTGTCCAACACAACACACTGCACACAAACATTTCAGGAGCTTTATTATGCTTTTTTACCTGGAGCTTAACAGTAACAACCATGAGTACGCAAAGTATTGGATTTGGATCAGTCCTGTCCAAAAATGGCAGTATCAGAGCTGATAGATACTGAATATTGCATCAGTGCATCCCTATTGACAACCAATATAAATGTTTCATTTGAGTTTCAGGATATTTTCTACCCAGTTCATGAAGTGCCCTGTACGTTATTTTTTACTTTATCTATGTTATTTCACAGCTCCTATAGCTTTTCTTTTCTTTTTCTTTTTTTTACTACAACCACAAAATCTGTTGAACTGCTTGAAGTTTTATAACCTTAATGATCTTCAGCATCATTAATAAAGAATCAAAAATAAACACCAACCTCTTTGTTCTTCAGTATCTTCATCTTTTATCCCGCAGGACTCTGGATCACTCATGTTCTCACTGTCCTCAAAATCTTCTTCACTTGTAGACTGATGGGAATAATCCAGCATTTACTGGTGAACTGCAGTGGGAGGAGCTTCACTGAAGGGGAATCAGTGTGTGGTAGGAGGAGCAGATCTGCCCACATCAAAAATAAATCATCAAATTTTTTTTTCACAATTTTACACATTGTATTTTCAGCTATCAAAATGTACAGTTACTGATTTTTTTAAACAAATTTATATTTTATGTTTTTTTCTGTTTTGTCAGTGAATGTATCTACTTTAAACATTTTATGTTATCTTATTTTTATCTGCCGAGTGAATAAAATGACAGACCTGTAGAAAAACATGAATAAATACCAGAATGAAAAGAATCCAAATATTAAGAAAATGTAAGAATAAAAATACAGTAGGATAAACTAATTCAGAAATGAATCTACAGATTAATAAGCAACAAATAACACATTTAGATTAATTTTTATTAATTGTTTTTAGTTTGTAGTCGTTTAAAAAACATGGTTTATCACAGACTATAACTAAATAAATTGTAGATTTTAAAAGTGGTGATTATGCAGTTTGTCTCAGTCTGTTGACACCAGTGAAATGAGCTTTAAGTGTCAGTTTACAGGTGATTGAAGACATCAGCATAATGAATGAGCTGAAAACTATTAAACTATAGACATTCAAAATAGAGGCTTTTTAGCAGCTGTTAATAGTGACACTCCTGAAACAAGCTTTACAGATCAACAGCAGAGATCTGACTTTATTTGAGTCAGGATATGCTGAACTACTAAAAAACTGCTTTGTCATGTAATGGAAAATTTACCCTTACGGTCAGAGGTCGCCCAATTTAGAACTTGTGAGTTTGTAAGAATAAACTCAGCAGGATTAGATCACTAGTAGAGAAACCTCTCCTTGTTTAGATAGGAGCCTGAAGGCAGGTAACCTTGAAAGCAGTATAAAGGCTCCTCTGCCCTTCCTCCCGTTGTCACACTTGTTTCACAGACTGTACTGCTGACTTCTGTGTTTCAACTGGGCCTTCTTGCAAGAATAAATACTTTAAAAGATAACCTGACTCAGAAATGTCTCTTACGCAGTGATGAATATTTAATGATATATTTTTTGCCACTACAGTCATTATATTGTTTCCCACAATCTGAGACGAATAAAACATCAATAATACAAAAAAACAACATCAAAACAAATACAAATGACACCCATCTTTGCAGTAGTTATTTTCTTTTCTGCTTCTTTTATTAATAACTAGCCTTCCCTAACAGCGGGATAAGATATTCATTTGACCATAAATTTAGTTTGATTTTCCAATAACTACAAATAAATAAATTAGATCATTAATTTCTCATAGACGTAGTATAAAATATTTAGAAGTAACATGAAATGTGGAATGGGTATTCAATTTCATTTTAACAATGTAAAGTAGGGTAACTAAAGCATATTTTATGATTGTGTAAATATAGAACGCACTGTAAACTTCTAATCTTATTTCAGAAGAGTGAGTCAATGTGGTGCACATTATAGACATCTTCAGTAAACACAAAACTCTTACAATTTTTCACAAAACAAATGCATACTTGCTCTCTATGAGCCCCAGCCCGACTAGCCTGTGCTTAGATTGTTAAAATAGGGCTCTCTGGATCTCAAAGTGCTGTGGTTTGTGTCAAGACACACACAAACACTATACGAATGTTATAATGCAGCTAAAGCAAGAATCAAGGCTTCCTCAGGACAGCATTCTCGCAAGGAGAAGCGCAATTACACAACATTTTAAGATGAGGAGGTGCTCTTTTGGTTTTCAACTGTGAAATCAGACACTACTGATATTTATATAGTACATTTACCGTTATGAAATATGATACCATTTGGTTTGTTGGTCCATTGGGTCGGATTGCTTTCACACCTCAAGGGAACTGTCCCAGAGTTCGTTTGCTATCGGTCCGAGAGCACCTAGTTCAGGAGGTACAAAAATATACAAAAAAAATTGTATATGGAGTCTTTTCATTCCTCTTCTAATAAATCACCAATGTCTCTTATTATATGAAATCCTTTTATTTTTTATACACTGCAGTCATGGAAAGTACAAATAAAATCTCTTTTGAAATTTGCTTTTGTCTTCATACATTTAGATTTCTGAATAAAGGTTTTGCCCATAATCAACATTACATTTATCTTTGTCTCCAACCAAGACATATCTGAGTGCACATAAGAAAAGGAAAGATGAACAGTTCATGTCAACTTGATATACAGGCATTTTGTTTAAAATTAAACCGGTGTCTTAAAAACTCACTTGACAAATATATATATCATTAATTATTTTAAATGTGTTTGCTCTAGGGGCCACTGGAAAGCTAACTTACTGGTAAGCTCACAACTTTTATGCAATTAGCTTATCATAAGCTTGCAAAATCATAAACTACAATTATGGTACAGAAATGTAGGGTATAGCTCTATATTAGGCTAATATAATTAAAACAAGATCAAACAAGTTTGTTGTGGAGGATTGTCATGAGGTCAATACCATCTAAGAGGAGGGATAGGAGTTCACATGATCCATCTGGCAAGTAAACAAGTGTTTTTAATGAAACATTTTTGGAATGGCATTTAAAACACGCTTAAAATTGTTTGTGTTTTCAATATAAATTGTATTTAGTACAAAAGTCTGCTATATGAATAAATGTAAATGCTGGAACATGAACTAATTTCTGTGGTTTCAGCCATTATTGTTTTTTTTTTTGTTTTTTTTCTGTGACTGAGAACTAAGATAATTGAGTGAAAATCTTCCCACATGGGCACTTGCAAAGACTCAATATACAGTGAGGAAAATAAGTATTTGAACACCCTGCTATTTTGCAAGTTCTCCCACTTGGAAATCATGGAGGGGTCTGATGCTGCGTTCACACCAAACGCGAATATGCGTCTGGCGCGAGTGATTTCAATGTTAAGTCAATGGTAAGACGCGTTTACGCGCGTCTGGAGGTCTTGCGGCGCGAAGGCGTTTAGCGCGGCGCGGTAGACGCGAATTCGCCTCATTCGCGCGAACTAGACGCGAATTGAGCGTCTGGCGCGTTAAGCGCGAATTGTGCTTTTTGTGCATCACGCGTTTGACGCGAATTCGCGTCTGCCGCCCGAGTTGAAAAATCTGAACTTCTGCGTCAATTCGCGCCGCGTTAACCAATCAGGAGCCTGCCTGCTTGCTGCTGTCACGTGGTGAACTGACAGTTTAATGTTATTTTATGTTTGGCCTCAATAAATTATTTTGTAATATGACTAAAATGCACAACAAAGCAAATCTTTCACATAAAAACTCGATTTCAATATGAGAGATAGCCTACTCATTTGTATTGAATGCTATTTATTCCATATCTATTCTAGATTAGCCTATATGAAACTTTATTAATCTAATGTAAAGACACCAAACACAATTAAGTGTATAAAAACTTTTCAAAAAAAATAACAGGACAGGTTTCACTTTTGGAGGCTGCCTCCATTTATTATCAAAACAAAAATAAATGACAGATTAGGTGCGGGAGAGGGTGAACCTCGCGCCGGGCTTTACAGCGCGGGCTCGTCAGGCAGCGACCACTCGAGGCCGAGGCTTTATACGGCCTACGCTGTCCTCGTCAGCGTCCTCACCGTTAGGTCCACCAAACCTACCTCCTGGAGCAAATTGTGAAACTCCTGAAACCCTCCGGAGGTTTTGGTGGACCCGAGTACAGCGACGATGTCCCCTACGCAGCTGTTTCTGCTCTTCAGATCATATAAGAGCGGTGACTCTCTCGATTAATGCTATTGCTAATGCTCGATAAACATCTAAAAAAGATGGCCGCCAACAGCTTAGAAACTTTCGCCCCCTGACTTCGCCTTTGACGCGCGTAAATTTCGCTTCAAACTTTTGATTTTACGCGCGTCAATTTCACTCTTGACGCGCGAATGCACACAAAGTGGTCACGCGTATAACTAGACGCGGCAGGCGCGAATTTTGACGCAGATTCGCGTTTGGTGTGAACGCAGCATGAAATTGTCATCGTAGGTGCATGTCCACTGTGAGAGACATAATCTAAAAAAAAAAATCCAGAAATCACAATATATGATTTTCTAACTATTTATTTGTATGATACAGCTGCAAATAAGTATTTGAACACCTGTCTATCAGCTAGAATTCTGACCCTCAAAGACCTGTTAGTCTGCCTTTAAAATGTCCACCTCCACTCCATTTATTATCCTAAATTAGATGCACCTGTTTGAGGTCGTTAGCTGCATAAAGACACCTGTCCACCCCATACAATCAGTAAGAATCCAACTACTAACATGGCCAAGACCAAAGAGCTGTCCAAAGACACTAGAGACAAAATTGTACACCTCCACAAGGCTGGAAAGGGCTACGGGGAAATTGCCATGCAGCTTGGTGAAAAAAGGTCCACTGTTGGAGCAATCATTAGAAAATGGAAGAAGCTAAACATGACTGTCAATCTCCCTCGGACTGGGGCTCCATGCAAGATCTCACCTCGTGGGGTCTCAATGATAAGAAAGGTGAGAAATCAGCCCAGAACTACACGGGAGGAGCTGGTCAATGACCTGAAAAGAGCTGGGACCACCATTTCCAAGGTTACTGTTGGTAATACACTAAGACGTCATGGTTTGAAATCATGCATGGCACGGAAGGTTCCCCTGCTTAAACCAGCACATGTTAAGGCCTGTCTTAAGTTTGCCAATGACCATTTGGATGATCCAGAGGAGTCATGGGATAAAGTCATGTGGTCAGATGAGACCAAAATAGAACTTTTTGGTCATAATTCCACTAAACGTGTTTGGAGGAAGAAGAATGATGAGTACCATCCCAAGAACACCATCCCTACTGTGAAGCATGGGGGTGGTAGCATCATGCTTTGGGGTTGTTTTTCTGCACATGGGACAGGGTGACTGCACTGTATTAAGGAGAGGATGACCGGGGCCATGTATTGCAAGATTTTGGGGAACAACCTCCTTCCCTCAGTTAGAGCATTGAAGATGGGTCGAGGCTGGGTCTTCCAACATGACAATGACCCGAAGCACACAGCCAGGATAACCAAGGAGTGGCTCTGTAAGAAGCATATCAAGGTTCTGGCATGGCCTAGCCAGTCTCCAGACCTAAACCCAATAGAGAATCTTTGGAGGGAGCTCAAACTCCGTGTTTCTCAGCGACAGCCCAGAAACCTGACTGATCTAGAGAAGATCTGTGTGGAGGAGTGGGCCAAAATCCCTCCTGCAGTGTGTGCAAACCTGGTGAAAAACTACAGGAAACGTTTGACCTCTGTAATTGCAAACAAAGGCTACTGTACCAAATATTAACATTGATTTTCTCAGGTGTTCAAATACTTATTTGCAGCTGTATCATACAAATAAATAGTTAAAAAATCATACATTGTGATTTCTGGATTTTTTTTTTAGATTATGTCTCTCACAGTGGACATGCACCTACGATGACAATTTCAGACCCCTCCATGATTTCTAAGTGGGAGAACTTGCAAAATAGCAGGGTGTTCAAATACTTATTTCCTCACTGTATATGTTTTACAAAGAAAAAAATTAAATGTAACAAATTATTATATTATCTGCCCGAGAGACAGAGTATCTTGGATTAATCTTTGATGAGAAATTGAAAACAAATGTAAGAGTATAATAAATTGCATAACGTTATAGCCAAGGCCGGACTTACCATCGGGCTTGACTGGGCTCAAGCCCATGGGCCCCGCCCAATAGGGGGCCCCGCCCGTTTACGTTTGATTTTTTCAATAATATGTCAGTCATTTAATTTTTCATTTAAAGTTTGTTGATTGGTCTAGCATTGTTACCTGGCCCTGCCCTGCAATGAAAAAATGTAATTTAATTAGCTAAATTAAATGTCAGTCATCTTGAGGTTTTACGCTCACATTAGGTGGTTTTTCAGGCAATTCGAAAAAGGAATATTTCGCAAAACTGCAATGGAAACAGTTTTTGCGCATTTACAGTCACCACAGTTAGAAGACGCGGTGTGTTTGAGGTCCATGTATAGCTACGCAAATAATAATAATTTTATATTATTTAATTATAACATTTAATAGGCTATATTTAGAAGACGCTTTTATGCAAGAAAGGAACAAAGCTGAGTGTGGAGCGCGCACTGCATGGCACGGAGGCGCGGCCGCGAACACTTGCATTTTCCTATCAACAGTGGAAACAACTTAAAATACTCTATCATTTCTGGTCATACAGAAAATAATAATACATTATTCCCAACTACTTTTATTTGTGTAAACTCACAATAACAAGAAAACGTTGTGCTTTTGTAAAATAAAAGAAAACAATCAGACGCACTTTCATGATCTCCGTAAACTGGAGCGCGAGAACTGAAACAAAATATAGCCTATGTAGGCTAAAGCTTGAAATGTCCACTTTAAAACGAACAAATTCGAATCGAAAGCTAATACCTTCTGATTAATCCGTATGAAATGTGCATTTCTCTCTAAAAGCGCATCTGCTTAGCGGAGATGGAGATGTGATTTTAGCCAAAGCAATAGTTTATTAATAATATTATGGCTCTTCTCATTCAGCACTGCGGGAAAAACATCAATTCCAGGTTCTAATTTGGCCTTTGAAAACCAGCAAAATCGACATGTTTTCCATATTAATTTGTGAATATTTTAAATGTTTAATAAAGGGGCAAAAAGTCATAAACAAAAATCTGAAAATTCGTCGATATTTACTTTTTTTGCGCAGCAGTTGGTGTAGCCAGTTCAAATTAAAATGTTGGTGTTCAACTTTGCGTTTTAAAAAGACAACAACCGTTCATTTTTCGTTTTTCAATTACGGGTTAAAAAAGGAAAAACGAATGGACACAAAAGTAGCCTACATGGATCGTTTGGACAGAATACGAGACAGAGTTCTTTATTAAATTCATAAAAGAAACAATAATTAGCCTATATGAATACTGGATTCTAAATCTCAAAGAAATGCCACGATCAAAACATATGTTTTCCAGGTAAATAAGTGTTTTATTCTCATTCTGACCAAGACATTTCTGCATTGCAATAAACTTATGATCACTTTGAACTTTTTTAATCATTATTTATTTATTGGAAAATAACTTTTTCAAGCTTCAATCGGTGGTCATATAAATAAATTATTGCGTTTTTTAACATGTAACACTGTCTATGGTACCAGTCACCTTTTGAAAGTAGCTTTGCACTTCAAATAACGATTGGATCGATTATATTGTTATGCCACCAGATGACGACAAATGACTTTTAAAAAACATTTGTCATTGAATCGTTCATTCAGGAGATTCGTTCAAAAATGCTGATTCATCTATTGAAACAAGTGCATTTGATTGAGGAATTGAATCATTCATTCAAACCCAAGTTTTTTTTTTTGTTTTTTTTTTTATAATTCAGATTAATTAAACATTTTTAATAGACTTCAGTAATTAACATAAATTATGTTATTTTGTTTAGTTGTTTGTTCAGAATCGTGATCTCTATTTTTATTCTCAGTTTATCCAGAATTGTGTAGCTCTAATACATAGCTTGTGTATGTATCATTTTGTTCTATTTAAAGTAATGTATAGAAGGTAGGGCCCGAAAGTGACTCAAGCGCAGGGGCCCCCACCACCCTAAGTCCTGCCCTGGTTATAGCTAATTATGAATGTGAAGCAACCAAGAGTTCAATGTTGCATGTATATCAAGCCCAGCTAATACACTCGAGTATAGAGTGTTGGTTCTAAACTGGTTTTGGCATCCCACTTCACTTAACACACATAAATTGTACAAATATCAATGATGAATAAACAGTATAATGTATGGTTAAATAGCAGTGTTACCTTTTTCTATTCGACGCTCTGCGTCTCAGCAGCCGTATGTGTGTGCGTAACAGTTCACTAGTTAGGCTACTCAAGTCCGTGCAAATGATGAGTTAGACGAAGCGTCCAGAGTATGCTGCTTTATTGATCTCTTCGGCATGCATTCACATGGCTTTCAATGTTGCAGTGAACATAAATACTCGGTTCATTTTCACTGAATATAACAATGGAAATAAGGAACATATATCTCCGCTCTATTCAGCGCTTCACGCGACCATGCGTGTTCCTGACTACAACACCCATAATTCCCTCCCGCGCGAACTACAACAAAAACATGGTGCGTTCAAGTCCTCCTGGGAAGTCGTGTTTACGACGTGAGGTGCGTTCAAGTCAGTTTCGTCGGAGCAAGATGGCGGCTTTTAATGGATTACACGAAAATACAGCAAGGTTTGTTAACTCTGCTTATAGAAAATGAAGAACAAAGAATGCGCATCAGGTGTGTTTTTCTTTTTATGTTTTTAATTAACTTATGAAGCCAATGATATCATATTTTGTGCAGAAAACTTACTTTGTTATAAATAAAAAAGCCTTACAATGTCACTGCTAAATACCTGTAAGTATTGTGATATATATTTTACTATCAATTTTCTCTCAATTAAAATTTACCGTCAACTACAGACGTTGCATCCATTGATTCCGCCATGTTTCTCACTGACACGCCCCCAACTCGTACAGATCGGGGCTTAAAGAAAATCCCGAGCTCCCCACTGGTATTTACGACATTGTGGTGGTGTTCAAGTGCGTTCAACTCGTAATTACGATCTATACGAGATGACTTGAACGCACCAACACATCCAACTCCTGTAATTTTTTATTTTTCTTTTTTTTTCTCACTGAGGCTACTCTATGGTGCCCCAGTAGAATATAACACAACGAAATTTAAAAAGCAAACATAAGTTCACAACACAACGGAAAATGTACAACACAACGAAATAAAGCCGCAACACAACGGAAAATCTACAACACAACGAAATAAAGCCGCAACACAATGGAAATGAGCCACAACACAACGAAATAAAGCCGCAACACAACGGAAATGCTTCCGAGGACTCTCGGAGCGCGATAAAGTTAGTTTTCCATGCCACTGAGTCTAAAACATTTAACTACGGATGGCTGACGCGAAACAGTTGTTCCGAAGCTTTGCGAGATCCCGAAGCGCAGATGTTTCGAAACACTAGGCTTGTTCGACTTCATGCAGCTCTGCGCAGACCGATCGGCGGCTGACTTAAAGCAGTGCATGCCGGTTAGAAATTTTGTCCGACTTGATACAGCGCCGACGCCACGTGACTGTGACGTATGCCATCAAAGTACCACGAGAGCAATTCGAGAGTAGCCGGAGAACTCAGCCAGCAGCTTCTCAAGAGCGGCTGCACTGGGCTGCACGTGGGCTGATGATGACACAGCTGTTCCACGATTGGCCGGATTCACCGCATGACAACGATCACGTGTGTTTCGTGTTTATTCGAAGACCTTTAGTTCCTCTAAAGCTCTCAAATCAGTTTAGTATGACAGTGAACACTCTTTTCATGCCGTTGTCATGTTATATTGTTTCATGTTTATCAAATTAAAACTGCTTAAAAAACGTAGACTCCACTTCATTGATAGTATTATGTTGAACTTTATTCTTGTTCAAACAGACGCTGTATGAAGCAGTACATAAAGTATTGAATGAAAATGTCTTTGAAACATCTGTGTATTATTTGGCAATATTGCATTTATTTCACTTCAGCTGTGGTATGCAAACACCACGTGAGCGGTCACTACGGGAACCAGAAAGTGTCCGACTTCACGTCTCCGTTTGCAGCTCCTCCCCGCCCGCACGCGGCTACTCTCGCCGATCGGTTGCATCCAGACGCAGCCGATGTCGAACACACCTACTGATCCGAAGCGTGATTCAAAACACCCATGTCACGTGACTATGGCCAAACGAAGCCTCGAAGTGTTTCACTAATGCTGAGTCCCAATTCGCCTACTTATACTACGACCTAAAAGTATGCACTTTTTTTGTGAGGAAAAAGTACATACTTTTGAGTGTGTAGCAAAAGAGTATGCACGTTCTGGGACATACTTCGATGACCTCATGCAACGTGAACTTGAACGTGGTTGCCTAGTTACGCACACCGCGACTGTTAACAAAACATTTTACATTTCATTCATTCATATCCAATATAATTTTATTTACTATTCCCATCTTTTTATCCTCATCGTTTTTTCCACAATACATTTACAATGTGTTCTACCAAACTGAGGAGTGAAGCAGGGCGTCGTCGTAGATCAACCAAACGCAGGTCGTGTGTGAGGCGGCTGGTTCTGACGTTCATGTGCAATCGTGTGCAATGTGTGTAACGAAAGCTACTTATTTTCTGAGTTAAAATATTTAAAGTTTATATTATAACTATTGTTTAACAAATTTTAAACTTAATTTCATCATTATGTATAATACTCAAAAATACCCCGATGAAAATGAACCATGCTTTTACTATAGTAAAAGTGTAGTAACCATGTGTCTTTTAGTTGGACTGATAAAGTTAACATTTGTACAGCCACAGTATTACAACAAATAAGTCAGTGTGGTTAAATATAGCTTTAATTAGGGTTAAACATTTGAATTCTTACACTTAAAAACTGAGGGCGCATCTCCGCTGCTGCATCGGACTGCCAGGTTTACATCACCACCATCACCACAAAGCTCCTCCCTCCCGCACGCAATGGGTTGTGGGCAATATTAGCCGTTAGAGTGTGCATTGATCTGCACTTCGAATTCTAACCGGAAATAGTAGACCATCCGGGTATCTTGGGAATACTCATTTCAACATACTACGATTTGGGACGTACTAATTCTAGTTTCGCATACTATTTAGGACGGATAGTATGCGAATTGGGACTCAGCACATGTGTTTCATCAGGTGTGGTCTGCCGAATCAGCGTCTGATTGACACGGTCGGGAACAGACCACACAATCGCACATCTGTATAAAAGTGAAATCAACGCATATTGACCTCGTGGGTTTTTGTGAGAGGAGTTTGATTTTGAGATAGCGGATTTTTGTTGATATAGTGACATAGTGCGATTTGATTAGTTAGGCCTAGGCTATTTAGCCTTACATTTAAATTTACACAACACATTGACTGATAGGCTGACAGACAGAGCATACATATAGTGACACATTAATAGATACATATAATATATAGACAGCTAGATTAATAGATAGACATATAGATAGATTATATATAAATACATAGATTATATATAGATACATATATAGATACATAGATAGATTATATATAGATACATATATAGATACATAGATAGATTATAGATACATATCTAGATACATAGATAGATTCATATAGATAGATACATAGATAGATAGATTTGGATAGATAGATAAAATGGAAGCTCCCCAGAAGAGATGCCGTACATCTGTGGTGTGGGAGCATTTCCATTTAGAAACCCCAAATAAAGTGAGATGTGTGTATTGTGACTTTTGGGACACTGTTTATAAAGTCCATAGCCATATGCCCTACAACCTAATGTCCCAATCACAACTGCCAATCATGTTAAAAATAGCTTCAATGTGAATATAATATAATATAATATAATATAATATTGTGTGAATATACATTTTATAGGTCTACATATGAGTACCCATTCATTTTGGTTTTCCTATTTGTTGTAGTTCTACATTCCATTACATTTTTCTCTGCACACTGAGCATAAACTTAAAGCATAAACTGACCCACTAACTTACTGGAAAGAGAGAGCAGTAATCTTTCCTCATTTGTATGTCCTAGCTAAAAAATATCTTTGCATGCCAGCAACAAGTGTCCCTTGTGAGAGGATTTTTTTTCAAAGGCTGGAGAAATTATCTGTAAAAAAAGAAGTAGGCTAAGTCCTTCCACAGCAGAGAAATTAATATTTTTGAATAAATATCTCTAAAAAAGTGAGACATTGTGGCTTGATTTCTTTTATTAATATTCATTTTATTTGAATTCAAAATCACCTACGTGCATTATAGCTGCATATTTATACTCGTCTAGAATGCTTTGACGCACAACCAGCGCATGATCCCCAAGGGAACGTCGACCGCCAATTCTTTCAAGTTGTTAAAACGTATAATTTGTATTAATTAAAATTACTTTTAACATTCAAAAACAGACTTGTTCCAAATCCAAAGCTTTATTGTATTGGTAATAGACTGACTTACTACAGCTGCTTTTTTCCAATACCTCCCTTCATTACAGTAAACAATTGTTCTTTTTTAGGACATTTCTGTAATTTAATAAAAGTTTTTTTCTTTTATCATGTTTCAAAGGTTGTAGTTCCTATTAACCAGACTGACTTACAACAGGTGAAATTGTGCCAATAGCTCCCTATATGCACAGTACACAATTTGTTTTTTTATAAAAACATTAGGCCTACTTTTTTCATGTCCTAAAGCTTGTGGTAGGTTCCTAGTGACCAGACTGACTTATTACAGGTGAAATTGTGCCAATACATTCCTGTAATTCTGCAATTCACCAAATGGTTTGTGTTTTTACTTATCAAACTTATCAAGGCAGGGGGTGCGGCAGCATGGTGCTTGGGGAGGGTAAGGATGACACAAAAGTTCAGTACACACAGTCCCTGTTTGGAAGCAACATTAATCCAATTCAAATTCTGAATCTCAGAGTCCAATTAGTGGATGGAATCTCTCTTCCAAATTGACATTTTGAAGGAAGGAATTAGCAGCTGTTAATACGCAGGAATTAGCAGGAATTAAGTTTGTCCAGTTACCAAACCACTTTGGTGGTCTCTTAACTCGTTGCGGCATACCCACAATTTGGCCGTAAACAGTCCATGGTTGACTCGGTTGCACCATGCTACCTTCTCTGCACTGCACATTCCTATCCTCCTGTTCAGTCATTGGCACACAATATGTTCTGTCCACTGTGTGCGTACTCTCCACAAAGTGACAGACAGCTAAACAGGTGTACTGGGCACTCAATGATTAAAGATGACAAGGACGTGGAAGTAAAGTTCAATTCTTTTACTTGTTTGTCTTCATCACTTGTTTTTACAGTGCTTTTCCACTTACTTTGTGAAACTAAAAACACAAGAAAACTTTCTTTCAGTTTACAGTTATATCAGTCACAAACACTCAATACCATGAGGTAAATATTGCATGTGAAAACAGACGGCAGTTATACATCTTATCATACAATAAATCATGACATAATATACAGCCCTAACCATTCACAACATTAAATATGTCAGGTCTACTTACAAACATAGCTTCTTCAAGGCTCAACTCAGGCAGATGCTGCAGATTGGCCAGAGGCCCAACTAAAGCCTCTTGCCATGCCAAACATACTTCTAAAATGGCTGGTCTCACCTAAGACCAACCATGTGACCAACCCCAACCAATAGGAAAACAGGAAAAATTAAGTGAGCTGTCTGCTTTCTCCACACAATCAACAGGTGGTGCTAAACACTCTACACATACATGAAACCAGTGACATCACACTCCCCGTCTGGTATTGCATACAATAGCATTATTAGGTATTAAATGAATCCTGACATCAGAAAATATGAAAATTCACTGTCCATGATAAACACTTACACAGACATAAGTACCACTACTTCTGTTATAGGCCTAAGAAAGGTCCTAACAGTCCCACCCTTTGTGACTTTTAACTCAAGCTTCCTGACTTTACCATCACCGTCAAGATATGCTTTAATGACGCGAGCCATAGGCCAGTCATTTCGTGTAACCAGAGAGTCTTTAAGCAACACCAAGTCTCCTTCCTTGATGTTTGGATGTGTGTCTTGCCACTTGCTGCGACTTTGAAGAATGGAGAGATATTCTTTCTTCCATCTCTCCCAAAAGACATTTGCCAAGTGTTGGACACGTCTCCATTGTTGGCGATGCAGATCTGCATGTTCAAAAGATCCTGGCGGAGGAAGAGGGGTGCAGATCTTTTGCATCAATATCATTGCTGGTGTGAGAGGGAAAGGAGCATCACTCGACATTGGTGTAAGAGGTCTTGCATTTATTATTGCGGACACCTCGGCCATTAAGGTTGACAGTACTTCATGAGTGAGATGGGAGGGGTTGAGCTGTAAAAGCATTGAGTCAAGAATCCGTCTTGAAATCCCAATCATCCTTTCCCACACTCCTCCCATATGTGAGGAGTAGGGTGAGTTGAATAGCCAAATACATCCCTCCTCACTTAGATACTTGGAAATGTTTATATCGTCTTGAAGAAAGAACAACTCCTTGCAGGCTCCTTTAAAGTTTGTACCGCAGTCAGAGCGGATCATCTTTGCAGGACCACGCACTGCAAAGAAGCGGCGTAACGCATTGATGAAACTTGATGTATCCAATGATTCTATCACCTCAATATGCACAGAACGTACACTTAGGCATGTAAAAAGTACTGCCCATCTTTTACTATTTGCTGCACCTCCTCGTGTACGGCGAGTGGAGATGTTCCAGGGGCCGAATACATCCAGACCAACATTGGTAAAAGGGGGTTCTGTACAAACTCGATCAGGTGGGAGATTCGCCATCTTTTGTTCTGCCATCCTACCACGGAGTTTCCTGCAAATGACGCACTTATACAGAAGGCTGGAAATGCATTTCTTTGATCTCATGATCCAGAAGCCATCTGTACGCACAGCACCCTCTGTGAAGATTCTGCCTTGATGTTTAACTCTCTCGTGGTAGTGATTAATGAGTAGAGTAGCAACATGGCTGCGACCCGGAACGATGAGAGGATGTTTTTCTTCCATCTCAATTGGAGCATGGTGAAGTCTGCCACCTATTCTCAGCAGTCCATCGCTGTCAAGTGTGGGATCAAGCTTCCTCAGTGAACTGTTTTTTGGTATAGGACTTCCTCTCTCCAGACAGGAAATCTCAACCTGATATGTTTCCCTTTGAATGCATCCAATTACAACTGCTTTTGCTCGAGCCAGTAAATCGGGCATATGCGGCTCAAGATGATATGCATGCTTGCATCCTTGAGTGTTGCTCTCTCGCTCAGATTTAAAGGACTGAACAATATGAATCAAGGAGGCAATACCTCTAATAAGGGATTGCCATCGAGAGAATCTTTCAAAGCGATGTGAACCGAGGCCTTTTTTGAGATCAATAACTGCAGTGGTGTGACATCGGACCTCTTTGTCAGATTCTGGATCAATGAGGTTATACTTAATCTCCCCTGTTGTGTCTGTCTCCCCAAGACATAAGAGGAAATCTGGACCTGTAAGCCAGATGGTGTCTGCGAGTTGAGCTGGAGTCACCAATCTGGTAGCAACATCCGCAGGATTTTGTTCAGTTCGGACATAATGCCACTGTTCAGGATGTGATGATTTCCTAATCCTTTCCACCCTGTTGCTCACGTAGACATAAAATCTTCTGGTTTCGTTGCAGATGTAACCAAGAACCACTTTACTGTCAGTGTAGAACTGAAGACTGTTAGGTTTAATATCCAACTCACTCATAACCAATTCGGCAAGTTCTACTGCTAAGACAGCGGCACCAAGTTCAAGCCTGGGAATAGTATGGACTGATAAGGGGGCTAACTTAGCTTTCCCCATAATGAAACCTACATGGCATTTTTGATCTTTGTCTACAACCTTTAGATAAGCTACGGCTGCTATGGCTTTTACAGAAGCATCTGAAAAGACATGAACCTCAGTATGATGAGCGGTGGAAACAGAGAATGCAGTGTAGGCTCGAGGAGTTTCAAACTGTGCCAGCTCTTGTAGAGAATCTCTCCAAGTTGACCACTCTGCCTCATTTTCAGCTGGGAGCGGAACATCCCAATCAATAGCATCATAACTGGTGAGCTGCCTCAGCAACAACTTCCCTTGAATGGTAATAGGAGCGACAAACCCAAGAGGATCAAAAAGGCTATTAATGGTTGAGAGGACTCCTCTTCTTGTAAACGGTTTGTCGTTGTCAGCCACACAAAATGTGAATGTGTCATGTACCAGGTTCCAGCTTAATCCAAGACTGCGTTGTAGTGGAGGTGAGTCAATGTCAAGGTCCAGATCTTCTAGTTCCTTTGCATGGTCAGTTGGTGGAAAGGCATGCATGACGACTGGACAGCTAGATGCAATTTTATGGAGTCTGAGATTTGAAATAGCAAGCATACCTTGCGCAGCTTTCAAGAGATTGATGGCCGCATTTGCAGATGACAGTGATTTAAGTCCATCATCAACATAGAAGTTCCTGTGTATAAATCGCCTCGCATCTTCTCCAAATTCATCTTCTCCATATGTGGCTGCTTGGCGTAGACCATAAATTGCAACTGCTGGAGAAGGCCGGTTGCCGAATACATGGACTTTCATCCTGTATTCCAAGACACCTTTAGTTGGGTCATTGTCTTTGAACCATAAGAATCTGAGAAAGTTCCGATGGTCCTCCCTGACGACAAAGCAATGGAACATCTGTTCAATATCTGCTGTAAAGGCTACTGCCTCAGACCTAAACCGCATTAATACTCCTAGCAGGCTGTTGTTCAAGTCTGGGCCAGTCAACAGCACATCATTCAAGGAAACACCAAGGTGTGGGGCACTAGAATCAAACACAACCCGTATCTGACCAGGCTTACGTGGATGGTACACTCCAAAACTGGGAAGGTACCAGCATTCTTCTCCATCTTGCAGAGGAGGTGCCAATTCAGCATGATCTTGTTCAAAGATCTTTTGCATGAAAGCCAAAAAGTGACTCTTCATTTCAGGCTTTCTATCCAGAGTTCGACAGAGATTGGTAAAGCGGATTAATGCAAGTTCTCTATTGTTAGGTAGGCGAGGCCTTGGCACACGAAAAGGAAGGGGGGCCACCCAACTGTTTCCATCATTTATGAACATCTCCTTTTCCATCAATCCAATGAACTGCTTGTCCTCAATGGATAGAGAAAATTTGTGGTCATCCTCTGTCCTTTCAAATATTTTTGCCCCTAAGGAATCATAATCATTATGCTGGTGTAGGCTGTCAGCAAAGTCAGAGCTTTTTTGACTTGACCAACTAAGTGGCTTTGTTTTCGTCCCAACAGGAAATATCTCTTTTAAAATGAGATGGTTCGGACATGGACTTAGATAGGAATGCCGGCCATTTTCCAGGATATTGGTCCGGTAAGCACTAAGTTCTATCGGCTTGTGTGCTGCACCCAGACAGACATCTCCAATGATCACCCAGCCAAGATCCAATCTTTGCGCATAAGGAGCATTATTTGGTCCATTACGCTGATCTCTCACCTTATGGACCTGTAGGATATCACGGCCGAGAAGAAGGAGAATCTGTGCATCATTGTCAAATTCAGGGATGAGATGAGCCATAGACTGAAGGTGAGGATGGTGTCTAGCAGCCTCAGGCGTAGGTATTTCCATCTTATCTTCTGGCATATAGTTACACTCTATGAGTGTGGGAAGAGGAACACTAATACTTCCATCCAGTGATTGAGCGATGAAGCCAGTCCCTCTTCTTCCTGACATCTCTGTAACTCCAGCACATGTGCGCAGAGTATAGGGAGACTCTACACCCCCAAGATTGAACAAGTCGAAAAACTCAGACCGAGCAAGAGACCTATTACTCTGATCATCAAGAACTGCATAGATTTTTATTGATCGATCTGGTTGACCCACAGGATACACTTTTATAAGACAGATCTTAGAACAGGAACGAGAGCTGTTGGCCTCACCACAAACCGCAGTGCATTTGGAAGTTATACTTGGAGAGGCCTCTTCCCTTCTCTCCCCGCCATGCTCTATATCTGGCTCTTGTGTAGTCCATGGAGCTGGTCCTGGATGTAAAGCTGTAACATGTCTGTTGCTGTCACACTCCTTACAGTGAATCACTATTTTACAGTCTTGAGCTCTATGATCGGTTGATGAGCAGCATTTGAAGCAAATCCCACTCTCCTTTAGAAATGCTTTGCGTTCTTCAAGTGTTTTGGCTCGGAAACCTCTGCATCGTTTAAGGGGATGTGGCTTTTTGTGGATAGGACACAGCCTATCAATATCCAACTTACTGATGTTTAGTGTTGTTGTAATATCTGTTTTGTGGGCTGAAACATGGCCTTTTAAGTTTGTGTATGTTTTTGCTAAGTTGTCTGATTTCATTGTTGACAACCCAGTAGATGAACTAAGTGTGAAACTTGGATCATTACGGATATGGGCTTCTTTGCAAACAAAATCAACCAAGAATGAAAATGGTGGAAACTGAACATTGTATTCCAGCTTATACAAACTACCTTGTGTCATCCATTTCTCTTGAAGCCCGTATGGCAGCTTCTCCACAATGGGGTTAACACCTCGAGAAGTATCCAGGATTGCGAGTCCAGACAAATAACCTTCAAGTTTAGCTGACTCCAGCTCCCTCAATAAATCACTAAGCTGTCTCAGCTTTAGGGGGTCTTTGTTGCTGATCCTGGGAAATTTTTCGAGTTTCTCCAGAAGAGCCCTCTCTATTCTTTCAGGTGACCCATAGCACTCTTCCAAACGTATCCATGCCATGTTGAGCCCAGCCACGGGGTCATTCACATTAACAGATCTAATTCTCTTGACATGCTCCGATGACTGAGGCCCAAGCCACTTAATTAGAAGGTCAAGCTCTTCAGTGCAGGTGAGTTTTAATCCTTGTATGACGTTCATAAAGGTTGACTTCCAACTCCAATAATTTTCTGGAAGGTCATCAAATTTAATCATCCCAGAGACCACAAGCTCACGGCGAGCCATATAAATAGCAAATTCACTGACAGTTGCATGGTCATGAGTAGATGATTGTGTTGCCTGTCACATCCAAGGTGAAGGAGTAAGAGGCGGAGGTACCTTCATAGTTGAAAAACTGTGTGGATGGATGCTAGGACGACATTGTGTAGCTGGCTGATTCAAAGGATGCATGTTGGAGCGGGCTGCTCCATCTCCACCTGTATGAATGGATTGCTGGTTGGTGTCTTGGTGTGTCGCCGCACAAGTAACATCAGGATGAAGATTAAATCCAATACGAGTCTCACGATGGGGCACAGACTGCTGACTGGAGAGCATTTTTGAATGACATTCCACATAATCACTTGTTCTTTTCTCTGCAGAGTCATGTGGAATTACAATATCAATTTCTTTGGAGTCTGCTTTAGATTCCACTTCTGCTGCAGCTGACTCCAGAATCTCTGCCTCAGCTAGCGCAGCTGCAACTTCTTCTTCTTGCTTTAATGTGGCTAGAGCAGCCTCCATGCGTGCCTCTTCTACTTTTAGCTGAGCCTTTTCCATCATGAGCTCTGTTTCTTTTTTCACAAATGTAGAACGAGCAAGAACTGCTTCAGCTTTGGCACGAGCTTTAACTGCCAATAAGCTTGCTGATGACTTGCTAGACCTGCTTGAAGAAGATCTGCTGGAAGAACTAGCAACAGATCTGGTCTCGAATGACTTTGAAGATGAATTCTGAGATTTAGCTCTCTGCTGCTCTTCTTCATTTGCCTTGCTATCCATCTTGTAAAAGTTTCACACGTTCTCTTTCAGTGTTAAGATGCAGTTAAGATGGAGCAGAGCAATGATGTAATGTCTTTCTTTGCAAGAATAGCTGTGCTGAGCCCGCTGTGATGCTGTTTTTTCACTGTTCTGTCCACTGTGTGCGTACTCTCCACAAAGTGACAGACAGCTAAACAGGTGTACTGGGCACTCAATGATTAAAGATGACAAGGACGTGGAAGTAAAGTTCAATTCTTTTACTTGTTTGTCTTCATCACTTGTTTTTACAGTGCTTTTCCACTTACTTTGTGAAACTAAAAACACAAGAAAACTTTCTTTCAGTTTACAGTTATATCAGTCACAAACACTCAATACCATGAGGTAAATATTGCATGTGAAAACAGACGGCAGTTATACATCTTATCATACAATAAATCATGACATAATATACAGCCCTAACCATTCACAACATTAAATATGTCAGGTCTACTTACAAACATAGCTTCTTCAAGGCTCAACTCAGGCAGATGCTGCAGATTGGCCAGAGGCCCAACTAAAGCCTCTTGCCATGCCAAACATACTTCTAAAATGGCTGGTCTCACCTAAGACCAACCATGTGACCAACCCCAACCAATAGGAAAACAGGAAAAATTAAGTGAGCTGTCTGCTTTCTCCACACAATCAACAGGTGGTGCTAAACACTCTACACATACATGAAACCAGTGACATCACACAATACGTTTCTTCAAGTAAAGGCAACTGGTCCATGCCGCTGCAATTTACAGGTTCCTCTGCAAAAAGGTGAGCGAGGCCAAGGTCAAGGTCACTAAAGTTAGTTCCAAGACTGGAAGTAGGAATTTCCTGCCAGGCTTCCAAACTCTTAAACACCCAGCTTTCCAGGGGTTGTCGGGAATGATACGGCTTTAGCTTATCGTGATGAACGACCTTCACTTTGTCTTTGGGCCTTTCTGGATCCGATAAATCATATCATCCAAGTGTCCTAGAACGAAGTAAAGGCCTTCATAGGCAGGTAGGAACTTCCTGATCTTATTTTTCACCCTTTTAGTCCCTTTTATGAGGTACCACACAGCATCACCGACCTTATAATGTGTCCTTGCCACGTTCTTGTCATATTGCTTTTTAGCTCACCCAAATGACCCAGTTGCTCTCTGGCAATTTGATGTGCCAACTCCAACCTTTCTCTCATTTCAGCAACATATTGTGGGGGAGTGGGAGCTGAGGTTTCACTAAGAGGCATCCCTGCAACTAGATCAACAGGCTCTGTCAACTCCCGGCCAAAGAGCATCATATTCGGGGTAAAACCAGTGGAGCTATGCTTAGTAGCTCGGTAAGCCATCACGGCCATGGGAATCATGAGATCCCAGTCCCAGTGGCACTGTTTTGAAGTGGTGGCCAGTATTTTCTGGAGGGTGGCGTTAAACCGCTCAACTTGTCCATCCGACTGGGGTCGGAAAGGTGTCGTTCGAGTCTTCTCAATCCCTAATAATTCACACATTGTTTGGAAAACACAAGATTCGAAGTTAGAGCCTTGGTCAATATGCAGTGTCGATGGTGCTCCATAACGACAGACCCATTCAGTAACTATAATCTCTGCAACGGTGACCGCCTGGTCGTTGGGAAGGGGGTAGGCCTCCACCCACTTAGTGAAATAGTCCTGCACCACCAGAATGTAACGGTTGAACCATTCCGTTTCATTCATGGGGCCCATCAAATCGACAGCGATCCTTTCCATGGGGGCCCCCATTATGGAGCGAATTATGTGCCAAAATTAAACAAACAAATCCAGCATTTTGCAAACAAACTCGATCTACTTCGCAAAGGAAAACTCGACTCGCAAAACAAACTCGATCTGCTTTACAAAGGAAAACTCGACTCGCAAACAAACAGAAAGCAATGTGCAAGTACAAAGGGCAGTTTGAGTGAAAATACAGTGGAGTAACAAATATGTATTGTGTTTTACAAATATAAATAAATGAGCCAAGATAATACTTCACAAATAAATACAAACCATCCTACAATTTGCATGTAACCTTTGAACAAATACCAACTCTAGTGTATACAAATGCATATCTGTCTGTTATGTTTGTGTGACACTTGGCTTTTTATGAGATCTCTCGGCTCGATTTTCTCACAAATGTGTCCAGGCAGATTTTCTCACAAATGCAGTTGAGCAACTTCCTCTTCTAAAGCAGTAGATGGCGCTAAACTAGTGGATTAATTTAGTCTCCCGGAGAAGCACTGATTTGAAACTTGCCTTTGCCTACAGCTGAGGAAAATGACCTGTGAACTTGTCTTCATTTATCTACGTCTAAAATAACGTGCCTCCTTTCACGTGAATGACAAACCACCTTCAGAGATTTTCGAGTGGGAAGATTTCCTTTGTCCTGTCGGGACGGTTCATCTGAATAAGTTATGACGGCGTTTAGAATTTGTCATTTCTACTCCAGAAAGATGGTACACACAGAATAATACATTTTACTGTAATCTCCTATATGGGCCATTCTACAGAATTGGTGCAAAGTCAGAGTTGGAAACATCTTGAAATTTTTTTGTTTTTTCCCACAAATTTTGCATGTATGCAAATTGTATAATATCCAAGGTACGCTTTTCTAGTAATTGTGCAGTTAATTCTCATATTGTATTTTCAGAAAATGCTGGAATATTTTCCTCCTCCCCAAATTTGTCACTACCGAAACACAATATTAAATAATTTATTAAGAAGGCTTATAATGACCTATTAAGATTGTGTTTACATCTACCTTATAAATATATATTTTTTCTATTTTTAAAAAATATTTTTACCGGTTAAATCAATAAAGATTATAATTTTAAAAATATTTTAAGTGTAATTTATGAGATTTGTTGTATTTTGAATCCAATCTTTCTTTGTAGAAGGCATAAAGTTTATCGTACTGATTTCAAAGTTAAGGATTCATTAGTTTGAATATGCATTGAACCAAACACTATCATAACATCTTATTTGATAATTCAATATAATTTTTTTTGACAAAACATCCCATGTTACGGTAGTGACTGCACATTTTTGGTAGTGACCACAATACTTAGTTTGCCATGGCTGAATCAGACTGTCCACATTTTATGTTAATATAAATAAATAACTATAATGCACATATGCAGTCAGTACATATAGCAGACACACATCTGACAATAAATATCTTATAAGAACACTTCTGTTCTTTTCTTCTGAGCTATTCTATACTTTGGGTCTTGAGGTGCAAGTGAGAAGAGGTATGCTCATAGATTTTTCTTCCTAAAAAAAAAACTTACAATGTAGACTGTTTCAGAACCACTTTGTTTTATTTTCACATTTTCAATATTTTTTTTATCGGTCATTCAGATCAATCTCCAGAACCACTGAACTGTGTGTGTGTGTGTGTGTGTGTGTTTACATCTATAAATTACAGAAATGTCTGTCTGTCTGTGTGTCTGTGTGTGTGTCTGTCTGTCTGTGTGTGTGTGTGTGTGTGTGTGTGTGTGTGTGTGTGCGTGTCTGTTATTCGCATATCTCTCGAACCGTTAGTCCAATGGATTTCAAACTCGACAGGTGTCTCGCTACGGGCATGAGTAAGTGCAGTGACAAGTTTGACATTGTTTGGATGAGAAATGCTAAAGATATCGTTAAATATATCATTTTTAGAAGGTTGTGGTTTAAAAATAAACATTCTGACATAAACACTCATTCAGCTACACTGTTTACTTCTGAATATTATAGTTTGGTTCCAAAACGTGATAAATCCATTTTGATTAATTTGAGTAAAAATGTGTTTTCTTTACCAAGAAACCAACAATTACTAAAAACACACACAAAAACTGATTTTGCACGGGCACTTTGCACTGCTCCCTGAATCGACGCACTTATTCATTTGTGGATGTTATCTGAATCTGTAACTCAGCTATGCTGTTTACTTCTGAATATTATATTTCATTCTGGTGCGCTTAACCTTATCGCTACTGTGTAATAGTAGTCTATGCTATTCACCAACTAAACATATCCTATTCAATGCGTTCACAGTCTCTTTCACGGGCATCATTTGTAGTTGCCTATTCACAAACTGTTTGCTCAAGCATAGCGTTTTCTCGGAGTTCACTTTGTGCTTTCTACCATGCACAAATAAAAATGTTTTATAAATGTTTTAAAAACTTTTGCTGTGTAATTGTAACAATGAGCACTCAAACACACCAAACCAACAATTACTAAAAACACACACAAAAACTGATTTTGTACGGGCATTTTGCACTAGTAAAACATTAATTTCAGAATAATTTTCCTCATTCAGATAAATCTCCAGAACCACTTAACTGTGTGTGTGTGTGTGTGTGTGTGTATTGTTTTCCTCCATGCTTTTCTGACATGTCTTTGCTCCCTGTCAGATAATTCACTGATACTCTTCAACTTTCCTTCTTCCCTTCGTTTCTTATTTCTTTCTCTTTCTTTCCTTAAGTATTCCTCGTACTTCACTGGGTCTTCCCTCAACCTTTGTTTGTATTCTCTCTGTCTCTCTGTTGTAGTTTTTCAAAAATTTTTAGGCATGTTGGTGTTTTATGTCATTCTCCCTGTCAAGTTAATCATAGAAATTAACATTACTGACAACAACCTTACACCTAAGCTAGTATCATGGACTGCAACCTTAAGTAATTGTAACCTCATCACATTACAGAATTTTAACAGAATCTTGCATACTAAAACACTAAAACACTAAAACATACTACAGTAGTAATTATTTGCATAACTGTACTAAAATGTAGTTTATTCCTCCAAATAAAGGATTATGTGTTCCCTTTTGTCACTACCAAAACAATAATGTCACAACCGAAACTTCAATGTTTCGGTTGTGACTGTTAGTCTTTTGAGCCTAGCACAAAGATGCTAATCAGCACATGGTTAGCAATCACTGGTCAGGACAGTTGAACACATATAACAACTAAATTTTATGGAATAACATCCAAAAAAGTTTTCTCAATAGCAGAAAAAATGAGTTTGGTAGTGACATTCCTTAAAGTTACACACAGATTTTTAGACCTTTAGAACACATTTACCTCAAAATGATGGGATCAATCTACTCACCATATAGCACAAGAGAGAGAGGGACACAGGAATATTTCCTGATCAAAAATGTAGGCGTGTGGTTAAAATCAGTCTTAGCCAATGGACTACAACATTCACTGTTTTGGTAGTGACATGAAAATGCAGGACACGTTTTTTTAGATAAAGTTTCATGATTTAAAAATAAAATATAAAATAAATATTTTTTTTTAAAACAAGAATGGAAAAATTTGCAAAAAAATTTTCAATATCATTTTCACAAGTTGAAATTTAGAGGTTAGGGTTTGGGACAGCGACCTCCTAATTGAAAGTAGCCCATAAATGATGATTTTATATATATAAAGCTTACTGATATCTTAAATATTATTGTGAGTTTCAATAGATAATTGAAGGATCTTAGTAAACATCTAAGATTTTAATAATTAAATGCTTTTCAAATGTGTTTTTTGGATGAGGGACAGCAGTTTGCACCAATTCTGTAGAATGGCCCATATATGAGTAGCTCAGTCAGACAGAGAGGTTTAATTCGATAAGCAAAAGTGTCAGAAGGGCAATTTGACTCAGACTGTCCAGTGCTAAACTGTAATTTACAATTATGAGTTTAAGGGTTAAAAGCTTCCTTAAAATGTATAATGACGAGTCATCATGAATCTGTCCATATGCTACAATGACTAGGGGTAGCTAAACCTGTCAAGGTTTTGCTGGATCTGTTCATCTGCACTGCGCTGTTTTTCAAAGGCCATTCTTCGGGGCTGCTGTTTTACCGGCGGACCCGGTCTTGTTTGGATGTCATGTTGCACCAGTTTGATGCGACCAAGGTCCATCGGTCCAGCCAAGAAAACATCACCATAGGTGCTCAGGAGTTCTGCTAGCTCTTCTTGATGCGACTTCCCCAGATGCACTATACTCTCAGCATATAAAGACTGTAAATGACTTGGGACAGTTTTGCTTGGGCTGGGTTGGGCTTGAAGTTGGCAGCTCAGTGTCGGCAACCCTTACGACATTTGCAGGCTGTAGAAACCCAGCAATGGCCCCCTTCCTTACTCACACGGCAATGGTACCTGGATTATACAGTCTTATTGGAATTTGTTTACTGGGTTGAGCATCAATTACAATCCGTGCCACCAACACTCTGTGTTTCTCCATAAACCCTTTTTGTTACGTGTCAGAACGTAAGTGTTTATACTGTCTAGAGCAAATGTGTTTGCGCATTTGTTTTCTTTTTGTTTTTGTGTTTCTTTCTTTCTCTCTCCCTGTCGCTTTACGCTCATTTGAGTGTAACAGGTGCAGCTGCTTAGAAGGGTGGGGCTGATGGACTCAGCGCATGAATATAAGCTGTGTGGAAGGCTTGTTTATCGAGTTCCCCCTCCTGCTTCACGTTGTTGTAGAGCGCGTGTGTGAACGAGTTTTTGCCCAACACAGTGGTGTTGAAGGCCGGTTGGCTGTCGTGTGCTTCTTCCCATTTGTAGACTAAGCTGCTTGTGAGCGGCATCCTGATTGTTAGTGGTATAGGCCGGTAATTGTGATATTCCGCACCGTTCACTGAGACTAATTGAGAGGTCTAAGGCCCTTTCTTTTTCTTTTAACATTTTCTCCTGTTTACTGGTTAGCAGGGAGGTAAGAATTGTACATTGTTGTTTATTTCTGAATCCAGGAAAGACGATCTAAAACTTAGTTAGAAGCCCTGTTTTGTTTGTTGTTTTTGTGGCCGACTGATCCCTCTCATTTTGCATTATCTTTTTTTTCCCTTTTCAAAACGAACGAAAAACTTACCCCTAAAATAAACATTGATTTTCTTTGACTGCTTTGTTTCGTTGTGTGTTTACGGGAGCAGGAGATGGAACTCCGGGCGTCGCCTTTTAATAGGCGTCGCTCTGTATGTTAGTGCATGTGGCACGTAACACTTTTGTTGGGCTCAGTAACACATTTCCCTGCACATGCTCTCGGAAATATGCATTTCCTGGCACAATATATTCACGTCCTGCTTCCAGAACTGCAGTGCATACTATTCTAACAACGTGCACCCTGGGTTTGTTTTTGGGATTGTGCCAAAGCTAATCCCTGGTCTGAAATGACAATGACTGTGCAGATGAGGTTTTGTTTGGTCGGAGCAGCAGGTTCAGTGATGCATAAAAAACCCAGGTCGGGTAGATGGGATTACACCCGCATTGTGGAGGAAATGGATGCCGCGTACAGCCCATCATCCGAGCACGCAGCCGCAGTTGGGATAGAGCTGAGGCAGAGAGTCCGCAAGGCAGGTGAGCCGCTACATGTGTTAAGAGATGATATCTATGAGAAAGTCTCCACTGTTTGTGCAGATCGCTCTGAAAGAGAGCAGGACTCTATCAGAGTTTGCCCTGAAGAAGACCATTTGTTGGTCGAAACATGTTGGCTCATGTATTTTTTAAAATGACTTACAGTGAGGAAAATAAGTATTTGAACACCCTGCTATTTTGCAAGTTCTCCCACTTAGAAATCATGGAGGGGTCTGAAATTGTCATCGTAGGTGCATGTCCACTGTGAGAGACATAATCTAAAAAAAAAAATCCAGAAATCACAATGTATGATTTTTTAACTATTTATTTGTATGATACAGCTGCAAATAAGTATTTGAACACCTGAGAAAATCAATGTTAATATTTGGTACAGTAGCCTTTGTTTGCAATTACAGAGGTCAAACGTTTCCTGTAGTTTTTCACCAGGTTTGCACACACTGCAGGAGGGATTTTGGCCCACTCCTCCACACAGATCTTCTCTAGATTAGTCAGGTTTCTGGGCTGTCGCTGAGAAACACGGAGTTTGAGCTCCCTCCAAAGATTCTCTATTGGGTTTAGGTCTGGAGACTGGCTAGGCCACGCCAGAACCTTGATATGCTTCTTACAGAGCCACTCCTTGGTTATCCTGGCTGTGTGCTTCGGGTCATTGTCATGTTGGAAGACCCAGCCTCGACCCATCTTCAATGCTCTAACTGAGGGAAGGAGGTTGTTCCCCAAAATCTCGCAATACATGGCCCCGGTCATCCTCTCCTTAATACAGTGCAGTCGCCCTGTCCCATGTGCAGAAAAACACCCCCAAAGCATGATGCTACCACCCCCATGCTTCACAGTAGGGATGGTGTTCTTGGGATGGTACTCATCATTCTTCTTCCTCCAAACACGTTTAGTGGAATTATGACCAAAAAGTTCTATTTTGGTCTCATCTGACCACATGACTTTCTCCCATGACTCCTCTGGATCATCCAAATGGTCATTGGCAAACTTAAGACAGGCCTTGACATGTGCTGGTTTAAGCAGGGGAACCTTCCGTGCCATGCATGATTTCAAACCATGACGTCTTAGTGTATTACCAACAGTAACCTTGGAAACGGTGGTCCCAGCTCTTTTCAGGTCATTGACCAGCTCCTCCCGTGTAGTTCTGGGCTGATTTCTCACCTTTCTTAGGATCATTGAGACCCCACGAGGTGAGATCTTGCATGGAGCCCCAGTCCGAGGGAGATTGACAGTCATGTTTAGCTTCTTCCATTTTCTAATGATTGCTCCAACAGTGGACCTTTTTTCACCAAGCTGCATGGCAATTTCCCCGTAGCCCTTTCCAGCCTTGTGGAGGTGTACAATTTTGTCTCTAGTGTCTTTGGACAGCTCTTTGGTCTTGGCCATGTTAGTAGTTGGATTCTTACTGATTGTATGGGGTGGACAGGTGTCTTTATGCAGCTAACGACCTCAAACAGGTGCATCTAATTTAGGATAATAAATGGAGTGGAGGTGGACATTTTAAAGGCAGACTAACAGGTCTTTGAGGGTCAGAATTCTAGCTGATAGACAGGTGTTCAAATACTTATTTGCAGTTGTATCATACAAATAAATAGTTAAAAAATCATATATTGTGATTTCTGGATTTTTTTTTTTAGATTATGTCTCTCACATTGGACATGCACCTACGATGACAATTTCAGACCCCTCCATGATTTCCAAGTGGGAGAACTTAAAAAATAGCAGGGTGTTCAAATACTTATTTTCCTCACTGTAAGCCATACAAAATAAAGGCTTTTTAACTTTATCCTTCTCCTCATTGAGTGCCTGGGACCAATTTTTTTTTTTTCTTTTTTTTTTTCTTAGGACTCTATCAGCATTGAAGTGTTCACTAACACTATGGGCAATGCTGACATTGTGCAAAGACTGCTGGAAAAGCGCCCACGTACGCTGGTTCATGCTTACGATATTGCTCATAGATACGAGACCACACGACGAACTGCCACCAGTGTAACACAACTCATGCAGTCGGCCACAAGGCCAATGGAACGGAGAGCCAGAGCTGCAGCAGTCCATGAAAACCCCGAACCGAGTGAAAGTGAAGGAGGGGGTTCAGTGTCGCCACACTCTGATCTGAGACAGAAACCATTCAGAATGGTATCCAAACTGCACCAACTAAGATTCAACAAAAGAGGAAAAATTAATTGGGAAGAGATTGTATGCCATAACTGCCATGGCATTGGCCACATGAGACGGAACTTCCCTTCACCCAGGCTCGATCTGCCTCATGTAACTCCAGTAATACACCATTCTGCAGACACTCAACCTACTTCCACCGTTCTCCAGGTAAAGGGTGCCAGTCCTGAAATGTGTATACACACACTCTTATACAGCATGTAGCTATGTGCTCTCTTGGACAGCAGAGCGAGAAGGAATGTGTTACCCCATCATTACTATGAGGCTATTAATGAAGGAGTTCGATCCCCATTTGAACTATCAACAGTACAGGCTCTGCAAGGAATAAGCCCCATAAATGTGGATGTTCTCGGGGAAGTCCACTTGCCGATACAGGTCAGAACCCACAAAGTCAGCGTTAACTTCATTGTAGTCGATGTAACAGAGGAAACAGACACGATTCTTGGACAGCCGTTCCTGGAACAAGCACGAGCACGCCTCGACTTTGGCAGTCAGAAAATTGCACTGACTGCAAAAATTGTACTGACTGCCTTACTTTAATCCCGGACGAGCCCCCAGTGTTACCTTTTTCTCTTCTGTGCTCTCCGTCTCAGCAGCCGTATGTGTGCTTTCCCCTTTCTCCCACAACAGCAGTCCCAAAATAATTTTTGTTAATATAATAAAGTTTGTAAGTTGGTATGAGCCATCACAGTCATCAAAAATATAGAAAATAACACAAAGTGAAAACAAAATGGTATTTTGGGTTAAGGTTATGGAAACTACAGTTACCATAAATACACCGAACTAAAACCATTAATAAAACATGGACACTGCTCCTGATGAACATGGAGCACTCAAAAAGGACATGGAGATGGAAAACATATTCCTTGACTCGCAAAAGTTTCTTGGGGGACCTGAAAATGCTGGATCTGAACATGAACTTACATACAGTACATCATGATTTTAGACATTGGTTTTTCATATTATGTCTGATTAATTGAAATTCATCCCACATGGAGGGCAGTGTTACAGTTTCTCTTTAGTGTGGATCTGCTCATGTGTTTTCATGTTTCCTAACTCTTGTCACAGTGTGAACACTTGCAAGGTTTTTCTCCAGTTTGAGTTTTCATGTGATCCTTAAGGACTCTGTAAGGGGGGTACAGTTGTCAGACCCAGGACCAGATATGATGAAAGAAGACCAGGAGTCGTGAAGTTTAATCAAATAAGTAAAAATTTACTGAAGAATAGTTTGCTGTTCAATTGGTAGAGCCAGCATCAAAGTTTCACGAGGAGGTCGCAAGCCAACTCTACCTTACACAAAAGCTTACACCAATTATACCATTTCCAAGGGCATTCATTACATCTTTACATCTTCTGATTGGCTAAGAGAACATAAAGTCTAAACAATTCTACACTTATAGATACAATGACATTAATAAAGATAATTGTCATTCGAGTCCCTGGAGGTCCAACGATGACCTCAGAGGTCGTCGAAAAGGGTCCCGCGATCTGCTGCTACATATCACAAGACCTGCACAGAACATGCAACGCATGCACCAAAGCACAAAGAGAATAACAGTTCTACCAAATATGTTGACGAGAGCTTGAGCTCATTATTATCAGGACAGATTACCCAAAACATACTGATAACACCTTCCCTCCTCAGAAAGAAGTACAGATACTGTCCACTTTATTCTCTAGAGAAATACACAAGAAATACAATTTTGTGAACGAGATCATGTAAGTCATGTAGAGGTTGACCCCTGTAACCTTCACTTGGTCAACAGAAAACAGACACCGAGTCATCTGATCAGTCTTCAGGCTTGCCCTCTTCTATTAGTTATTAGTTTTTTTCCCAATACAAAGGGCCTGTTCTCAAGCTCCTCGTTCAGAGTAATAAAGATTAGTCACAGACACCATAATGCACTTAAAAATATACTGGTAGAAATGCTGACAACAAAATATGATTAAAACTAAATATGAATCACTCGTTGAATATAGTAATGATTATATAACTTGATTAGTACTTGTTATAGGAATAATGTAAAACTCAAAAGGATATTTATTGATATAGTGAAGAGACAAAGGATTCTGACCCCAATCCTTCAACTCAAAACAAAACTCTTTCCACACTGATCACATGTGTACGGCTTCTTTCCAGTGTGGACCCTCTCATGTCTTTTCAGAGAAGATGAAACCCTTTTTGTGAAACCGGGCCATAATCTTATAGTGTTAAAGTACCCAGCTGCAAATAAAAATAAAAAAAAGAATCCACAAGGTCCACATGAGGATTTTCCTTTGTATGAACTTTCCAGTATTCCAGAACATTTTTCCTGTATTGATGACGGTAAAATTATCTTTCTCCAGAATGAAAAGGCTCTATTGTGGATATTCATGTGTTCCTTAATGTGTGCTTTTTGTCTCGAAATCTTCCCACACTAATCGCATGTGAAAAGATTTTTTCTAGAGTGGATCTTCTCATGTGTTTTCAGGTTTCTTTGATGAAACTTGTAAGGTTTTTCTCCAGTGTGAATTCTCTGGTGCTGTTTCACTTCAGCTTCTGTAATAAAGGTCTTTCCGCAATCAAAGCACATGTGATTCTTCACACCACTGTGTCTTTTCTGGTGTGCTTTTAAATTACTCAGCTGACTAAAACTCTTTCCACACAAAGAACATATGTGAGGCTTCTCCTTTGTATGAACTTTCAGGTGGATCTTTAGTGATGATGCTGAAAGACATGTTTTTCCACAATGATCACAGTAAAATGGTCTTTCTCCAGAGTGAGAAAACAGATGTGATTTAAGACTGATGGCGTGTGTGAAACTCTTCCCACACCAAGGTTATTATAGTTTTGCTTTTTTAAATTAGTTTTTATTTTAATATCGTCTTCAATTTTGCTTTAAATTTAAGTTTAGTTTTAGTTAGTTTCATTAATGGTTTTGTTAGTTTTAGTTTAGTTTTTATTTTGCAAACACATTTCTATTTAGTTTTTATTTTATTTAGTTTCAGTTTTAGTTTTAGTAATTATAGTTTAGCAGAGCAAACAGAACACTTCCAGGGTAGACCAAAGCGAGACGCACAATTTTAGCAAAGTTTAATGTTTGCCGAGATTACAGTTAACTCTTGTGCAGACATCTTAATAATAAAAATAAAAATAATGGTTTGAGATTGAACAAAGCACCAAATAAATTGAACTTAAAAGTATACAAGAAAAAAAAAACGATGAAAAATACAGACAAACTACTTCATATTAAAGATGAAATCTTGTCAAACATAGTTTTCTTTTTTTCAGAGTGACACTGGTACATACAACAAAAAAACAGCTATCAGCTAAATTAATCTGACAACCTGCTGTGAAGCCAGTGTGATTAAATAATGAAGTATCTATGCAGTGTGTGAGTGTGTACATGTTTTTCTATCGTGGTGGGGACTTAAACCTGAATGCACACACACTCATGGGGACTTGTGTCACTGTGGGCCTAAATTAAATCACACAGAATGAGTTTTTTTTTTTGAAAATGTGTGTGATGGGTCGGTTTAGGGGTCGGGTTAGTGTGTGTGTGTGTGTGTGTGTGATGGGTCGGTTTAGGGGTCTGGTTAGTGTGTGTGTGTGTGTGTGTGTGAGATGGGTCGGTTTAGGGGTCTGGTTAGTGTGTGTGTGTGTGTGATGGGTATGTTAGGGGTCGGGTTAGTGTGTGTGTGTGTGTGTGTGTGATGGGTCGGTTTAGGGGTCGGGTTAGTGTGTGTGTGTGTGATGGGTCGGGTTAGTGTGTGTGTGTGTGTGTGTGATGGGTCGGTTTAGGGGTCTGGTTAGTGTGTGTGTGTGTGTGTGTGATGGGTCGGTTTAGGGGTCTAGTTAGTGTGTGTGTGTGTGTGTGTGTGTGTGTGTGTGTGTGTGATGGGTCGGTTTAGGGGTCGGGTTAGTGTGTGATGGGTATGTTAGTATGTGTGTGTGATGGGTATGTTAGGGGTCAGGTTAGTGTGTGTGTGTGTGATGGGTCGGTTTAGGGGTCGGGTTAGTTAGTGTGTGTGTGTGTGTGTGTGTGTGTGATGGGTCGGTTTAGGGGTCGGGTTAGTGTGTGTGTGTGTGTGTGATGGGTATGTTAGGGGTCGGGTTAGTGTTTGTGTGTGTGTGTGTGATGGGTCGGTTTAGGGGTCGGGTTAGTGTGTGTGTGTGTGTGATGGGTATGTTAGTATGTGTGTGTGATGGGTATGTTAGGGGTCGGGTTAGTGTGTGTGTGTGTGATGGGTCGGTTTAGGGGTCGGGTTAGTTAGTGTGTGTGTGATGGGTCGGTTTAGGGGTCAGGTTAGTGTGTGTGTGTGTGTGTGTGTGTGATGGGTCGGTTTAGGGGTCGGGTTAGTGTGTGTGTGTGTGTGTGACGGGTATGTTAGGGGTCGGGTTAGTGTTTGTGTGTGTGTGTGTGTGTGATGGGTCGGTTTAGGGGTCAGGTAAGTGTGTGTGTGTGTGTGTGTGTGTGATGGGTCGTTTTAGAGGTCAGGTTAGTGTGTGTGTGTGTGATGGGTATGTTTAGGGGTCGGTTTAGTGTAAGGAGACAGAATATACAGTTTGTACAATATAAAAACCATTACGTCTATGGAAAGTCCCAACAAAGAGAGAGAGAGAGAGAGAGAGAGAGAGAGAGAGAGAGAGAGAGAGAGAGAATGAGTGTGTGTGTGTGTGTGTGTGTGTGTGTGTGTGTAGCGTGTAGTGTCCCGGGACATGTCTCCACATGGATAACAATATTATTATCAGAAAATCTTTTGTAAAAACAAAAATAACAACAGCACCTTTCAGCCTGTCAACCTTCATGAAAGCATGACATCACCACATTAAAGGTATGTTTGTGCTTGACGGACTTGTTTTGCTGTTGCACCCGCGTCTCGCAGGCAAATGAAAGGGCATTCTAAAAACGCTTCGCTCAAGTTAAAAGAAGTTCAACTTGCGTCTCATTACCTTGAGTTATTATTTCCCATTCCACTGCCACGGACGCATCCTTTATGAACAGCCGCTTAGGACTAGCGATGTGTTCGCTGGTCCTTCATTGAGCGCGTCACAGGACAGCGGTTAATCGCCTCAGCAACTTCACGCGTGTGAAGCGCCATTTACAGGCATTTCCCTAAATAGCCACAGGTCAGACTTTCCACCAAAGTAAAGAGCTTATTAAATACGAAAACGATTATTTATTTTTGCTAATTATTATTTTATTTCAGTTAGTTTTTCAGTAACTGGGTCATTCTCTAATTTAGGGTACATTTCATGTCAGCAAAAAAGCACAAAAGCACTGTCCTTTCTCAGTGGAACATTAAGTGTCTCAATATAGTATATTAATTCAGTGTTACATATCTGTTATCTGCAGAGCTTAAATATTAACTGTTTTTACATTTTTTTAAATTAAAAACATGTTTTTACTTCAGAGTTTGTCAACTATGTTACGGACAAACAGGGTGTTATAGAAACCATTCAATTCAGTCTTGCACTTGAAATTAAATGCAATTTAGAAGGCTCTTGAGTCTATTTCTGCCACACATACAATTGTTATTTAAAAGGATTTTCATAATCAACCTTTTTTTAAAGATGAACATGCAATGCGTTTATAACTGTCCTTATGGACCAGGATGTTTTTCACCATAAATCTCCATTAAAGTTATTTTTGATCATTAAAAAAGATGTTATAGTAAACTCGAACCTATGCAAATAAGTAGAATGCTTAAAAATGTCAGAAACATCAATATTGGCTATTTTAACTTTAAAAATCTAAGTGTAACCTAGGTGACAATGAAAATCACACGGTTGACACTAGTAACCTAGTTGACTGGACATATTGTTAACCATGGACAACATTTTATTCATGAGACAGAATTTAATTAGCAAAGTTGCTTTCGGTGAAAACCTCTTTTATTTTAAATGTAGAATTATTAAACAGTACAGAAATGCACATAATTCCACAGAGAATACATTGAAATGCACACTAACAACAAACAAACAAAACTTTCAATTCACAAAGACATGTGATGTAAAATCATCCTTTATGCATTCAAAAATCTGAAATGATCAAACACTACACACATAAATTCATGGGAAATTGAATATAGAGTGATCAGGAAATAGCTAGAGGTCAGAGGAGAATGGGCTGACTGATTCAAGCTGATAGAAGAGCAACTTTGACTGAAATAACCACTCGTTACAACCGAGGTATGCAGCAAAGCATTTGTGAAGCCACAACACGCACAACCTTGAGGCGGATGGGCTACAACAGCAGAAGACCCCACCGGGTACCACTCATCTCCACTACAAATAGGAAAAAGAGGCTACAATTTGCACAAGCTCACCAAAATTGGACAGTTGAAGACTGGAAAAATGTTGCCTGGTCTGATGAGTCTCGATTTCTGTTGAGACATTCAGATGGTAGAGTCAGAATTTGGCGTAAACAGAATGAGAACATGGATCCATCATGCCTTGTTACCACTGTGCAGGCTGGTGGTGGTGGTGTAATGGTGTGGGGGATGTTTTCTTGGCACACTGTAGGCCCCTTAGTGCCAATTGGGCATCGTTTAAATGCCACGGCCTACCTGAGCATTGTTTCTGACCATGTCCATCCCTTTATGACCACCATGTACCCATCCTCTGATGGCTACTTCCAGCAGGATAATGCACCATGTCACAAAGCTCGAATCATTTCAAATTGGTTTCTTGAACATGACAATGAGTTCACTGTACTAAAATGGCCCCCACAGTCACCAGATCTCAACCCAATAGAGCATCTCTGTGATGTGGTGGAACGGGAGCTTCGTGCCCTGGATGTGCATCCCACAAATCTCCATCAACTGCAAGATGCTATCCTATCAATATGGGCCAACATTTCTAAAGAATGCTTTCAGCACCTTGTTGAATCAATGCCACGTAGAATTAAGGCAGTTCTGAAGGTGAAAGGGGGTCAAACACAGTATTAGTATGGTGTTCCTAATAATCCTTTAGGTGAGTGTGTATATATATATATATATATATATATATATATATATATATATATATATATATATATGTGTGTGTGTGTGTGTGTGTGTGTGTGTTCAGTCCATATAAATAACATAGAAACAATTAATGATCATGATATGCCATAGAGCACTGATGTAACTTAGTTGAAAGATAGTTGACCGTAACTTAGTTGACCATAACTTAGTTGACAATTTCCATATTTTTTCCCCATAACAGAAATGGTGGACCTAGCCTAGCTAACCACATGTCATTTTTTTGAGCAGGTTAATGTAAGAATTCAACACAAAATTTCATTATAATAAATAAAAAAATTTAGCCATGACGATGTACATAACATAGTTGATGGTTAATAATACGGCCATTGACAATATGCTTTTCTACATCAAATATTGAAAAAACTGAGAGGAGACTCACCATGGTGTGTTTGAAATGGCCTCCACAGAGGAAAATGATATGACATGGTGCTGGTCACATGGTCTTGGGACAAACCATTTTTGAGTTGCTGGGGGAGGTTTTGTTCGTAACATAGTTGACCAACATTTTGTGGACACGAATAAATTAATATATTTTAAGTATTTAAATAAATAACTTATATTTGAAACTATTATTTTCCTTTAATATTAAGACTTTTGTAAAAGATTGTAAAAAGAATTGATTTATTTTAATGATTTTAATGGATGTTTTTGGACCCTCAACTTTCTCACATTGAAATCGGACATGGACAAAACTGTACATTTAGGGCCATAATGACACATTTTAAGCAAAATGAGGAATATATTGCACATATTGTCTGTGTGATGTTATTTCATGAAGCAAGTTTACACATAAAATGCAATTTGTTTGAAGAAATTTGACTGTATAAGTATATTTAACATCAGTGGACATGCAGTGTACCCTAAATTATAGAATCACCCAACTGTTGTTAGTTTCGTTTCGTTTTAGTTTTTCATTTATTATGAATTTCTAATTTTATTTCAGTTTACGAAAATGTTTTTTGACCAATAGTTTTAGTCTTAGTTTCAGTTTTCGTTTACGAAAATAACCTTGTCCCACACTGATCACATGTGTACGGCTTCTCTCCAGTGTGGATTCTCATGTGTTCTTTAAGGTTTCCTTTATGTGCAAAACTCTTCCCACACTGATCACATGTGTGTGGCTTCTCTCCAGTGTGGATTTTCATGTGTCCATCAAGGACTTCTTTTTGTCTGAATCTCTTCCCGCATTGATCACATGCATACGGCTTCTCTCCAGTGTGGATTCTAATGTGTTTGTCAAGGTTTTCTATTCGTGCAAAACTCTTCCAACATTGATCACATGTGTGTGGCTTCTCTCCAGTGTGGATTTTCATGTGTCTTTTAAGGGTTCATTTTAGTGCAAAACTCTTCCCACACTGATCACATGTGTGTGGCTTCTCTCCAGTGTGAATTCTCATGTGAAGTTTAAGACTGTGTTTGTATGGGAAAGTCTTTCCACACTGAGAGCAGGTGAAAGATTTTTTGGCTTGACTTTTCTGTAAAAAAAAGTCTATCAGCATGTGAGGAACTTGATTTTTTTTTTCCAGTTTTGACATGATGTTCTTCCTCCGCTTCACTCATTTCTTCACTCTCCTCGTTCTCTCCAATCAGGTCTAAAAAGAAAGTAAAATAATATGTAACAATTGGCAGTCTAACGGTTAATAAACCAAACTGCATGCATCTTGTAGAAGTTACTGAGCTACACCCCAGGGGTTGGGATCCCGCCCGGACTAAAATAGTCTGTATATGAACACTTTTTTTCAGATCAACAAAAAAATCTTGGAGTGCTGCTTGCTGGAAGGACCTCCGTTTAGTAATCCCAGAAGGTGCTCTTTGATTGGGTTCAAACTTGCAATTATAGAAAAATTATCCAAGGTTAAAAATGATAAAACGCCTTTGTTTAAACATGGCTCACTCTACAAACATTAAAAGAGACTCAAATTTAGCTTCCCTCCAAGTGACACAAAACTTCCTCAACCACACCGAATGGCCGAAATGCATCAGTGTGCAGTGTTTTAGTCACTTTTAATGTTTGTAGAGTGAGCCATGTTTAAATAAAGCCTTTTTATCATTTTTGAACCAGAGGAAGTACCTTGGATATTTATTCTATAGAAACACTTATTATATTCCTATCGCAGTAATCAGTATTAGGCAAAAAAAGGTTTGGAAGATGGTTTCATGATGTACATGTGCTCATTATAAAAAATGTTTTGTACATTTTGAACAAAAAGATTTCAGTCCATCCACTTTCCAAACGACATGTTAATTTTCAGTGTAAAAAAAGTACTGCTGTAATGATTATGCATTATGATGAATTTTGATTATTTTTTAATAAATCAATATTCAATTTTCCATGAATTATCTTCCAATTATTTTTTCTTGACTCAAATTCCATGTTTTTGTAGTGAGAACTATTGAATATACTTGATCAACTACAGTCGTAGCCGCGGGAAGATATTTTACGAGGGGGGTGCTGGGGGCGGGGCTTAATGGACGGGGCTTGATATTGTGGGGCAGTTTTTTTTTAACAAAATCCTAATAGTAAACAGCCCAAACAAAAAGATGAACATACAAATGAATGAGTACAGAGTTGGGAGAACGCATATACCTTATACTCACTCAGGAGTGCCGGTTCATACAGAAAGCATAATCTTTCAAAGCGAAAACACAAGACGCAAGACGCCAAATGCGGGCAGTGCGCAAGGTCTCGAGGCGCGTTTTAGGGCACTTTCACACTAGCACTTTTGGTGCGCACCCGGGTTCGAATGACGTCAGAGTTCGGTTCGTTTGGATGATGTGAACGCTGTTTTCCGAACTCGGGTGCGCACCCGCGAACCGTACTCGAGGCCGCTTAAAAAGGTGGTCTGGGGTACGGTTCGCTTCTGATATGAACGCAATCGTACCAAATCGCGGAAGTGAACCGCTATTGATGACGTATAATGTGGTGCGTGCCTGCGTGCGTGTGTGTTTAACAACTGCAAAAGGGTCTATACACTTACCTTGACGAAAAGCGGGATTGATGCACTGCAAGCAGAGAGATGATTTCTGCTTGCCTCCACAAAAATTGTCTTCGGCGGACATCCCGCTGTCTTTGGAACGGTTTTAATACTTTTGCGGCAGACAGACGCAAGTGTGTTTCTGTATCTTTTCTTTGAAACCAAAACCAAAGGTTAAAAAAAAAGAAGAACAAATGTGAAGCGAGCAATTCTATCCATTTTGACGCCTTTTCATAGCGGTTACCAAGCAACACGAGTACGCGCCAGCTGCAGCTTGATGACGCAAGCGTACTGCGGTTCAGATACAAATAATATAATGTGAACACAGTCCATCGGGGGCAGGGGCAGGGGCAGGGGCAGGGGCAGGGGCAGGGGCAGGGGCAGGGGCAGGGGCAGGGGCAGGGGCAGGGGCAGGGGCAGGGGGAGGGGGGAGCAATCGAACTCGGGTTCGGAACAGGCAATCGAACCAAGTGTGAAAGCACCCTTAGTTGAACTTGTTTTAACTTGAGTGCTGCGTTTTGAGAATCCTGTGTAATGCGTGAGACGCGAGTGCAACAGTTAAACACAAGTAGTGCGTTCACACTGAAAAACAATGGAAAAGTAGCAGAGTGGAATGGTTGGGGTTCTGTGTGAACAGCCCCTAATGCCAATGAATGCTTTAATCAATACATCTATATTTAGTTTTTTCACATTCATTAAATTAGTGTCAAATCAGTTCTGAGAGCAGGTCCTCAACCAGTGTCACGACATGCGATATCGGCTTATTGCCTTATGATATATTCATTTCTTTTAGAGTCATAAAACCCTATTCAACAACATATAAAAACGAAATAATCTTTAGAGTAATTTTATAAAGGTTGAAGGTGTTCTTAAAAAACAGGTTGAAAAACAAAAAGTTAAATTCCATTGTGAAACAGTTGTCGTCAGCACCCCTAGTTCCCGCGGCCATGACTGCAGTTATCTTACATATTAACATTAAAATACTAAATATTTATTAGCAGTTCTCTTAAATGAAGAATTAAGAACAAACACAGACCTCTTTGTTCTTCCATATCTTCAGGCTCCATTCTGCAGGATTCTGGATCACTCATGTTCTTTCATAAACACTGTCTTCTTCACTATTAGGCTGACATGATTATTTCAGCATTTATTGGTGCTGTGGGAGGAGCTTCAGTGAAGATGAATTGTTGTGTAGTAGGAACAGCAGATCTGCCAAAAAAAAACTAGTTTCAAAGAGTCATCATACCTGGCAATAGAGACACACAGCAACAGCGTGGCTTACAGGTGCTTCTCAGAATGGTTTGCCAATTCCCTTTAAATACCCAAATGGAACAAAAGAGCAATAAACATTAAGCACCCAAATAGTTGTGCAGCTTTTGTCAGACCTTTTCTTGTGCCTAAATGGTCACGTCTGATTTTGGGGGATGAAGACAAATGGTTATCAAAGATCTTTATTGGGGCAACTCCTGCATCAGATTAACAGTTTTGTTTCCTTTATTCTGGCCTGTTCTGCTGATGCGGGAATGAAAGCACCTTAAGTCACACCTGAAGTATGTACATTGACCTCCAACAAAACGTCTGGAGACAGTATTTATGAGATTTGCATGACTGAATGAGAGGGTGTGAGGAGTTGGGAACGACGGGGTCGTCTTATTGAGAGTGTTTTATTGTAGGATAAAATTCTTGAGATCAGTCTGAGGAGAAATCCATTCTTACACATTTTAAGCATTGTGTTTTGTTTATCCATCTACGAAAATGTAAAGTTACTGGTTTTGCTTTTACCACAAATTCACATTCAATGCATTTCTATTTTGTTCCGAGATTCAATCTAATATAAACATTTTAATAAATGTTTACCCTTAATTTTATTTGCTGCATGGACAAATACACAAAGAAATATAGAAACATGCCAATAAATCCCACAGTTAATGAATAAAAACCTTTTAAAAAAAAAGTATGAATAAAAAATTGTTAATTCATAAATAAATAAAGTAATTTGTAAGGAATAAATAACACTTCAACCTGAGTTCAACGTTGTGTTTTTGATAGAAAAAGAGTTCAAGAATTTTTGATAACAGGTTTTAGAATTTTTTAGTTTTTAATGTGAAACATGGTTTATCACAGACTATAATGAAATAAATGCTTTTAAGATACCTTGTAGATATGAAATGTGATGATCATGTAGAGTTTGCCTCCGTTAACAGTAACACCAGTGAAATGAGCTTAAAGTGGCAGTTTACAGGCTATTAACAGCATAATGAATGAGCTGAAAACAAGATCTATTGACATGAATTAAACAGGCTTTTCAGGAGCTGTTAATAGTGACACTCCTGAAACAAACCTTACAGGATCATAGCAGAGATTTGACTTCATTATAGGCCTAAGTGTTTGGGGTAGGAAAAACTGCTCTGTTGTAGTATCATTTTTCACAACGTGAAACAAATAAAACATAAATTATACATAAAAACAAATACAAACGACACTCATCTTTAGTCAGTTTTTTTTTTTGGTTAATTTCTGTGTTGGAGACCAGCTCTAACCATTACAGGTAAATAACTATCTTTCAGCATCATAATATGCAAATAGTTTGATTTTCTAATAACTGCATTAATAGCAATAAAGGAATTAAATCATTAACTTACCATTTTGTATGTGCAATGGCAATGGCAAATTTAATGTTTCTAGTTCTAAGATTTCTAAAAGTTCTGAAACTTCATTCACATTAATCTATATGTTCACATTTGTATCTCCTGTGGTTTGTCACAGGATCGGTAAAGTATTTTAGCATTGATCCTTCATGCTGTGGGGGGAGCTTCACTAAAGGTGTATTAAAAATTTTACAAATAATTTTTTAATTAAATTACATTTTTTAACACAATTAAAAAGATCAAAATGTATAAAATATGAATAATAAAACAGAAGAATAAACTCAGAAATAAATGTACAGATTTATAAGCACCAATTAACACTTTAATTGAGTTCAACATCATATAGCTGAGTTTTTGTTCATTGGCTTTAGAATTTTGTTGTTTTTACATGAAACATGGTTTATCACTGACAGACTATAAAGAAAGAAATGCTGTTAAGAGATATCTTAACAGCAATCAAAAGCAGTGATGGTGTAGATTGTTTCAGTCTGTTGACATCAATGAAATAAGTGAGCATTTGCATGTGATTAAGACATCATCATAATGAGTGAGGTCAAAACATTGAGATGCAATAGAGGCATTTCAGCAGCTGTTAATAGTGACACTTATCTCACAGTCTCAGTCACAATCTGAGACAAAATTGTATTGATATACACAATTTAAAATGTATAACTACAAGTTTGAATTGCAAAGGTAAAGCCTAAATGTCCAAAGAGAAATAAAGGCAGACATTAAAATCGCAGCAGCACTACTACCCCTGACATTATGCACTGCCTGTAACATTATCACTGCAAAAAACGAAAGAATAATATCCATCAACATTTAAATAACACAGAAAATCATTCAGGTCTTACATAGACATCATGTAACAATACAGAAATTACTCCATAATACTAATACAAACTTTTATGATTGTGTAAATATCCGAAACATAGTGAACTGCTTACATTAAGACTCGACTCAAGAGTTAGTGCCATGTTGACATCACAGCGTAGCGAAAATGTACATTATTCATTCTGCTCCAAATGTTGCTCCAAAAAACAATAACATACTTGTTCATCCTTAAGAACATTTTGTCTTTTCCAAAAAAAAAAAGTGGGTTTTTTTTGTTTGTTTTTTCTGCTTTTACAATAATATGGTCTTCTCTAAAATGAAATTACACTAAAGAACTGGTTCTTTGAATAAGTACAGTTTTCTTTACCTATGAAACACTTTATATATAAAAATCTTTTATGCATTTGAGGAGCAGAGAATGTAAAATTTTAGCTAAATGAGAAAAAAAGAAAAAAGAAAAAACAAGCACCCACATAGCTACCGCTACAATAATCTTAATAACATTTAAGTTGATGCAAACATGACAATGGACTGACTGCCTCAGATGCAGCCGTTCTAATGATGAAAAACAAATGATGGACAAAAACTTCCTAACTTCATTTGAGCTTGATTTTAGTAAAGTGTTAATAATATAATGACACATATGATCACATATAAAGCCACAATATCAAATTTTACATCAATTATTACAAAAATAATTTAATTGTCAAATTACTAATTTTACTCCATTGGAGGAAAGCTTGGAGAACCCATGTGCAGTTTATTGATAATCCAAAATAAGTAAATACAAAACAAAGACTTGACTTGGCATGACTTGAAACCATAAACTAAAACTTACAACATGAACTAAAAACTCGGGTTACAACATCAATACAAGACAAAGATGCACAGCAAACATGAGGGCTTAAATACACACATGGACTATTCACTAAACAAGACACACCTGTGAACATGATTAGACAATACCCAATGACAACATGACACATGAGACTAGGGAAGCACAAGGCCGAATCACATGAGGGCAAGAGAATCGCGTGACAAGACAAGAAACATGCCTGACATGAAACATGAACCAAAAACCAAAACTAGACATTACAACTGGCACTAAAATAAGTAAAATAAAAGAAATAAAAATGAAATTTGTGATTTAACTCTGCCACAGTCCTTTACTGTTATTTCATACTCCGCAAACCCTAAGGCCGTGTGTCCACCAAAGCATTTTTAGCCAGCTGAAAACGCTAGACGCTCTGCTGAAAATGCCTGGCTGTGGGCGCTTGAGAGCGTTTTGGCAGCGCAGTGTTTTTTCAGTTCAGACGCTTCGTTGCTATGATACAGAATATCCGCAGCACAGTTTACTTGTAACTGAGTTCGCAGATAATTTGTTTCATACTAAAAAATTATTTTTCATTCATTTTGTTTGGTTAGCTCTGCTGGTTGATGTCGTTGTACAGAAAGAATGTTGTGACAGTTGGTCGGTGTGGTTTTAGTCCCGTCCCTCCTCCACTGTGATTGGTCGGTTGGGTAAAAAGTGACAGTGATGAGCACAGCGTTTTACCCAAAGTTTACCCATTCTTCAACTCTCGGTGACCTGTAAAAAACGCCGAACGCTCAGCACTTCAGCGTGAAAAAGACGCTCAGCACCTCGTTACGGTGCTGATCCACTTGTCCGACACGACTGTTGCGTGGTGTCGCGACCCCTCCCCACATTGGTACGTTGATGGGCGTTAACCGCTATGGGCGTGGTTTTGACCGAGCGGGAAATGTAGCGTATTAGAACAGAGGACCTGCGAGAGACTTCCCTCCGTCTCCATATGCTCTACTTCTATTGGATAGACGCGTCGCGTTTAACGGACTTCATTTGCATAAAGATGGGCATCGGCCAGCTTTTTGACGCGCAGCATTTTTTCAAATGAAGCGCCGCCTTCCCGGAATGCTTTGCGGGTGCGACAAAGTCGCTTGACGTCACCCATAGGAATATAGTGGAGCGCGGCGCGACAGAAGTGTCGCACGGACAAGTGGATCAGCACCGTTACGCTCATGGCGTTTAAAAAACGCGGCGTTCCCATTAAAAAAACACGCCAGCCGCGTAGAAAAATGCTTTGGTGGACACACGGTCTAACAGTCAAAATAATTAATTGGTTTGAGTAGGACAAACTTAAATTAAACTAATTAGTTCAGTCAAATTAGAGTATTAGCACTTTCAGTGCTAGTTCACAGAACTGATAAATTTTAATTAAACTAAACTGTTTCATTGTTTTGAGTTTTATGAAATTATTTAAATTTAGACGAACTTAAGCTTAACTGAAATGGCTGTGATTTCTATTTCCCAGCATGCTTTGCCCATTGCACTCAAAAGTGAGAGTAAATGCAAAAATGTATTTATTTTTTTTGTGCAAGATTAATGTTAAGTTGTGATTGTTTTGTTACGCTAATTTAGAATAATTTCTGTTAATGTTGGTTTTAGGATAGTTACCTGGTGACAAGTGGTGAAGCGGCTTTGCTTGAGAGCAAATATGTTTAAAAAAAAAAAAATATTGCTGCACTCAAGCATTGCAATACAAAGCAGTGTTAGATTGGATAGATCTAGACATCAAATATTAGCTCCAAATTCCTGCCAGAAGATATCCATGTCTGTCCATGTATTTTGTCTGGTATCCAAAACCAGTAAAACTTGTCAACAGAAAGTCTTGTCTGGTACCCATAACATTTATTAACAGTTTTCTATCAGCCTGAGAGTTTGACTGAGAAAGCCAGGGAAAAGCAAAAGCAGGAGACGAAGTGATGAGAATAAAAAGAGCAAAGTTTATTGAATAATCTTAGTTGCATATGCATCAATGCTCAGACTTCTTCTAAATGTCAACGTATCAATTCTAAGACTTCATACAATTCCAACAGGTGTCGTCATACCAAAGCAAAAACAATGGAAAATGACTTTCACAACATCGTCCTGTGACGTTAAACACCTTGAATCTCTTATCACACAATAATAAGATTAAACAACTATAGCATGCATTGCAAGAGCAAGGAAATAAAAAGGTAATAAAAATATAGAAAAACATAAAATGAAAAATAATGATAATATGATTAAAAGCTAAATCAAATGACAATTACATAAATGACTGAATATTAATTATTATAAAATGTAATAGTATAAAAAACAAGAAAATAAAACAGATGTATGTTTGCTTTTTTTTTTTTTTTTACAATTTCTTCAAAACCATTTTACCTGTACTCAAAATCATACACACATCAATCGATAATATAAACACTACAGATTATTCATTAGACACTATATCAAAGAAATTGAGAACACAGCATCCATAACATGTCACAGAAAAAAAATGTATATTGCATACAGTGAACTAATTTTAAAATTATGTAAAAAGTAATCGCAATGGAGTAAGGTGAATATATTGTATAATGTACTGCAGGTCTAGTATTTTATTGATTCTGTCCACAATGTTGTCTCTTTCCAAGCAAAGGGAAAAATCCTCTGGACTGACGGATTCAGCCTTGACAACACTCTTTTTCTTTCTAGTCCTCATCCTCTTCCTCCTCGTCCATCTATTACATGTATTCTTTCACCTCTTCCTCTCAGATTGTTTCCATCCATTGTTCAAATCAACCGATCTGCCTTATATTTTGTACAGTTGGTTTGATCACATCATTAGAAACAAGTGAGAACAAATTTGAGTCGTTATGTGTAAATAACTGTCTTAGTTGGTTTGACTTGTTCCCGCCTGCGTTTTGCAACAAATGCAACAGTCCAATGTATTTTAGTGAGCGAGTATGTTAAGAGTTTTGCAAAAAGAGTGCATGAGATTTGCAAATAGTGTCTAACTGCCTGAACTTGTTCAGGGTTTTGCAGAAAGAGAAATTTATTCAACAAATTGGTTTAGGCCATTGAGAATTTGGTTCAGAGAATAGGGTTTAGTGTCTTAATAACTGTGAAAAACTGTAAAGTAACACACACGGGTTGCTTAGATCCTTCAGCAGTTGGCATATTGGTGACGTCTGAGGAGGACAGAAAACCAGAAAGACATTCAGTTTACTCGAGGTTTAGACATTCTCAAAACCTGAAGGGATATCCTTGTTTTATCTATTAGCTTGAATGGGTATAACTAAATATTTTAACTAATTGCAAAAGCTGAATAATCAATCAAAGGCTACTGATTAATCTGTGAAATAATCAACGAACAGTCGATTAATCGTTGCGCTAATTTTTGATAAAATCAATTATCAAAAAATATGTTGATGCAGGACTACACAGCATCACACCTGGAAGTACAGCATAAGAAATCTAACTTCTTATTGTAATTTTAGGCATGCATTTTCTTTTTATGTCCGATTAGAGTAGATAAATGAGTGAAACTCTTTCCACATGGATGGCAGTGATACGGCTTCTCTCCACTGTGGATCTTCTCATGTATTCTCCGATATTCTGACCTCTTGAATCTCTTGTCGCAGTGTGAACACTTGTAAGGTGTTTCAGTAGTGTGAACTGTCTGATGCACTTTCAGAGCACCATCTGTAAAAAAACGCTTCCCACACTCGGCGCAAACATGATCCTTCACACCACTGTGTCGTTTCTGGTGTATTTTTAATGCAGTCATATTACGAAAACCCTTTCCACACAGGTAACAGACGCAAGGCCTCTCCTTTGTATGCACTTTCCGGTGGTCCCTTAGGAAATCTGGCCTAAAAAATGTTTTACTACATTGGTCACAGTTATATACTCGTTCTCTAGAATGACTAAGCAGATGTACTTTATAAACACCTGACTTTATGAAACTCTTTCCACACTGATCACATGTGTGCAGATTCTCTCCAGTGTGGATTTTCATGTGATCCTTAAGGGCTCCTTTTCGTGCGTAACTCATCCCACACCGATCACATGCGTGTGGCTTCACTCCAGTGTGGATTGACATATGTTCGTTAAGGGTTGCTTTATGTGCGAAACTCTTCCCACACTGATCACATGTGTACGGCTTCACTCCAGTGTGGCTTTTCATGTGTTCGTTAAGGTTTCCTTTATGTCTGAAACTCTTCCCACACTGAACACATGTGTACGGCTTCTCCCCAGTGTGGATTTTCATGTGTACATTAAGGTTTCCTTTATGTGTGAAACTCTTCCCACACTGATCACATATGAATGGCTTCTCTTTAGTATGGTTTGTCATGTGTACGTTAAGGTTTCCTATTTGAGTGAAACTATTTGTAGCCTGATCGTAGGTGTACAGCATCACTCCAGTGTGGATTTTCATGTGTACATTAAGGTTTCCTTTATGCGTGAAACTCTTACCACATTGATCACATTTGTACGGCTTCTCTCCACTGTGGGTTTTTATGTGTAAATTAAGATTTCCTTTTTGTGCAAAACTCTTCCCACACTGATCACATGAATACGGCTTCTCTCCAGTGTGGATCCTCATGTGATCGTTAAGGTTTCCTTGATATGGGAAACTCCTCCCACATTGATCACATGAGAACGGCTTCGCTAAAGTGTGTATTTTCCTGTGCTCGTCAAGGAGTTTTTGTTGTGCAAAATTCTTCCCACAGTGATCACATATGTACGGCTTCTCTGCACAGTGGATTTTCCTGTGTTCGTCAAGGTTTCCTTTTATTGTGAATATCTTATCACACTGATCACATGCATACGGCTTCCCTCCACGATGAAATTTTATGTGAAGATTAAGATTTTGCTCGCATGAAAAACTCTTTCCACACTGTGGGCAAGTGAAACTTGTTTTGTCTTCTCTGTTCAATGAGGGACTCACGGATGCTTCTTCAGTTTTGATATGATGTTTATCCCCACCTTCAATCAGTTCTTCAACCTCCTTGTTCTCTTCTATCAGGTCTAAAATGAAAGTTAAAAAGTTATAAAAGTTTTGATTTTCAGCAAATCATTAAAAAAAAAAAAAGTGAAATGTGAAATTAAAGGACACGAGAACCCTGACACAATAGTAGATAGTCAGTACCGATACCACCAAAAGTACACAATAATCGATACCAAAGTCAATACCACAATAAAATAACAAATAAATAATAATACTTAAACATTAACTTTGGGGAGGGGGGGCATTTTTATACATTTTTTAAAACGAAATACAACCCCAAATCAGAAAAAGTTGGGACACTGTACAAATTGTGAGTAAAAAAGGAATGGAATAATTTACAAATCTCAAACTTATATTTCATTCACAATAGAATATAGATAACATATCAAATGTTGAAAGTGAGACATTTTGAAATGTCATGCCAAATATTGGCTCATTTTAGATTTCATGAGAGCTACACATTCCAAAAAAGTTGGGACAGGTAGCAATAAGAGGCCGGAAAAGTTAAATGTACATATAAGGAACAGCTGGAGGACCAATTTGCAACTTATTAGGTCAATTGCCAACATGATTGGGTATAAAAAGAGCCTCTCAGAGTGGCAGTGTCTCTCAGAAGTCAAGATGGGCAGAGGATCACCAAATCCCCCAATGCTGCGGCGAAAAATAGTGGAGCAATATCAGAGAGAAGTTTCTCAGAGAAAAATTGCAAAGAGTTTGAAGCTATCATCATCTACAGTGCATAATATCATCCAAAGATTCAGAGAATCTGGAACAATATCTGTGCGTAAGGGTCAAGGCCGGAAAACCATACTGGATGCCCCGTGATCTTCGGGCCCTTAGATGGCACTGCATCACATACAGGAATGCTACTGTAATGGAAATCACAACATGGGCTCAGGAATACTTCCAGAAAACATTGTTGGTGAACACAATCCACCGTGCCATTTTCCGTTGCCGGCTAAAACTCTATTGGTCAAAAAAAAAGCCATATCTACACAGGACCCAGAAGCGCAGGCATTTTCTCTGGGCCAAGGCTCATTTAAAATGGACTTTGGCAAAGTGGAAAACTGTTCTGTGGTCAGACGAATCAAAATTTGAAGTTCTTTTTGGAAAACTGGGACGCCATGTCATCCAGACTAAAGAGGACAAGGACAACCCAAGTTGTTATCAGCACTCAGTTCAGAAGCCTGCATCTCTTATGGTATGGGGTTGCATGAGTGCGTGTGGCATGGGCAGCTTACACATCTGGAAAGGCACCATCAATGCTGAAAGGTATATCCAAGTTCTAGAACAACATATGCTCCAATCCGGACATCGTCTCTTTCAGGGAAGACCTTGCATTTTCCAACATGAAAATGCCAGACCACATACTGTATCAATTACAATATCATGGCTGCGTAGAAGAAGGATCCGGGTACTGAAATGGCCAGCTGCAGTCCAGATCTTTCACCCATAGAAAACATTTGGTGCATCATAAAGAAGAAGATGCAACAAAGAAGACCTAAGATAGTTGAGCAACTAGAAGCCTGTATTAGACAAGAATGGGAAAACATTCCTATTCCTAAACTTGAGCAACTTTTCTCCTCAGTCCCCAGACGTTATAAAAAGAAGAGGGGATGCCACACAGTGGTAAACATGGCCTTGTCCCAACTTTTTTGAGATGTGTTGATGCCATGAAATCAACTTATTTTCCCCTTAAAATTATACATGTTGTATTCTGAATAAAATATTGAAATTTGAAACTTTCACATCATTGCATTCTTTTTTTATTCACAATTTGTACAGTGTCCCAATTTCTTCTGATTTGGGGTTATACAATTATCTCACCAAAATGTTTGCTCTCTTAATGCATTTATGTTTTAGGAGTTTTTTTTTTTTTTTTGCAATAGTCCGTAATAAAACAAGAATGAATAAACGAAAGTAGCATAAATAAATACAGTAGAATAAAGATACAAATTAAACAATACTGTATATTTTCAGGTCGGTCTAACAGAAGTATTCAAGTAAAAATAACACAGAAATTGAATAATTAAATATAAAATAACTCGGCATAGTCATAAACAATCCTTTATTGATTATTCCTATTCTTAACCCTAATATATTAATTAATATATTAATATATTAATCCTATTATTTTGTTGTTTGATTATTATTATTAATAATAATCCAGACATCCAATTGGAGAAAGTAGCAGGTTTTAAAGGCTGCAGTCACCAAGATAAAATAAACACATAAACCCATAATAAATGTCATATTTACCTGTGCCTCTACCTCTAAATACAGAAACTTAATAGTTATCAAACAGTCTGCACTGCATAAATTATAAATGTACTCAATTCTGGTGCACTGTCTATGTAACCGTGTATGTATTTTAATGTTAATGAGTAATAGGCCACGACAATCTGACACTCGCGAGAGGCGGCTACGTGTGCGCGCTTTGGTTGAGCACGCACTGACTGAAGACCGTCTCTCAGAGAGCGTGCCAGTCCTTTATAGTTTAAAATCACTAGAATTTATACATTGGCATGATATAAAACAATGTGCGCTAAAGTCTTGTATTGCACAGTCCAGCTCACAAAATCAATGTGGATACTATGGATGTGAAGCCAGATTTTATACATGAAGGGGAGATTTTATATGTGCGTCAGGTTTTTGGACAAGAAAGACTTCTGCATAGGATGCATCCGTGTTCCCTCGCTCATAGCTCTTCTGTAAGCTTCCTCATCTCTCGCTCGCTTGCGGTGCAATCAGAATTGAGATGTCCTTCAAGATAGTTAACTTTGTTTTTTGGTGTCACAGGCTGGAGGACGGAGGAGCGAGAAGTAAAGGAAGCATCAATTTGAGTAATGAGAAGCACCCATACTCGGTTGTTTGAAATGAATGTAAACAGTTCAGAAAGAAAACGCGTGTGTAACAGTATGTTGGATCCATGCAGCTCTTAAAGTGACCACAGCCTAAAAAACCTACTGTCCTGTCTTTGTCCTTATTGTTCATCTAACAACAAAACTAACACTGCTCTTGACTGAATAACTTTTGTAACTTTGATGAAGGATTAATCTATATTCACTTTATACAGTGAAGACTATGCAGTGTTATGTTACAATATATAACTTTATTCAATTTCTGTACCTGAAAATTGTGATGTTTCACTAGCATCTAAAAATTTTGAACCACTGACCCAACGGGGCCAGCAGAAAAAAATCCTTAACATTGAGTTTTTCTAAATATGCGATATGCTATTAAATTAAAGATAATATATGATAGAGCAATCAAATGAACCGTGAAAGTAACAGAAGCTTCTACAAAACATTTCAACAGGCATAATTAGGCTGAATAACTAAATTAAAAATATATTTGCTAAACTAATTTGATTCATATTCTTTGGCGTCTCTACCCAATATTAATTACAAATGCAATGAATTGCAGGGATTGGTCCCTGGTATCGGCAAGTACCAAAAACTTAAGTATTGGTATCGGACTAATTCTGGAAAAAGTGGTATTGGTGCAGCCCTAATTTAAAATAAACAAATCAATTAATCAATCAATCAATTATTGACAAAGTACACAAAAAAAACAGTGTTCGAAACAGTAAGTTTATAATAATAATTTATAATTGAACGGTCGGGTTGGGAAATGTCACATCAATCTTTGCGTAATGATGTCATGTACATAAACATGAAGATGAAATATTTTCAAGAGATGACAACAACTTACATAGTCATCATAATACAAACAAGCACAACATACAAACAAAATAAAACATTTAACACATCATAGGTCTCTCTCTAATTTGGAAAATTGTACGACTGTACATACGGCAAGTTCTGGCTACGCGCACTAGTGTTGGCAAAAGTACCGACTTTGGCACCAATTCGGTACTGAAATTTAAAAACTGTGACGATACCAGAATTTCCCTCTAGTATTTTGAGCACTGTTTAACAAGTACTTAACACCTCTGATTGGCCATTGTGTTCACACACTAAATATACACTCACCTAAAGGATTATTAGGAACACCTGTTCAATTTCTCATTAATGCAATAATCTAATCAACCAATCACATGGCAGTTGCTTCAATGCATTTAGGGGTGTGGTCCTGGTCAAGACAATCTCCTGAACTCCAAACTGAATGTCAGAATGGGAAAGAAAGGTGATTTAAGCAATTTTGAGCGTGGCATGGTTGTTGGTGCCAGACGGGCCGGTCTGAGTATTTCACAATCTGCTCAGTTACTGGGATTTTCACGCACAACCATTTCTAGGGTTTACACAGAATGGTGTGAAAAGGGAAAAACATCCAGTATGCGGCAGTCCTGTGGCCAAAAATGCCTTGTTGATGCTACAGGTCAGAGAAGAATGGGCCGACTGATTCAAGCTGATAGAAGAGCAACTTTGACTGAAATAACCACTCGTTACAACCAAGGTATGCAGCAAAGCATTTGTGAAGCCACAACACGCACAACCTTGAGGCAGATGGGCTACAACAGCAGAAGACCCACCGGGTACCACTCATCTCCACTACAAATAGGAAAAAGAGGCTACAATTTGCACAAGCTCACCAAAATTGGACAGTTGAAGACTGGAAAAATATTGCCTGGTCTGATGAGTCTCGATTTCTGTTGAGACATTCAGATGGTAGAGTCAGAATTTGGCGAAAACAGAATGAGAACATGGATCCATCATGCCTTGTTACCACTGTGCAGGCTGGTGGTGGTGGTGTAATGGTGTGGGGGATGTTTTCTTGGCACACTTTAGGCCCCTTAGTGCCAATTGGGCATCGTTTAAATGCCACGGCCTACCTGAGCATTGTTTCTGACCATGTCCATCCCTTTATGACCACCATGTACCCATCCTCTGATGGCTACATCCAGCAGGATAATGCACCATGTCACAAAGCTCAAATCATTTCAAATACGTTTCTTGAACATGACAATGAGTTCACTGTACTAAAATGTCCCCCACAGTCACCAGATCTCAACCCAATAGAGCATCTTTGGGATGTGGTGGAACGGGAGCTTCGTGCCCTGGATGTGCATCCCACAAATCTTCATCAACTGCAAGATGCTATCCTATCAATATGGGCCAACATTTCTAAAGAATGCTTTCAGCACCTTGTTGAATCAATGCCACGTAGAATTAAGGCAGTTCTGAAGGCGAAAGGGGGTCAAACACAGTATTAGTATGGTGTTCCTAATAATCCTTTAGGTGAGTGTATGTCTGTGATTGGCTACAATGATCAACGCTTCAAAAACATGTCTTCAGAGAGCACTTACACGGATACACACGGGAGAGTTTGAAAGCAGGCATCTATCAGTGGATCCGTCTATCAGTGGATATATTAGGGATCCAGTGACAGACGCCTGCTTTCGAACGCTTCCGTGTGTATCTGTGTAAACACACATTACCAAAGCCCACCCCCAAAACACTGGATCAGACAGGTAAGATCTAACATTTGCTATAGTATGCAAAATTACCAAATAAAGCAATAATTAAAAACAGAAAATGGCTCTCTATTATCCTTGCATAACTACTATTTAACAATAAACAGCCAAAAAACATCCATAACATTAACAATTTGATGTTGTCCATAAACACATATACATCGTAAACATGCAACAAATAATAAACTCATCACGAGATCAACACAAACACCAAGTAAATACAGAATAGTACTAGGCTGACGCTCATCATCAAGGTTCATCATCACAGTGTTTCTTACAGTAAGGCGTAAGAGTCTGAGACGCCAGTAACCTACACGCATGTAAACAATTAAAGTGCATATGTATATTGAACACACAGGAGAATATATTTATTTAATTGAATCACAGCCTTTGTGATCTCACAATAGCACTATGCTATAGTATGGTTTTTAAACGTTTTTAGTACATTGTGCAGTCTTAGAAAACAGTCTAATAATGCAGTTCATGGATTCTTGTCCGTCGAATACATCACTTCCGGTATTTTGTCCGTTACTCGATAAGGGGAAAGTGCAATCGAGGATTTTATAAAATTGAGTACTTTGATTTAATCATGGAATACACAGTGATGTCTATGCAAGCGGCAATAACAAACTGTTCAATTGTAATTTGACAACGTGTTTTATTCATATCAGATAAACTTTGCGTAGGTAACTTAAGTTTACCCTATTCTTCTCCCAGTTCACCAGCCACTTACTTTTATGTATTTGGGGAGAAGTAGATGAACTTATGTGTTGTAAATCTGACAGATCCGATTCTCTGAAGTAACATGGCGGCGCCCATCACGTATTATAGAATTAACATGACCATTATAAAAGGTATTTAAACGACAAAACACATTCACTTACAGGTATTCGGCAATTGGAATATCAGATGTTTCAAAATCTAGTTTACAAGATTGTGAATATTTTGAATAAAAAAGGAAAAATTAAAAGCGATACATCAGTCATACAGCTCTGTTGTGTCTGCGGTGTGTCACGTGATAAGCATGATGCGTCGGCATGGAAATAAGATACTCAGCTAGAATATTTTAAAATTATGTGTGAAAGGGTTAATTAAGTTATTTCACAGCTCTTATGATTTTCTGACTGCAATCACTGAATCTGATTAACTACTTTAAGTATCATAACATTACTGAAGAATCAAAAATAAACACCAACCTATTTGTTCTTCAGTATCTTCCTCCTTTATTCTGCAGAACTCTGGATCATTCATGTTTTCAATTTTCTTTCACAAACTCTACTGTCTTGACTTTAGGCTGGTGGGAATATTCCAGCATTTACTGGTGAATCGCTGTGGGAGGAGCAGAACAGCTAATATCAATGATGCTGTTATTAATTCACACACTTAAAGCACAGTGTTTGCGTTTATCTACCGAACTATCGAAATATAAAGTTATTTAATTAGTTTTAACAAGTTCACATATTCTACATATCTATATTTTGTCTGTGAGTCAATCTTATTATATTGAAGATGCTTTTGAGCAGCTGTTAATTGTGACACTCCTTATTTAATTAACCACAGTTATAATAACTTCTATAGAGCAGTATATGTCCAATGAACCTATAGTTTATGACTTCAGCTAGTCATTGCATAGTCATAAAAAATAAAAATCATACAATCAACTTGCTGATGTTTTTTTCTAAGGACAGAAACGGCTCTTTAAATACAATGAAAGAGCATGACAAAGCAACATTTTTATGTTTACAATGTAAAACTTTCTCCATATTCAGACTTCCCTCTTGCAATGGATTTAAAGTAACAGCTGCTGAAAAGCCTCTTCGTGTCAGAAATAGATATTAATGTTAAAAATAACAAACAAAAGAAAAGACCTATTCCTAATAACTACCCTCACAAGATCATACTTGGCCTTTTGATCAAGTGACATATCAGTAAATACCATTGTTGCTCCAAACATGGAAACAATCATACAGACGAACATACAAAAACACACAATAATCTCTCAGGTCATAATTAATTTAACATTGGTTCCTCACATCTGCTAGGCTATGTTTATGTCAGTCAGCAAACGCCAGAAATGACGCACAAATAGCTCTGTAGCAGATGAAAAACTTACAGAAAATACACTGTAAAATGTTACTATAACAAGCTGCGCGTTTTTTATATAATTGTATAAACACACAAAGCACCGTGAACTGCTTACCTTATATCAAAAGGCTAACGCTGTGATGGCGATATTAGTGGCGACGTCTTCTTCTTGTTTTATGGCGGATAGCAGACACCACGTGCATTACCGCCACCTATAGCCCGGGTGGACCATTGGCCCAGTTTTTTATATTTGTTCTACAAAAAAGGTATGTACATTTCTTACAGTATACTTTGTATTATATTACCTTTGCATAAAATAAATAAAAAACAATAGTTAGCGCTGCTGTGGGGGTGTGTCTAATACAGCGGCTGTGGGAGAGACGGGGTAATATTGACATATGCAGTTTGCTGTTTGATAATGGCAGCATATAAAGCCAAATTTTCTTTGAAAAAAAAGAAAAAAAAGATGGTATATCTGGGAAAAATAAAAACTATATTCATGCCTCTGCTATGCTGTCTCTGTACTAGATACAGTTATTCCACGCAAAACTACAGAACCACAGCTTTCCAAAGAGCCCAATCACTTGATTATAGGCCCAAGTATGTAAGAACAGTGCAAAACCGTATAGAAGGACAGTGGTCGCACTGCAATTGAAAACAGCATTTAAGATATTTCCCATATTCCCCCATCATGCAGATCACATAGTCATGCATTGCATTTGCTCTTTTTTTTAAATGCATTGATTTTAATATACACCTGCAATGCGGCTGAAAAAAGCACATCATCAAAAATATTTCAATGTTAACATGTAAAATAATTTTCTTGTTTGTTCTGACCATCAGTTGACCTCAAATCACCCATCTAGGCTGATTAGTAATTGAGATAAAGCCATGGCAACCAATTTGTAAATGACCCTTTTCCCAAGGTCAGATTTAAAAAGATTTTTAGTCTGTTATTTAGTATTTTTTTATAGTTAGCATATTTGAACTGTACCAGAATCCATATAAAAAAACCAAAAACATTTTGCATAAATTTTGTTGGTTTAACCCTATATTGACCCACCTATAAGGACCTGACGGCCACCATTTTTTTTTTTTTTTAAAGGGGTCATATAATGCCATTTTTGCACAAGCTTTAAATTAAAAGTTTGTAATATACTTTAATTAAAAATTCTCATTAGTATTGTAAGAAAACACAAATTTTACCTGGTCAAAAACAGCTCTGTTTTCAGCACGCCGTTTAAAGGTGCCCTAGAATGGATTATTTTATTATTTTATAATGTTTCCTGGGGTGCCCTTATAATGTTAGTATGTTTTTTAGATCAAAATTTGTTATAATTTAGAAATAAAAGGCATATTTCCTAGCCTGATTTCATCCCTTGATTTGAACACTCTGTTTGAAGGGGCGTGTCTGCTGCAAGACTGCAGTGTTGTTGCCCACTGCTGTGATTGGCTGACATGCTTGCATATGAAATATCTGGCATTACATATATATATATCAAAAAGTACCGAGAAGAATACCGTTAAAGTACAGGATCGATAAGCAATATCTGTAAGAGTAGTAATACCATTAAAACCTTAACGATTCAGATGTTCCAATTCGATTTCGATTCGCAAGCTTTCGATTCTCGATTTTAAATTAATAACAGGAATGATTAAAATGATGCGCAAAATACCATGGTGAAATTAGAGCCCTGAATATGGAAAAAAAAAATCGATTTGTGGTCCCTAAGAATCGATTTTGAATCAACCACATTTTAAAAAACGATTAATCGAAAAATCAAATTTTTTTGCCCTATTTACATACAGCTGTAAAACTTGAAAATCAGTGTTTCCCACACAGACTAATTTGTGGCGGTGCGCCACAGGATCAACACCGGCTGCCTGGCACATTGCGTTTCGTTATTCATTTTAAAAAAAAATTAATAGTGTTAAAAGAAAATGAATAACTCTCCCTCCATTTCTCTCAGCCGCCAAAGAAAATTTTTGTCCTGCTAAAGCCATTTGAACAGTGTGATGTGTAGACGACTGCTGAACTTGTGACAGGGCACATGTTACTGTTAGAACGAGTAGAGAGAGAGAGAGAGCCCTGGCCGCGCGCGCACTCTCACCGTCTTCAAACTGTCTTGCTCTCTCTCGCTCCCTCAGCAGGGACGTGCACAGGGGGGTTGCTCAGGTTGCCCGGGCAACTGCCCATATGCCCTTCTCGACTCACGTTGCCCTTCCAAGGGAAAATAAATAAATAAATAAATCGTACAATGGATGCAGAATTTCACGTAGACCTAGATAAAAAAACAATAATAATTCACAAAGCCTCATTCACTTCCATTCGGGCACCGAAAGTGAAAGTCAGTAGGGGAAGGGCAAACTCTGTTTACGTGACTGCAGCGCTGCACGCGACCGGTGTAGCAGTTACCATACGTACCATCAGAACTGAATACGAGCAAGAAGCACAACTGAATGTACGGGAAGCCAAAAGGTTAAAAAGGATTGTATTTTTTCCCGAAATTTAAGCGTTTTCTAAAAATATATATATATATTTTAAGTGAGTTTTTCCCCATCTGTCAATTCAATCCAGATTATTTATTTTCAAATTTAAAACAATTAAAAAAAAAACAACAAAAAATAATAAACAATAATATGAGGAACTCTTTTAGCCTCGGCTGCGTCGCTCCAGTCTGCAGCTGGGCCCGGAGGCGCAGAGACCAGAACACGAGGAGTCAGGGCCTCGTTCCTCGTCTCTCCCCCTCCCCTTGCCACCGGGCAGCCCGCAGCAGAATGCCCACAGGCCTTCTCTGCCATCTGCCCCCCGGTGGAAGCAGGGTGGTGTCAAGTTCCACGCCCAGACCCCGCTCTCGGATTCTTGCGTCCCTTGCTGCGTATGGCGCCCAACGTCGGTGACCTCCATCACCCCTCCGGTGCCAGGCGTGGCGGACCGCCCGGTGGCAGGTCTGCTATCTCTAGTAGGAGTTGCTAGTAGACTGGGTTTTTTTTCAAGTGGTCTCTACGGTGACCCATGATGTCACGTGCAGTTCAGCTGTGTCTTCCCATTGACAGACTCGTTCTGTCGTCCCTGTTAAGTACGCTCCCACTTCCCTCGGACTGGGACCACATCAGGGACTGCCATATGTTTCACTATCCCACTGGGCTAGTACATATGTGTATTCCAGGCCTTCCTCAGGCAGGCTGGGGCTTCTGGAGCGCCCCCCCCTTTTTTTATGGGTTAGGGCACGCTTTCCCAGTGTTATCCAATATCCACTGAGCGGGTCTTGCGGAACAGCAGTGTGATTCCCTAGCTAGCTCCCGCAACTTATTACGAGAAACTGCTGCAGGGTAGCTCAGCTGGGCGCTGGAAGGGGCTAGCACCATGGCATTTTATTAGGGAACCCAATTCGTCAGGGAACTTCCCCGACGACACGTCGGAGTTCCCAGGACGAAAGGGAACGTCTTGGTTACGTATGTAACCCTCGTTCCCAGAGTTCAGGGAACGGAGACGTGTCGTCCCTTCGCCATGTTGCTGTACCTTCGCAGAGGACTGGACACCATTCGGCTCCTCAGCGAAAAGCACTATGCATGCGTTGCTTCCGCCTTTTTATACCCACGCTGGTAGGCGGGCTGCGGAATGCAAATCCTGCATGCCAATTTTCATTGGCTCGTTTTAATTCACTCGTAGGCAATTGGTCTCCCTAGCATGATCCCAATTCATCAGGGAACTCCCCCGAACAGGGAACGAGGGTTACATACGTAAATGAGACGTTTTATTTACCTATGAAACACTTTATAAAAATCTTTTGTGCATTTGAGGATCAGAGAATGTAAAATTTTAGCTAAATGAGAAAAAAAGAAAAAGAAAAAAAAGAAAAAACAAGCACCCACATAGCTACCGCTACAATAATCTTAATAACATTTAAGTTGATGCAAACATGACAATGGACTGACTGCCTCAGATGCAGCCGTTCTAATGATGAAAAAAATGATGGACAAAAACTTCTAACTTCATTTGAGCTTGATTTTAGTAAAGTGTTAATAATATAATGACACATATGATCACATATAAAGCCGCAATATCAAATTTTACATCAATTATCACAAAAATAATTTAATTGTCAAATTACTAATTTTAGTCCATTGGAGGCAAGCTTAGAGAACCTATGTGCAGTGTATTGATAATCCAAAATAAGTAAATACAAAACAAAGACTTGACATGACTTGAAACCAAAAACTAAAACTTAAACACGAACTCAAATCTTGGCAAATCAAAATCAAATCAAATCAATACAAGACAAAGATGCACAGCAAACATGAGGGCTTAAATACACACATGGACTATTCACTAAACAAGACACACCTGTGAACATGATTAGACAATACCCAATGACAACATGACACATGAGACTAGGGAAGCACATGGCAGAATCACATGAGGGCAAGAGAATCGCGTGACAAGACAAGAAACATGCCTGACATGAAACATGAACCAAAAACCAAAACTAGACACTAAAATAAGTAAAACAAAAGAAATAAAAATGAAATTTGTGATCTATTTTAACTCTGCCACAGTCCTTTACTGTTATTTCATACTCCGTTAACCCTAACAGTCAAAATAATTAATTGGTTTGAGTAGGACAAACTTAAACTAATTAGTTCAGTCAAATTAGAGTATTAGCACTTTCAGTGCTAGTTCACAGAACTGATATATTTTAATTAAACTAAACTGTTTCATTGTTTTGAGTTTTATGAAATTATTTATTTTAATTTAGACGGACTTAAGCTTAACTGAAATGACTGTGATTTCCATTTCCCAGCATGCTTTGCCCATGGCACTCGAAAGTGAGAGTAAATGCAAAAATGTTTGGGTTTTTTTTGTGTTTGTGTGTATGCGTGTATTTTGTTACGCTAATTTAGAATAATTTCTGTTAATGTTGGTTTTAGGATAGTTACCATCATGGTGACAAGTGGTGAAGCGGCTTTGTTTGAGAGCAAATATGTTAAAAAACTATGTATTGCTGCACTCAAGCATTGCAATACAAAGCAGTGTTAGATTGGATAGATCTAGACATCAAATATTAGCTCCAAATTCCTGCCAGAAGATATCCATGTCTGTCCATGTATTTTGTCTGGTATCCAAAACCAGTAAAACTTGTCAACAGAAAGTCTTGTCTGGTACCGATAACATTTATTAACAGTTTTCTATCAGCCTGAGAGTTTGACTGAGAAAGCCAGGGAAAAGCAAAAGCAGGAGACGAAGTGATGAGAATAAAAAGAGCAAAGTTTATTGAATAATCTTAGTTGCATATGCATTAATGCTCAGACTTCTTCTAAATGTCAATGTATTCTAAGACTTCATACAATTCCGACAGGTGTCGTCATACCAAAGCAAAAACGATGGGAAATGACTGCTTCACAACATCGTCCTGTGACGTTAAACACCTTGAATCTCTTATCACACAATAATAAGATTAAACAACAATAGCATGCATTGCAAGAGCAAGGAAATAAAAAGGTAATACAAATATATAAAAACATAAAATGAAAATTAATAATATGATTAAAAGCTAAATCAAATGACAATTACATAAATGACATTCATGAGACACTATATCAAAGAAATTGAGAACACAGCATCCATAACATAAAAAAAAAAAAGTATATTGCACACAGTGAACTAATTTTAAAATTATGTAAAAAGTAATCGCAATGGAGTAAGGTGAATATATTGTATAATGTACTGCAGGTCTAGTATTTTATTGATTCTGTCCACAATGTTGTCTCTTTCCAAGCAAAGGGAAAAATCCTCTGGACTGACGGATTCAGCCTTGACAACACTTTTTTTTTTTCTAGTCCTCATCCTCTTCCTCCTCGTCCATCTATTACATGTATTCTTTCACCTCTTCCTCTCAGATTGTTTCCATCCATTGTTCAAATCAACCGATCTGCCTTATATTTTGTACAGTTGGTTTGATCACATCATTAGAAACAAGTGTGAACAAATTTGAGTCGTTATGTGTAAATGATAACTGTCTTATGGCGCTTTTCCACTGCATGGTACGGCTCGGTACGGTTCGACTCGGCGTGGAACGGTTCGGCTCGCTTCGCTTTTCCACTGCGTGGTACGACTCGACTCGGTACGGCACGGTTCGGTTCGCTTTAGCTCGGTTGCTTTTCCACTGCAGTTAGTACCGCTTTGAAGTGGGTGGGACTGATCGTTATAGTTGCCGTCTCTACTGCCATGATATCATCATATTAAATGCGAATTTTTCATTCCGTGTTTCCCCATCCACTCCTCGGCAACCAACGAGAGGAGCGTCTGCACCTCGTCCACTGACCACGATTCAGCCATTTCTTTTTTCGAAGTTTATACTCTTTTTTTTTTTTTTTTTAAGCAAATACTTTTAAAACAGGCGCTACAGCGCTGGCTGTTGTCTACTGGCTATTTAAATCTAGCGGGTTTAGTGTCTCGTGTCGTAAATACAATGACGCTGGTAGTGATGATTCTGTCTGACCAATCAGTGATCTGCAGTGTTTTCACGTCACATTTTAGTATCGGTACGGTACGCTTGGAACCTCAACAGAGGTGGTACCATTTAAAGCGAGCCGAAGCGAGCCGTACCGTACCGTACCATGCAGTGGAAATGCGCCAAAAGTGAGCCGTACCGAACTGAGCCGTACCGTACCATGCAGTGGAAAAGCGCCAAAGCGTGCCGTACCGAACCGAGCCGTACCGTACCATGCAGTGGAAAAGCGCCATTAGTTGGTTTGACTTGTTCCCGCCTGCGTTTTGCAACAAATGCAACAGTCCAATGTATTTTAGTGAGCGAGTATGTTAAGAGTTTTGCAAAAAGAGTGCATGAGAATTGCAAATAGTCTCTAACTGCCTGAACTTGTTCAGGGTTTTGCAGAAAGAGAAATTTATTCAACAAATTGGTTTAGGCCATTGAGAATTTGGTTCAGAGAATAGGGTTTAGTGTCTAATTAACTGTGAAAAACTGTAAAGTAACACACACAGGTTGCTTAGATCCTTCAGCAGTTGGCATATTGGTGACGTCTGAGGAGGACAGAAAACCAGAAAGACATTCAGTTTACTCGAGGTTTAGACATTCTCAAAACCTGAAGGGATATCCTTGTTTTATCTATTAGCTAGAATGTGTATAACTAAATATTTTAACTAACTGCAAAAGCTGAATAATCAATCAAAGGCTACTGATTAATCTGTGAAATAATCAACGAACAGTCGATTAATCGTTGCGATAATTTTTGATAAAATCAATTATCAAAAAATATGTTGATGCAGGACTACACAGCATCACACCTGGAAGTACAGCATAAGAAATCTAACTTCTTATTGTAATTTTAGGCATGCATTTTCTTTTTATGTCCGATTAGAGTAGATAAATGAGTGAAACTCTTTCCACATGGATGGCAGTGATACGGCTTCTCTCCACTGTGGATCTTCTCATGTATTCTCCGATATTCTGACCTCTTGAATCTCTTGTCGCAGTGTGAACACTTGTAAGGTGTTTCAGTAGTGTGAACTGTCTGATGAACTTTCAGAGCACCATCTGTAAAAAAACGCTTCCCACACTCGGCGCAAACATGATCCTTCACACCACTGTGTCGTTTCTGGTTGTGATTTGGCTTCTCTCCAGTGTGAATCCTCTCATGTATTCTCCGATATTCTGACCTCTTGAATCTCTTGTCGCAGTGTGAACACTTGTAAGGTGTTTCAGTAGTGTGAACTGCCTGGTGCACTTTCAGAGCACCATCTGTAAAAAAACGCTTCCCACACTCGGCGCAAACATGGTCCTTCACACCACTGTGTCGTTTCTGGTGTATTTTTAATGCAGTCATATTACGAAAACCCTTTCCACACAGGTAACAGACACAAGGCCTCTCCTTTGTATGCACTTTCCGGTGGTCCCTTAGGAAATCTGGCCTAAAAAATGTTTTACTACATTGGTCACAGTTATATACTCGTTCTCTAGAATGACTAAGCAGATGTACTTTATAAACACCTGACTTTATGAAACTCTTTCCACACTGATCACATGTGTGCAGATTCTCTCCAGTGTGGATTTTCATGTGATCCCTAAGGGCTCCTTTTCGTGCGTAACTCATCCCACACTGATCACATGCATGTGGCTTCACTCCAGTATGGATTGACATATGTTCGTTAAGGATTGCTTTATGTATGAAACTCTTCCCACACTGGTCACATGTGTACGGCTTCACTCCAGTGTGTCTTTTCATGTGTTCGTTAAGGTTTCCTTTATGTCTGAAACTCTTCCCACACTGAACACATGTGTACGGCTTCTCCCCAGTGTGGATTTTCATGTGTACATTAAGGTTTCCTTTATGTGTGAAACTCTTCCCACACTGATCACATACGAATGGCTTCTCTTTAGTATGGTTTGTCATGTGTACGTTAAGGTTTCCTATTTGAGTGAAACTATTTGTAGCCTGATCGTAGGTGTACAGCATCACTCCAGTGTGGATTTTCATGTGTACATTAAGGTTTCCTTTTCGTGCAAAACTCTTACCACATTGATCACATGAATATGGCTTCTCTCCAGTATGGATTCTCATGTGTTGATTAAAGTGTCCTTTTTGTGAGAAACTCTTCCCACACTGATCACATGAATACGGCTTCTCTCCAGTGTGGATCATCATGTGATCGTTAAGGTTTCCTTGATATGGGAAACTCCTTCCACATTGATCACATGAGAACGGCTTCGCTAAAGTGTGTATTTTCCTGTGCTCGTCAAGGAGTTTTTGTTGTGCAAAATTCTTCCCACAGTAATCACATATGTACGGCTTCTCTGCACAGTGGACTTTCCTGTGTTCGTCAAGGTTTTCTTTTATTCTGAATGTCCTATCACAATGATCACATGCATACACCTTCCCTCCACGATGAAATTTTATGTGAAGATTAAGATTTTGCTCGCATGAAAAACTCTTTCCACACTGTGGGCAAGTGAAACTTGTGTTGTCTTCTCTGTTCAATGAGGGACTCACGGATGCGTCTTCAGTTTTGATATGATTTTTATCCCCACCTTCAATCAGTTCTTCAACCTCCTTGTTCTCTTCTATCAGGTCTAAAATGAAAGTTAAAAAGTTTTTAAAAAATTTGATTCAGCAAATCATTAAAAAAAAAGTGAAATGTGAAATTAAAGGACATGAGAACCCTGACACAATAGTAGATAGTCAGTACCGATACCACCAAAAGTACACAATAATTTATACCAAAGTCGATACCACGATAAAATAAATAAATAATAATACTTAAACATTAACTTTGGGGAGGGGGGATATATGTATATTTATACATATTTTTAAAAAGAAATACAATTATCTCACCAAAATGTTTGCTCTCTTAATGTATTTATGTTTTATGAGTTGTTGTTTTTTTTGCAATAGTCCGTAATAAAACAAGAATGAATAAACATTAGAAGCAGTAGCATAAATAAATACAGTAGAATAAAGATACAAATTAAACAATGCTGTATATTTTCAGGTCGGTCTAACAGAAGTATTCAAGTAAAAATAACACAGAAATTGAATAATTAAATATAAAATAACTCGGCATAGTCATAACTGAGCAAGTTAAATACAGATTAATCCTTTTCTATTGATTATTCCTATTCTTAATCCTAATATATTAATTCATATAATAATCCTATTCTTTTGTTGTTTATTATTATTAAAGGGATAGTTCGCCCAAAAATGATATTTAAGCCATGATTTAAAGCAATCTACTCAATCTTTTTTTAGACAAACACATTTTCAGTTATTTTAGAAAATGTCTTAGATCTTTCAGTGGTTATAATGTGAAGCAATGGGGTCCAGCTGCTTCAAGTCCGAAAATGTGCATGCATCCTTCACAAAAATAATCCATCCAGCTCCAGGGGGATAAACGAAGGCCTTCTGAGGGTAATCCGTGCGGTTTTGTCGTAAAAATATACATATTTAAAACTTTATAAACTAAAATAACAGGCTTCCGGTGGCGGTCGGCGCGCGCAAAACCGCACGGATTACCCTCAGAAGGCCTTCGCTTATCCCCCTGGAGCCGGATGGATTACTTTTGTGAAGGATGCATGCACATTTTGGGACTTCAACGATGTGGACCCCATAACTTCACATTGTAACCACTGAAAGATCTAAGACATTTTCTAAAATAACTGAAAATGTGTTCGTCTGAAAAAAGATTGACATATGCATCTCGAACGGCTTGAGGGTGAGTAAATCATGGCTTAAATATCATTTTTAGGCAAACTATCCCTTTAATAATAATCCAGACATCCAATAGGAGAAAGTAGCAGGTTTTGAAGGCTACAGTCACTAAGATCCTCACATAAACCCATAATAAATGTCATATTTACCTGTGCCCTTCCTACCTGTAAATACAGAAACTTAATAGTTATCAAACAGTCTGCACTGCATAAATTATAAATTTACTCGATTCTGGTGCACTGTCTGTGCTCACAATCCCAGTGCGCGTCTTTCTGTGTGCCATGTGTGTGTCACATAAACATGACATTCACAGACAGAGCATCCTCTTGTCTTGTCATGCTTGAATGGTTTAAATGCATTGGCATGAATAAGAGTGTGATCATATAATGTAACACTAGCCAAAGGATGGCAGAAAATACGGATGCTGCGTTAAATATTAAAAAAAAACGTTACACTGGACAAAAATGTATTGCATGCGTTAACGTTGACAGCACTAACTGTTACACATGCTGTTCACATATCTGACGTGAATATTTGCCAATACGGGCATTTTGACATAAGCATGTATGTATTTTAACGTTTATGAGTAATAGGCCGTGACAATCTGACACTCGCGAGAGGCGGCTACGTGTGCGCACTTTGGTTGAGCACACACTGACTGAAAACCGTCTCTCAGAAAGCGTGCCAGTCCTTTATAGTTTAAAATCACTAGAATTTATAAATTGGCATGATATAAAACAATGTGCGCTAAAGTCTTGTATTGCACAGTCCAGCTCACAAAATCAATGTGGATACTATGGATGTGAAGCCAGATTTTATACATGAAGGGGAGATTTTATATGTGCGTCAGGTTTTTGGACAAGAAAGACTTCTGCATAGGATGCACCCATGTTCCCTCGCTCATAGCTCTTCTGTAAGCTTCCTCATCCCTCGCTCGCTTGCGGTGCAATCAGAATTGAGATGTCCTTCAAGATGGTTAACTTTGTTTTTTAGATGTCACAGGTTGGAGGACGGAGGAGCGAGAAGTAAAGGAAGCATAAATTTGAGTAATGAGAAGCACCCATACTCGGTTGTTTGAAATGAATGTAAACAGTTCAGAAAGAAAACGCGTGTGTAACAGTATGTTGGATCCATGCAGCTCTTAAAGTGACCACAGCCTAATAAACCTACTGTCTTGTCTTTGTCCTTATTGTTCATCTAACAACAAAACTAACACTGCTCTTGACTGAATAACTTTTGTAACTTTGATTAAGGATTAATCTATATTCACTTTATACAGTGAAGACTATGCAGTGTTATGTTACAATATATAACTTTATTCAATTTCTGTACCTGAAAATTGTGATGTTTCACTAGCATCTAAAAATTTTGAACCACTGACCCAATGGGGCCAGCAGAAAAAAATCCTTAGCGTTGAGTATTTCTAAATATGCGATATGCTATTAAATGAAAGATAATATATGATAGAGCAATAAAATGAACCGTAAAAGTAACAGAAGCTTCTACAAAACATTTCAACAGGCATAATTAGGCTGAATAACTAAATAAAAAATATATTTGCTAAACTAATTTGATTCATATTCTTTGGCTTCTCTACCCAATATTAATTACAAATGCAATGAATTGCAGGGATTGGTCCCTGGTATCGGCAAGTACCAAAAACTTAAGTATTGGTATCGGACTAATTCTGGAAAAAGTGGTATCGGTGCAGCCCTAATTTAAAATAAACAAATCAATTAAACAATCAATCAATTATTGACAAAGTACACACACAAAAAACAGTGTTCGAAACAGTAAGTTTATAATAATAATTTATAATTGAATGGTCGGGTTGGGAAATGTCACATCAATCTTTGCGTAATGATGTCATGTACATAAACAAGAAGATGAAATCTTTTCAAGAGATGACAACAACTTACATAATCATCATAATACAAACAAGCACAACATACAAACAATATAAAACATTTAACACATCATAGGTCTCTCTCTAATTTGGAAAATTGTACGACTGTACATATGGCAAGTTCTGGCTACGCACACTAGTGTTGGCAAAAGTACCGACTAGGGCTGCACGAATAATCGAAAAAAAAATCACGATCTCGATTCAAACATGAATGCGATCTCATTTCTTAATGATGGCGATTCACTTCCGTGTATTTCCCTGCATTCAGATCATGCTGCATTCACGCGTTATTGGTCACACTCACACAATAACAAAATAGGGTTGTGATGGCTAACCGACATCACGATGGAAAGGTCACGTATATCTATTGATTCGTGTAAACAAGTGGTTGGGAACGGAACCTATGGCTCGCAAGCCATACCTGGCTCTTTGACCAAAATCATGTGGCTCGCATGGTCCAACAAACGCTAAAAAAATGAAGACACATCAACAGAGATCAGCTCTCTCTACAGAAAAAGCAGCCAATTATAATTCCCTTGTTGTACTACCGAAGTTAATGAAAAGTGTATGATGATAATAATAATATTCAAGTTGTACCGGCAAAAGTGCGTGTTCAGTGCTGTTCGCGAGAGTCACGAGTCACCCCAGCAATCAACTAACCGCTTACGTTTCTGTGGTAAATTGTAGCCTAACAGCTCCTGCACTGGGAGTCAAGCCAATAGAACAGCAGCGAAAATGTAAAAGTAGGCTATATAAACTTTACAGTTTTTTTCAATTGCTAACATCCTTTTGTCCAATCTGTAATCACATTTTCAAAACTCTAAACACAATTAGCACAACATCGGTCTGTTGTGGCCATACCATTAACAAAATTCATGTTGTTTTCACTCAAAATGCAGTCAATTAACACGTTTCTAGAATGCCTACATTTTCTTTACATAAGCATACCCAATACCAAAATCATGGATCTTTATAGTGTTTTTAACAAATGCTTAAACGCAGCATGCCAGAAATGAAGACCTATTGTTCCAAACCATAGATACATTATAAAGCCTCTACTTCTGCAACAATATCAGCTCAAAAGTATTGAAACAAATATTTAAAAAAAATATTCATACAGCTGATAAGCATTTTTAAATTACTGATAATTAGAGTAAGCAATAGCTGATTCCAATCTCAATCAGAGACATAGCCAGGTGTTGAAGACTTTCCATTACATGGACATACACAATAAAAAGGCAGTCTTTGGATTGGTTTTGTTCAAAGCAACACATAACACAGAGAAGCAGAAAAAGAAAGAAAATGTCTGCACGAGGGAGAGGACTAGTTAGACGAAGGAGAGGACTAGATGGTCGAGGGAGAGGACAAGATGGACCAAGGAGAGGACGAGATGGACCAAGGAGAGGAAGAGATGGACCAGGGAGAGGAAGAGATGGACCAGGGAGATGACTAGTTGGACCAGGACAAGGGAGAAGGAGAGGTAGGGGAAGAGGAGTAAGAATGCGTGGTGCTGTTCAAAGGAGAGTAAGAGCTGTTGTCACAGATGAAATCAGAGCCACCATCATAGACCATGTGATAAACCATGGTCTATCATTGAGAGAGGCTGGTGAAAGAGTCCAGCCTAATCTCAGACGGTCAACCGTTGCTTCCATTATCCAGATTTTTCAACAAACCAACAGGTAAGTCATGCATTTCATTAGAGCTATCAATGCAGTTGCTATTTACTGTATTACAGTAACTGCTGGCCACCAGAAGTTACAAATACAAATATGTTGCATTTTTGTTCTTCTAAAGGACACAACGACTTTCTCGCTCTGGGGGAAGAAGAAAGCTTCTCAGTGAAGACCAAGAACATGCCATTGTAGGATGGGTCATTGCTGACAATGCAACAAAACTGAGAGAAATTCAGACCAGAATTGTAGAGGACAACCTGGTATTCCAAAACGTGGAAAGCATCAGCCTGGCTACCATTGCTCGCACTCTGACCAAACACAGAATTGGAATGAAACAGTTGTACACGGTTCCATTTGATAGAAACAGTGATCGGGTCAAGGAACTCCGGCACCAATACGTCCAGGTATGGTGTCTATACACCATGTCTTATTCTACAGTGACTATTACAGTAAACACTTTTTTTCACTATTCTCTATTGCTACTCTAAAACATTTATGTAAAAATTGTGTTTGATTTTTCTTTCAGAGAATTATGGAGTTGGAGGCTAATCAGACACTACATGAATTCATTTATGTAGACGAGGCAGGGTTTAACCTGGCAAAAACTCGTAGACGAGGAAGAAATGTAATTGGGAAAAGGGCCACCGTTGATGTGCCGGGTCAGAGAGGAGCAAATATCACAATGTGTGCTGCAATCTCAAGTGCTGGTTTGGTCCTGCAGAAAAGCCAGATTGGTCCCTACAACACAGAACGCCTTCTTTTGTTTTTAGATGACCTCCACCAACAACTGGTGCCAGAAGCAGAACAGGTGGGAGGAAACATGAGGACATTTGTGATTACATGGGACAATGTAGCATTCCACCATTTACATGCAATCACTAACTGGTTTGCAGCACATCCAAGAGTGATTTCCCTTTTTATTCCTCCGTACTCTCCTTTCCTCAACCCCATTGAGGAATTTTTTTCTGCTTGGAGGTGGAAAGTTTATGATCATCGGCCACATGACCAAATGTCCCTCCTGGATGCCATGGATGCTGGCTGCAGAGACATCTCAGCTGAAGACTGTCAGGGATGGATAAGACATGGCAAGCGTTTCTATCTAGGGCTGGGTACCGAGTTCGATACTTTTTAGGTACAGACCAAATTGCCTCGATAGTATCGAGTATCGAAAAATGACTTGTTTTTCGGTACCAGATTTCGATACCTAAGGGGTTAACTCATTAACGTCAGTGCTCAAACAAATACATATGAAATGCACAACGACACGCCTACAGTCGCTTACGCACATACACGCAAACTCTACACACACGAGACGCTCGGAACTCTCCGCGCACATACTCATATGAGACGCGAGCACACACACACAAACTCGCGCACATACTCAATGAGACGCGAGCACACGCACTCACAATACCCTAAAGATGTGGAAAAGTCAATCAAAAGTGTGGCTACATTTCTCCAGGCTCGATGCCAACTGTTTCAAATAAATGCTGTTATTGTGACTTTTTTATTCATCAAAGAATCATGAAAAAAAAATTATTTTGTGTTTTCATATTTCTGAAGGATCATGTGACACTGAAGTAATGATTTTGAAAATTCAGCTTTGACATCACAGGAATAAATTACATTTTGAAATATATTCAAATAAGATTTTAAATTGTAATACTATTCCACAATATTACAAGTTTTACTGTATTTTTGATCAAACAAATTCATTTTTGGTGAGCATGAGCTCTTTATAAAAAATGATGTTGTTCCTTATGTGTGTGCTTTTTTTTGTTCCTTTGTGCACTGGCTAAGGAGCATGAGTCAAACTGAAAAAATAAAACCAAAGTTTTTCTGAGGTAATGTGTTATGTAATCTTGTTAAAATGGATTTCATAAAATTGGTATCGAAAAAAGTATCATTCAGGAACCGGTATCGAAATCAAGGTATCGGTATCGAAATTTTTTGAACGATACCCAGCCCTAAAGGTGTATAGCAAGAGACAACATAAGATGTGATGTAGATGAGAACATGTGGCCAAATGCTGAAGATCGTATAGATTAGAACAGGACTTCTTTTTTTTCCTGGACTTTTTTTTCTGTCATTTTGTTCTATTTTTGCACACTTTAAATCAAAGGCCATGTATGTTTGTCCTTGTTTCGTTTTGATCACTGACAGCAATTTCATATTGCTAATAAAGTCTTTACTGCAGCAATTCTGTCACTTACTGTTTTTTTCCAGTTGTACATTCTATAAAGCATTGATGACTCCTTAACATTTAGATATTATGTTGAACACATCTAATGCACCATGAATTCTCACACACACACACACAGCTGAATGAATGAAAAAAAAGATTTCATACTGTATGTTCTATACAGAAAGAACTGAAACATGACAAGTAATGCAGTTTTTGTAATGCCACCAACTGTTAGTATTTTGACAGTCATTGCGGTATGATTGACTGTGTTCATGTTGGATAGAAAACAAATGCTAAAGTTTTGACCGAATTATTTGATTTTGAAACGAGTTTGCAGTGTTTTGATAGAGTTAGTGTATATTGAAAAAGTTTTTTAGCGTTTTGAAATGTAGAGTTTGTATTTATTTAACAAACTCTGGTTTTGGTAAGAAAATTAACTATTTGGCTAATTGTGTGATGTAGGTGTGTTGCTGTGTTAAGAGTTTAGAAAAAGTATTTTAAGAATTGGCAAACGCTTCTTAGCAATTGAAAAAAACTGTAATATGTCCTTTTATTAAAAGGGTGCTTTGCTTTTACTTTCACTTTTGCTGCAGAGACAATTTTATGTCCTTTAAATATAAAATATTTATAGCTTTTATTTATATTTATACTTATAAAATATATCGTATTTTTGATAATCCACGCATATTTCAGTTGATGATTCTGTTTAAAGTTACTAATAACAAATCATGAATGAAAGAGAAAGAAAAGAGCAGAATGTGCTTTATATTGAAATGAAATATTAAAAGCGCGATAAGTCGCGAAAGAGAACTGAATTATACTGACAGGATGCTGTGCGCGCGCTCCGAGCGCAACACGGACAAGCAGTCTTTGTCTCCGGTTGCGCACCTAAACGGCCAAATAAACAGAGAGATATTTCAAAATGCCAAGTCGAATATTCCCGTAAACACAGTAGATGTAAGTACTATGTACATTACTCTGCAATTGGAGCAAAAAGCACAGGTTCTATTTAGTTATTTTTATTATTGTATGTGTTAATGTTCTCTTATGTTCAACAACATAAAGCTTATTATACTGAATGTCCTTTGTTTTATGTTGTTGTTGTTTTAGTACTTGATTGCAATAAATTTTGGTTGAAAAAATGAGAATCGTGCAAGAGAATCGTGATCTCAATTCCCATGGAGAAAAATCGTGATTCACATTTTAGCAAGAATCGTGCAGCCCTAGTACCGACTTTGGCATCAATTCGGTACTGAAATTTAAAAACTGTGACGATACCAGAATTTCCCTCTAGTATTTTGAGCACTGTTTAACAGGTTCTTAACTAGCCTGGCAAGCCAGACCAACATCAAGATGTTAGGTCTGACAACTCACCATAGACGCAGCTCAATCCGAGGGGCGGGATAAACGGCTGTCTTTCAAATTCCCTCTGCACGCAATAGGACAGCGCTTCAACCAACCAGAGCGTTTTCCCAACAGCGGAGCTAGTTGATAGAGTCAACTTTTGCCATATCTGGCCAGCAAAACGACGAACACATCTTCCTTTTTTTAAGAATGATTTAAGTGCCGTTCTTTGCTCTTTTCTCAAAGAAAAACTTAACTCCAAGTCCTCCAGAGTCGCGGACAAAGCCGATTCGAAAGATGTTCGCCAGCAGCCGTCATTCTTTGTTTTCAAGTAGCAGGAAACCGTCGCAACTCTGTCGTCATATGTTAAGCCCGCCCCGCCTACTCTATACGCGACGTGATTGGCCTGACCCAATTTAAGTTTTTGCAGCTCGAAAGTCTATGGAGAGTTGCTAGACTGCCCTGGCTGCAAAATACATTTTGCTGCCGCTAGGGTGCGTCTAGATTTCTAGGCTAGTTCTTAACACCTCTGATTGGCCATTGCATTTACACGCTCAACATTTAAGTCTCTGATTGGCCATTGTGTTCACACGCTAAAGATATGTCTGTGATTGGCTACAATGATCAACGCTTCAAAAACATGTCTTCAGAGAGCGCTTACACGGATACACACGGGAGAGTTTGAAAGCAGGCATCTATCAGTGGATCTGTCTATCAGTGGATATATTAGGGATCCAGTGACAGACGCCTGCTTTCGAACGCTTCTGTGTGTATCCGTGTAAACACACATTACCAAAGCCCACTCCCAAAACACTGGATCAGAGAGGTGAGATCTAACATGTGCTATAGTATGCAAAATTTCCAAATAAAGAGGCTGACGCTCATCATCCAGGTTCATCATCACAGTGTTTCTTACAGTAAGGCGTAAGAGTCTGAGATGCACGTAACCTACACACATGTAAACAATTAAAGCGCATATGTATATTGAACACACAGGAGAATATATTTATTTAATTGAATCACAGCCTTTGTGATCTCACAATAGCACTATGCTATAGTATGGTTTTTAAACGGTTTTAGTACATTGTGCAGTCTTAGAAAACAGTCTAATAATGCGGTTCATGGATTCTTGTCCGTCGAATACATCACTTCCGGTATTTTGTCCCTTACTCGATACGGGGAAAGTGCAATCGAGGATTTTATAAAATTCAGTACTTTGATTTAATCATGGAATACACACAGTGATGTCTATGCTAACGTTGTCAAATTCAATTGTAATTTGACAACGTGTTTTATTCATATCAGATAAACTTTGCGTAGGTAACTGTTAAGTTTACCCTATTCTTCTCCCAGTTCACCAGCCACTTACCTTCATGTATTTAGGGAGAAGTAGATGAACTTATGTGTTGTAAATCTGACAGATCCGATTCTCTGAAGTAACATGGCGGCGCCCATCACGTATTATAGAATTAACATGACCATTATAAAAGGTATTTAAACGACAAAACACATTCACTTACAGGTATTCGGCAATTGGAATATCAGATGTTTCAAAATCTAGTTTATATATTATTGAACAAAAAAGGAAAAATAAAAAGCGATACACCAGTCATACAGCTCTATTGTGTCTGCGGTGTGTCACGTGATAAGCATGATGCGTCGGCATGGAAATAAGATACTCAGCTAGAATATTTTAAAATTATGTGTGAAAGGGTTAATTAAGTTATTTCACAGCTCTTATGATTTTCTGACTGCAATCACTGAATCTGATGAACTACTTTAAGTATCATAACATTACTGAAGAATCAAAAATAAACACCAACCTATTTGTTCTTCAGTATCTTCCTCCTTTATTCTGCAGAACTCTGGATCATTCATGTTTTCAATTTTCTCTCACAAACTCTACTGTCTTGACTTTAGGCTGGTGGGAATATTCCAGCATTTACTGGTGAATCGCTGTGGGAGGAGCAGAACAGCTAAAATCAAAAACAAAATCACTTATCAAATTGATGCTGTTATTAATTCACACACTTAAAGCACAGTGTTTGTGTTTATCTACCGAACTATCAAAATATAGTTATTTAATTCATTTTAACAAGTTCACATATTCTACATATCTATATTTTGTCTGTGAGTCAATCTTATTATATTGAAGATGCTTTTGAGCAGCTGTTAATTGTGACACTCCTTATTTAATTAACCACAGTTATAATAACTTCTATAGAGCAGTATATGTCCAATGAACCTATAGTTTATGACTTCAGCAAGTCATTGCATAGTCATACATTTTTTATTTTATTTAAATCATACAATCAACTTACTAATGTTTTTTTTTTTTTTCTAAGGACAGAAACGGCTCTTTAAATACAATGAAAGACAATGACAGACAAAGCAACATTTTTATGTTTACAATGTAAAACTTTCTCCATATTCAGACTTCCCTCTTGCGATGGATTTAAAGTAACAGCTGCTGAAAAGCCTCTTCGCGTCAGAAATAGATATTAATATTAAAAATAACAAACAAAATATCTACTCCTATTATCTACCCTCACAAGATCATACTTGGCCTTTTGATCAAGTGACATATCAGTAAATACCATTATTGCTCCAAACATGGAAACAATCATACAGGCGAACATACAAAAACACACAATAATCTCTCAGGTCATAATTATTTTAACATTGGTTCCTCACATCTGCTAGGCTATGTTTATGTCAGTCAGCAAACGCCAGAAATGACGCACAAATAGCTCTGTAGCAGATGAAAAACTTACAGAAAATACACTGTAAAATGTTGCTATAACAAGCTGCGCGTTTTTTATATAATTGTATAAACACACGAAGCACCGTGAACTGCTTACCTTATATCAAAAGGCTAACGCTGTGATGGCGATATTAGTGGTGACGTCTTCTTCTTGTTTTATGGCGGATAGCAGACACCACGTGCATTACCGCCACCTATAGCCCGGGTGGACCATGGACCCAGTTTTTTATATTTTGTTCTACAAAAAAAGGTATGTACATTTCTAACAGTATACTTTGTATTATATTACCTTTGCATAAAATAAATAAAAAACAATAGTTAGCGCTGCTGTGAGGGTGTTTCTAATAAATAATCTGTAAAAACACTATTGTGGAGTTTTCTTTTGCTATTTAAGCAAATGCTTTAAGAAGCTTTATTCACTGATTTGCTGTGTGGTTTGTCCCTTCTGTTAAAGTTGGGTTTATTATGGTCTCTTATTAACTGTGGGTATTTAATTGGTAAACTGGGCAAGAGATTTATTTTTAGAATGTTTTAGAATAATATATATATTTATTTTTTTGTGAAATAAATTTTTGTATCATTTTGGAAAGTCACGTCTCTGTCTTCAATACAATCAGAACCAGCAGGGTCCTTCATATTATTGTAACTCTTTTTTGGTTTAACTATTTTTGGTCTATATTTTATTTTCCTGGGTGGAGAAATGGCGTAGTCGGGTGAAGTACTTTTAGCCAAAGGTTACATTGGGATATAAGGTCAAATGGACAGAATAACTATACAGTTACCTAAACTCAACTAATGATTGAAAGTAAGATCTTTTTTTTTTTTAGCCCTAGCTGTGAGACCACAAAATCAAAATTGGATGCCTTCAATGCTATAACAACACATAGGTGGGCGGGCCAGGTATCAAACAGGAAGTTGACCCCGAAATGCATGGAATGAGGGTAATGACATATAGGGTGTTCCTCATTTCCTATTTGTGCATCCTTGTTTCTTTTCCTCACGTCTTAGCTTCACCCCCTTAAGATGCGAGGGAAGGATACACCTGTGTATCCTTGCTCCTAACTCCTCAGGAAACTTCCTCTCTCCTTGTTCCTTACTTCCCCACTTCCTTAATTTCCTTCAAAGTATTGGGCTCTTCCAGTTTAGAAGCAATATCAGAATCAAGATGTGGAATAATTATATACTGGAAAAAGATATCGTTAAGAGATTCATCAGCTGTATTTGCAGAGCAATAAAGAGTGACGTTAAAATCCCTAAATTGTTCATTAATACAAGGGGCTTCACAGTGGTGCCAAAGGGGAGGCTATATGAGTAATATGATGAGAAGAAGAAACTGACGGATTTGATGAGATAATAATTTACTCCCATTATCGCCTAACTCATAATGCTTCCAGTAATACTTTTGTAATGCTACAATTGTCTCATTTGTAGCTAACAAATTAAATTCGGCCTTAGTTGTGAGCAGCTTTTTAACAAGGTCAGAGCTTGGCGAACTTGCTCGACTGTCTGAATTCTTAAGAGCCAGCTCTTTTGGCTGCAATGTTCCAAATTTAACAATGTTTTGACCAATGATTGTTATATGTGTAAATATATCAATTAATTTATTGTAATTGTACTTAAACCTATAATTTCCAGAATAACATCCTTTTATGTTATGTTTAGTATAAAGAGTATAAATAATGTAAAACAGAACATGGTGTGCCATAGGCCTGCACAGTTCTGAGTGACGGGCCAAATTGTTTTGGCAAGGAAACTAGGCCAGAGTATCTCTGAAATGGCAAGGCTTGTGGGTTACTCCCAGTCAGCAGTGGTGAGAATTTACCAACAGTGGTCTGAGAAGGGACAAACTATAAACCGGCAACAGGGTGTTGGGCGCCCAAGGCTCATCGATAAATGAGGGCTGTCTGGTCTGAGCCAACAGAAAGTCTACTGTAGCACAATTTACCAAATTTTAATTATGGTTATGGGAGGAATGTGTGCTTATGATAACCCATCCATTGCTGCACAGCATGCAAAACTATTAAAAGCCTGCAGTGTGAACAGAACTCTTTTAGTTTAACTGCAAAGAATGCAGAGGAAGCACTCTTTTAGACTGCTAATGAATGCAGAGGAAATGCTCTTTGAAAGACGACCACCGCTGACCCGTCATACCAAATCTGTCTGGAGCACTACTTCCAGGTTTGTAGAACACTGTTGAAGATTGATTGTAGAGCAAAATCAAACTAAATGCTTGGCTTCGAAGTGAAAGCTTAAAGGATTAGTGCTGCACGAGTCCATATATGCCCGCATCACAGGGCGTGGTTTGCGATGCAAATCTCGCTCGCCAAAGTCTATTGGCTTGTTTTAATTTACACTCGAAGGTGATTGAGCTCTTAGGCAATATCCCAATTCGTCAGTCACCTGTTGTTAAAGGGATAGTTCACCCAAAAATGAAAATTCTGTCAGTAATTACTCACCCTCATGTTGTTCCAACCGCGTAAGACCTTCGTTCATCTTCGGAACACAAATTAAGATATTTTTGATGAAATCTGAGCCCTATCTCACTCCTCCGTAGGCTGCTAGGTGGCCCAAACTTGCTGGCCCAGAAAAGTTATTAAAGAGATCGTTAATATAGTCCAAGTGACTACAGTGGCTCAATCTTAAGTTTATCAAGCGACGAGAATACTTTTTGTGCGCAAAAACAAACAAAAATAACGACTTTATTCCACTATTCATTTCCTTCTCTCTGGGCCTCTAGTTGGTTCGCGTAGTGTTTTTGCGTAGCGCGTCTGTGTTACACGTCACCACGTAGGCTCACTATTGGCCGACGCTGGTCATGTGTGTGATGCGTGATGACGTATAACACAGACGCGCTGCGCAAAAACACTACGAGGCCCAGAGAGAAGGAAATGAATAGTGGAATAAAGTCGTAATTTTTGTTTGTTTTTGCGCACAAAAAGTATTCTCGTCGCTTGATATACTTAAGATTGAGCCACTGGAGTCACTTGGACTATATTAACGATCTCTTTAATAACTTTTCTGGGCCAGCAAGTTTGGGCCACCTAGCAGCCTACGGAGGAGTGAGATAGGGCTCAGATTTCATCAAAAATATATTAATTTGTGTTCCGAAGATGAACGAAGGTCTTACGCGGTTGGAACAACATGAGGGTGAGTAATTACTGACAGAATTTTCATTTTTGGGTGAACTATCCCTTTAAGTCAAATGTGACTGACAGATAAGGAATTTTCCTTTCAAGGGAAAAAAAACGTACATTGAATCATTAAAGTGGAAACATCACGACACGAGAGGAGATGGAAACAATGAGAATATAAACATGATTACAGTGAAGGGATAGTTTGGTTTGCATAGTTTAACTTGATCTAGCTCAGCTCTGGTTTGATCATCATAACACTAGAAGGCATTTTAGGAAAGTAAATGTTAAAAATGTTCCTGCTGGTGGAATGATCTGCCTAACTCAACCAGAGCTGCTGAGTCCGTAGCCATTTTCAAGAAACGGCTGAAGACACATCTTTTTCAGCAACACTTGATCCATTAATACTAAAGCCAAATTTATACTTCTGCGTCGAACTCAGTGCACGTACCCTGAACTGCACCTCTCCAAAAATTTACGTCAATTCTAAACAACGCGTCAATTCTACGCGGATGCAAGCGCTGTGATTGGTCTGCTAGAACCCCTCCCTCGGGTTTCACATGCTCCCTCTGCATGTGTAATTGCGCGTCCACGCAGACAACGACGCAGAAGTATAAATGAAAACCAATGCGTAGCCTACAGCATAGAGGCTCTGGCGTAGGTCCAACGCAGAAGTATAAATCATACTTAACACTTACTTAACACATACTTAACACAAGAGAACACTCTCTTCTATATCTATTTATTTAAAAAAAAAAATAATAATACACGTACTGCGTTAGATTAAACTGGGAAGGGTCATAACACTTGCATATAGTTGTCCTATTGTTAGTTTAACTGCTTCTATGGTTCTCATTTGTAAGTCGCTTTGGATAAAAGCATCTGCTAAATGAATAAAGGTAAATGTAAAAATAGTTTATCCGAATCTTATCACTTAACTTTATGTGGTTCTATTTCAAAATGACTTACAAATGGAGACGTTAGGCAGAATAATGAATAAGTCAGTAAGTTAATTTGTCATACAGTGAATTAAATGGTGAATGTCTCTCAGCTTATCTCATTTTGTATTGCATATTTATTTGTAGAGTAAAAAAATTTGAATAATAATTGTAGAATAGTAATGATTGTTTGTAGATTCATATTTTAACCCTCTATGTGTTCTGAAATAAATGCCCTTGTGTATTGATGACTTCTGAGGAGGACAGAAAATTTGAAGGAGATACACTATGTTGCCAAATGTATCGGGACACCCCTCCACATCATTGAATTCAGGGGTTTAAATCACTTCCATGGCCACAGTTGTATAAAATCAAGAACCTAGGCATGCAGACTGCTTCTACAATTATTTGTGAAAGAATGGGTTGCCCTCAGGAGCTCAGTGAATTCAAGCGTGGTACCGTGATGGGTTTCCACCTGTGCAATAAGTCCATTCGTGAAATTTTCTCACTACTAAATATTCCACGGTCAACTGTTAGCGGTATTATAACAAAGTGGAAGCAGTTGGGAACAACAGGAACTCAACCACGAAGTGGTAGGCCAAGTAAAATCATAGAGTGGGGTCAGCACATGCTGAGGCGCACCGTGCGCAGAAGTCGCCAACTTTCTGCAGTCAATAGCTACAGACCTCCAAAATTTGTGTGGCCTTCAGATTAGCTCAAGAACAGTGCGTAGAGAGCTTCATGGAATGGGTTTCCATGGCCAAGCAGCTGCATCCTAGCCTTACATCACCAAGTGCAATGCAAAGCGTCAGATGCAGTGGTGTAAAGCACGCCGGCACTGTACTCTACAGCAGTGGAGATGTGTTCTCTGGAGTGACGAATCACGCTTCTCTGTCTGGCAATCCGATTGACAAGCCTGGGTTTGGGGGTTGCCAGGAGAACAGTACTTGCCTGACTGCATTGTGCCAAGTGTAAAGTTTGGTGGAGGGGGGATTATGGTGTGAGGTTTTTTTTACAGGGGTTGGGCCTGGCCTAGAGCCAGTGAAAGGAACTCTAAATGCTTCAGCATAAAAAGACATTTTGGACAATTTCATGCTCCCAACTTTGTGGGAACAGTTTGGGGATGTTCCTGTTCCAACATGACTGCACACCACTGCACAAAGCAAGGTCCAAAAAGAAATGGAAGAGCGAGTTTGGTGTGGAGGAGCTTGACTGGCCTGCAGAGTCCCGACCTCAACCCGACAGAACACCTTTAGGATGAATTAGAGTGGAGACTGGGCCTTCTCGTCCAACATCAGTGCCTGATTTCACAAATGCGCTTCTAGAAGAATGGTAAAAAATTCCCATAAACACACTCCTAAACCTTGTGGAAAGCCTTCACAGAAGAGTTGAAGCTGTCATAGCTGCAAAGGGTGGGCCAACTCCATATTAAACCCTACGGATTAAGAATGGGATGTAATTAAAGTTTATGTGCATGTAAAGGCAGGTGTCCCAAAACTTTTGGCAATATAGTGTAGGTCAATTCAGCTGACAAAGTTTATTACAAAGACATTTTCAAAAACTGAAGTAGTTTCCTTGTTTCATTTTGTTTTATTTTACATTATGTAAATTTTACAATTTATATTTCTATAAGTTACAATTGGAATAACAACATTAACAAACTGCAAAAGCTAAATAAGTGATCAAAGCCTGATTTATCTGTAAAATAATCTCTGATGCAGCACTTCACAGCATCACAAATGGAAGTACAAGATCCAAACTCAAACTACTTTTTTAATGAAAGATTCTTTACACATGAATGACAGTGATATTTCTCTCCAGTGTGGATCCTCTCATATATTTTCAGATATATTGACCGTCTAAATCTCTTGTCACAGTGTGAACACCTTATAAGGTATTTCTGTGGTGCGAACTCTCTGGTGCATGATCCTTCACATTGCTGTCTTTTTTCTGGTGTAATTTTAAAGCACTCAGCTCACTAAAACTATTTCCACACAAATAACATATTTAAGGCTTCTCCTTTGAATAAAGCAGGTGCTGCTTTAGCAAATATGCTCAATTTCATTTTTACTGCACTGGTCACTGTTATATAGTCTTTCTCTAAAATGAGTATGCAGATGTACTTTAAAAACACTTGATTTTCTGAAACTCTTCCCATATGGATTACGTGTATGGCTTCACTCCAGCGTGGATTTTAATGTGTACGTTAAGGTTTCCTTTATGTGTGAAACTCTTCCCACATTGATCACATGTGTGCGGCTTCTCTCCAGTGTGGATTTTCATGTGTTCGTTAAGGTTTCCTTTTTGTGTGAAACTCTTCCCACACTGATCACATGTGTGTGTCTTCTCTCCCATGTGGATTTTCATGTGTTCATTAAGGTGCTCTTTTCGTGTGAAACTCTTCCTACATTGATCACATATGTATGGCTTCTCTCCAGTGTGGATTTGCATGTGTTCGTTAAGGGTTGATTTATGCGCAAAACTCTTCCCACATTTTTCACATGTGTAAGGCTTCTCTCCAGTGTGGGTTTTCATGTGTACGTTAAGGTTTCCTTTTAGTGTGAAGCTCTTCCCACACTGATCACATGCATGTGGCTTCTCCCCAGTGTGGACCCTCTCATGTATTTTCAGATATACTGACCGTTTAAAACTCTTGTCACAGTATGAACACTTGTACGGTGTTTCTCTAGTGTGAACAGTCTGGTGCACTTTCAGTGCACCATCAGTAAAAAAAGTCTTTCCACACTCAGAACAAATATGATCCTTTAAACCGCTGTGTCTTTTCTGGTGTATTTTTAATGCGCCCATCTGACTAAATCTCTTTTCGCACATATAACAGACGTAAGGCTTCTCCATTGTATGAACTTTCAAGTGGTCCTTTAGGAAATCTGCCCTAAAAAATGTTTTACCGCATTGGTCACAGTTGTGTAGTCTTTCTTTAGAATGAGTAAGCAGATGTACTTTAAAAACGCTTGATTTTCTGAAACTCTTTCCACATTGATCACATGTGTACGGCTTCTCTCCAGTGTGGATTCTCATGTGATCATTAAGCTGTCTTTTTTGCGTGAAACTCTTTCCACATTGATCACATGCGTACGGCTTCTCTCCCGTGTGGATTTTCAAGTGATCCTTAAGGGTTCCTTTTTGTGTGAAACTCTTATCACACTGATTACATGCGTATGGCTTCTCCCCGGTGTGGATTTTCATGTGTTCATTAAGGTTTCTTTTTATTGTGAAAATCTTCTCACAGTGATCACATGCGTATGGCTTCTCTCCAGTGTGGATTCTCATGTGTTCGTTAAGGATTACTTTTTGTGTGAAACCCTTCCCACACTGATCGCATGTGTACGGCTTCTCTCCAGTGTGGATTTTCATATGCTTGTTAAGGTTTCCTTTTTGTGTGAAACTCTTCCCACATTGACCACATGTGTACGGCTTCTCTCCAGTGTGGATCCTCATGTGTTCGTTGAAGGTTTTTTTTTGTGAGAAGCTCTTCCCACACTGATTACATGTGAAAGGCTTCTCTCCAGTGTGAATTCTAATGTGAAGTTCAAGACTTTGCTTATATGGGAAACTCTTTCCACACTCAGGGCAGGTGAAACATAATTTGTCTCTTTTCAATGAGGGACTCAAGGATTTATCTTCAGTTTTGACATGATGTTTCTCCCCCATTTCAAACGGTTCTTCAATGTCCATGTTCTCTTCTATCAGGTCTAAAATTAAAGTTTAAAAAAAGTTTTAAAAAAAAAATGTCCAAAAGTTAGATTTTCAGTAAATAATAATAATAATAATAATAATAATAATAATAATAAAGAAAGAAATGTGAACAGGAAAGGACAAGTGAACCCTGACATAATGGTAGAAATTGTGATAATTTTTATGCTTTATTTGGAATTTGGTACATTTATCATCCAATTATTATTTTTAAAACATGACCAGCACAAATTACAGGATTTGTAGTGAGAACTATTAGATATGTTTGATTAACTGCATTTTACACGTAAGGTTGTAACATGTTCAAAATTTTAGTAATATGGTTGCAATAAAGTGAACCAGACATAAATCAATATATTGTTATACAGTGCTACAGAGGCCCTTCATAATGCAGAGGGCAAATGCCTGGTTTTCATAGTTAGCAATGTTACACTAAATTATGCTGAGGAGAAGTTTAGTGCAGACCCGTATTGTGATATACATCGTATTTGGTGCCTCTGTATTGGGATACGTATCGTATCATGACTTTCTTGCCAATACACAACCCTAGGTGTCACATACATTGCCAAGAAGAAAGCTTTTCAGAGATGGCAACAACTCAAGAGACTTAAATTTTATTAAGTCAAGTCAAGTCACCTCAATTTATATAGCGCTTTTAACAATATACAGTAGATTGTTTCAAAGCAGCTTTACAGTGATAATAGGAAATGAAAGTAACAAAGATTGTTTTGACTTTAGAGCAGTTATTGTCCAGCTAAAGTTAGTTTTTATTGATTCACTTCCGCTGCAAAGATCATTATTTATTCACTTAGGGGCCGCTAACACGACACCGTTCTAAAACTCTTAACGCACTCCGGCCAGCTCATTCGCACAACAACAGCGCCTGGTGGCTCGAGAACACAAACCTTGAAATAGGTTCCAAGGTGCAAGTCTTGAAAAAGAAAAAATTCTCTCTTTGCAAACTTCAAAAACACAAACCTTTGAAAGCGCTGACGGCGTGCACAAACGTATTATGTGTTTAGTCTATAGGTATGCGCAATTTAATATATATGTGTGCAGGCGTGTAGTCTTTCTTTACAAATTGACCTCAACAAATTACTTTTCTGGCCTTAAAAATGTATAATACAGAATTTTTATCACTTCCGCGTAGCCCTGTGAACTGGAATTATTTTGACAACGTTTTATCTGTAGAGAGGTAAAGGGAAGGGAAGGAGGCCTTCACAGGGGAGAGACTAGTTGACATTTCAGGACTGCGTTGTCGTCATGTCGAGCCGCATGTCCTTCATCAGGTCTGGATACAGTGGACTGTGGTAAACCTCAGGATAAACAGAGAAACTAATATTAGCGTAGACAGCATTCTTCTTATGATGTAATGAATACATCAAGATTTATGGGAAGAGTTCCCGGTTCCGGCTGACCTAATCTATGCAGCCTAACATTGAATTATATAAGTGTATAATGTGTTATGTGTATGCCAGGTCAAAGAGATTTAGATTTAAACTGACAGAGTGTGTCTGCTTCCCGGAAAATGTTAGGAAGACGGTTCCAAAGTTTTGGTGCTAAATAGGAAAAGGATCTATAGCCAGCAGTCGATTTTGATATTCTAAGTATTATCAACTGGCCGGAATTTTGAGATCGCAATGGACGTGAAGGATAATATTGAGTTAAGAGCTCGCTCAAGTACTGCAGAGCTAAACCATTTAGTGCTTTATAAGTAATAGGGATGGGACGATTACCGGTTTCACTATAAACCACGATAAAATGTACGGACGGTTAGTAATATCGTTTAAAATTTAATTATCATTAAAACCGTGTTTGATTATCGCGATTTTTGATCCTGTTCAGCCAGCAACAGTCTGACGCAGGCGCAGCGCGCAATGTTGTTGTTTTTTTATTCAAGAAGGAATTGCGGAAGGCAGTGACAGCGCTCGGGAGACAAAAACGTACAAAACAATCGTTCAGAAAAGATGATCACAACAATATTATCAAACTCTGTAAACAATAAATCAACTCTGATTTAATTTTCAATCGGAGACGCAAGACGGCAAGTTGTATTTGAATGAAACGAGAGAGCGCGTCCGTTGCGATACATGGTGGTCTGCCCAGATGAAGAATACAAGACAGTGCAAATGAACTGGTAAGTTAGTTCCATGAGACTTTTATAGATGTTTTCTCTCAGTTAAACACACTCTTCACATACATGTCGAAGAGCGAATGATAAAAGGGAAAAGAAAACACGCTACAAATCAAAGATGAAGTAAACACATTATAATAAAACAACGGTCAGAGCGGTCATCTTCCTCTATGCGCGAGCAATCTCACTCTCACTGTGCGTGCGCTCTCACATAAAAACAGCATGCATACAATAACGTACGCCATATAAGAAGTTATCTTAAAGGCACATCAACATTCATGTCATGAACACTACTTGACACTATGTGGCCGTTACAATGGATGTGCGCGGTGTTATGTGTTGCTATTGACGACCGTCATTATAAGGAAGGAAATGCCACAGAATAGAATCTTGCTTTAAAAAGTGCATAGAGCTGCTTGTTTTATTTGTTGTTTGTTGATTTTCAAATATAAAACTTGTTGAAATGTCTTCAGTGTGATCCTCAACTCTTTATGAACACTTTCAACTCGTTTTAACAAAACCGTGATAATATTGATAACCGTGATAATTTTGGTCACTATAATCGTGATATTAAATTTTCATACCGTCCCATCCCTAATAAGTAATCAGCAATATTTTAAAATTTATACAATGTTTAATAGGGAGCCAATGCAGTGTTGACAGAACCGGGATAATATGGTCATACTTCCTGGTTCTGGTAAGAACTATACCTGCTGTGTTTTGGACCAGCTGTAGTTTGTTTATTAAGCGTGCAGGGCAACCACCCATAAGAGCATAACAATAATCTAGCCTTGATGTCATGAACGCATTAACTAATTGATCCGCATTTGTCATTGAGAGCATATGATGCAATTTAGATATATTTTTAAGATGGAAGAATGCGGTTTTACAGATACTAGAAAAGTGACTTTCAAATGAAAGATTGGTATCAAAGAGCACAGCCAGGTTCCTAACCGACGACTTGACAGAGCAGCCATCAAGTGTTAGACTTAGACAGTATTCTAGGTTATTGCGTGAGGAAGTTTTTGTCCAATAATTAGAATTTTATTTTTATTTATTTTTCAGAATTAAGTAGTAGGAAATTACTAGTCATCAAGTCATCAGCTATACATTCCATTAATTTTGAGAACTGGTAAGTTTCGTCAGGGCGTGAAGAAATATAGAGTTGAGTATCATCAGCATAACAGTGAAAACTAATGCCATGCTTCTTTATAATATATCCCAAGGGTAGCATGTTCAGAGGGAACAGCAATGGTCCTAGTACTGAGCCTTGTGGTACACCATACTGAAATTTTGATCGATGTGACATCCCTTCATTTACTGCTAACGGTCAGATAAGTATGATTTAAACCATGCTAATGCAATTCCATTAATGCTAACATAATTTTTTAGTCTATTTAAAAGAATGTTGTGGTCAATAGTATCAAATGCAGCACTAAGATCAAGTAACACTAATAGAGAGATACAACCACGATCGGATGCGTGATGGATTTTTTAATTAATCATAACTAACATTTGTTTTTCTTGCAGGAACAACATTCATATGCTTTTAAATGTTTCCCCTTTATGCGAAAACTTGTGACTTTGGTTGTGTGAGTGTAAAAATAACAAATATGGGAAATTAAACTAGACAGATGTCTCAACTTGAAACCTTGTGGTTACCTAGTAACAAGAGTGCTTGTCTATGAAGAACCAATCAAATTGTAGGGAAATTATTGTAATGTAATTGTAATGTTTCATGTAATTTTTGCCATACCTCTTATTCTATAAAAACTGTTGTATTCGTGTTCGCTGGTGGGATTCTCAATGAAATTTGTCTGAGATCCTCCGGTACTGCTTCTTCTTGGGGGAAATTAAAGTGAGCGCCCAGAAAGCGCTGACAGCATGCAAATAGTGAATTGATTTATCCTTCAAATCTTGTGCTTGAACGGACAATTTAGTTTTTATCAATGAGACATTGATTAATTATTGACTAATTAGACGAGACAATTTTTTTTTTAATCATTCTGTTCAAATTCATATATTTTTTAAATAGACTAGAGCAAAGAACAATTATTCAGAACCTCTAGTTTGCATGTTATTTTGTTTAATTGTCTATTTTTTTTTCTTCAGAATCGCAATCTTTATTTTACACAGAAAAAATTGTGATTCTCAATTTATCCAGAATCGCAGCTCTACTATAAATAGACGCTGAAGCTGCAGCGGAAATCCGTCACTTGTTCACACAATTACTATTTTCTATATGGTGAATGGCACATAATGCAATACATAGGGGATTGGGAACGTGTAGAAACATTATTTCTTTGATTTTTTTTTCTTTGTCACGTGGGCACAGGTGATCACTTCTGTTTCTCACTTCTTATTTCCTTTGCCGGATTGTTTGGGCTAGTGTTGAAAGGGGCAAGTAACGGGAGCCAATTTTCTGTTGACCGTGTTGTGTTGGTTAAATCGTGTCTGCATACGTCAAGCTAAAATAAAAGTAAAAATCAAGCTAAGATCGTCAGTCTTTCCTTTAAATAATGAAATGACAACCGAGTGCGAGCGAGTTATGAGCCATCCCGTTACGTAGCCCCTTTGTGGCTATTGGATGCCATGAACAGAAAGATTCAGACAGTGTAAATATGCTTTTCATAGGGGCGAATGACGTCTGGTTTCACGTTAGTGTCACGCAAACCGCAGCAACGTGCACACAGTCTGTACCAGTCCAGAGACACGATAGCACAGTGCGGGTCATATGCATGAGTCGGCGCGGACCCCTTTGACAGAATGCTGTATTTTAAAGCGATATGGAGGAGATTAGGAGGAGAAACGGTTTCTAGTTTTCACAAGAGCACAAGTTGAATTTGCTCAGCGAGTTTACTCTGGCGTCGAGTAATGATGCTCATTAAATATGCCCTTGTATCCAAGCTGCACCAATCACATCGGGTTATCTGATATAGGCGGGCCAGAGGCGAGCTAAACAGATGACGACAGCGCTGTGACGAAGAGGAACAAAGAGGAACAGGAGACGGCGCTTGAATCCTTCCTTTGCAAGAAGGGCGTTTTTTCTGTTTTGCCAACCGGATACACCAAGAGTCTAATCTACCAGTTAGCTCCGCTGGTAGCTAAGAGAATGGGGCTTGTTGTGATTGGTCGTAGTGTTATCCAATTGCGTGCAGTGAGATTTTCAAATGCATGCTTGGTGCCGCCCCTCGAGCTGGCCGATTTTCATTAGTCGATGCCAGACCCTTAATCTTTCAGATTTCAGTCTGGATTTCCAGGCTAACTGACAAGTAGAAGAGATAAACGTAGTAAACGTAACATTTTTTGATTATAACACTGGTGCCATGCACCAACATAAATTACACACTTTTAAACTACACATTCTCAGGATCATTACGTTCACTATTTTGCTTTAGTAACAGTTTCATATTAAATCTAAAATGGGAATCTATTACACTGTGGCTGTCATAAGCTGTCAAATGCTGCTTTGCCGAGCTCAACGGCTCTGGCCGAGCTATGATACATAAATGAAACACTATTGGTTATTTTAACAAATGGGGAGGGAGCTGCACAATATGTCTCAGGCTGACCTCCTGTTTCAGTGGAAATTACGTCAACACACTGAATAACGCTGCGCATTTCAAAGCATCTCAGTGGGCCTTTAAGATTTTTAACCTTATTGAAGAATCAAGAATGAACACCAACCTCTAAGTTCTTCAGCATCTTCCCGTTTTATTCTGCAGGGTTCTGGATCACCGCTTTGTTCTTCTGTATCTTCCCGTTTTATTCTGGAGGGTTCTGGATCATTCATGTTTTCAATGTTCTTTCGCAAACTCTATCTTCCTCACTTGTAGGCTGATGGAAATATTTCAGCATTTATTGGTGAATCGCTGTGGGAGGAGCTTCACTGAAGGTGAATTGCTGTGATAGGAACAGATCTGCAAAAATCAAAAATAAATCAGTTATCAAAAATGTATGCTTTCATTAATTCACACATTTAAAGCATTTTGTTAGTTTATCTATACAACTATAAAAATTTAAGTTATTTCATTTGTTTTAAAACAAAGTCATATATTTTACATAACTATATTTTGTCAGTGGGTCATTCTATTGACATTATTATCTATTTTTGACATGAAGAGGCTTTTGAGCAGCTGTTAATTGTGGCACTCCCTCTTATTAAGTCTTATCAGGGAGATTGATTCATTAACCAGTTATAATAACTTCCATACAGAATCATATGTCCATGTGAACCTATATATAGTTAAATCTACAACTACAGCCACTGCATATTGTCATAAAAGAAATTAGATTATAAACATTTTTCTTCTAAGGACAGAAACGGCTCTTTCAATACAACAAACAAGCACAACAAAACAATATTTTAAAGTTTCCAATGTCAAGCGTCCATCACATTTATCTACATACTCAGATTTACCACTTGTGTTGGATATGAATTAAATCTGGATCTGAAATTTAAAGCCTCTTTGAGTCAGAAATAGACATTAATGTTAAAAATAGATTAACCAACAAACAAAAGATAAATAGAGATCAATCCCTATTAATTCCCCTTACAGATCATACTTTGACTTTTGATAAAGTGACATATCAGTAAATACCATTATTGCTCCAAACGTAGAAACAATCATACAGACGAACATACAAAAACACACAATAATAGCTCAGATCTTAATGAATTTAACATTATAGTTCCTCACATAGTTGCCTGCAATGCTAAGTGTTTGTCAGTCTGTAAGGAGACGCCAGAAAAGACGCACAAATAGCTCTGTAGCAGATGAATATAGAACACAGAAAATACTCTGTAAAATGTTGCTTTAACAAGCCGTGTTATTTTTAATAACTGTATAAACGAAGCACAGTGAACTGCTTACCTCACATCAAAAGAGTGACGTCTTCTTCTTGTTGTATGGCAGATCGCAGACACACAGCGCATTACCGCCACCTATCGCCCGGGTGGACCATGGACCGTGATTACGCATTTTAACCTGTTGCATTGTAAATCCTGCAAAGTTTTTTGTATTTTTTATTTTTATTTTTTTAATATGTTCATTTAAAACACTAGGCTATACTTTGTATTAAATTACCTTTGCATCAAATTACTTAAAAACTAGTTAATGTTGCTGTGAGGGCAGTGGCGGATTAATGCTGCCTGAATATAGGATGTGCATCAGTGCAATTGAATCAGCACATTCGGTCTTAAAGTGACAGTACGTAATAAACCCAATGCCATCTGTGCCCTTAATATCTCGATCGGCCCAATGGAGGCATCCGGTCAGCGGGTGAAAGTCTCTGCGCGTTACTGTCTTTTCTGACATTATTATTTATTATTATTTAGTATTTTTGATTAAATGAAATACATTTTCTCATATGTATTTTCTCGTTATTTCATCTGACTCCACAAATTAAAAGGTTTTAATGATATCTGTGCATCATTAAATGTGACCGAATGTTTGACTACTGAACTCTACTGAAAATAATGTCAGAGTCGATTAGAATAAAATCAAATGTTTACAATTTATTATGTCAGTTAAATGTATCAGGTCAATTTCATCAAGATAATAGATACAAAACATCAAATGCTCTGGAACAAAGAGAAAAGCTTCAATACCTTGACATTATAAAATACATGATGCTAAGTGTTTTGCTTACACCGCATCACGGGCTGATCTCGGTTACAGAATGGCGCTGATCCTCTTGTTGCATTTCATTATATAGACAGAAACTTCTTTCACATTGAAACATCTGCTAACAATGGGAATTTACATTTAGAGTTGACACCTTTTGGGAGTAGGAGGCCATTTGCCTGGAAACCCACCCTCCTTTGTGTGCCAGTTATCTCTCTAAACTCTTAAAAACCTTATTACCTTTTGTTTTACTTCGTTGGGAATGAGACCTTTGTACCAGCCGCCGAGACATTTCAAATGATACCAAACATGTGTAATACTGTATGATAATTATTTACATTAAACCATATAGATTCTTGGGTGAATTTTGAGAGAGAAGGGATTGGGGAAGAGGGGAAGAAATGTAAAGTAGGATTGCTTAGGTGAGACTTTTGTCTTGAATAATGGTGCTAGTTTCACAAGAAAGTTCAAATGTTAATTTCCAGAAAGGTCCTTTGTCCTCTCAGGGAGTGGTCGGTCGTACCTCCAGTAGACTGCCTGGCATTTATCTAATTTCTCATGTCTTACAATATTAATCAAACAACAAAAGAAAAAGAGAAAAGCATTCACTGCTCTTTAATAAGGATTAATTATATTTTGTTTATATAAATAAATATGTCTGCTTGAAAGAATAAAGAATGATATATGCAAGTTGTTATAAAGAATGCATACATGATACATCATTAATTTAAAAGAAGACTGTTCTTCTTTAGGTGAAGTGGTTTCATTTAATAAGATAATTAAGATAAATAATATTATATTAATGTTATATATTATAATATTAATAATAATAATATAATATTATAAATATTATATCACAGCAGTTAAATCTGTCTGTATTGCATGTTCAAACTTTAAAATCATCCACATTAACAGGTTAATAGATGTTTTCTCCAGGAGTATAATGGGTTTGGAAATTTTAGATAAATTCTAAATTAATGCATTACAATTTAACTAAACCCATTAAATTTTAGTCAATTTAGTCGACTTAAGTCGAAGTGTTCTTGTGTTATATGCTTACGAATTTAATCTCTTAAACTGCTGATCTTGTTACTGTGCTAATAGTGTTTTCACTATAGTTTGGATATTAATATCCACTGCAGAACTGACAGTTAAGGCTTGTTGAATTGAGCGCTAGACAAGTCATTTGTTCATCGGTAAAATAAGTGACTCTTTCAAAATTCCCAATTAATTAATAATTCCCTTTGAGCTAAATTGACCGGTTTCCCTTACAACATATATATTAATGTATTTGTTTGCAATTGACCCTTTGCAGGAAGTTTGATTGGCAGGAGATCTGACCAATCATAATCTGTCATCAGCCGAATACGCCATTTTTGTCCGACAAAGCAGTCAGGAGGGTTAGTAGATTAACGTTGGAGGATTTGAACTTGAAAAACGGTGTGTACTGCCTCTTTCCACAGTTAAAACAACATTCCTTCTTATGTTCATTCATGTTTATTTGATGCTATAAATTAACTAGAAGGAAGAGATGATCGGTTCACGAGCAGCTTTAACTGAGGCTCTACAGCGATCTGCCACAAAACGGTATATTGTTTAAATTTCTAAAAAAAATTAACAAATTTGAAAGGTGAGACTTTGTTTCATATCATAAGTAACCTGGTCTGTCCTGTCTGTCAACGCCTTGTCAGTGTCCTCTCTGCTCCGCAATGTATTTTTCACTGCATGAGAACATGGTGTGGTATGAACTAACTTAAGTAACTAAAGGGGGCGGATCTTTGCGAACGGTCAATTACGAGGTTAAACGGGTGTTTTTGGTGTAAGACCATTTATCTTTCATGAGATTAATTCCTCTTCTTGGCCAGGTTACATTTCTCCATTTCGTAAATCCTAGGGTCAAGGCTTCTAAACTGTGAATTTTTAGGGGCGTGATATTTAAATGACAATTGTTTTTATCCGCCACATTTATCAATTTTCAATCATTCGTACAATGGGATTGACAGCATACAAATGTTTCATGAATCAAATTTAAACCCTGTCGTCAGATGATTTCTGAGCTGGGATCTGCATTCGTTTCTAGGTTAGATTGATAAATGAGGCCCATTAACTTTATTTATCTTGCACTTTTGGCTTTACAACTTTGCAGACCGTTTACATTCACAGACAGCTATATTACACCCTGCATGAAAGGGAATATTCCCTATATTGTTTGTAGATTAATATTTTATCTACAATGTGTGAATATGTATTCTAAAATATGTGCCCTTTTGTTTTTCTGTTTCAGATCTAAGCAAAGTTGGCTTATTGATGACTTCTGAAAACCTGAAGGAGATTGGTCAATTCAGTTTACTCAGAAGTTTATTACAAAGAAGTTTTCAAGTGATTTCCTTGTTTTATTTATTAGTTAGAATGGGTATAACTCAACATTTTAACTAACTGCAAAAGCTGAATAAGTGATCAAAGCCTACTGATTAATCTGTGAAATAATCAATGAGAAGTCGATTAATCGTTCTAATAATCTTTGATTAATCGATTATCAAAATAATCTCTGATGCAGAACTCGAACTACTTACTCTATTATCAGACATGCATTTTCTTTTATGAAAGATTAGAGAAGATAATTGAGTGAAACTCTTTCCACATGAATGGCAGTGATACGGCTTCTCTCCAGTGTGGATCCTCTCATGTATTTTCAGATATATTGACCGTTTGAATCTCTTATCACAGAGAGAACATTTATAAGGTTGTACTCTAGTGTGAACTGTCTGATGCACTTTCAGTTCTCCATCTGTAAAAAAAGTCTTACCACACTTAGAGCAAACATGATCCTTCACACCACTGTGTCTTTTCTGGTGTAATTTCAAACCACTCGGCTCACTAAAACTCTTTCCGCATAAAGAACACACATGAGGCTTCTCATTTGTATGAACTTTCAGGTGGTCCTCCAGGAAATCTGCCATAAAGAAATTTGTACTGCACTGGTCACTGTTATATAGTCCTTCTCTAGAATGAGCACACAGATGTACTTTGAAAACACTTGATTTTCTGAAACTCTTCCCACATTGATCACATGTGTATGGCTTCACTCCGGCGTGCCTTTTAATGTGCACGTTAAGGTTTCCTTTATGTGTGAAACTCTTCCCACATTGATCACATTTGTGCGGCTTCTCTCCAGTGTGGATTTTCATGTGTTCGTTAAGGTTTCCTTTTTGTGTGAAACTCTTCCCACATTGATCACATTTGTGCGGCTTCTCTCCAGTGTGGATTTTCATGTGTTCATTAAGGTGCTCTTTTTGTGTGAAATTCTTCCCACATTGATCACATGTGTGCGGCTTTTCCCCAGTGTGGAACCTCATGTGTTTGTAAAGGGTTACTTTATGCGCAAAACTCTTCCCACACTGATCACATGTGTATGGTTTCTCCCCAGTGTGGCTTTTCATGTGTACATTAAGATTTCCTTTATGTATGAATCTCTTCCCACACTGATTACATGTGAATGGCTTCTCTCCAGTGTGGATTTTCATGTGTTCGTTAAGATTTCCTTTTAGTGTGAAGCTCTTCCCACACTGATCACATGCATGTGGCTTCTCTCCAGTGTGGACCCTCTCATGTATTTTCAGATATACTGACAGTTTGAATCTCTTGTCACAGTATGAACACTTGTAAGGTGTTTCTCTAGTGTGAACAGTCTGGTGCACTTTCAGAGCACCATCAGTAAAAAAAGTCTTTCCACACTCAGAGCAAATATGATCCTTCACACCGCTGTGTCTTTTCTGGTGTATTTTTAATGCGCCCATCTGACTAAAACTCTTTCCACACAAATAACAGACGTAAGGCTTCTCCTTTGTATGAACTTTCAGGTGGTCCTTCAGGAAATCTGCCCTAAAAAATGTTTTACCACATTGGTCACAGTTATACAGTCTTTCTCTAGAATGAGTAAGCAGATGTACTTTAAAAACACTTGATTTTCGAAAACTCTTCCCACATTGATCACATGTGTACGGCTTCTCTCCAGTGTGGATTCTCATGTGATCAGTAAGGTGTCTTTTTTGTGCGAAACACTTCCCACATTGATCACATGTGTATGGCTTCACTCCAGTGTGGATTCTCATGTGATCATTAAGGTTTTCTTTTCGTGCGAAACTCTTCCCACACTGATCACATGTGTGCGGCTTCTCCCCAGTGTGAATTTTAATGTGTTCAGTAAGGGTTGCCTTATGCGCAAAACTCTTCCCACACTGATCACATGTGTACGGCTTCTCCCCAGTATGGCTTTTTATGTGTACATTAAGATTTCCTTTATGTGTGAAACACTTCCCACACTGATCACATGTGTACGGCTTCTCTCCAGTGTGGATTTTCATGTGTACGTTGAGGTTTCCTTTTTGCGTGAAACTCTTCCCACATTGACCACATGTGTACGGCTTCTCCCCAGTGTGGATTCTCATGTGACCCTTAAGGGTTCCTTTTTGTGTGAAACTCTTCCCAGACTGATCACATTTGTACAGCTTCTCTCCAGTGTGGATTTTCACATGTTTATTAAGATTTCCTTTTTGTGTGAAACACTTCCCACACTGATCGCATGTGTACGGCTTCTCTCCAGTGTGGATTCTCATGTGATCCTTAAGGGTTCCTTTTTGTGTGAAACTTTTCCCACACTGATCACATATGTGTGGCTTTTCTCCCGTGTGGATTTTCATGTGTTCATTAAGGTGCTCTTTTCGTGTAAAACTCTTCTCACACTGATCACATGTGTGTGGCTTCTCCCCAGTGTGGATTTTCATGTGGTCATTAAGGTTTCCTTTTTGTGCAAAACTCTTCCCACACTGATCACATGCGTATGGCTTCACTCCAGTGTGAATTCTTATGTGATCCTTAAGGGTTCCTCTTTGTGTGAAACTCTTCCCACACTGATCACATGTGTGCGGCTTTTCTCCAGTGTGGATTTTCATGTGTTCATTAAGGGTTGCTTTATGAGCAAAACTCTTCCCACACTGATCACATGTGTGCGGCTTCTTCCCAGTGTGGCTTTTCTTGTGATCCATAAGGGCTTCTTTTTGTGCAAAACTCTTCCTGGACTGATCACATGTGAACAGCTTCTCTCCAGTGTGGATTTTCACATGTTTGTTAAGGTTTCCTTTTTGTGTGAAACTCTTCCCACATTGAGCACATGAATACGGCTTCTCTCCCGTGTGGATCCTCATGTGTTCGTTAAGGATAACTTTTTGCCTGAAACTCTTTCCACACTGATCGCATGTGTGCGGCTTCTCTCCAGTGTGGATTTTCACATGTTTGTTAAGATTTCCTTTTTGTGTGAAACTCTTCCCACATTGAGAACATGAATACGGCTTCTCTCCAGTGTGGATTCTCATGTGTTCGTTAAGGGTTCCTTTTTGTGTGAAACTCTTATCACACTGATCACATGCATAAGGCCTCTCCCCAGTGTGGATTTTCAAGTGTTCATTAAGATTTCTTTTTATTGTGAAAATTTTCTCACAGTGTTCACATGTGTACGGCTTCTGTCCAGTGTGAATCCTCATGTGTTCATTAAGAATTACTTTTTGTGTGAAACTCTTCCCACACTGTTCGCATGTGTACGGCTTCTCACCAGTGTGGATTTTAATATGTTTGTTAAGGTGTCCTTTTTGAGCAAAACTCTTCCCACACTTATCACATGAGTACGGCTTCTCTCCAGTGTGGATCCTCATGTGTTCGTTAAGGATTACTTTTTGTCTGAAACACTTCCCACACTGATCGCATGTGTGCGGCTTCTCTCCAGTGTGGATTTTCACATGTTTGTTAAGGTTTCCTTTTTGTGTGAAATTCTTCCCACATTGAACACATGCGTACGGCTTCTCTCCAGTGTGGATCCTCATGTGTTCACTAAGGGTTCCTTTTTGTGTAAAACTCTTCCCACACTGATTACATGTGAAAGGCTTCTCTCCAGTGTGAATTCTCATGTGAAGTTCAAGACTTTGTTTGTATGGGTAACTTTTTCCACACTGTGGGCAAGTAAAACATATTTTGTATCTTCTTTTCAATGAGGGACTCAAGGATTTTTCTTCAGTTTTGATATGATGTTTCTCCCCCACTTCAAACAGTTCTTCAATCTCCTTGTTCTCTTCTATCAGGTCTAAAATGAAAGTAAAAAAAAGTTTTAAAAAAATTCAAAAGTTTGATTTTCAGTAAATCATTAAAAAAAAAATCAAAGAGAGAAATGTGAAAACGAAAGGACGTGTGAACCCTGACATAATAGTAGAAAATATGACCATCTATTGACACGAAATCCATAACTTTTGTTGGCACAGTCTGAAGATGATCTTACTCGAATTTGGTGAAAATCTGACAAATGGTCTAGGAGGTGTTAGAAAAAGTAGGTTTTTAAAGATAAAATCAAAATGAGGACAGGAAGTTTGCCCAACAATGGCAAAGTTGGTATCCAAGTTCTCGTCTTGACCTAAGGAATCTATTGAGACCAGTTTCATTCAAATAGGCTAATTTGATCAAAAGTTATTAGCATTACTGGAAATTTCATTATAACTTTTGACCACAAGGTGGCGCTGCCCCGAGTACTGTCAAAGCATGGTGCCCTAGTTTCGTAACAATACGCCAATGCATTTGTAAAATATAGCATTTTACGACAAATTCAAAATGGCGACGCCCAAATTGTCGCAATAGGAAAGTTGGGTATCGTCCAACTCGGCATGATGCAACAAATTTAACAAGACCAGTTTTTTTGTTTTGTTTTTGGCCGAAGTGTTCAGAAGTTATAAGAAAAAAAGAACCATTTTTCATATCTCCTGACCACTAGGTGGAACTGCGCCGAAACTGTGCAGGACCCTCAGTTGCAGAGATATAGCCTTGTGTTAATTTTAGCAGGTACTTTGTCGAATTCGTTTGCGCGTTATTCAAAAACGGTTTGATGAATTCACTTGAATTCCTTAATTTTTATCGACATGGGGATTGAAAAAGTAGGTTTTTCGGAAAATTCTAAATGGCGTAAACATTTTCATGTTTACAATGTAATCGAATTGTCGATTAAACAATGTAATAGAATTCACTTGAATTCCTTAATTTTTATCGACATGGGGATTGAAAAAGTAGGTTTTTCGGAAAATTCTAAATGGAGTAAACATTTTCATGTTTACAATGTAATCGAATTGTCGATTAAACAATGTAATCGAATTGTCTACAGCCAAGGAATCAATAATTATGTTTCTAGCCCAAAGACTAGTTATTAGCACAAACTTGAGTGCTTGGCCCCTAATTATAAAAATGACAACGATTACAATATGTACAATATGATATACAATATAAAACCAAGCGTGCCGCACAAGCCCTGAAAAGTGAAGCCAAAACGTCTCGATCGCCCCCCGGTGACTGGTCCTAGTATAGGTCATAAGCCCCGCCTCCCCATGTTATTCAACGGGACGTGAGACCAACTAAACAATTAAATTACACTTCAAATATCTTTTTTCCAAAGGTGGTTTCTTTCATTTGCTGTCGTTTTTATCACGCTGATGTTAGTTCAAGTGTCTGTTTCAAAAATAAGTTGTTTTTTAGTTAGTTACGTGATGCGGTGGTGTAACGTCATGACTGACAGCTGTGATTGACAGGTTCTCTGAGCGAAGTAGTCACTGAAACACCAACGGACATTTTTTCGGGATCTTCGGAGGACTGAGGAGATTGTATTTACTTTATTTTAACAAGCCTCTTGACGTACTGCAATCAATTTTTAAAAAAGTGTGCAGAATCCTCTCTCCCTGAGTGCATTCTGCGAGAGTGAGGGCGGAGCGTTGATTTTGCGGCTTTACTTCCTGCTCACTACTGCGCAGGTCTGGTCCCGAGATCGCTACTGCGCAGACTCAAGTTCCAATATGTCAGCGCCATATCGGGACTCTGGCGGCTTCAGTTCTCATCAATGGAAGAGAGCGAAGGGGCGTCGTCCATCTTTTTTTACAGTCTATGTATAAAACTAAAACAGTTCAGTTAATATTTAGTCTGACATCCTGGTGTTTGAGTGAATGTCAGTATGAATGTTTCTCAAATCACCTTTCATTTGTTAAAAAGTAAAAGAAAACTGAGTTTTAGGCTACATTTTGTGCCCAGTTCATGGAAAGTTAACTGGATATGATCTGCTTTAAATCAGCAGTAAAGAAGAGTTTTTGATTTAAATTGAGCAAAAAAAATTTATTGTCCAAGTATATACAGTCATGTGAAAAAGAAGGTATCTCCTTTTGAATTCTATGGTTTTACATGTCAGGGCATAAAAATATTCTGGTCTTCAGCAGGTCTTAAAATGATTTAAATACAACCTCAGATGAACAACAACAAGACACATTCCACCGTGTCATTATTTATTTAAAAATAAAGCCAAAATGGAGAATCCATGTGTGACAAACTAATTACACCCTATGATTTAATAGCTTGTAGAACCACTTTTAACAGCAATAACTTTAAGTAATAATTTTCTATATGACTATTAGTATCTCACATTATTTTGGAGGGATTTTGGCCCATTATTTTTTCCAGCATTCCTTCAGTTCATTGAGTTTTGTGGCTATCTGTTTATGCACAGCTCTCTTAAGGTCCTGCTACAGCATTTCAAATGGGTTGAGGTCTGGACTTTGACTGTTGTAGATATGCTGGTGTGCATGGGATCATTGTCCTGTTGCATGACCCAATTACGGCCAAGCTTTAGCTGTCAGACAGATGGCCTCACATTTGACTCTAGAATACTTTGGTATACAGAGGAGTTTATGGTTTATGGCTGCAAAACAAGCCCAAATCCTCACCCCTTTACCACAGTGCTTGACAGTTGGTATAAGTTGTTTGTGCTGATATGCTGTGTTTGGTGTTTGGTTTTAACCAAACGTGGCACTGTGCATTATGGCCAAACATCTCCACTTATCGTCTGGTCTATCCAAAGGACATCGTTCCAGGAGTCTTGTGGTTTGTTCAGATGCAACTTTGCAAACCTAAGCTTTACTGCCACATTCTTTTTAGAGAGAAGAGACTTTTTCCTGACAACCCTTCCAAACAGGCAATACTTGTTCGGTCATTTTCTAATTGTACTGTCATGAACTTTAACATTTTACATGTTAACTGAGGCCTGTAGAATCTAAGATGTAGCTCTTGAGTTTTTTGCAGTTTTTCTGAGCACTGCAAGGTCTGACCTTGGGGTAAATTTGCTGGGACATCCACTCCTAGGAAGATGTCTTGAATGTTTTCCACTTGTAAATAATCTTCCTCACTGTAGAATGATAATAATAATAATAATAATAATAATAATAATAATAATAATTCATTACATTTATATAACGCTTCTCATACCCCTTTGTTTGAAGTGGGGTCCCGAATAATCTTTGTTTGAAGGGCTATCTGTCCCTTCCCCCTAGCTCTTCCCCTGCAACCAATAGATAATCGCGATAGTGTAGGCCTAAGGGGTAGAAATGGGATTGGGCCTAATAAGGTGCATTTACACCAAAGTCCAATTTATACTTCTGCGTTAAACTCACGCCGTAGCTACGTCATAGTCTGTGTGTAGCACGCGTAGCCTACGGCATATCCTTACATGCACTTCTCCAAAAATGTAACAACACATGTAGTTGCACGTTATTGCCGACAACGATGCAGAAGTATAAATGAAAACCGACACGTAGCCTACAGCAGAGGATACGGCGTAGGTCCGACGCAAAAGAATAAATCAGCCTTAATGCAGATCTCTTTTGAAATATAAGATGTGGTTTGTCCTGTCTGTTTAATCCCTTAAGACATAACGGACTTTGTTTACATTAATTTTGCATCTTAAAAGCATTTTGAGATGCAAGTTCATTTAACCACTAACACAGAGTTGCACACAGATGCTGAAGCGCTCTTCACAAAGCACACACGAGCATTTAAAATTGAAAGCAGCGTACTGTCAGTGAGTTTAAATATATAAACCTAATACATTCCAAACGACATAAAATTATGCCTTCGTAGATCATCCGCAAGGAAAATACCGGCAGGCGAGACCACACACTGCAAGCGTAACATCAAGCAAAGTGTTCTCACAGTGCATATCCTGTGCAATGAAGCCCGCAAAAGTCATTGTTAATCGCTTCAACATATACAAACTTTATGAAAGATTATTTTATGGAAGGTACGAAGGTGTGTGTGAGGAATTGGAAGCAAGCAGAATACAGGTGTTTCTAAAGCACACGCAGTGGCATCGTGCATATGCATTTAAAAACGAAGCTCAGAATAGATTCTGAAATTCTCAGACAGAGGCACACACATGAATTGACACAATAAGGACTGTCCGATCACAAAGAGTTGACGGAAAAGTCACTGTCCCGATCGGGCCAGTGCTGCATCGTCGTGAAAGCTTATCATTTGCACGTTTTTAAGCCTTGCCAATGTAAACATTCAAGTGCAAGAAGATGCAAAAGAGAGAGCTCAATTTGGTACTCGCAGTTTGTGTACACATTCAAAGCGCCCAGAAAGCATGCGATTTTTCATATCTTCTTGCAGTTGAACGGACAATTTCATACAAAATTACGTTGACATGCCTGTCTTTGCGAGTATCCTTGTAAATATATTTGGTTATGTCTTAAGTGAACGTAAACAGTCGAGAAAGACAACGCATGTGTAACAGTATCAGACTGCAGCCTAATATTCCTGCTGCTGTCTGTTTTTAATGTTAATTAAACAACAAAAGACTCCCTGCAAAAAAAAAATACTTGCTGTTCTTAACCGAGTAACTTTTCAACTTTAATATTAATCTATTCTTAATGTATACAGTGAAGACTATGCAGTGTTATTTACATTTACGTTATTCAAGTTCTGTACTTTAATCTACTGTACCTAATCTGTATATAACTACTGTTAGATCCACTTATATAAAAGATGTGTTCAAAACAATAACAGAAATGTGCATTTATGTTTTATTTGTATTATGCTACCTCCTAAGACCTGAGCTTTGGTTTGGCTTGCATTTTAGATTTATTCTAGCTATTTGGTGTTAGTAGGAACCAATAAATATAATAACCAGATATTATCTTTGAACATGAAGCTCTTTTTGAAAAAGATTATGTTCACATATGTGGTCTGTATCCACAGAAAACAATCAAGACACCATTGTGTAACAAAGTGCAAACCTCTTTTATTTACAGCCTGAGCACTGTGCCTGAACATTTTTTCATTGTTACTGAATATATATATATATAACGGTTTCAATTTCTGAACATGGATATGTAAAAACTAAATTTATAAGAAACAAGCTATCACATCCAATAAACCTTGACAATTTACTTGTTTCGTTTTAGCTTTTTTGTAACACTCCAAAACTTCAACTTCTCCAAACTAGGATTGTCCTTTTTGTCTAAGGGAACAGCTGATCGCACTTAACCGCTGCGAAAGACTGTGTAACAGTTGCGTGCAGCTTGCAAGCACAAGAACACCTTGCATGTTACAAATCGGACTCGAGTTTTCCCAGAACAGCCAGTCGCTCTGCAGCGCGCTGCATTCTTCAGGTTGACCACCTCTGGAAGATGTGCATTAGCCCTTCTGCGGACTGAGATGTGGGGCACTTCCTTCACAGGGCGCTTTTTCTCTGGCTATAAATGGTCTGTGTTGTCTTCCTGTTCTGAGAGGTCTGTACTGTCTTCCTGTGCATTGTTATGCTGGGCCAAGAATGTCTTAGCCACTTCCATTCGGAATTCAAGAAATTGCATGACGCCCTTTCTTGGTGTGCCGCGTACTGTGTGGTCTTGGCGGTACAGTAGCCAGCTGTTGGCTAAAGCAACATCTGTGAAGTGCATGAGCATCCGAAGCACCCACTTCTTGGTGCAGACACCATTCTACAGTAGCTGATCATCCTGTCTGTGAGGTCAACCCCACCCATCTTGTTGTTATATTCATGAACAATACTTTGTTGTCTGATAGACACATATTGTTTCTGTTTCTTGTCCCATCGCTGGCAGGTGTTTTCAGGCTGTGCATCATGGACAACAGACAGTATCAATACCGGCTTGTTGTCATACCACATTACAACACAAATTTTCCCTTCTTCAGTGGTAACTTGTGCTGAGATACCTCTTCCATTCTTTTTCATTGTTTTGTCACTTGGTAGCTGCACTGCTTCGGAAACCCAATTCTTCATAACTGTACCAGTCAGGTACACCTGCTTCTCCATCATTCGATTCACAGCTTTGATGGATGTAAAGAACTGATCGCAGTACACTTTTGTACCAGGATGGAGAGTTTCAGACAGATGATTAATGACCAAACCTCCCAAACCCAGTTCACCTGGTTCCTGGACCTGTGCAATCAGTGCATCTGCACCCTGATATAATTCAAAGTCGAGCATGATGCCTTCCGCTGAAGCACAAACAAAGTTTTTCATGCCAACTGGATTGGGCTTCATTGGCAGATATTGTCGACAAGGACAGGCTCCTGTAAATGGTATAGCCTAATTTGCTCAATAAAAGAAACACTCTCGGGTCTTGTCTGAGACCTGCAGCCTTTCAGAATGCGGTCAAGGAAAGGCCTCACCTTCCAGAATTTGTCACATTCCCTCAGGTCTTCTGGAATGTCATCATCAATGACCACCTTTATTGATTGCCTCAGTTTGTAAAATCTGTAGAGTGTGAATCTTTCTGTGATGGCTGGGAATCTTAACGCGCTGATATATATATATAAAGACTAAGATGAGGCTGAGATATAAAACTAACATCCTGATTTGTGGGTACGGGACACAGGACATCAAAATTGAGGCACCAAAAAAATTATACATCTCGTCAACTGATGTGCTGAGTGGGTACCCACTCCTAGCTAGTGCTGTAGCATTGGAGCAGTATACAAGCAGTTTTATTAAATCTTTATCAATATACTGGTTTACATAGTCCAGTGTGGTCCAGCTTTCTCTGTCCTGCTCAGTTTTCTCCTCAGGCTCAAACTGGGATAAGTTTGGGGTCAATTGAGCAGCCCTCCAGTGCACTCCTCGTCCTTGCTTGGGTTGTCCTTGAAAGCTTGGTCCTGGTGTTGGCTCTTCAGGATCATCGTTTGAGCCATCAGACTCAACCTGCTGAGTCCCACGTCTGGGAGTGTGCAAAATGTCAATGCTAAGGTCTGAACGATAACCATAAGTTTCACCACGGAGACGTTTACGTCCCCGGATGGCCTCAGCGAACTGTGGAGTGGGGTCTTCATCCCCACTACTCTCCTCCTCACTGCTGCTTGGCTCCTGTTGTGGAAGATGGTAATCAAAATCCTCTACGGGATCATCATTGTCAGACAAGTCCTCTACCTCTGAGTTGTCCCCAGCAATTGACTATATCATAAGAAAAATAAAATAAAAATCAATGTAAAGTTATTTATTACACATGCAATGCCAATTTATACTGTTGTAAACTATTGTAAAGTGATGTTTTCTAACAAATTCTTCCTAAAATACGGTTTCAGAGTAACATTTTTTGCTAACATTTTTTGATTTTCAACGAAGCTAAGTCCCATTGTCCACATATGTGGACCTTAAGTTTAGCGGCATAGTAAATCTTTACTGTTACAAACATTTGTCAAATTTGCATGCCATATTAATCATACAACACTATTATACATAACTTAAGAATCAACAATGACATTTTATTTGAATTTTTACCTTGTGGACGTTTTGGTCTGGTGTGGCTGCCTGACTTTTCAGATGTGTTCTCCGCCATCTTGGAGTGTTTTTCTCTTCTGACATCACCAGATGGCAGTGTAAGTGTCCACGTGTGTGCACAGAATCAAGTATTATGGTGCACACAACCAAAAATATGATGTCCATGTATATAGACGCCAGGTCGTAGGAGGTTATATAAAGTATGTATTTTATGTCTTTTATTTATTTTTCTACACAGCACTTTGATCCACTTCGGTTGTTTTAAAGTTCTTTATAACTAAAGTTTGATTGATTGATTTAGATAGAAGCAATCAAAACTTAGTCTCTTACTTCCGCCAATATGGGTGAACGATTTTGATGACATCAATCTGCACTTCACTTTCTCATCTGATTTCTTGTCCAATCAAATGCTCTCTAGAATAGAAAGCGTCCCGCCCCCTAGACTATAAATAGATGCTGAAGCTGTGGCTGAAATCAGTCATTTGTTCACACAATTACAAAAATGTATATGATGAATGGTACATAGTAGGGCTGGGTATTGACACAAATTTCACAATTCGATTCAATTTCGATTCACAAGCTTGCAATTCAATTCGATTCAATTTTGATTATTATTTTGGATATCAGGTACAATGCAAATTTTCTCAAGGAAAACAAATTCTTAACTATTATTGTAAACTATGGGAGTCAGTTGTAGCCTATTGAAGGTAAAAACTAACTGATTTGTATACATACACTTAAAATACACTTTTATTTATTTTTATAATAATAAAGTTTTAAATGGTGGCTGTCATAAATTTTCCAGATTTATTCAAACATGCAATAAATATTGAAGAACATTAAAAATTATAATGAATATGTAATATGGTGCATATATTTAACAAAATGCTCCTCTCTGGAGTTAATTTTTCTAGCTGACTAACGAGTTTACGGTCACTGGATATGGTTTTTCTGAGGTAAATGTGATGTTACATGACATTGTTTACTAACGTCTTTCCACGGTTTTGTAAAAATGAGAATCGATTAAAATTAAGAAATCGATATTTTTTACCCAGCCCTAGTACATAGTGCACTATATAGGGGATAGGGGACGATTCAGACAGTGCGCATAATGCTTTCCATTGGGGCGAATTAAGTCTGGTTTCACGTTAGTGTCAGGGGGTGGAGCTGCACGATATGTCTTCCTGTTTCAGTGGAAATCTAAGTTTTATAACCTTATTGAAGAATCAAGAATAAACACCAACCTCTTTGTTCTTCAGTATCTTCCAGCTTTATTCTGCAGGGTTCTAGATCAGCTCTTTGTTCTTCAGTATCTTCCAGCTTTATTCTGCAGGGTTCTAGATAAGCTCTTAGTTCTTCAGTATCTTCCTGCTTTATTCTGCAGGGTTCTGGATAAGCTCTTTGTTCTTCAGTATCTTCCTGCTTTATTCTGCAGTTTTCTGGATCATTCATGTTTTCAACGTTCTTGCGCAAACTCTATCTTCTTCACTTGTAGACTGATGTGAATATTCCACTGAACTGCTGTGGAAGAAACTTCACTGAAGGTGAATTACTGTGGTAGGAGGAGCTGATCAAAAAGCAAAAATAAATCAGTTATCAAATTAATGTTTTCAAAAATTCACAGACTTAAAGCATGTTGTAAGTGTTTATCTATCCAAGTATCAAAATGTACATTTATTTAATTTGTTTTAAAACAAATTCACATATTTTACATATCTATATTTTGTCTGTTTGTCAATCTATTTTTTAACATTATTATCCATTTCTGATATGAAGATGCTTTTCAGCAGATGTTAATTTAAATCCATCACAAGAGGTACATGAATCTGAGTAATAAAAGTGCATGAAAGTGCACCCATCCATGGTAAAACTAATCGACACGGCTAATAAAGGCCAATTATTATCTTAAACGGGTGATGCGTTCGTGTAAGAAAAGTATCCACATTTAAAATTTTATCGACTAAAATAACTAGCATCCGGCAGGCGGTTGATTTACAGCAAAAGAGTGAGCCTTGACCTGATGCATGACGCATTGACGAACATGGGAGTGCAGAGGATAGAGAAAAATAAAACACCATTCACGAATTAGAAGTCTAAAACGAGAATTTTTAAATGTCGGAGGAGCTTGAGTTTGTTTCAAAGCCCTGTTTGTTTGAACCGCGAGAGGCGTCACGCTAACGCTACTCCTACATCATAGGAGCTATGAAATAAGCTAGATATTTTAGTGGTTAAAAGTTTCAAATGTGGATATTTTTCTAACATGAAAGCATCGTTTCACTTCAGACGACCTTTATTAACCCCCAGAGCCGTGTGGATTACTTTTATCAGAAAAGGATGCACTTTATGGACTTCAAAACAGAAACCGGTTATTCACTGGCATTATAAAGCCTGGAAGAGCCAGGACATTTTTTTTTTTATATATACAACTACGATTGCATTTGTCTGAAAGAAGAATGTCATATACACCTACGATGGCTTGAGAGTGAGTAAATCATGGGCTAATTTTCATTTTTGGGTGAACTAGGCTATCCCTTTAAAACAAATTCACATATTTTACATCACTATTTTTTTTTTCTGTGGGTCAATCTATTAACAGTATTATCTATTTTTGACATGAAGAGGATTTTGAGCAGCTGTAAATTGTGACACTCCCTCTTATTGAGTCTTATCAGGGATATTATTTAATTTACCACAGTTAAAATAAATTCCATACAGCAGCATATGTCCATGTGAACCTAAATATAGTTCAATTTACAACTGAACTATACTTAACTATACATAACTATACTATCATTGCATACTGTCATAAAAAATAAAAATAATATATATATATATATATATATATATATATATATATACCCAGGTGAAAAAGACGTACTGTTAAATGTATTAAAAATGCATTAAAGTATATTTGTATTGTACTAAAAACATACTCAAGTACATTTTTTATATATTTAATAGTACGTCTTTTTCACCTGGGTATATATATATATATATATATATATATTATAAACATGTTGGTGTTTTTTTTCTAGGGACAGAAAAGGCTCTTTCAATGCACAAGCACAACAAAACAATATTTCCCATGTCAAGCTTCCTTCACATTTATCTACATATTCAGATTTATGTAGGCTACCTCTTGTGATGGATTTAAATTAAGAGCCGTTAAAAAGACTCTTCATGTCAGAAATATATATTAATGTTCAAAATAGATTAACGTTAACCCACAAAAATCGAGATCTATTACTGTGAATTACCCTTGATCACACTTTGACTTTTGAACAAGTGACATATCAGTAAATACCATTATTGCTCCAGACATCGAAACAATCATACAGAGGAGCATACAAAAACACACAATAATCGTATAGATCTTAATGAATTTAACGTTCGTTTCTCACATCGTTGCCTGCTAGGCTAAATGTTTTTTGTCAGTCAGTCAGCAGACGCCAGCAAAGACGCACAAATAGCTCTGTAGCAAATGCAACAAAAGACCCTGTAAAATGTTGCTTTAACAAGCCGTGTTTTTATAGTTGTATAAATATACGAAGCACCGTGAACTGCTTACCTCACATCAGAAGACTCAACGCTGTGTGATGGCGGTAGCGGCGGTGACGTCATCAAGGCGAGGCGAAATTATCAAAACGATATTTTTCACATTTAACATCAAACGAAACAGTGAGAACTGTAAGCTAAACCGAGCTTTTTGCTTTCAGCAGCACTCCTTCTGTTGCTTGTGGCTGTTATGAAATGGAGAAAGAATCCATTTTAGTTTTAAGTAGCCTAGCCTAACTGAGTGTTAGAACAAACTATTTAAAATTAATTTTGTCATTATACTGCATATCAAAACAGTGATGTAGACAGACATCTCATTCGATCTAAGTCATTAAAAGTAAAATAAATAATAAAAAATAAATAAATAAAATTACATTTAAAAAGCCAAAAAAATCATTTGATACTTGGCTGTCCTATGGAAGCCAAATTCCACCACAATTGGACAATAAAATAAATATGATTCTTTAAGTCATAATAATGAGAAACTTTCTCATAATTATGAAAAGTATTATATTGAGAAACCTTCTCATAATAATGACATCATATCTGTTTATGTAATTTGTAGCTCTCATTTTGTGTATCAACAAGTCTGTAGCAACATGTTAATGTTAATCATTAATGTTGATCCATGGATTTCAAACAAATAGAAAACTAGAAAGCACACATACATGATATGTTATGTTCACAGCGCTTCATGTTGTGTACAAACATCGGGGGGGGGGGGAGGACGTCACTCGTTCCTACTGTAACCACTTCGTCTTCCATGTTCCACCTCACTTCTTGTACGTGTACCATGTACAGATGAAAGTGGGAGATCTGCCTGGTCCCATTGAAAAAGAAATCGAGGCAACTCGCGGTTGCAGCGTGCTGTATAAAGTATGGACTTAAAGATATTAAATGGATAGGCTAGTCCACCCAAAAATTAAAATTCTGTCATCAATTACTAACCCTCATGTTGTTCCAAATCCATAAGACTTTCGTTCATCTTCAGAACACAAATGAAGATATTTTTCAATAAAATCTGAGCCAGTTCTGTACTTTCCATTGACAGCTACGCAACTACCACTTTGACGCTTCAAAAAGTTCCGCAGCACGTTTGAGCTTCCGCAAGAACCAATGAGGTTCATTCTCGTGTTATGCAGCACGTTTGAGCTTCAGCAAGAACCAATGAGGTTCATTCTTGTGTTACGCAGCACGTTTGAGCTTCAGCAAGAACCAATGAGGTTCATTCTCGTTAAAATGTCCCGCGTGGCTCCTCAAAGTTAGGATGCCGATATAAAAGTATGTTCATTAACAAAAACAGTAACATCTGTAAAAATTGTGACAACCTTATTTTTATAAGGTAAAATTAAAATATTATGACTGTTTGAATTTATTAAAATTAACCATTGGTTATCCACAGAATCATATATTTTGATTATGATAACCACAGTACAAACAATGCAGGTTTCTATGGTATTTATATAAAAAAATAGTAGCCAAAATACATTTAGTATAAATGCAGAAATGCTATAGCTTAATTACAAAAAAATACTGTAATTATATTCCATTACTTATATTAATAATATAATACAATTATATGTATATCCCACATTTCTGCCACAATACCATGGTGCAGTTAGTGTTAATAAAAGTTGCTGATAAAATGAGCAACACATTTAATCAGTGATTACTTGAAAAATATACAAAACTGTAGGTAACCCCATAAAGTTAGACCCTATAAAGAAACCAACATGCTTAATGAAGACCAGGAGTCAAATCAGTTGACAGAGAGGTTACTGAAGACATGTTCTCCACATTTCCAAATGCTGTATGAAATGTGTTTGAGGATCCAGCCTCAAACTTAGGAGACAGAAACACAGTTACTTATAATCAGATGAATAATCTGTTTTGACGTCATTTCTACAGGTTCTAACAGTATAACAGTGCAGATAATTATAGCAATGCCCAAACATGGTATTGTATCAAACCCAAAGTTGTCCTTAAAAAGATTTAACCAGACATATATGGAAGACAGAGGGTATAACACCACCAGGACTTTATAGAAAAATATTACTGTCAATTTTATACAGAATAATATATTACATTATAAAAATAGATATATACGTTCTACAAATATCAACTTTGTACGCCCTCGCTAACAAAAAAGGCGATAAACCAGTGAAACTCCAATATTGCACTGCACTCCAGTGATTATTCCCCCAACCAACCCCAAATAAAAGAGGCAAAATTAACATTTCCCCAATGCAAGTGCTCTTCTAAATATCATAACATTTTCAAAGGCAATTATCATAGAGAAAATCTCATACCATTGCAAAAAACCCGTCACTCGAGTCATCACGTCTCACCAACACAGAAATGCAAACTGTGATTGAACAGTCTCCCTCACTCAGCCCTGATTGGTTAAACTCAACCAATAAGGATTGATGCACATTATTTTTCTGTGATGCTTTAAAATACACATTCAAATGTATGAAAAAAAAAAAAAAAAAAAAACTTTTTAAACAACAGCCCTAATATTATCCATCTGCCTAATTCCTTTTTCTCCAATCAAAACCCAATCTGGAGGGTGCTAGTGGTGACATCAAATGCACGCCAAAAAAAAAAAAAAAAAGCCAAATATTGTTCCCAATCAAAACTAACTACAATTTTCTACAAAACATATCAAACAAAAATAGACCTGTTCACATTAAGAATGATGACTATAATGATAACTATATTAGTATCCACACCAATGGGCGATAACGTTGTTTATTCGTTGTTTAGTCATCTGCCACTCTCGCAGCAATTGCTTAAGGCAGATTTATACAATAGATTGTTTGATGCATTTTGTCACATTTGGTGAGGATGCAGCGTTGCACTTCAAAGTGCTGGATCTGAAGATGAACTGCTTACTGTGATTTTAGACATTTGTTTTTTGTATGATTGCGTAAAGAAGACGAAGAAGCGAAACTTTTCCCACACGGAGGGCAGTGATACGGCTTTCTGGTGTGGGTTTTCATGTGACCCTTAAGGTGTCCTTTTCGTGCAAAACTCTTCCCACACTGATCACATGTGAAGGGTTTCTCTCCAGTGTGGACCCTCTCGTGTGTTTTCAGATGTTCTGACTGACGGAATCTCTTGTCGCAGTGTGAACACTTGTAAGGTTTTTCTCCAGTGTGGATCCTCTGGTGTCGTTTCAGTTGAGCATCATCAAAAAAGGTGTTCCCACAATCAAAGCACATATAATTCTTCACACCACTGTGTCTTTTCTGATGTATTTTTAAAGTAGCCAGCTCACTAAAACTCTTTCCACACAAAGAACACACATGAGGCTTCTCTTTTGTGTGAACTTTCATGTGGTTCTTCAGGGCATCTCCCCTAAAAAATCTTTTACCGCACTGATCACAGATAAATGGTCTTTTTCCAGAATGATAACGCAGATGTAATTTAAAAGAGTCTGCCTTTCTGAATCTCTTCCCACACTGATCACATGTGTATGGCTTCTCTCCAGTGTGGATTTTCATGTGTTCCTTAAGGCCTGCCTTTTGTGTGAAACTCTTCCCACACTGATCACATGTGTGTGGCTTCTCTCCCGTGTGGATTTTCATGTGAAGCGCAAGACTTTGTTTGGATGGGAAACTCATTCCACACTGAGGGCAGGTTAAAGTTTTTTTGGCTCTTCTTTTCAATAAAAAATTACTTTCACCCTGTGAGCAACTCGAAGATTTTTCTCCAGTTTTGACATGATGTTTCTCCTCCGCTTCACTCAGTTCTTCACTCTCCTCGTTGTCTTCCATCAGGTCTAAAATTAAAGTAAAAAAGGTTTAATTTTCAGTAAATCATTTAAAAAAAAAGATTAACGAGATAAATGTGAAGGGAAAGGACATACAGTGGGGAGAACAAGTATTTGATACACTGCCAATTTTGCAGGTTTTCCCACTTACAAAGCATGTAGAAGTCTAATTTTTATCATAGGTACTCTTCAACTGTGAGTGACGGAATCTAAAACAAAAATCCAGAAAATCACATTGTATGATTTTTAAGTAATTCATTTGCATTTTATTGCATGACACAAGTATTTGATACATAAGAAAAGCTGAACTTAATATTTGGTACAGAAACCTTTGTTTGCAATTACAGAGATCATATGTTTCCTGTAGTTCTTGACCAGGTTTGCACACACTGCAGCAGGGATTTTGGCCCACTCCTCCATACAGACCTTCTCCAGATCCTTTAGGTTTCGGGGTTGTCGCTGGGCAATATGGACTTTCAGCTCCCTCCAAAGATTTTCTATTGGGTTCAGGTCTGGAGACTGGCTAGGCCACTCCAGGACCTTGAGATGCTTCTTACGGAGCCATCCCCAAAGAATGATGTTTCCACCTCCATGCTTCACGGTTGGGATGGTGTTCTTGGGGTTGTATTCATCCTTCTTCCTTCTCCAAACACGGCGAGTGGAGTTTAGACCAAAAAGCTCTATTTTTGTCTCATCAGACTACATGACCTTCTCCCATTCCTCCTCTGGATCATCCAGATGGTCATTGGCAAACTTCAGACAGGCCTGGACATGCGCTGGCTTGAACAGGGGGACCTTGCGTGCGCTGCAGGATTTTAATCCATGATGGCATAGTGTGTTACTAATGGTTTTCTTTGAGACTGTGGTCCCAGCTCTGTTCAGGTCATTGAACAGGTCCTGCCGTGTAGTTCTGGGCTGATCCCTCACCTTCCTCATGATCATTGATGCCCCACGAGGTGAGATCTTGCATGGTGCCCCAGACCGAGGGAGATTGACCGCCATCTTGAACTTCTTCCATTTTCTAATAATTGCGCCAACAGTTGTTGCCTTCTCACCAAGCTGCTTGCCTATTGTCCTGTAGCCCATCCCAGCCTTGTGCAGGTCTACAATTTTAGCCCTGATATCCTTACACAGCTCTCTGGTCTTGGCCATTGTGGAGAGGTTGGAGTTTGTTTGATTGAGTGTGTGGACAGGTGTCTTCTATACAGGTAACGAGTTCAAACAGGTGCAGTTAATACAGGTAATGAGTGGAGAACAGGAGGACTTCTTAAAGAAAAACTAACAGGTCTGTGAGAGCCGTAATTGCTTCTGGTTGGTAGGTGATCAAATACTTATGTCATGCAATAAAATGCAAATTAATTATTTAAAAATCATACAATGTGATTTTCTGGATTTTTGTTTTAGATTCCGTCTCTCACAGTTAAAGAGTACCTATGATAAAAATTACAGACCTCTGCTTTGTAAGTAAGAAAACCTGCAAAATCGGCAGTAAAAGTGAACCCTGATGTAATAGTAGAAAGAAGAGAACTGCTATACAACAATTATCTTGATGCATTTATCTTATAGTTTTACAAATATTCCCATTATTTAAGCATTTTCACAGGGATCACGGGGGGCTCTGTTCTGCAGCTGACAGTTTTATATGGTTGTATTTTAGGGGCTCTGTAATGTATCCCTTTTCACAGTAACACTTTTCACTTTTTTACAGTAACCAAACTACATCATACAGTTATAGATCTCGTCAGACCGAACAACTTTCGTGCTCTAATTCATACGCCAGCCCAAAAGGAAGTTAGCTATTATGGGTTGTTTGAAAAACTATTTGATATACTCCTCCTAGAGGATTTATCCGATCGCCACCAAACTCAGTCAGCATGAAGAAAAGACTTTGAGCATGCTAAATTGTGAGGGGATTTTTGATCTCTCAAACGGTTTGGCCGTGGTCTCTCAAACTTATGGCGAAAAAAGGGAAACTGGAAGTGTGTTATAACTTCTGAATACATTGATTGATTTTGAATGACAAAATACAGACAAGAACCAGTTTATTTGTAGTGCACTGACAATATAGTTTTACATTTACATTTACGCATTTGGCAGACGCTTTTATCCAAAGTGACATTGCATTTCAAGGAACACATTTACATTCTTATCAGTTCTTGTTGTCCCTGGGAATCGACTTTGGCATTACAAGCGCCAATGCTTTACTGTTTGAGCTAAAGGAAGTTTTATATAATTAGCTCAACAATAAGGTTAATAAAAATATATATTTTTTAAACTTAAGATGACTACTTATAGAATTACAAAATTTTGATCTGCAAATAACTTCACTCATTTCAAAGTGACCTGTAACATCCTATGACATCATATTCATCTAAATTTAAATGATCTCATGGATGTGGCGGCTGTTGTTTATAGTCATAGTGGGACCAGCTACTGCAGTAAATGTGGCATATTCAAAGGATTTTGACATCTTTATTTTACATGTACCTGCTTTAAATGCACATTGCCCGCCATGCACAGGTTTCCTTAAGCCACCGGGGGGGGCGGCGGCTGGGCTTGGACCCGTCATCACTGCTTGCAGATATATTTATGCATTGAAAGTGTTAGAGCTACTGTAGGCCCAACTTGGCTGTAGGCCAATCTAGGACACTGCAAGTACACTAGTTACAATGTTTCACAAAAACAAGTTTTTTTGTTTGCTTAAAACAAGCATATTTTGTTGAATGTAGACATTGTAAGTCCACTATTTACTCAATGATTCATGCATGTACTAATCTTTATCAGTCTCTTTTATTGCAAATTGCTGAAAGCACAAATCTTTTTTTAGTTTTTTTTTATAATAAAGTGACTGGCAGGATGCCACCATTATAAACAAATCAGCAGAGTAATGAAACAATTAGGGCTGGAATGACGCGTTGACATAATTGTTCACGTTAATTAGTAAATTTTCGTGAAATGTGTCGATTTGTCATGCTATTTATGTTCCCCAATGATGGCAGCTCTTGGGCATGCTGAAAATCAGCCGTTATTACAAGTATGGCAAAAAATGTATTACAAGTATTACAACATTTTATAAGTATTTTCAAACAGAGATAGAATAAAGTGGTGCTCTGCAAGTTCTGTAACACCGAAATGGCAAACCACAGCAGCACAAGCATACGAAAAGAAAAAAAAATCCTGGGTCTCTTACGAGATGGCAGCGTACGTATTTGGACTATTACAGTGAAATTTTACGCATCAATATAATACAGTCAGTTGTACGAGCTGCCATGGCTGCGAATTCAGGGCCCAAACGTACTCTCAGCAACCCGTTGCAAAGCATTTAACACTGTTGTTGGTAATTTAAAATATCTAATGGAGGAACTCGTTACTTGATTGGACTCATTTATTTATTATTTAACTACACCCTGTCGATAGTGATAAAACATCACGGTATATGGAAATCGCCATGTTTGACACTGCTGCTATGCTACTTTAATCTCCTGAAGGATTCACACTCGTAAGCAGTTGCTGCTGTAAATCCCCAAAAATAATCAATAGATTTATAGATGGAAAAAATAATCGTTTGTTCCAGTGCTAGAAACAATTAGGTGGGAGTATTGGGGAGATTCCAAGAAGAAAAGGAGAAAAAACGTGATGAGATCATTGTTCAAAACTGTATGAAATGCGAGTTGCAAATGGGATTGTGAGTTGCATTGCTTTGTTGTCTCAAACAATAATGTCTGATTTTGACATCCATAACTTTCTGACTCAAGAGATTTATTTATTTTTTTTTAAATGGAGAAGACTTTCTACGACATTCCGATAACAAGCCATGCGAAATGAACACTAAAGCAATTTAGTATTTTCGGTTTCGTTTGTTATTTTCATGAAAATGTATAATTATTCCAGCGAATATGGGTGGGCAATATACCAGTAGACAGATAAACCAGTTGCAGTGTTGCATCATCACAAAGTTATTTTATTCATGCATTTTAAGCTTTGCCAGTTTAAACTTTTTCAGGGCTCTACTGATAAGAGTCTCGCATGGAGAGATTGGAATTTATTTGTGTGCCTGAGGAGCAGGGAAGTATTTGATTATTTAAGCGCAATAAGATGTACAATAATTGCTGTTCTTGCATGTTGCTGAATTGAGTTCTCTTTCACAGTTTATTGCGCTTAAATTGTCAAATTCTGCCCTGCACTTCAGGCACACAAAGAAATTCCAATCTCCCTATGTGAGACTCTTATCAGTAGAGCCTGACTGGATGAGTTAACTATCTAGCCTTATTTCAAACTGTTTAAAACAAAGAACGAATATGAAGTTAAAGGGTTAGTTCGCCCAAAAATTAATCATCAGTCTGGGTTTGTCTGATCTACCAGCAAGAAGAAACAAGCCAGCTAACCAGTCTAGTCTCACTTTCAGGAATTCAGGGAATTTCGAGTTAAGGACAGTAAAAAATTCAGTTATAAATAATAACAGTTTTTTTAAATAAAAATAAATAATAATCTTTATTGTATAAGGTGCTATAGAAATAAAGGTGACTTGAAAGGTAACTTGACTAATTGTTGAAAACAAAAATAGTCAAATAGTCAAAAAAAAGAAAATTTAGTTTCAGGCTCCATTTTGTATCCAGATCATGGAACGTGTCCCATATATTATTTGCTATTATTACTTTTTTTACTTTAATGTTATTTCACAGCTCTTATGACTTTTCTAACAACAACCAAAACATATATTCACCATTACCACTGATTAACTGATAAAGTTGATAACCTTAATGACCTTCAGCATCATTAATGAATAATCAAGAATAAACACCAACCTCTTTGTTCTTCAGTATCTTCATGTTTTATTCTGCAGGATTCTGGATCATTCATGTTCTCACTGTTCAACTCTGTCTTCATCACTCTTAGGCTGATGAAAATATTACAGCATTTATTGGTAATGTCTTGTAGGAGCAGCTTCACTGAAGGTGAATTGATGTGTGACAGAAGCAGATCTGCAAAAATCAAAAATCAATTATTGAATTGATATTTTCCTTAATTTACATATTTTAAGCATTTATGTGTTGGTTGACTATCCATCTATCAAAATGTCAAGTCACTGAATTGTTACACACACACACACACACACATATATATATATATATATATATATATATATATATATATATATATATATATATATATAATGTATGTATGTATGTATGTATGCGTGCGTGCGTGTAACAATTCAGAGGATCCAAATATTAATAATGTTAGAATAAAAAAATAAACAAACTTAGAAATAAATGACTAGATTAGCAAAAAAAAAAAAAAAAAAAAAAAAAAAATTATATATATATATATATATATATATCAGTCCACTTGATTTCAACTTTCAACTATTTAACTTGCCATGTACCAGTGCTTTTGTTAGCTGTTGTTATGTGTAAATGAGGAATCAGTCAGTCACAGACTGTAACAAAATAAATGCTCTTAAGAGATATGTAGTAGATATCAAAAGTGGTAATGGTAGTTTGCCTCTCTCTTTTTTGACACCGATTAAATGAGCTTTAAATGGCACATGTGCTATGAAGACATCAGGATAATGAATGAGGTGAAAACAGAATGTATTTATATGTGTTTGTGGTAGAAACATTATTTGAGTCAGGATGTATGCTGCTAAAAGAGTATAAAACTGCTTTATAGTACTATTGCTCACAATCTAATAAAATTTCTCAATAATTTTCTCAAGTAAATTTCTCAATAATACTCACAATAAACCATCACTAATACATCCAAAACAAATACAAATGACATTCATCTTCAGAGTTTTTTTCCACTTCCTTTCTGTTAGAGAAATTAGTTACAGTTATAACTTAAGTACAGCAGCATAATAGGTCAGTATGAATCTATAGTTCGATTTTCAAATAAAGTACATTCATAGCAATGAAGGAATTAGATCGTTATGCTAAAAAAGGTCACACACCTTTAAAATGAAAAGCGCGACAGAGCTAACTTATATTTCAATATTTCCTTTATCAAACTTACTTCACATTTATATACAGATTCACGTTTACCTTTGATGATAGATTTAAAGGGTCCCGGCTACTCACAGGCTCAATATGAAGTATTTGTCAGTAACTCTTCGACTATATTTTTGAATTATAAGAAAATACAGTAACTAAAACATACAGAGCACCGCTAATTCAGCGTATTCATCCTCGTCTACTTCTTCTTTTTCTTCTTCTGGTGTTTCATGGCGGTTGGCACACCAACTTTAATGGTGCATTCCCGCCACCTAATGGATTGGAGTGTGGAGCACATAATGGTTGGAAAGTTGGGAAACAAACAGGGGAGATGTACCCGTCCTATATTTTATATATATATATATATATATATATATATATATATATATATATAACTGTAAATTCTAAATTATATTGATATGGTTTCTTTTAAGCAATTCAGTATTTAATGGTAAATTATTTGGCCCATTTCCTAACAGGGAGTTATTTATTATAGATCTTAAAGTGGAAATCAGTTTACCAAATGTAAACTTGACTGACTGCTTCATTTCCACTTTAAAGCTTGAGTTAGACAAAATCTTGCATCAAATATGCATCACATTTTATGTTCTACTCTTCTTGACCACATTTGACACATTTACCAGTCTCATGTTACAAACCTTTCCAGCTTTTTTCTAATGGTGGAAAATCCCATTCTGTTCACTTTTTAAAAAACTGTATGTAATCGGTAGTGTTTGTTTACATCTGTACCTTTCCCATGTGATTAAGTGATTAAGAACTATTGGCATGAAGAATTGGCATATACTTTCCTGCAGCTGTTAATAGTGAGACTCATGAAACAGCAGAGATCTGACCTAGTGATTGAGGTAGAAAGGGATTATTTGAGTCAGGGTGCTGCTAAAAGAGTATAAAACTGCCCTGTATTAGTATTATTACTCACAATATGTGAAGAATAAAATTTTCACAGCTCTCAGTCAGAAGAGTTTGGCGAGAGATGATAAATCTTCTTCTTCTTACTGGTGGGTCGCATACCAGCTTTTTAGGTTCATACCATTTAGGCGCCCCCTCCTGTGCTTGAGAGTAAAGTGATTTCAGTATAGGTGTACATCCATAGACATAGAGATCCATAGACATAATAAATACATAGACGCCCTATTGGCCGTTGGATCGTACGCAATGGCGGCGTCATATTGTGGAGGGCAACTTCCCCATATCTCTCATAACGGGAATTGAGAAAAATGCCTGCTTGTGTGCTACTTTGGGGCTGTACAAATAGCCGCACAATTGAAAACAGGTCGCGAGAAATTACCTTTCACAAGCAAGACTGAACATTTGTTTCTGGTTGTATTTGGTCATTATATAATTAGTAATAATAACGTTAGTTGGCCACCGGAGTCAGTCAGAGTAAAATAGCTAGCTAAATGTCATTAGTTAACTTAGCCGTGAAAGTTGAAACATGAGTTGAAATTATTTACATTATAGCTTATAGCTTTAGCTTATATTATATTTTAAAAGTAATATTAAAATATTAGTAAAAATACTAATATGGAGTAAAAATAGGAGGGGAAGACGATGATCCCACAGGCAACGTGTGGACTCCCCTCTGGACCTGTAGACGCCGGCCAAAATCAGTAGCCCCATGTAGGCACGGAGATCTGTGGAGTCCACCCCATTTCCTCATTGTGCGGCGCCCATGGAGGTTGGTCATGCTGACAATGAGGACAATCATCTCCTCCGTAAAAAACAGACTGAACACAGTATCCATGTTCTGGACCCTTGCGATGGCATAGCGCGTCGGCCCTGGAGTCACACCTCTGGCAGGCTGAAGAAAGGGAGTTGTCTCCGCGTTGCTGGAAAACCACACTTCGCCGTTTCTCCCAATCCACCCAGATCCAGGATCCTCCGAATCCTCCTCGCCTTCAGTGGAAGCTAGAGAGGATGATGAGGGTGCCACATCCAAATCAGGATCTGACTCTCCTGAGTCTGTGGTGTCAGAGGGAGAAGACGATACATCCTGCAGCTCGCTGGAGGGGTCAGGCTGCATAATCATCTCTAAAACTTCACTACAAGTCAAGCCCTTTCTCATGTTGCTTGCTGTTCTTCTCACCATCAAATGACCAGGGGCCTGTACCATGAAGGTAGCTGAACAAACTCGGGGTTACAGGATTAGTTTTGAGTTGACAAAACCAAACCGATGCAATCAGGCTTTATTGGTACCATGATGCAGCTCATCAACTTTCTCTGTCAACTCAGGCTTTGATCCTCAAGCTATGATTACTCCATGCGCGCGTGCACATAAAAGAGTGACGTCGACACTGAACAACCAATCGCGGGTCGCGATTTTTCCGCAGAGGAGCAAGAGATAATCATTCATAATTACGATGAATTTAATTGTATTTGTATTACAATTAAAATGTATTTCAAGCTCGAAACAATACTGTCTCTGCTGCCAAAGCAAGAGAAGACTGTTGGAGAAAGATTGCTGATTGTTAATGTGTAAGTTAAACAAATACATTCTATATTTATGCAAAATTATGTATGTATGTGTTGCCTATACGTGTAATATAGCCTATAGCCTATTTTTATAATATATAAAAATGTGCATGTACTAAGAAAGATTAATATTCATTGATTTTTAGATGCAACCCCAACTCCAAATGTTCTTGGCAGCAGATTAAGACAAAATATAAAAATATAATTCAAAGTGAGTGAGTATTTACCACAACCTTTTATTACTTTTGTGAACATTTTATTACAAACACTTGTTTGCAGCAAACAGAAATAAAGAGTTAAATTCAGAAAACCAGAATACACTGGCAGAGTAGTTGGCTCTCAGATTATGGATGGGATTACAGGTGCTGTACAATCTGACCCTGGTGCTGGCTCCTCTAAGCAAGTAACACTGGGTACGTGTGCAATACATTACTACTTTTTTAAGTTTTAAATATGGCTGACTGTATGTTCTGCAGTAGAGGGAAATACAGTGTCCCTGTTGAAGCCAGCACACATGCACACAGTCTCCCACACAGAGGTCAGTATGCAGCAGACAGAACACCAAACATAACCTGCTTTACAACAGTTATGCTTTACATTGACCTATTTTTATTTATTAGGGTGGAGGAAATGAAGACACTCTGTCTGTGTGTTTTCAGACAGTTGCTGATGTGAATGCACTGGGCTTTTTATTATGGCAAACATTTGAATGTGTGGCATAAAAAAGGGACTGGCCCAAGTTACACATCTCTTTTATTGTAGGATTTTTCACAACCTGCCCCAGAAACTGAGGCCTCTACCTCAATGGGCTTCAGAAGAAATGTGTAAGGATTTAAAACCCTTGACATAAATTAGTCAGTCCTGTGTTTGTAGGAAGTCAAGGAACTTTTTGTGATTTTGATGAGCCTCCAGAAAACTTGTAATGATCATGTTTGTGGTGGAATTATGTTTCAGGTGGAAACAGACTCAGTCAGGGCCCTGTACAAAATGAGTCTTGAACTAGACTGCACACTAAAGGAGACTTGAACTAGACTGCACACTAAAGGAGTCTTGAACTAGACTGCACACTAAAGGAGACTTGAACTAGACTGCACACTAAAGGAGTCTTGAACTAGACTAGACTGCACACTAAAGGAGCAGACTGTGAGCTGAGGAGGCTCCAAACAAAATCAAACAGCTGGATAAAACTGATCTCTGTATGTATATAGTTATATAGTATAACTTATTTAACCAAGTAACACTTTAGTATGAATATTTATATTGTGCAGAATGGCACATGCAGCCACTATCTGTGATGCCCGCTCTGGTGAAGGGCCGAACACAGTTGAAACGTGCCTTTATGAGGCCAAAGCTCATCTCTATCTTCACTCTGGTTTTACTGAGGGCCACACTGAAGCGGTGCTGTGGCCCTGTCTGAGGGTCATGATAGGGGGTTATTGTGTAGGTTTTTCTAGCTCAGTTCAAATTAACAGTGTTTTGTACTGTACCAAATTTAACTTGCTTTCCTCAAAGTGCTGACACAACACAGACTCATGGAAAATTCATGAGTCAAGCACTGGAGCCAGGCCATTTGGCATCTAAACTTGATAATATGTTCATGACCACAAGTCGTCTGCAGATGAAATGTTTAGTAGATCATTGTTATATCTGTTAATGTTACTATTAATTTAAAGATTCATCTCACAGAAAATAATCATCTCACATATTCACATCATCTCTACCTGAACATTATGGCTGTGATAGGACTTCCTATTAACATAATCTGCCTCATGTTCCCCTAGAGCAGTGGAGATTGGAGCAATAGACTGCATACATGATGCAATGACTTGGGAATCCTATCATAAGATTAACAGAAGAATAATAAAAAAGATTCAAAATAATTCTTAACATGTATTATATTGTATAGTACATATGTGAATAAAAGAAAAAGAAAAAAGTGTTCATGTGATGTCACCCTATCAATATATCTTACTGGCAATTTTATAAAAGCCCTCTTTTATGGACATGGTCGATAAATGTCCGGGGAACACTATTAATGAAACTTTTCATGTACTCCTGCAGAGCGAGGACCACCTTGCGAATGGTTCGACAAACCGTGTTTTCCCCTATAGCTTCTGTGCGTCACCTACCGTGCAAGAATGTACCACTTGCAAAAAAAAAAAAAAAAAAACGCAACGCAATACAATTTGCGGTACAGTAAGTGCATGAATTTGACGTGTTAAATTCTTTATGTGCGGCTCAAGAAGTTCGCAAAGATAAGACATTCCTTCCGCGGAAAATCTGTATCTTTCATACAAGTAAGTTAACTATCAGTTAAGGCAAGTGGATTTTGTCTGGCTAAAAACTCTTTCTCTACGAAGTGCTCGTCAAACAATTTGCGCTGAGATGTCCACCGGATTTGGAAGAAAAGGTGAAGTCATTGCAACAGACACTTGGAATAAGTTACGTCACCTATATGTTTCTTTGCTCTCAGCTGATTGGTCAAACTTCAGTCTGAGATCTTGAATCCAGAACATAACCTGCCCCGGAGCAGGTTAGCCGTGCAGCGTAAGATACCATGGCAACGAACACCGATTAAAGCCGAGCTACTTTCATAGTACCTAAAACCCAGGGTTGGCGGAAACTAAGCTGAAACATAGCTGGCTAGCCACCTAATCCGGCTTCATGGTACAGGCCCCAGCAGGCTTGCATGCAAGTGTTTAAATCCACTTGCTTTGTTTTTGTTTAGTCTGCATTTCTCACCATCAAAAGGCAGCAGATGCATAAATACACTTACTTTGTTTTTGTTTACTCCATGTAGTTCTGAGAGCTGAGGTGCATATTTTGATTTTCTCAGACGCATCAAGGTGAGTTCTCATACTCTCTCTCTCTCTCTCTCACACACACACACACACACACACACACACACACTTTAATATGCTATTATACTCCATACAACTCCATGTAAAAGCCAGAAACTAAGCTTTTTTTTTGCACAGGGTTAATGGTGCCACCTGGTTATCAACAGTAAAAATGACAAATTTTGCCTCTTGCCTCAGATAAAAAAAATTATCTGATACATTTTTACAGCAGGTTAAAGTAGTGGCTGTTTTCAGCCATGAACATAACGAAAGGGTAGTGAATTTGAACAATGCACAAGGGTTAAGACTTCTGTTTCGCTAGCCGGTAGGTATAAAAAAAAAAAATTGTGGGACCAAGCACAAAGCAAGACCTGACTTCTTATGAGCACATTTTCAATTATTTTGTGTTGTAATTGACTATGCAAACTGTTCATTCATCGCGACTTCAAAATAAAAAATTAAACCCTCATGAGTTTGCATGTTTGATGTCCACATGTAATAAGAAATTCAGGAAATTACAGTGGCTGACTGTCACATTTTTATCGTAAAGAAGTGGGCAAATATTGAAGGGATGATCTTCCGTGGGTCTGCCATTAACGAAGTGGAAAGATCAAACATATGGAAATTTTGGTGGTTTCTCACAAATGTGTTGCTCAAATACACACAAGAGAAATACATAAACTACTGCTACGTTTGGAACCTTAATAACATCATTTCACATGCAACATTTCACATGTACTGCATCGTGTCACACATTAAGCGTGTGCCTGCACAGAACTCAAAATGGCAATTGAACGGTTAATGCAAGAGATACACTGTTAACTATTTGACTAAAACATAAAAATAACAATCAACGCGCATTGCCAGCGTGTTCACACTCATTACAATAATGCTTTTAACCAAAGCCGACGAGCTTCTTGCAGCGTGCAGATCATAGGGTGCCACACATCCACATTCAGTTCTGGTGCGTGGAATATGGTCAAAACAAATATCTTGCAGGTATTTTTTAACGCTAGAACCAGATATTATGGCACACCCTAAGTGCCCAAAGGACGCCAGTCTGTCTGTAGTCCATATTAAAAGTTAGCTAGCCAGTCAAAACTAAACAGTCGACGCAATACGGGTTCACAGTACAACTATGATTAGCGGAAGTGGCTTACAGATATTTAAAAAATGGCAGCACCTGCTCTTGTGTGAAAAAATAAAGTGGATATCCACTATTCTTGATAAATTTGAAAACTGTCTTTATAATTTTATCAGATCCTTGTTTTGTGTTTAATATGTTGCTGATGGTAAATTCTTTGCATCCTAAATTCTGTAGTTCTTTTGTAGTTCAAGGAATGAACTAGTTATCCTGTTCATAGGTCAGAATAACTACAACACATCAACTGTTTCCTTCACTTGGCATAGTTCACATAATCCTGTACTGTGTTTTCCAATTATGTGAAGTGTAGTATTTTGGTGATAATGGCCCATCCTTGTTTTGTTAAAATTATCTGATCTTCTCTACTTAAGTTTTGTATCATTTTACTTTGTCTTGCACTGTTTTGTATATTATAAAAATGTCTACCTGTATTTACTTAATTAAACTGTAATACACTGTAGCCATTTTTATCAGATTTTTAATTTCCTGGTATCAACATGTCCTGGAACCCAAACAAAATGAACTATTATTCCAGCTTGTCTTAATCTATACAATACGTTCATTATTTCTATAATTTGTTGAATGAAATGTTTGTAGGTTGGAAAGTGATGCCATTGAATCCGAACAAATCACAACTTTATTTAGCATCACTTCTTCTACCCAACAAAGTGCCATCTGAATTGATGCGTAGTGGCCAAACCAATGCAAATTCAGGGCCTGGGAAAGAGTTTGGAGACTTGGCGTGGGGTTAAAAGATGATGGACATCAAGACTAATACCTGATGCAGGCAAACCAGGCTGGATTATGTTGCACCAGACAGGCGAACCATGCAGAGCTCATGTCCTCTGTCACTTGGCGGTTGCAACCAGTCAGAGCATGTACAGAGATTTCAGCAACGGATAGTAGGAAAACCTAACCTTTTTTTTATGCTCACCCTCTTCCGTTTCTCTCTCTTTTATATTAAATTTCCTCTCAACTTCCTCATTGGTTTCTGCCCATTAGGAAAGAGCCAGTATGAATGTTTTCCATATCGCCACAAAGTGGTAAAACACAGAAGCTCTTTCTCTATACACTACTGTCTGTTTAGTCAGTCTGAATCATAACAATGACGGGTCTTACAAAATTCAGCTCATTTTTATAGTTCCGTCTGAGATTATTATGAATTGTCTCTAAAAAACAAACAATTCAGAGATTTAAAAACTATGTTTGATTTAATGCCTTAACCAAAACAGCTTTGCTTGCCATGACCATGATTTGGGATGATTATTACTTTGTAGGGGAATTACAGTTAAACCGCATAAAGAGACCAAACTGCTCAATGAAAACCAGGAGTCAAAGTTGAAGTTGACAGAGTTTACTGAAGACAAAGTTCTCCACACTTCCAAAGGCCGTAGAAAATGAGTAAGAGGGTCCAGCCTCGAACTGACTAAAGACACAGAAACACTAGTACATATAATCAAATGGGTAATCAGTTGACATTATGCGTACAGAACATTCTAGCAGATAAACTCAATATTTCAGCTAACTGGAAAAGCTGAATAATTGATCAAAGCCTAATGATTAATCTGTGAAAATCAAGATAAAGTCGATTGTATTTTAAGACAGGCATTTTTTTTTATGAAAGATTAGAGAAGTTAATTGAGTGAAACTCTTTCCACATGAATGGCAGTTATACGGCTTCTCTCCAGTGTGGATCCTCACATGTATTTTCAGATATACTGACCGTTTGAATCTCTTATCACAAAGTGAACACTTATAAGGTTGTTCTCTAGTGTGAACTGTCTGATGCACTTTCAGTTCTCCATCTGTAAAAAAAGTCTTGCCACACTCCGGGCAAACATGATCCTTCACACCACTGTGTCTTTTCTGGTGTAATTTCAAACCATTCAGCTCACCAAAACTCTTTCCACACAAAGAACACACATGAGGCTTCTCATTTGAATGAACTTTCAGGTGGTTCTTCAGGGAATTAGTCCTAAAGAAATGTTTACCACACTGGTCACAGTTAAACAGTCTTTCTCCAGAATGAGTACGCAGATGTAATTTAAAAACACTTGATTTTTTGAAACTCTTCCCACATTGATCACATGTGTGTGGCTTTGCTGCACTGTGGATTGTCATGTGTACGTTAAGGTTTCCTTTATGTGTGAAACTTCTCCCACATTGATCACATGTGTACGGCTTTGCTCCAGTGTGGATTTTCATGTGTACGTTAAGGTTTCCTTTTTGTGCAAAACTCTTCCCGCACTGATTACATGTGTAAGGCTTCTCCCCAGTGTGGATTTGCATGTGTTCTTTAAGGGTTCCTTTTAGTCTGAAGCTCCTCCCACACTGATCACATGCATGTGGTTTCTCTCCAGTGTGAATCCTCTCATGTATTTTCAGATACATTGACCGTTTGAATCTCTTGTCACAGTATGAACACTTGTAAGGTGTTTCTGTAGTGTGGACTGCCTGGTGCACTTTCAGTGTAGCATCTGTAAAAAAACGCTTCCCACACACAGAACAAATATGATCCTTCACACCACTGTGTCTTTTCTGGTGTAATTTTAAAGCGCCCATCTGCCTAAAACTCTTTCCACACAAGTAACAGATGTAAGGCTTCTCCTTTGTATGAACTTTCAGGTGATCCTTCAGGAAATCTGCCCTAAAAAATGTTTTACTGCATTGGTCACAGTTATATAGTCTTTCTCTAGAATGAGAAAGCAGATGAACTTTAAAAACACTTGATTTTACGAAACTCTTCCCACATTGATCACATGTGTATGGCTTCTCTCCAGTGTGGATCCTCATGTGTTCACTAAGGGCTACTTTTCGAGTGAAACTTTTCCCACATTGATCACATGTGTGCGGTTTATTTCCAGTGTGGATTTTCATGTGTTCAATAAGAGCTCCTTTTTGTGTGAAACTCTTCCCACACTGATCACATGTGTGCGGCTTCTCTCCAGTATGAATTTTCATGTGTTCGTTGAGGGGTGCTTTTTGTGTGAAACTTTTCCCGCATTGATCACATTTGTATGGCTTTTCTCCGGTGTGAATTTTCATGTGTTCATTAAGGTTTCCTTTTTGTGCGAAACTCTTCCCACACTGATCACATGAATACGGTTTCTCTCCAGTGTGGATCCTCATGTGATCGTTAAGGTTTCCTTGATATGGGAAACTTCTCCCACATTGATCACATGTGTACGGCTTCGCTACAATGTGTATTTTCCTGTGTTCCTCAAGATTTTCTTTTTGTGCAAAACTCTTCCCACATTGAGCACATGTATACGTCTTTTCCCCAGTGTGGATTTTCATGTGTTCATTAAGGTTTCCTTTTATTGTGAAAATCTTATCACACTGATCACATGCATAAGGCTTCCCTCCACGATGAAATTTGATGTGAAGATTAAGATTGTGCTCGCATGAGAAACTCTTTCCACACTGTGGGCAAGTGAAACATATTTTGGCTTTTTTTTTCAATGAGGGACTCAAGGATTTTTCTTCAGTTTTGACATGATGTTTCTCTCCTGCTTCAATCAGTTCTTCAATCTCCTTGTTCTCTTCTATCTGGTCTAAAAATGAAGATAAAAAATAAATAAAGTTTCAAAAGTTTGCTTTTCAGTAAAGCATAAAAAGAGAGAAATGTAAAAGGAAAATTACATGTGAACTCTGACATAATAGAAGCAATTATGAACATGTTGATGCATTCATTTGAATTTGGTATGTTTATGAGAACTATTGAGTGTTTGATTACCTACATTTTACACGTCAGGGTAAAAATAGTTTTTTCACAAAGAATTTGCAAAAATTGTGAACCAGATTAGCCTGGCTAACGTCAGACCTCGTCTCATTGAGACGTGGTCTGGGAACCACGTTCATTTTCTCGTATTTGAGGCGTGGTTTACGAATGCCTAGAGCCATTTATTGGGCGCTACGAATGTCTATCAAATGCGCCTGTACGTAGCTCATAGCCAATCGTTTCAATTATACCAGATGACGTATGTAGAGCGACAGAAATTCGACGAGGAAGAAGACGATGGGTCAGAGATTTATGTGTACACGATGGCGTTCAGCGACTAAACTATTTAGAACACTATCTAAGGCTGCATCGAAAGGTAACTTCGCGTCTGCTACCATGTTGGATCCATAGATATAAACAAACTGCTTCGGTGTGTCGCATAGACGTCGTCATCGTCTTGCTACTCCCTCCCCGTTCTGTGATCGGTCCCCTCGCTGAGGCGAAAATCTGGTCCGTGGAATCCAGGCTGCCTAGCAGCGTGAATAAAATCGCGCTGCGCGAAAGGCAGCATGGGGAAACCCAGGCTAGAACCAGATATAAATAAAGGTAAAATAAAATAGTTCAGACAAATATTTAGTCAGACTTCCTGAAGATTGCCATCAGTATAAACTTTGTATAAATCAAAGTATGATTCGTTGAAAACCAAAAGTAAAAGAAAATTTAATTTTAGGCTCAATTTTGCACCCAATTCATGGAAAGTCATCCGGATATTATTTGCTTTAAAGCTGTAATATACATAAGAATTTTTGGTTTAAAATGAACAAAAATCAATTAAACAATTAGTGTTTCTCATTAATTACCTACACTTGCTAATAATAACAGAAACAACTTCCTATACGTTTCTGGTCATAAAAGACAAGAGAAATACATCATTTGAAACAATTTAGAGGGTATAATTGTTAAGTGTAAACTCATAATAACAACAAAACGTTGTAATGTGGTAACAAAGAAAAACAGCAGTGTTTACCCTACAATGTATTGAGCGCCGCTGCAAAATCTTCACATGATCAGTAATATCACGACATTCACTTCATTCACTTACACCACTAAAAACACTGATACATGGCGACCGGCGGCGCTGCTAATGCGGTGGCTCTGAATCCACTTGTTGACAAGAAAGAAGGAAAGAGCCACATATGGAAATATTTTCGATTAGGTTAATGTCACATTGCCATAAGGGGCCGTTCACATATGGCGTTTTTTGTGCACGCAAATTCATTATTTCAAATGAATGCTATGTGGCACGCTCGTTTTTCCAGGTGCGCCTCTGTTCATGGTTGCATAGCAACGACAGACGCCATGGGAGAGCAAGCCCTTGTGGAAAGGAGAAAGCGGTACGAACTGCGAAATTGGTACTGAGAACTGTGGATTTTCACTGGTATTGGTACCGAATACTGAAATTTTGGAACCGTGACAACACTATTAGGTAGTTATAAATAGGCTAATCACAAACAGACCTTTTCTACGTTTAAGGCATTAAACATACTGTAGGCTACATTCTCTTATCACTAAGTAGAAACAAACGGTCGCTCAGACGCACTTCAATAAAGTAGGTCAGCTACGTTAATATTGAGGAAGGTCTGTAGTTGAATAAGGTTAGGATAACTACGTTAATATTCTTTAGCAATATTAATTAGTTAATAGCAATATTAATAGTTAAAGGTGCATTTGTCTTTATAGACGCGTTCACTAGGCTACTGCGGAGAAGGCAACATCATCTTTGCAGCCGACACGGAATCAGAAAACACTAGTTTATTAATAAATAATTAAATATGTCTCCTTGCTATTTTTTCCGACACATTTAATCATTATCATTACTTTTCCCTGTGTTTTGCGAAAAAAAAAAAAAAAGCTTTTTTGTGTGAGCTTAAGGCTGAAATTGGTTATATATTATGACTAGTATATTTAAGCAATTCAATTAAAACAAACATGTGAATAGATAAATCTTTAGTCAGGGGCAGCCATATATATATAAGTATATAGTCTTTGCGCTGTGTGTTTCAAAATGAAGTGCGCATTTTGTTCAGGCAATCAGCTTGTGATCAGTGTTTTCTACAGCTCAGAGCGGATCAGTTCACAATGAATGAATGCAGTGAACTCCATCTCTGAATGTGCTGTTTAGCATGCAACGTAGTTGGCACCTGTGATGGATTTTTAATGAATAAAATAGTAAACTGTATATCAAACTAATCATAATTCTAACATCTAACCTTACTTCTCCTTTAGGCCTAACATTCTAACACTTGAACAAAATGTACTCTGAAGACTGTGTCGAAACCAGTGTAAAATTCTGAGATGCTGACCAGACAATATCAAAAATACCTAGTAACAGAAGGGTCTGCATATGAAGAACCAATCAAATTGTAGGGAACTGTTGTATTCTTTCTGCTGGTGTGTTTATCTCTGAAATTTGTCTGAGATCCTCTGTCTGTGATTAAAGCATATTCGAAGGCATTGTCTGGAGTCTGTCTAGTTAATGCTGCACAGCATGTTAATTGGTGAAGATTACTAGACACTTTGATAGTGTTATAGGGAAAGGGACAAGACGTCATCCGACTCAAAGCCAGTTGTCGACTGTATAGTGCTAGAGTATAAAGATTAGCCTATTAAGTGTTGACTTTAGACGCTTGGGTGTCGATTGGAGACGCCCCAGGTAATTAGAAGTCAGGTGCGTAAGAAGAAAAATCTACCACACACCAGTTGTGCTTTATTTTCACATCTGCATAATTTCAAACACTTTCTAGGAAGATAATTACAGCATTTTACTAGATTTGTAACATGTTTGTAAACCCTTTTTCACGCAACGGAACCTTGTGATTAACAATGAAGTAATCATTAAAACATAGTTTGCTTTACCTAGTAACAAGGGTTTGTCTATGAAAACCAATCAAATTGTGGGGAAATTATGTAATGCAGCATGACATTTTTGCCATACCTCCTTATTCTATAAAAACTGTTGTATTCTTTTAGCTGGAGGGATTTTCAATGGAATTTGTCTGAGATCTTCCGGCCTTGCTTCTTCTTGGGGGGAGATTCTCTGAGAACTGCTCGAGAGATCCTCCGGCATGATTAAAGCATTTAAAGGACATTTGCTGAGGTCTGTTTGTCGATTACTCCTGCGCAGGAAGTAAGCTAGTTAGGGGAACATGTATTCAGTGTTGTGCCTGAATGCGTTCATTGAACGATAGATCATGAACTCGTTCATATTTTGGGTGAACGTGAACTGAACGTACTGTATTACTGCCTGATGAACGTTACTGTGAACTCGTTCATTCTGGTGTCTGTGAACGCCACGCTCTCTCAGTTTAACTTCATTCAATAGAGTGCCAGATTTCTATAGAGCCTTCCAGTCGAAAACCCGGCTGAAACACACCGTAAACCGGCCTTAATATGTAGCGGAAAAAAACACCCAATCTGGCAACACCAGCCATCAGCGTCTACTGACTCTCGTTCATTCTCGTTCATCAAAATGAACAAATCTTTTTTCAAGTCATTTCGTTAATTTAAGGGGCTTTAAATGTTATACTATTAACTGGCAAATTCCCAGAACACATCCACCTACGCAATCTTGATCATATTCTGAATTAAGAAATCATTATAATGCAGTCAAAAATCGTTTACAGGGAACATAAATAATTACTTTACCTTCCGAGTCTTTCGTTCATTTGTCACGTGACAGACGCAATGAATGGATCGTTCATGAATGACTCATCACTTACGTTACAAATCAAACCAAAAAGCAGCTAGGAGCTATTATGTATGTATGATCATTTAAACGAGTTTTATGACAAGGTCGGTGAGGATGGGAAAAATCTGACACATAGCTTCAGTGTTAAAACTAATAAAATAATTGTCTGTGGTTCTATATGGGCTGTGGCAATCATTTTTGAAAAATAAAATCTTGAGCAACATGGAAAAAAAGAACTATGAACTAGTTCATTTTAAAATTTGTGAACTGAACTTTGAACTAGTTCATGTAGAAAGTGAACTTTCCCAACACTGCATGTATTAGCACCCAGCCGACGTCGATGTGTAGATGCGCTAGAGTATAGGATTAGACTCAGACGACGTCGATGTGTAGATGCGCTAGAGCAGGGGTCGGGAACCTATGGCTCTTTTCCGGATTTTATATGGCTCTCCAATTTTCAAATGTTGCCTGAAAATACACCCTTGAACATGATGATACAATTATTTTTAAACTATTAGCATACTTGATTAATGTATAATTATGAATGTGTAAAATTAAATAAAATATGTACAAAATATTTAGGTAAGAGACTCGCAGCTGAATATGATTGACAGCGGCGTTTTGGCCTGTAGCTAGCCTATCTATCAGAGAGCTGAATTTTTATTGGACGACGTGGCTTGCGTCATGTCCAGATCAAGTTAAACAACTAACGTGACCTAGCTAGCTAAATTAAAAATCATCATCAACAAGAGTAATATGGTGAAAAGAAAAAAAGACGACGATTAGCCTACCATTCTTTCCAGCCCGAATGGACGGATCACTTTGCATTTGTGGAGAAGTCAGGGTCCGCAGTGCGTCTCATTTGCAATGAACGTATTGCGTCGCTCAAAAAGTCAAATGTAAAGAGACATTTTGAGACGCACCATGCAGCATTCGCCGCAAAATACCCCAATGGGGAATGCAGGAAAAAAGTCTACCGATGTGAGCAATATAGCACAGCTAAGCATAGTCGGGCGGAATGTGACGGGTGATACAGTGCGTGAAGAGAGTCTCGCTGTTTTGCCGATGAAAGATACAACAAGAGGCGAGGATGTGTTAAAATCTCTGATGGACTTTGCTGCAGAGAAAAAGCTACCACTGAATAAACTTATATCTGTGTGTACTGATGGAGCACCCAGCATGTTAGGTAAACATAAAGGATTCGTTGCCCTTCTGTGTGAGCAAGAGAAGCGGCCCATCTTAAACTTTCATTGCATTGTGCATCAAGAGGCACTGTGTACTCAGTCGTGTGGAGAGGAACTTCGCGAAGTGATGTCATTGGTTGTTCGCATTGTGAACTTCATTGTGGCGCGAGCTTTGAATGATCGCCAGTTTAAGGCCCTGTTGGATGAAGTGGGGAGTAATTATCCAGGGCTGCTACTGCACAGCAATGTGCGTTGGTTATCCAGGGGAAACGCGCTCGCCTGCTTTGCTGCCTGTTTAAATGAAGTGAGGGCATTTCTGGAAAAGAAAGGAAATGTTCATCCCAAGCACACTGACATTGAGTGGCTCCTGAAGTTTCACTACCTGGTGGATATTACACGTCATATGAACCACCTCAATGTGAAAATGCAAGGCATTGGAAACACAATCTTGTCCCTGCAACAGGCAGTGTTTGCATTTGAAACAAAGCTGGAGCTGTTTATCAGGGACATTGAAAGTGGCCGTCTCCTGCACTTCAAAACATTGCAAGCATACAGAGAGGATTGCTTAGCGAGGGACCCCGCTCATCATTTCGACCTCAGGCAGCTTGCAGCCTTCACGTCTGATTTACTGATGTCATTCAAATCACATTTTGCGGACTTTCGCAGACATGCCGATTTGTTCAAAGTGATAGCCTAAAGGCCCGTTCACACCAAGCACGATAACTATAAAGATAAAGACAAAGATAACTATATATGCGTCCACACCAACGAACGATAACGGTCTTTTTATTCTAAGCACACGCGCGCGCGCCCCATTTTAAATGCGCGAGACCTTTAAATTAGAATGGATTCTGATTGACTGTCAGTGTTTTATCGTTTGACAGCTGAAAAAAAATCGTTCTGAAAGTGATCCCAACGATATCGTTCCTCATATCTTTATCGTTATAGTTGTGGTGTGAACTCTGTTATTCTTTAATATGGAGAACGATTTTTAGAATTATATCTTTATCGTTATCTTTATAGTTATCGTCCTTGGTGTGAACGGGCCTTAACTCATCCACGTGTGCACCGTGGACGCACAAAACTTGAGTGACATCCCTGGCATCTCCATTGGAGATTTTGAGCTGGAAGCTGCTGAACTGAAGGTGTCGGATATGTGGGTGTCAAAATGTTTAACTTTGAATTCCGAACTGGAAAGCCTCGCTCGTCAGCGGGCAGAACTAGCAAAGCAACATAAGTGGGCAGATATGAGAAAACTCCAACGCGAAGACAATCTCATACTGAAAACCTGGAACGAACTTCCAGCCACTTTCAGCACAATGCATCGTGTCAGTGTTGCTGTGCTGACAATGTTTGGCACAACGTACACATGCGAGCAGTCCTTCTCACTTCTGAACATCATCAAAAACAACCTGCGCTTAAGGTTAAGGGATGAAAGCCTAAATGCCTGCATGAAGCTGAATCTCACCAGTTACGACCCCAACTACAAAGCACAAAGCAGAAATCTCATTAATGTAAGTAGGGTGCAATAAACTTCTTGTTAAACACTTGTTTATGATGCCCGTTTCTCGATTTCTGTGGTGTCTTAGGAGTGCTAGAAACCAGCACTATGTCAGTGAACAAAATGCTTTTTATGTACTGTGTATAGTAGCCTTAGCTTGGGTGTAACTGAGTTAAAAAAAAAAAAACGTGTTATTGCCACCTACTATATAACTAGTAGAACTACTACCAGTGCAAGTCGTATTACTGCATGTTATTACATAAAAATTCGCAAATGTATTTTAATACACAAGTCAGTGTAAACTTTGCTGTGGCTCTTTTAAGAAATTTCTCTAAATATTTTGTTTGTTTGGCTCTTCTAGATAAAAAGGTTCCCGACCCCTGCGCTAGAGTATAGGATTAGACTCAGCCAACATCGATGTGTAGATGTGCTAGAGTATTGGATTAGCACCCAGCCGACGTCGATGTGTAGACGTGCTAGAGTATAAATATTATTGGCCCAGGTAGACTTAGGTCAGATAAGATAGGACTTCATTAGATTTAGGGAAAAATCTACGACACTTGCAACTTCATGCATTTTCTGTACTGCAGCTATATGGGCTTTTGCACCAGGGCAACATTTTTATAGTTTCTATAACTATTGGTGGAAGTATTTGCTTTTGGGCGTGTTTTAGTTATTGCCATGCCTTTTGGCAGGGCCGGCCCGAGGCATAAGCAAACTAAGCGGCTGCTTGCAATCGAGTTTTGTTTTTTTTTGTTTTTTTTTTTTACATATTAATTAACTTAAACAAGTGACATGAATGAATGAATGCATGAATGAATGAATGAATGAATGAATAATTCAAGACAAGAAAATTCTGATTTCATGATCAATATACCTGCCTAAAACTGCTGCTGTGTCTGCCAGAGTTTGAGTCATGCGCATGAACTAGACACCTCGGAAGCATAGACAATTCATGCGGAAAGTCACGGTAAAGTTAAGCCATGTCACAGAAATTTGATTTGCCTCACATGATTGACATTTAAATCAATGATTTATCCTTTAAATTTAATGATATTCAGAACAGAACAAGAATAAAAAAATAACTATAAACAAGCCAAAACGAATTTATTTAAAGCGAAAGTGAAAGTAAGCGGCGTTGGGCTCACGTATCTCTCTCATTAGAATCAAAATGTTTCAACATTCGCGATGTATTTGGATGGTTAACTATTCTTTATTATAGGCTTCTTTGTACTTCACTCACGTTCCAATATCGACAGAAAAAAATCATCCTCTTCATATGTGCAAAAATGTGCTTGTAAACATCACAGTGGAGCAGTGCTTACGCTGAATGGTACAAATTGTATTACTGACTATTTAAACCGAGCAGTGTAATTTTTACATGTTAGGTTGACTATTTTATTATTATATTTTATTAAAATTGCTTGAATGTTTGACAGAACCTAAAACACGTGCAGTCATGCAAGTGATAAACTTTCGCTCTATGAAGGTTAAACTTTGCAATTATTCCAAGAATCACGTGCGTTTTGAACTGTGGTGCCTGGTCTGTACAGATCATACAATCCCATCCTAAATGACATCGCAGATCCTCTGATCGCGACTATTCCCACATCGCAATATCGATGCTAAAACGATAGCCTATATCTTACAGCCCTACTCACCTGTGACCCTTACTAAATTTGCTTGCATACATGGAACATAGTGAACATAGCCCCTTTTAAAGGTGCTCTAAGTGATGTCACACGTTTTTTAGGCCAAAACATTTTTTGTCACATACAGCAAACATCTCCTCGCTATCCGCTAGCTGCCTGTCCCCTGAACACACTGTAAAAAAATACACGGTCTCTGTAGACAGCCCAGGCTCCACAAACGGCAAGAAAAACAAACTGGGCAAACCCGCACCACAAAACATAACAAACTGTTCCAGCCAATAACCGACAAGAAGGATTTGGGGGTGGGGTTTGGGGGGTTAGTGCGCGGATGAGGAGGAGGGAGGGTCTAGCTAGCCTCCTATTTGTTTGACAATATTCTGAACGTCAACATGAAGTGACGTCACCCAGCATCACTTAGAGCACCTTTAACTATGATTATTTCATAGCTCTTAAGACTTTTCTAACTGCACTAAATCTAATTAACTGCTTGAGGTTTTAGAACCTTATTGAAAAATCAATAAGCACCAACCTATTTGTTCTTCAGTGTCTTCCAGCTTTATTCTGCAGGGTTCTTGATCAGCTCTTTGTTCTTCAGTGTCTTCCAGCTTTATTCTGCAGGGTTCTAGATCAGCTCTTTGTTCTTCAGTATCTTCCAGCTTTATTCTGCAGGGTTCTAGATCAGCTCTTTGTTCTTCAGTATCTTCCAGCTTTATTCTGCAGGGTTCTAGATCAGCTCTTTGTTCTTCAGTATCTTCCTGCTTTATTCTGCAGGGTTCAAGATCAGCTCTTTGTTCTTCACTGTCTTCCTGCTTTATTCTGCAGGGTTCTAGATCAGCTCTTTGTTCTTCAGTGTCTTCCTGCTTTATTCTGCAGGGTTCTGGGTGAGCTCTTCGTCCTTCAGTGTTTTCCTGTTTTAATCTGCAGGGCTCTGGATCATTCATGTTTTCAATGTTCATTCTTCTTCTTCACTTGTAGAATAATGTGTATATTCCAGCATTTATTAGTTTAAATGCTGTGGAAGAAGCTTCGTTGAAGGTGAGAAGCAGAACTGTCAAAAACAAACATAAATGAGTTATCAAATGAATATTTTCATTCCTTCTCAAACTTCAAACATGTTGTTTGTCTTTATCTATCCAACTATCAAAATGTTAAGTTATTTAATTTGTTCACGTATTCTACATGTTGGTCAATCTATTTTTTAACATTATTATCTTTTCTTTCTTTTTTTTTACTTGAAGAGGCAATTGTTTATTGTGATACTCCCACTTATTAAGTCATATCAGGGAGATATCGTTTCATTAACCACAGTTATAATAACTACCATACAGCAGCATATGTCCATATGAACCTAAATATAGTTCGATTTACAACACATTTTTACATTAACAGTCATAAAAAATAGCTAATAAACTTGTTGCTGTAAACTGTAAGAGCATGCACAACCAAATAATATTTTAATATTTACAATGTCAAAAAAAAATGTCAGCTTATAAATATTTACCTCTGGTGATGGATTTAAAAGGTTCCTTGTGGTGAATATCGTCGTTCTCGAGATCGATTCTCATTAATTCCCAACACAGATCATACTTTAACTTTTTTTTTCTTTTCTTTTCTTTTTGGATCAAGTAACATTAAGCGACCCCTCACTGCTCCAAACATCGAAATAATCATACAGACTAACATACAAAAACAGACGAATGACTTAATCTAACTTTAGTTCCTCATTTGCTGCTAGGCTAACGTTACATGATGTTTATTTCAGTCAGCCGACACCAGAAAAAAAAAGCACAAAATAGCTCTGTATCAAATGAAAACAATACAGAAATGAGACTGTAAAATGTTGCTTTGAATACTTTTTTTTATATGTATATAATTGTATAAATATACGAAGCACCGTGAACTGCTTACCTCACATCAGAAGAGAATCGGCGCAGTGATGGCGTTAGCGGTGACGTCATCAATGCGAGGCGAAAATCATGAAAACACGACTAAAGAATAAAGCCGTTTCTTGTCTGTACTTGTTGTAATGAGTATATAGTTCTTGTGAAACGTTATCAGTCGCTGCCCAAGTACTGTTCCAATTCAAAGTTCACATCTATGCTGCGTTCCAGTCCACTTTTAGACACGCACTTGCGAACTTCCCTGAACACTTCCCCTCGGGGGAATCCCCGCCGCCATTTTGAAGTGCGTTCCACTTCATGAAGTGGTCGAGGGAAGTTTATGGACAGACCCCCTCGTTCCCTCGATTTTGACCGAGGATAACAATTATGTTTGTTGGTGTAAAGTCAAGTTGATTCTGTGAAATTAAATGTTTTTCACTTCAAATCAATTGATTTGATTATGCTCAAAAACAAAAATGTAACATAAAAATGTGCTTAATGATAACATAAATGAACAAAAAGCTAAAAATATAATTATCATGTTTGAATCAAATTGACTATTAGGCTGGATAATTTTAAGGATGCAGGTAACAATATTACTGCAGGCATACCTACCACTTTCTGTGTGCAATACTTAAATTATAAAATAACTTATAGATAAATTATAGATGGGACATCACAAATAATTATTTTAGGATTATGGTAGATTATGCCCTACATATTAGGTAAATAGACTATATTTTGTCAGCATACAAAAGTTATTGATATAAATTGATCATTTCCTAATTGTTTCAATTTGCACAGTTATTGAACCAATTTGAATCAACACTAAATGGACTTTGAACAATGAACAACGGCACGATGTTCATGTTCTGTTGAAGCATTGAACTCTGTTTGCATCACCTAATCATTATTTTCCGGAAACATGCCATAGAGATTAAGGTACAATTTATTTAATGATAGTGTTGTCAGAAACACGTGTGTACTGTACAGTAACGTCTACTACTAAAAGTGTTAGGCTACATTTATAATTATTCCCACCTCAGTTCACTCATACCGCACTCTTCACGAAGATGAAATGTCACGTGGAGTGTGTTGCGTTGTGGGAAACAGTATGCATGTATCCCATGCAGTGTCTTCAGATGCAAACATCAGATTTCAGCAAGTGTAGGTAATCCGGAAATTCCATGGATACAGAAAACTCACATACTATTCACAATATAGTATGTGAGTTTTCTGTATCCATGGAATTTCCGGCTGATGAACGAGAGACACCTCAGTAATTGTATTACAATGAATATTAAATGAATAATTAGCTCAACAATACAAATAACACTAATTAATTTGCAAACTGTCATGCTAGCAAAAAGCCATTGAAATTGAGCTGACCTGTGCCGTTCGGTTCTGATTCCACATAATGTTAATGGTCCACATTACCTTAATAGAACAAATGCTTTAAAATTAATTTTGGGTTTTTACAGGATACTGGACATGAAGGGTAAAACAGTGAATGTTGTTTGAAATATAGGTGAAATATAAGTTATTAGGCGTTCAGAAGCTCTATTGGGAAATTAAAACATTCAAATACCAAAGATTATTCATAACACTTTATTTGCATCTGCATTTCATAATTATAAATTACATATTGTCAAATTACATGACTAAGATAAGTGTAACAAAGCACTCAGCCTAATAAAATGCAGAAATCAGATCACAATCAAAACTAATCTTTATTTATAAAAAAATTAAACCTGGGCCCTATACCATGAAGCCGGTTTAGGTGGCTAGCCAGGTATGTTTCAGTTTATATTGTGCCAACCCTGGGTTTTAGGCACCATGAAAGTGGTTTGGCTTTTAGCAGTGTTCATCGCCATAGTAACTTACGCTCCAAGGCTAACCTGGTGCAGGGCAGGTTATGTTCCAGGTAAGAGGTTGCAGACCAAACTTGGACCAATCAGCTGTGAGCAAAGTAACACATGTCTGATGCGATAAAGTTACTCCACCTGTTTCTACTCCAAATTAAAGGTCATAGCAAATGATTTTTAAAGACAAAATCATCTGGCTTTTAGTAATGTTTATTTATAATAATAATTTTGTATGATTTATATAATATTTATGTAATTACCATACCCTTAATCGATCACACATGTACAATTTTAGTTTATCAATTATTATTACGCACTGTTTAAATTAATAAATATATAAAGGTAATATAAATATGCTTTAGAATCAATAGATAACGCTATATAATGACTACATGTGAGCTTGAATGTTCAATTCTCTATATACTTTTATCAACTGTATAAACTAACTTCACAACTTTTAATTGCACTGATATAGCAATACTTTTTCTTTTAGTTGTACTCTTTCATAGACAGCTATTTTCTTCTTGCTGTGTAAATTTGTTTAAATTTGTAATATTTTTCAATCTCGTAATATTCTCCAGAAGAGAGAAGTGAATCACGCTTCTTCTCTCGCGAGATATTAATCGCAGATTCTCTCTTTCTCAGCATGTGATTGGCTGTTCGCTACTGATGTCACACCTGAACTCCTAAACTCAGGATCAAAGCCTGAGTTGACAGAGAAAGTTGATGATCAGCATCATGGTACCAACAAAGCCTGGTTGGATTGGTTTGGTTTTGTCAACTCGAAACTAATCCTGTAACCCTGAAGTTATTCAACTACCATCATGGTATACAGGCCCCTGGGTTAATCGTGTGAAAAACATACAGGAATTATACATAACATACATACATACATAAATTAAACATACATAAATTAAATAATTATAATTAGAAAGAATTATTATAAATTATTATAAAGAAAGAATTATGTTGTATTAAATCTTCCTAGGATAAGATTTTATATTGATGGGCAATAAAATTGTTTACATTTTTCAAGGACATGTCTGCTTGATGCCTGCTCTATCTAATTAAAAAAAAAAAAATTGTAAATAAACGCAGCAGTTCATAACAGACACATGCGGTATCTTATCTCCTTGGTGCTTCAGCTTTGTTTTGTGCAAATATTTTGGATGTTCAACACTTATAGACACAAACAGAGTGACCCAATTCCTTCCACAAGCTTTTCCACTGTGTGTGTGTGCACTGTGTACCCCTGAAAGTAGCAGTGGCCACCCCCTGGCCACCCCATGTATAAAACTCTAGTTCCGCCACTGGTTAAAGATGATAATGTTTCTTTGTTCCGTCTCTTGTAGCAGCTGGTCACGGCAGATTTATTCTGAAGATATTGCTTGATGCATTGTCACATTTGATGAGGACGTAGTGTTGCTGGATCTGAAGATGAACTGCTTACTCCGATTTTAGACATTTGTTTTTTGTATGATTAAGTAGAGAATTCAACCAAGCGAAACGTTCCCCACACTGAAGGCAGTGATATGGCTTCTCTCCAGTGTGGATTTTCATGTGACTCTTACAGTGTCCTTTTCGTGCAAAACTCTTCCCACACTGATCACATGTGAAAGGTTTCTCTCCAGTGTGGACCCTCTCGTGTGTTTTCAGATGTTCTGACTGACGGAATCTCTTGTCGCAGTGTGAACACTTGTAAGGTTTTTCTCCAGTGTGGATCCTCTGGTGTCGTTTCAGTTGAGCATCATCAAAAAAGATATTCCCACAATCAAAGCACATATAATTCTTCACACCACTGTGTCTTTTCTGGTGTAGTTTTAAAGCACTCAGCTCACTAAAACTCTTTCCACACAAATAACACACATGAGGCTTCTCCTTTGTGTGAACTTTCATGTGGCTCTTCAGGTATTCTGCCCTAACAAAGTTTTTACCACACTGATCACAGATAAATGGTCTTTCTCCAGAATGAGAATGCTGATGTGATTTAAAAGAGTCTGCCTTTCTGAAACTCTTCCCGCACTCATCACATGTGTACGGCTTCTCTCCAGTGTGGATTTTCATGTGTTTATTAAGGCGTCCTTTTAGTGTGAAACTCTTCCCGCACTGATCACATGTGTGCGGCTTCTCTCCAGTGTGGATTTTCAGGTGTTCTTTAAGGTGATCTTTTCGTGTGAATCTCTTCCCGCACTGATCACATGTGTGCGGCTTCTCTCCAGCGTGGATTTTCATGTGAAGTTCAAAACTTTGTTTGTATGGAAAACTCTTTCTACACTGAGGGCAGGTAAAATATTTTTTGGCTCTTCTTTTCAATAAAAAATTACTTTCACTCCACAAGCAACTCAAAGATTTTTCTCCAGATTTGACATGATTATGTTTCTCCTCCGCTTCACTCAGTTCTTCACTCTCCTCATTCTCTTCAATCAGATCTAAGACGAAAGAAAGAAAGGTTTAATTTTCTGTAAATCATAAAACATTTACCCTGATGTAATAGCAGAAAGCAGAAAACTAAATATTACACAACTATTATTTTGACTAAATAATTTAATTTACCTATATTTTCTTCTGATATTTAAGCATTTAAAAAAAAAAATCAGATATCCATCCAGTTTCAAAACTGTTTGTCCTATGTAGGGTCCCTACTTAAACTGTTATTTAACAGCTCTTATGACTGTTCTAACTACAACAAAAACACATTCACCATCACCACTGATGAAGTTTTATAACCTTAATGACCTTCAGCATCATTAATGAGGAATCAAGAATAAACACCAACCTCTTTGTTCTTCAGTATCTTCATGTTTTATTCTGCAGGATTCTGGATCATTCATGTTCTCACTGTTCAACTCTGTCTTCATCACTCTTAGGCTGATGAAAATATTACAGCATTTATTGGTAATGTCCTGTAGGAGGAGCTTCATTGACGGTGAAGTGCTGTGTGACAGAAACAGATCTGTGAAAATAAAAATAAATATATAAATCAGTTACTGAATTGATGTTTTCCTTAATTCACATTTTATTAATTTTAAGTATGTATGTGTTGTTCAAATATCCATCTATTAAAAAGTAAAGCTACTGATTTTTTTTTTCATTTTATATCATAATAAAAAATAAACTAACTTACAAAATAAATGTACAAATTTTTAAGAAACAAATAACAACTATAACAACTTCATCTAACTTACCATGTACTAGGGGTTTTGTTAACTGGTTTTAAATGAAAATGAACAATCAGTGCAGACTATTAAAAAAATATTCTCTATATGTGTATTTTACATGGATATCAAAAGTGTTGATCATGTAGTTTGCTTAAGTATGTTGACACCAGTAATTAAAAGTAATTACTTCTTCAACGGTGTCATTGGATTACTGTATTAATTATTCTCTCTAAAAAGTACTGCATTGCTTATTACTAATTACTTCCTAAATCCTATATCAACAATAAACACGAAACTGCACTTTTAATTCTTCCAAATAAATAATATACAACCGCATTGTCAGGATCTGGGTTGCTTCTCTGTTCTCTCTCACTCTCGCACTCTCACTGTGGTGGCAAATTCACGATCTTTGGTTCAGGTCTCAAAAGAAATCTTTCAGAGTCGAAGGTTCAGGTCCCAGAAGAATAAACTTTATTGAGCAGTTCAACAAAGTGAGATGCCAGCTGTTCATTTGATCTTACAATGGTCTGTACTCGAGTCTTATATCTTTTTCTTATCGTTTGGTGTCCAATTAGCGTTCATATAGTTATATAGTTATCTTTTTCTTTTTGCCCCTCCTCGCCACTTCGCCACGATTAGAAACACCTGCATCGATTTAAGTATTTTAATGTATGCTATTTTAAAAGAGCTTACATTAAAAACATACATTTTAACATTACACATTAAATTCTAATGTTAAATCCACTATTTTGTTTCTATAGTCTATAGAATTGTTCTATAGTCTATACAGTATTTAATGCAATTACATTCGAAGTAACTAATTCAATTACAGAAAAATGTATTGTAATCCGTTTACTTTTTCAAGTAAAAAGTAATTTAATTATTAGTCATTTTAATCACACTCAGCACTGGTTGACAACAATAAAATGAGCTTTAAGTGGCAATTTACAGGTCATCTAAACACATCAGTATAATGAATGAGGTGGGGGGTGGAAAAGGGAACTATTGGCATGAAGAATTGGCATAGAGACTTTCCTGCAGCTGTTAATAGTGACACTCCTGAAACCAACTTTACAGGATCAACAGCAGAGATCTGACCTAGTGTTGCTAAAAGAGTATAAAACTGCCCTGTATTAGTATTATTACTCACAATATGTGAAGAATAACATTTTCACAGCTCTCAGTCAAAAGAGTTTGGCGAGCGATGACACATCTTCTTCTTCTTACTGGTGGGTCACATACCAGCTTTTTAGGTTCACACCACCACCTCCTGTGCTTGAGAGTGAAGTGATTTCAGTATAGGTGTACATGATGAGATCTATATCCACTATTCTTGATGAATTTTTAATGCCTTTATAATCTTACCAGATCCTTGTTTCATGCTTAATATGTTGCTGATTGTAAATTATTTGCATCCTATGTTCTAGTTCTCTCTGTAGTTCAGTCCTTTCCTATTCATACAGAGTAACAACAACATATCAACTGTTTCCTTCACTTGGCTTCACATAATCCTGTACTGTGTTTTCCAATTGTGTGAAGTGTAGTATTTTGGTTTTGTATTGCCTATCCTTAGTCTTGTTAAAATTATCTGATCTTTTCTACTTTTTGTATCATTTTACTTTGTCTCGCGCTGTTTATATTATAAAAATGTCTAAATGTATTTACTGAATGAACTGCAATAGTAAGAGTGTTCAGTTTAATTGACACTTTAGTCATTTTTATCAGATTTTTCATTGCAAGGTAAATCAACATGTCCTGGTACCCCAACAAAATTAATTATTCCAGTTGGTCTTAATCTATACAAAATGTTCATTATTTCTATGAAGATATCATATCTAACTGTTTGAAATGTTTGTTGGTAAGTGATGCCATTGAATCTCAACAAATCACAACCTTATTTGGCATCCGTTAACCTCCCATATTTTCCTATTTTAAATTCGGGAACATAGAATGCTGATCTAGTATGAGTCTGACCTATCTCTGGGTTTCTTAAGCCATCTGTGTATATTGGAAGAAATTAATAGTAAACTATTCTAAGATATACTATTTTATAGTTCTTCATATTAATGTCATTATGCCCTTTTTATATGCTATCATGAATTTGTAAAATCATCTTCAGGTTGACTGAAAAACCAAGGAGGTATTGGGGAAATTGCACCCATTGATGAAAATAATATTGTCACGGCAGACTAAGAACAAAAGGTGTGAGGACTCAAACGCTGGAGAAAATAAGTATTTATTAACAAAAATACAAAACAAAACCCATGAGGGGGAAAATAGAACTAAGTAAATACAAAAACAATAACAGACTAAGAACACTCTGGCAGGTCTCGGGGAACAGGAAACAAAAGACAATGTACCGACACAGACTGCAGACAAGAGGGAACTAATAAAGGGAAAATAATCAGGAGGGAACAGGTGGATGAACTCAAACAATAATCAGATAACAAGGGGGAGGGATCAGACAATAACACGAGCACATGGCCCAAAACAACAAAACACCCATGTGCAGCACAAGACAGGACAGGCATGTGACAGATATATTATTTAGTGACATTCCTGTAGCCCATTCATTTGCTTTCCATGCAAACCCTGTTCCTGTTCATTTTAATGTCTCCCAACTACTCTCTATTATTGGTTTTGTAGGATTATCTGATTTAAGCCAAAGTAAATTGGTCCAGTAAGCAATTTTTTTTTTTGACGTCTTACTGAGGACTGCATTGGAAGTGTTTCAACAGATCGTAGAAGTGCAGATTTTTGATTGTTTATCTGTCCCCCATTATGGCCTAATATAAATCTCATTAGATTTAGTGCTTTTCTGCATTTTTTCTTCAATGTAGTTGACATGAAAATTCATTATTCCATCAGTGCATAACTTACACACCTAGTTTGCTTTGTTTTATTTTGTTGATAAATTTCCATTCCAACAGCACTTCTTATTGGAAAATCGCTTCCAAATGTTGACTGATCTAGAACTTCCCACTGACATTCTAAAGCTATAGTAACTATTTTTAGATCTGGACAAGATGAATTTGATGAATCCCTTATATTGAATCTGGGTCCCTTCCCATCATTTAAACATTCTAAAGCTTGTTCCTCCATAAACTCTTCAACAACCCTCCCATTATCTATGCATCAACTTCACCAAAGTGAATTATGTGCATTAAAATCTCCACACCATATCAAATTATCTCCAGCCTTGGTTCTACATGTAATTATTCAATTAATCTAATGTTAAATGATTGCATGGATTGTTATTATTATTATTATTAGGTTTGCAGACAAAAAAATCCAATTAGAGAGGCACTTCAGAAGAGTCCACTCCACCAAAGACAAGAGACGTCAAAAAGCGAGATAAAATAAAATGCTTTTACTGAAAAAAGTGGCAAACGTTTCGGTTGCATGTGACCTTACTCAATGCCAAGCTTACAATGTGACCGAAACGTTTGCCACTTTTTATTTTATTTTATCTCGCTTTTTGACGTTTCTTGTCTTTGGTGGAATGTGCCTCTTGAAATGCCTCTAATCTGAAGTGTCTGAAGTGATTACAGTTTGGATTTTCAGGATTTTCATTTTGCATAGCAATATTAAAATCTAGAAACATAAAAGAACTTGGCATGTTTTCATTTATTTTTCAAGAGTCCAGATTTAGTTAAGTTTTTTAATGATATTTTGCAGCATGCTTTGTTCAAATTTATATCTTATCTTAAATTAAACAGATGGTTATTATAGGCCTACAGTTGGGTTCACTTCTAAAATGTTTCATTTTGCATACTTGCAGCAGAGATTATATCTATAACAACTGGGTTCACAACACAAGTTATAATTTATCAGAGTACATTGTAAAAAGTGGTAACCTCATTTTGTAAGAATTTTTTACTTGAGCTAAAACTTACAATGACTTTTGTTGATGTAACTTTCTGTTATCAGATAAGTTTATTAATATTAATGAATTTTGAGTTTAGTAAAATAATAATTATAGCCTAATAATAATAACAGTTCATGTAAGTTATTACATGAAGCACTTCTCACTTTTTAGGTTATTGTGAAACTAAATTATGTAGCCTACAGACAAAGGAATTAAATTCTAAAACGGCTTGCCATAGACGAGGCGTAGCCTATCACAAGAGAGGCTCGTTTGAGATGAGTAAAATCTGCACAGTGCCATCTCTCAATGGGTTATATAATTGTTGTCATATTTATAAAATAAAAATAAAAAACATGTCTGTAATTAAAGTAAAAATGATTGACAAACACGTCTTTCGAATGGAAATAAATAACAAGTTATTTTGGTGTCTTGTTCATTATGTTTATTTCCATAGCCTATAAAAGCAACACCCGCGTGCATGAGTGTGAATCTCGACATCCACCTTTGATCTCGTAGCCAGATTGGACGGGTTCCCGCCCAAATTGGGCGGTTTTGAATTTGATTGTGCGGGTAAAAAAGGGTTTGGGCGGGTGTGGACAAAATTTGGGCTGGTTTGGGGTCAGTTCGGTGGTTTTCAAACATCTACATTTTAAAGTCTAATTGGTTAAAAAAAAAAACTAAAGTGTGCATGTAGTCCATAAATCAGTCATCATGACATTACTGTACACACACGCCCATGCAGACTCAACTGGCGTTGGTGTTGCATCAACGACGAGCACGCACTTTTAGCCAATCAGCGATCAGCAGGCAGATGCGATTGAACGTGATAAGTTGTATACTCAAGTGATCGCTAATGCCAAAGTGATATATAGCCTGCTATACAGTAAGTTGTATCTACAGTAAGTCTAGAGTGAGATAGTGAGCAACTCTAAAAACGTACACGTGGTGGGAGATATATATACAAATATGAGACGACTCCTGTCCATGGTCATGTGCACACTAGCCTTACCAGACATCTGCAACTTTGACACCATCCAGACTGCACTCTTCTCGATCCTGAATGACAGCTGCTGAAAAAAGGTTTGAATCAACGATAAATCCGTTTTGACTGCTAAATTCTGCGTTATGTTCTGCAATACTTCCGAGGGTTAAAGTCATCGGTTCATTTCTTGATTGCCGTTTTGTTCTGGCAACACTGCTCGTCTGATCCACTGCCAGAAGAGATAACTGTCCTGCTTGCCTGCACCTTTTTCACTCCTCCCCTCACTCCAACTTTCGACTACATTTCAGGCGAGGCGCTTTTACAGTTTAGGTTAAAAGCTAAGAAACAAACACAGAAACAAATGTTTAGTGATGGAGCACGTGAACATGAAAGATATGACTGAGAAGAACTGCCCTTTATTACAGAAGAAACCGACCAAGCGGCAGAACAGGTACTCCATTAACATATTTCCGGTTTCAGACTGTTGAGAAAAAGGGACTGTGCTTGTTAGGTACAATGAGGTGTGTAAAGAGGCATGAAATGTCATTATAAATATCATTATATCCATGCTTAATTAGTGATATTAAAGTGTATTTTGTGTTACAATTTATATTTTATATTATATATATATATATATATATATATATATATATATATATATATATATTAAATATATTTTTGGATAGGACAGTATCTAGACAGGAAGTGAGGTGTGAGAGAGAGAGAGAGAAAATACTATGCTATGTATTTTGAAAGTATTTCAGTGCATTGTTACAATGATCATTTCCAGCACGCAGTTAAAATATAGCCTAGGCCTACCTAAAATATATTTTTAATAAAGTGCAAATAAATACACTTTTAAAAAAATAAACAGAATTTTCACTTCAAGTATATATTTCTAAAATGTATTTTATATTATTATATTATTTAATATATATTAAAATTATATTTTAAAGTGTGTTAAACGTTGTATTGTGAACATAAAAGCATGATGCTAATATACTTTTAATATATTTAAAGATAGTAAAACATTTTTTTAGTAGCCTATATTTGCAATGTACTATTGAAAAAGGGAATCTATTTAAAATACAATAAAGTATAATTTTTTTCAATAGGGTGGGGTCTAATAAAATATGTTTTCATGCTGAAATCATGTTAAAAAAAAATTAAATAAATAAATATAACACATTGTTGCAGCACATCCCTTCCCTGGCAGTCTGCCAGTAACGCTCTTCTCATGCCCTGTCCACACGGAGACGCGTTTAGCTGTATCCGTACAAATGTTGTATCGTATTGGCGTTTCGTCCAGACGGACCATCCGGCGTTTTCGGAGACTGAAACCGGGTCCCAAGGTGGATAAATCTGAAAACGCCACCCTTGCGTTTTCGTGTGTACGGCCAATCCGTACATTTTGTGAAACGATGTCATCACACCAAGTGTCAACTAGTCAGACACCGCAAAGTCACAGCAAATTATTGCCGACTACATGCTTGTGTTCGTGCTGCAGAAGCTACTGTGCCTCTTTTATTTCTTTATTTATATTTACTTGAATGTATTTTTATTTCATTTCTTTCTTTTTTTTTTTTTACTTCTTTATTTAGGCCTATTTATATTATTTCTGATTAAGAAATTTCGTATTTTGTAGGGATGGGCGTTTAAAGCAAAAATAATATTCGACGACCGCTGGGAATTATTTGATTATTATTCAAAAAACGCACCCCTGCCCCACATGATCACCGGTAAAACGGCGTTCGCTCAAATTCCACTCTGACATTACATTTCTCTGTAGGCCTACATGTTGTAGCCATTAAAGAAAATGTATTTAGTTTTATATTTAGGCCTATGTGTAAATAAAATGTTATTTTTAATGTCATCTATGTTGATTATATGAAAAGTGAACAGCATGAGTCATAAGATGCGCAATATGTCGGGAGACATAATTTTGACCACATTAAGTTTTGTTCTGTATAAAGCCTTTCTTTAAAGTGAATTTCGTTTTGTATAAATTGTATCTTAATTTTAATCAATGTGTGACCGGAGCGGTATTGTTTTTAGTATAACCAAATCCAGATAGCACGGACTACGCCACCTTGAGAATTGCACCCAAGGAAATATTAAAGGAACCCAGGTTCAGTGGTGCAGAGAAAAGACAGAGTCGTGTCATCAAATAACCAAATAAATACTTTTATTTGTGAGGAAAATATTCTACTGGCATCATTTATTCATAGTGCAAATCACTGACAAGTTTATTATAAGAATAGGATATATCAATTGTTAAACGAACATTCATCTCCACATGGCTGATGCAAACACTGAATTACATTAAACAAAACATCACAAAAGAAATTAATGTAGCATCCCCACAAAATAAAACAAGAAAATAATAAATACAAAAAGAATATAAACTACAAGGCTAGGTTTACTTTAGGGGTGGCAAGCTAGCTGTAAACAATTGTGCTCTCAACCATTTGTGTGTGCACGACAAACCAAATAGGAAGAGGTGCTTGAACCCTGGTGCTCCAACCTCACAACAAATGTGTTCACCCAGGTGACTAGCCTCCCCCTCGGTACACTCAGCCTTGACTCACTCCAAAAAAAGAAAAAAAAAGGAAGATTAGTCGGTGCGATACAAATACAAAATTCACATCAATCACATCAGACACAAATATGATGGACCAGATCAGTTGGTGCACGGATAATAATCCGTCTTACCTCGTCGAGGACCCCGAAATACTCAACAGGTATTAGATAGACACTACACGCTGATATACAATTACACCACACGGCCACTATGGCCCAAATCACACTGGTCAAGCCAACATCATTAAAGAAATAACAAAATAACCCAAACCATAAAAATAAAAGCAAAACAAAACACAGAAACTTATATCTAGTCACGAAAAACAGCAGCACGACGAGTTAATCACGTTGTACTGCAAAACAAAACATAACACTCAGATAAGGGTCTAACGTTACTTCAATCAAGGGATATAAAACATTTACTAAATCATACGTACCACACGAGAATCACACACACATCACGAACCACACATCACGATGTTGTTCAGCTAAAACACACAATAAACCCCATTAAACTTGACTAACCCCATACAACCCACCTCACATTGCGATCGCCTACCTTAACGCTTTCTATGAGTGCTTGACGTAACTCCCAAGGAACGCCACCGAGACGACTACCGCCATCACTTAAAAAGATAAAAACACTAAGCACTGTTAAAACCACACAAAACTGTGCATAACCTCCATCACTTACCTCGACTAACGTGACACCGATAACCGGAAGAGGGGCGGGTATGACAAAGCCTACATTCTAGGGCTTCCTGTTTACACACTTAAATACACCGGCCCTAATTACCTCATCCACCCATTACCATATAAGGGTAACGAACACAAAACAAGGGAAAGGGGAATTCCCTACTACTACAAATGTTTCATCAACCAATTGCCTGGATTTATTAAATAAGAAGTCAAATATAGCAGACAATTTAATCAGGACATGGAGGCACCGGCGATATAACTTGCATTGCTCGTGAACTGGAGCTCGTCTCATAAATGAACCGAAACTCGGTTGTTTGTGTTACACACACACACACAAAAAAAATATCTATAGAAAGCTTGAAATGTCTACTTTTAAACAAAACAATTCAAAACGAAAAGAAACAGACAACTCTCTTATGTAATCCATATGAAGTGTGCATTTCTCTCTATAGGCACGTTCACAATACTACTGCGAAGGTGGCGAGTCAGCATCGTCAACATCTTTAGCCGAGACTGACACAGAAAACACTAGTTTATTAATAAAAAATTAAAATGTCTCCTTGATATATTTGACACATTCATAATGATTAGGCTACTTTTGCCGGTTCTTTGTGGCAAGCTCAGCTGTATGCATCCGCTAACTATCGAATATCGTGACTCATATTTTGTACCAGGCCATTTATGGTTGTTCATATTGTTCAATAAAGTTCTTGGTAAAAAAAGAAAAAAAGATAAGAAAAAAAAAGCTACTGTGCCTAAATAATATTGCATACAGCGCGCAAGGTTTATGCGCATAGTCCAAGTCTTCTTCTCCGTTTTTAGTGCATCTCTGTGGCAGAATTACAGCGCCACATACTGGTCTGGCATGTATACTACATCGTTTTGAGTCGGTTTCAGTAGTTTCGTGTGTACCAAGCGTGCTGCACAAGCCCTGAAAAGTGAAGCCAAAACGTCTCGATCGCCCCCCGGTGACTGGTCCTAGTATAGGTCATAAGCCCCGCCTCCCCGTGTTATTCAACGGGACGCGAGACCAACTAAACAATTAAATTACACTTCAAATATCTTTTTTCCAAAGGTGGTTTCTTTCATTTGCTGTCGTTTTTATCACGCTGATGTTCAAGTTCAAGTGTCTTTTTCAAAAATAAGTTGTTTTTTAGTTAGTTACGTGATGCGGTGGTGTAACGTCATGATTGACAGCTGTGAGTGACAGGTTCTCTGAGCAAAGTAGTCACTGAAGCACCAACGGACATTTTTTTGGGATCTTCGGAGGACTGAGGAGATTGTATTTACTTTATTTTAACAAGCCTCTTGTCGTACTGCAATCAATTTTTTAAAAAGTGTGCAGAATGCACTTTCCCTGAGTGCATTCGGCGATAGTGAGGGGGGAACGTTGATTTAGCGGCTTTACTTCCTGCTCACTACTGTGCAGGTCTGGTCCTGAGATCGCTACTGCGCAGACTCAAGTTCCAATATGTCAGCGCCATATCGGGACACTGGCGGCTTCAGTTCTCATCAATGGAAGAGAGCGAAGGGGCGTCGTCCATCTTTTTTTACAGTCTATGGTGTGTACGCAGATATATCTTGAGACGACGCCGTGTAGGCTATACGGAATTTTTTTTTTTTTTTTTGAACGGGGAAAAATATTTCAACAATAACACATCAGAAAATTTTGTAATGCAAGAATTCGTTTAAGAATTAAATTATCTATACCTCTACATGCTTGTTTTTTGAGAACTTGTGAAATAATAAAGTAATGACACCTCCAGTATGCTTCGTCGGCACATAAAGTTGCATATTTTGGGTACCATATTTCAATAATAACACATCAGAAAATGTTGTAATGCAAGATTTCATTTAAGAATGAAATTATCTATATCTCTACATGCTTGTTTTTTTGAGAACTTGAGAAATACTAAAGTAATGACACCTCCAGTATGCTTCGTCGGCACATAAAGTTGCATGGAGAGGCATATTCTGGGTACCATATTTCAATAATAACACATCAGAAAATGTTGTAATGCAAGATTTTGTTTAATAACGAAATTATCTATACCTCTACATGCTTGTTTTTTTGAGAACTTGTGAAATACTAAAGTAATGACACCTCCAGTATGCTTCGTCGGCACATAAAGTTGCATGGAGAGGCATATTCTGGGTACCATATTTCAGTAATAACACATCAGAAAATGTTGTAATGCAAGATTTCATTTAAGAATGAATTCATCTATGCCTCTACGTTCCCTTATTTTTGAGAACTTGTGAAATACTAAAGTAATGACACCTCCAGTATGCTACATTGGCACATAAAGTTGCAATGGTGGGGCATATTCTGGGTACCATATTTCAATAATAACACATCAGAAAATGTTGTAATGCAAGATTTCGTTTAAGAATGAAATTATCTATACCTCTACGTTCCTGTTTTTTGAGAACTTGTGAAATACTAAAGTAATGACACCTCCAGTATGCTTTGTCGAGTATGCTTTGTCCAGTATACATACACATATATATATATATATATATATATATATATATATATATATATATATATGTATATATATATATATGTTAGACTGGAGTAATGGATAACTTAACTAATAAAGAACAGAAATTACATTACATTAAATCTGGCGAAAAAGGAGCTGGAAAAAAACATTGATCATAAATTTACAAGAAAAATTAAAAAGAAAATCATATGCACCACAGAAAAAACGGGGGGCAAAAAAAGCATTATACTCACCAAAACTAGTGATTATTTTTTACACAAAATCCATCCTAATTTCTTTCCTCAAAAATATGTCAATACCCTGTTGTATAGGTTATCTGTGCGTTTCAGTTCCAACAATAAGTCTTTTCTATCGAGGCTTAAAGCAGGTTTATAGGGGTTCTAGCAGACCAATCATGTGCACGTCAGGATACGCCAAAGGGTAAGTGCGCTACACACAGCCTATGGCGTAGCTACGATGTGAGTTCGACGCAGAAGTATAAATTGGGCTTAATGCGGAAAGTCAAGCCTGTCCCGTCGTATTTCTGGCATAAGGCTGTGTGTCCACCAAAGCGTTTTTCACGCGGCTGGCGTATTTTTTCAATTGTTTTCAATGGGAGCACTGCATTTTTAAAACGCCATAAGCGTAACGAGCCGCTGAGCATTTTTTTCACGCTGAAAAGCTGAGCGCTCAGCATTTTTTACAGGTCGCCGAGAGTTGAAGAATGTTCAACTTTGGGTAAAACGCAGCCCTCATCACTGTCACTTTTTACCCAACCGTCCAATCACAGTGGAGGAGGGGCGGGACTAATACCACACTGACCAACCGCCACATTCTGCTTGTACAACGTCAACAGATGACAACAACAAGCATAATAACGGAACGAAATTATTTAAAACAAGAGCCAGAGAAAATACATTACATTGTAACAACATTTTAATATAGAATCAACACAGAAATAAAATATGTGTGAAATGAGATACTAGAAACACTTTCGCCGATATTCCATATCATAACAAGTAAAGCGTCTCAACTGAAAAAAATGCTGCGCTGCCAAAACACTCTCAAGTGCCCACAGCTAGGTGTTTTCAGCAGAGCACCTAGTTTTCAGCTGGCCAAAAACGTTTTGGTGGACACACAGCCTAAGTTTTAATTCGCTTTAGGGCTGAGAATGTCCGCTCGACAGAAGCAGTAAACAGGGACAATCACCGCAAAACATGACGATGTGTACCACAGACCCATGCTCTCACACATATTTTTGAATGAAATCAATGAGATCAGCGGGATTTCAGCGGGAACATATTTTAGTTTATGCAGTTCGCTACAGATGCGGTTTGCTAGCTCTGACTACCAGTAATAGTACTCGCTCTGACCATCCAATCAAAGGATGTGAAAATGCTGACGTTATTGTACGCCTGCTAGATGGTCCCGGTGCAGTCAAATCAAAATCTAATTGGCTGATTAAATCTGACTGATTATCTGATTGATCAAAGCAACATTGCCATCCATTTTAAGCTGCAGGCGCCCGCACTATTGATTCTGAAGGCCTCAAGGCAGATTTTTTTGACCCTGGCAACACATGATGGCAGAAATATAATTGGATAAAAGCTCTAAAATAAACATACACTACTGGAAGCAATATATATGTAATTTATTTATTTTTAACCAATAGGCTACTGTTACAAAATGTTATCGTTTTGTATATACATACAGTGGGTACGGAAAGTATTCAGACCCCCTTAAATTTTTCACTCTTTGTTATATTGCAGCCATTTGCTAAAATCATTTAAGTTCATTTTTTTTCCCTCATTATTGTACACACAGCACCCCATATTGACAGAAAAACACAGAATTGTTGACATTTTTGCACATTTATTAAAAAAGAAAAACTGAAATATCACATGGTCCTAAGTATTCAGACCCTTTGCTCAGTATTTAGTAGAAGCACCCTTTTGATCTAATACAGCCATGAGTCTTTTTGGGAAAGATGCAACAAGTTTTTCACACCTGGATTTGGGTATCCTCTGCCATTCCTCCTTGCAGATCCTCTCCAGTTCTGTCAGGTTGGATGGTAAACGTTGGTGGACAGCCATTTTCAGGTCTCTCCAGAGATGCTCAATTGGGTTTAAGTCAGGGCTCTAGCTGGGCCATTCAAGAACAGTCACGGAGTTGTTGTGAAGCCACTCCTTCGTTATTTTAGCTGTGTGCTTAGGGTCATTGTCTTGTTGGAAGGTGAACCTTCGGCCCAGTCTGGGTTCCTGGGTTCACTCTGGAGAAGGTTTTCGTCCAGGATATCATGCTTCACTGCGTCCAATACAGTCTCAACCATGCTTCACTGTTGAGACTGTATTGGACAGGTGATGAGCAGTGGTTCTCCACACATACCACTTAGAATTAAGGCCAAAAAGTTCTATCTTGGTCTCATCAAATAAGATTCTCTGGTCTATCACCATCTTGGAGTCCTTCAGGTGTTATTTAGCAAACTCCATGCAGGCTTTCATGTGTCTTGCACTGAGGAGAGGCTTCCGTCGGGCCACTCTGCCATAAAGCCCCGACTGGTGGATGGCTGCAGTGATGGTTGACTTACTACAACTTTCTCCCATCTCCCGACTGCATCTCTGGAGCTCAGCCACAGTGATCTTTGGGTTCTTCTTTACCTCTCTCACCAAGGCTCTTCTCCCCCGATAGCTCAGTTTAGCCGGACGGCCTGCTCTAGGAAGGGTTCTGGTCATCCCAAACGTCTTCCATTTAAGGATTATGGAGGCCACTGTGCTCTTAGGAACCTTAAGTGCAGCAGAAATTTTTTGTAACCTTGGCCAGATCTGTGCCTTGCCACAATTCTGTCTCTGAGCTCTTCAGGCAGTTCCTTTGACCTCATGATTCTCATTTGCTCTGACATGCACTGTGAGCTGTAAGGTCTTATATAGACAGGTGTGTGGCTTTCCTAATCAAGTCCAATCAGTATAATCAAACACAGCTGGACTCAAATGAAGGTGTAGAACCATCTCAAGGATGATCAGAAGAAATGGACAGTGTCATGACATGAGTGTCACAGCAAAGGGTCTGAATACTTAGGACCATGTGATATTTCAGTTTTTCTTTTTTAATAAATGTGCAAAAATGTCAACAATTCTGTGTTTTTCTGTCAATATGGGGTGCTGTGTGTACAATAATGAGAAAAAAAAAAAGAACTTAAATGATTTTAGCAAATGGCTGCAATATAACAAAGTTATAATAATAAATTTAAGGGGGTCTGAATACTTTCCGTACCCACTGTAGATCCTGAATAAAAATTTAAATTTGTTTGGTCTGATTTAAAAAATATATATTTTAAAGGGTTTTAATTGGTTTGTCTTAGTGAGCACTACTCAATAGTGAGTAGACCTAAATTTTTATTATTTTTGTGTTTAAAATTTTTGGAGTGGTTAGTTGCTTATATTTGACTAATATTTGAATTTGACGAATACATAAATAAACCCGTGTCACGGCTTGACATTGTGACACTTGTGTTGTACATAGTTGATTATGAAGCTTTATAAAGGGCATTTCCCCCTAATTTACTAAATATATGCTTCATCTTTCATTTTAAATTCTTAAAATTGATCAATAAATTAAGACACGGCTGTTACCATTTACATTAAATAATGTTATGAAATTGTTTTTAAAAACAATATAATTTTTAATATAGAAATAAGAAATGTCGGTAAGAATGACACTCTTAAACATGAAACTAAACCACCAGTAGGTGGCGGCAGGTGATAAGCGCTCTTATTAAAGCTACACTGTGTAGGATTTACTCCCATCTAGCAGTGAAATTGTATATGACTACCAACTGAATATTACTTTCTAGCCCCTCCCATTCCGAGGGCGTTTTAACTCCTACGGTGGCCGTATTATTTCAAACCTGCCGGCAGTCACGAGTATTCGTCACGGTGCCACTGTGTAAAAATGCGAAAGGCGAAGCTTGAATTTCCAGGTATGTCCGTCTTTGTCTAATGTATTTTCAAGATGGATGCACAACATGGCTTCCGCCATTCAAGCGACTCGCTCGTATGTATTCTAAATGGCAGATTATACACTTACGAGAATACTTAATTAATTGGTTGAAGTGATTGCACATTAATGAGAACGTATAATTTTGAAAGAACAAAGTGTTTTTTGCTAAAAATCAACTTAAAATATTACACAGTGTAGCTTTGAGCGTGTCATTCATTCAAATGATTCATTCAAACGTCAGATTTTTCAAGAATGAGGTATTTATTTATGAATGGGTCATTAAATCTTTGACTCAACCGATTCGTTCAAAATGCTGAATCATTCAGTGATAAAAATGGTTAAGTGTTGTTGTGAGTGAGACGCACTATCGGTTCTCCTGTAATCTTTGTTTGGATTGGAACTATTTTCGCTGCTAAAATAGAACAAAAACTGTCAATATTGCTCTAAAATGTAAGTGACTTAAAGGGATAGTTCACTTTACTTCCATATTAGGAAAAAAATATACTATGGAAGTCAATGGGACCCAGAAACTGCCTGGTTACTGACATTCTTCTAAATATCTTCCTTTCTGTTCAGCAGAAGAAAGAAATTCATACAGGTTTGAAACAACATGAGGGTGAGTATATGATGACAGAATTTTCATTTTAAAGTGAACTATCCCTTTAATATTAATTACTTGTTTATTGAACTGTCATATGAAATCACATTTTCAATCGTGATGGTATTCAGCACTCTTGGTTGGTCGTGTGATGTTTCCTAACTGTATCATATGTTATAAATATAAAAACTCCACATTTTGAATTTTTACTGCAGTATGTTAACTGAGTTTCTGTGTGAGTGCTGCACTTATTTGTTTTGATTTCTCCTCGAGAGGCAGCGTGAGCCTCAACAGCACAAACAAGCGTCAGTAAATTATATTATTATGCACTAGTATCGATCATTATCATTATAACATAAATGTTTATAATCGATCATAATCGATTAATGTTATTATGCAGTGAGGTTGATGTCATTTTTGTGCCCCCCTTGAATTCGTGTGTGGTGCCGGGTCTGGTTTGTCCTAGTTGATCATAGAGACCATTGATGGCAATTGTTCTTTGATCAATTTAGGCTTCTGATACTATTGAGAAACACAGCCTTGTTTAGTTGAAGCTCTCCTTCTGAAAAGCCTGATGTGCTCTGATTGGTCGGCTGGACTAGTGTGTTGTGATATGTCAACAAACATGTTACCAAGCATTTTAATCCTTGAAATGTTAAATGAGCACCAAATAAGATTTCTAATATGCTGATTTGTTGCTCAGTTGACATTTCTTATTATTAAACTGTTGAAAACAGGCCTAATATGTTTGTGATGCACTACCTTTAAATAGTTTGGGGGAAGTAAGATTTGGGTAAAGTAAGAATGAATACTTTTATTCAGCAAGGACTCATTCAATTGATATGTGACTGTAAAGATTTTTATGATGTTATAAACGATTTCTATTTCAAGTAAATGCTGTTCTTTTGAACCTTCCATGCATTAAAGAATCCTGAAAATGTTTCCATAAAAATATTTATATTGGTGTTTTTGATCAGATAAATGCAGCTTTGGAGCATAAGAAACTTCTTTCAAAAACATTAATAAATCTTAAAGATTCCAAACTTTTGAATTGTATTGTATGTATTTGCTGTCAAATGTAAGCATTAATCATAAAACATAAGAATTAATCATAAACTGTTTATCTTACCACAGTGGAACAACAGGGAGTTTGGAAGACCCTATGCAGGAAAATTAATGTGGAAAGAAAAAAGCATTGAAAATGAAAAACAGTTGTATCAAAAGTAGGAACATTTTTCTCAATTACTCTCTTATTAGAAAATTACGGAAGACCTGAACAGCAACATAAAAAAAAAGAAGATCAAAATTAAAAGAATAAAGTCGAAATATTTCGGGATAAAATTCGAAACATTACAAGAATACAGTCTTTTGTGTGTGTGTGTGTGTGTGTGTGTGTAATTCTACAGGAAATTCTACAGGTGCTAATCTACCAACATGGCATTAGCTACCATTTGTTTTAGGACATTACAAAATATAAACTCGACCCAGATGGCATTGCCTATAGACGAGCACGAAGACACTACTCCGGCGGAGTCTTCGTGCTCGTCTATAGGCAACGCCATGGTAATGCCATGTTGGTAGATTAGCACCTGTAGAATTTCCTTTTGTTGAAAGCCCAGATAAAAGTAAAAAGCTACTATGTCAGAAGCAGTTTGACTTCACGAGCGCATTTCTTTAAAAAAAAAAAAAGAAAGAAAAAAAAAGAACTAGCCTACTACGGAAGACTGTATTCTCATAATTTTGACTTTATTCTCAAAATATTTTGACATTAATCTCGAAAAAACATTTTTTTTACGTTGCGGTTCAGGGCTTCTGTAGAAAATTATCAATCATCAATAATAACAATAATAATAACAACAGTTTTACATCACCAAGACAACCATTGATTCAAATTTCAGATCAGAATTTTCAGGATCAGGACTTCAGAATTAACCAGAGGAATGGTGGCACAATAAATGCTCCAAACATAGTAGGATGCAACATAGCTGGTGATGTTAACATGAACCTACAAGTGGTGAGTGTCTGATCATTAATACACTGTAATATTGTACATTTTGTGCATTGTACAGAGTTGCTCATTTAAGATGTGTATATTATAAATACTGTATATTTATGTGTATATGTTTTTTTCAGCCACAAGAGTCTCACTCTACCTCAATAAACCAAAATGGTAAGGGCCAGAAAGACATTTCAAAACTGTTGCTGCATAAAACTGTTCATTCATAATTGCAATGCTCCTGTTAATAATATAACTTTCCAACATTTTTAGACACTCTTCAGAGCATAAAGAATAAGATGAAATCAAGAATGATGAAGGATTCTGAGAAGATTTTGGAGGGAAGTGCACAACAGTCAGTCACTCTAAATAAGATCTACACACAACTGTTTATCATCAATGACGCGTCGGACCCAATCAATAGAGAACATGAGATCTGGCAGATCGAGACGAATGATTCAAACACATCAGTGCAGGCAGTCATAAACTACAATGAAATTCTTAAACCACCCTCAGATGAAAATAGACCCATGAAGACTGTTTTAACGAAAGGAATTGCTGGAATCGGGAAAACGGTCACTGTGCAGAAGTTTGTCCACGACTGGGCAAGCGGAGAAGCCAATCAGGATCTAGAGCTTGTTTTTCTGCTCCCGTTCCGAGAGCTGAACTTGCATGTGGGAGAAAACCAGAGTCTTTTTGACCTGCTTTGTGACTTTTACCCAGAGTTCAAAGATGCAAGACATATCTCTGACTGGATCTGTGATAGAAAAGTTCTGTTCATCTTAGATGGTCTCGATGAATATAAAAATGATTTAAGCTTTCAAACCAGCATTTTGTCAGATGTTACAAAAAAAACCACACTGGATGTCCTTCTAGTAAACCTTCTGCGAGGAAAGCTGCTCCCATCTGCACACCTGTGGATCACCAGCCGGCCTGTGGCAGCTGGACAGCTTCAATCTGAGATCTTCAGACAGGGATGCATCACACAGATCAGAGGATTCACATATGAACAAAAGGAGGAGTACTTCACGAAGCAGTTTGAGGATCCAGCTCTAACCCAAAAAGTCATCTGTCACCTGAAGTCTCATAAGAGCCTGTGGATATTGTGCCACATACCTCTCTTTTGTTGGATTTCGTCGGTTGTTCTCAAAAACATCATTAAAAGTCAAAATAAAGACAGGGACATGCCCTCAAATCAGACAGAAATGTATATACACTATCTGCACAATCAGACCAGGTTAAGCCACAACAAATATCAAGGGAAAGAACTGCCACCACAAGATGCTCTCATACAGCACAAAGAATTGATTAAGAAACTGGCAGAGCTGGCATACTGGAAGCTGAAGGAACAAAATGCAATCTTCAGTAAAGAAGACTTGAGGAAATTCTATATCACTCCTGAGGAAGCTCTCCGATATCCTGGCATCATTACCTGTGTCTCTGAGGACAAGTTTGGATATAGCAGGACTAAACTTTACAGCTTTGTCCATCTCAGTATCCAGGAATTCTTTGCAGCCTTATTTGTTTTTCATGAATTTCTATCAGGAAATCAAGACTCCCTGGGATTGATTAAAGTTAAAAAGGAGCAAAAGCAGTCTTATTTGGCTGATTTTCTAAAAGGCGTGATCGACGTGGCCGTGCAAAGCAAAAATGAACACCTGGATCTTTTTAACTATTTTCTCTTCGGAATTTCTTGTGATTCCAGCAGAGAAATACTTGAAGGATTCCTGCCTCCATTGCAAGGCAGTAGTTCAGAAGATCACAAAAAAGTGACAAAGTACATTAAGTCTTTGAGGAGGAAAGATCTGACCCCTGAGAGATGCTTCAGTCTTGTTCGTTGCCTTGTGGAGCTCAAAGACATTTCTTTTTTGGAGATGAAAAATCTTGAACGCTCACGGACCAAAAAGCCCCTCACACTGTTCCAGTGCACATTTCTGGCTTTCCGATTTGTGATGTCAGAGACAGACCAAGAAGAGTTTGTCCTCAGGAAATACAACATCACTTTAGAAGGATTTCAGAGATTCTCTCCAGCCATCAAGTGCTTCAAAAAGGCTCAGTAAGTATTATGATCCTGTGAACATCTTCATAATGTATCATTAAATATTCTCAGTCAAAGTTAGGCTGGAGACACACTTGAAGATTTTAAGCCATATTTTGAGCCCGATTTGCATATTTGAGGCTTGTCTCAAATCACTTTTTGTCTGAAAAATCCTCAATTGTGTGTTGTCATTGCGATTATTTCACTGCTCCTGATCACGTTGGAGCCTGCACAATCCCAACTCTTGATCAGGCTACCTCTGACGTGATACCCATGATAGCCAATTAATGGAGCAAGCTTCTCCAACAGGATGTTGCGTGCTTCTATGGCTGAAACTTGGCAGCCACAAACATGCCACGATATTGTAGTATTGAGAAAGATCACCCATATTATTTTTTTTCTCCTTTGTTTTTCTCCCCGTAAAACAAAAATCACACAAGGAGAACTAGCTGACGTTCGTCCTCCATTTGTTTTTCTTCTCAAGTCAAGTTTGATCTTGTGAGTCTCCATGAGATCTCATCTCACTGTGAAAATGTCGACGGGTGTGTGGTCTGGATGAATCTTCTTGTGTGTGCGTTCGGAGGATTATAATGCTATACTCGGTTGAAACTGCCCTTATGTATGTGGTCTTCCATAGTTTTAAAATCGGTTAAGATTTGAAAATCATCTAGTGTGTCCCAGCCCTAGTGTAACTGTTTAAATGCACAATTGTAACAGTTTAAATGTAAAATTGTTAACGTAACAGGGTATAAATGCAAAATTGCAACGGGGTTTAAATGTAAAACTGTAACGGTTTAAATTCAATATTGACAGACTCGAAGGAAGCGGCTTTACAGAGAAACACTGTGATATCCTGGTGTCTTTCCTGACCTCTCTGAGATTCTCTCAACTGGGCTGTGGAAAGCCAAGTGTCATCTTGAGGTTCTGAAGTAAGTAAAACTAACTGCAAACATCAGGGTCGAGACAGATCGTAAGGGTGGCCAAGGACCGCCGAAGAGGAAATTTGACCAACATGTAAAGCAACTAATTTTAAGCGGCGTGAAAATGTAAAGTCGATGTCAGAAGATAACAGACCGGCATACATCTAATAAATTATTCATTCAAGAACATTGTGCAAGTTTATTGCAACAATGGAGCCGCGAAATTCACAAACTTTTGAAAATCCAGCGTTTAGTTGGTCCTGATAAGCGCTCAATGTCACAGTTGTAAACTCAATGGCATTCTTCTTCCATGAGGGGATTTGGCATCACAACGGCTTTGCTTCCAGGCGGACGGATGTTAAAGAACATGACACGCACGTCTCCCGGAAATCCTGTAGAATTCAACCAATCAGATAACGATTTTGAAACTCCTGAAGTGTTTCCCATTTTGTGTGCCTTATGCATCAGACGTTTAGCCAATGATCCGTGGGCGTAAAATCTGAGGCTGAGACTAAGGTTCGGCTGACAAAAACGTTTGGCAATCCTTGATGTACTCTAACTGGTAGACATTAGCCATACCAAAGTCATAGGTTTGATTCTCAGGGATCACTCGCTGATCAAAAAAGAGTGAATAGAGTGTAGAGTGAATGCAAAATCATTTACTAAATGCCTAAATATAAAAATGTAAGGAAACCATCAGAACCAAAGCTGGTTGGTCCTTGAAATAGGCAAACAAATGAATATCATGAATGTCATTCCTTGACCAGTTGATCTAAACATAAAATCGTGTTTTGTTCTATAGACTATCAGGCTGTCAAATTAAACAAGGAGTTTCTAAGTTGCTGTCGTCTTTGAAAGCCAAATCCTTTTTGAGAGAGCTGGACCTGCAGTATAATGACCTTGGAAACATCATTGAACAGAAAATTCATCTACTGAAGGCTAAGCTGCCCTCACTGAGGTACTGTAGCATCTATCTTGTATGTTCATGTGGAAGTTTGGTATGAACATCCACTGGATCCATTGATTTGTCCTAGTCATTCAGTGAATTGTTCACTGTTATATTTAGGTATACTTCCTGTAGGCTGTTTTGTTACACAAGTACTGTAGGTGATGACCAGTGAGCGTCTCTGCACAAGTAACAGGCTTCAGTGATGGGAAAACACAAATCAGTTTAGGAACATCAATGGGCTTGTTTCGTTTACAATATCACATACATAACTATGTTTTCAGTTATGTTTTTATTACCTTAGAATTAGCCATTTCTATCTACATACACCGTGGGTTTCCTTACATTGAAATAGCCATTTTTGCGCCGCCATGTTTCTACAGAAGCCCTAAATGGACAAACTACTACAGAGCGCGTTTTGTCACTATGTTGTAAAGTGCAAAGAAGCTAACTAAAGTCAGCGAATAAAACACTGACACAGTGATGAACAAGTAACAATAATATTCACAATAACATAGCATTTTACTGAATAATTAAGTAAATATAATTTATTTATTAATTTATTATTTATTTGTGCTTCAATTAATGTGCAAGTCTTAACATATTAACCCTACTAACCCTAACTCTAACTCTAACCAGAATTTCCTCTGGAGGAGTCTGCCAAGACCAATCAGGACTGTACAAATGTGAGTTTAAACATACACATGGATGTTCATCAACACAAAGATTGTAGGTTAAAATGTATATGAATATGTAAGTGAAAGCGTATTTGTAGATGCTGTAACTGCTTCACCATTTTTAACACCTTTTCCATTTCATTTTAAAAGGTCTTGCGGTCTGACAGATGGATTTATACAAATACTTAAGGTAACGCTTTATTTTAAGGTGACGTAGTTACACATTACTACATGTACTTACTATAGTAATAACTGTAATATGCATAATTATAATAAACTAACCCTAACTGTAACTATAGTAAGAACATGAAGTTAATTAATATTACTCAGTACTTATTTGAGTTAGTACAATGTAAGTACGTCACCTTAAAATAAAGTGTAACCATAGTTAATCGCCCGGTTTAGTCCCAAGTCTAGTCCCAGACTAAAATGCATTTGAGTTGTTTTAACTGAAAGCAACTTGCACTGAAATACCTTAAATTAAGTCAGTGCAATTGTTTTGTCAAGATGCACACCAGTAAATTTTTTAGTTTTTTTCTAACTGTCTACTTAAGTGTCCTAATTTAACTATGGTCTTATCCTGGCTTAATCTAAGCCTTGTCTGTGAAACCAGACTACAGTGTTTCTTTAAATTAACCTGCCTGCATTAAAATTATGAAAGAATGACTGAAATGCTGTTTAAAATAGCTTTAGATGGAATATGGCATGTTTCTTCCCAAAAGTATTTCACATCATCTACACACATGGATGTGTTGCTGGAGACAAAAATGAGAACTTACTGCTAATGTAACTGTAGATATTTAAGCTGACGTTTTCTGATAAATCTCACTTTGTTTTTAGATGCCGTCGCGCTCACCTTTGACCCTCAGACGGCTAATGAATACCTCTATCTGAGCGAGAACAACACAGTAGCTGTTCGTAAGATGGAGAAACAACAGCTTCCTGCTAATGAAGAAAGATTTGACAAGATCAGCCAGGTCCTGTGCTGCCAGCCGCTCTCAGGACGCTGCTTCTTTACGGTGGAAGTGACCGGGACAGATGTGCAGATGGGCGTGGCCTGTAAGGGAATCAAGAGAAAGGGTGCGAGTGACGCAGTACGTCTGGGACGCAATAAGATGTCGTGGAGTTTATCTTGCTTAAAAAATGGATGTGTGGCTCATAACAAAAAAACTGAATCATTAACTAAACCACTTCAAACAGAGTCAACCAGAAACCTAGGTGTGTTCGTGGACCAAAATGCTGGTTCTGTTTTCTTCTATAGGCTGAGCCCAGAGCCTGAACTCTTGTACATGTTTGATGCATATTTTCCTGCGGACCAGGAACTTTATGCTGCATTCAGTATTGAGAAACCAGACAGCTCAGTCAGTTTAAGGAATGGTGGGGGATAGAGACATGACAAGTGGGGCGCAACAAACAGGAGAAAATTTTGTCATTTTTGTGCCCATTTCTATTAATTCCTTTATTTATTGGCCATACACTCAAAACAACGACACAATTAAATGTAAGCCTTACTAAACCTTTAAGTTTAACACATAAGTTTAAAAGTTTTTCAAGGCGACCGTTATTTAGATCGTAGCACTTTATGGTTTCCATGGTGATGCGTCATTGCTTGTCACACCACAACCACAATAGCACTGAATGACTGATGATCTGCTTTTATTTTATTTTTTATTAAAAATTTCAAAAAATTTGTTGGTAATAAACATTATGTGGTTGAAAACACAGAATAGTTGTGATATAGCCTATGACAAGCGCTGAGCACATCCGTCTCAGAAAAGATGTGTACTACAAAACAGGCTCAAATTGCAGACACTAAATTAGTTAATCACTTAGTTGTGAACTTTCAAAGTGCATCAGATTAATGAATTTATCTTTAAAATGTACAAAATTTTCTTCTGGGGGACCATGTCCCAGGACCCCGCTAGAGGTACCGAGGTCCACCCACAAAAATACTGTGGGAAACACAATATATAAAAGTCTTGGAAAATACAAATCAAATTATCTTATTAAAATACCTAAAATATGTACATTATTCGTAGCCAGCAAAAATCCTGAGATTATTATTATTTTTTAATTTTGTTTGTTCTTTTTGCATGCAGTTTGCGAAGTGACAAAATGAAGCAAAGCACAACTAGCCCACACTTGTATTTTCTCAGTTTTTGAATTTGATGTTATCAGAGGCAAAATGCAAACACAATTACACATTATTATTTTTATCTACTTTTGAACAAAGTCTTATTTCATGCAAAGTGATAATATAACTGCACTTTCATTTTCTCTGAATGAAAGTTTTTAATGCTGTTATTTGACGTTATGTTTTTAAAATGTGATGTTAATAAAACACATTTTAACAGTTAAACTTAAAGCCTAGTTTATTAACATTTTGTTGGGGTCATTGGGGACAGGTGGGGCTCGAAACCCTTCCCTACCTCTAAAGTGGGGAATGGCAGAAAAAAATTTGAGAAACTGGTTTAAGGCAAGCATCAATACAACAAAATGTATAGAATGTCAGTTATTGTTTGTGCTTCAGACGTGAATGATGCCTCAAATCAGAAGTGCGCTGTTAATCTACTGTTTAAGGGTGCAGTGTGTAGATTTTAGGTGCATCTAGCAGTTCGGTTGCGATTTTGCGATGTTGCATTGTGGCGGTGCAAGTTGCCTCTAAAAACACCAACAAAGAAGAAGAAAAACAACAGAGTTACGAAGCGCACTCTGTAGAGAAGTTTGTCTATTTAGGGCTACTGTAGAAACATGGCGGTGCAAAATGGCGACTTAAAGCTGCAGTCGGCAAGTCTGGCAGATTGAGGGGACTTAGCCAAAATTTTTAATGTTTACAACTCTCATGCCCCTCCCCCACTATCACCAAGCACCCTCCCATCGAGTTTGTGCTCGTCAGTGCGTGTGCACCAGATATTCTGTGAACGCACCCGTCTCTTCAGCATCGAAGCATCATTTTCTTTTCCTTGGTTGTTTTGGACCTCCTAGCTTTGGTTGTTAACCGAGGAATTCGAAGCTTGTTAGTAGATTTTCTTTCCGCCATCACGCTTCGTACAATCCAACACACCTGCGAACTTCAGGCGTGTGCATGTGATATTGTAACGTGCGCGGGGTAGGGGGGATCTGTGGTGTGTGCACGAACTGTGATTGACAGCCTGATCTCACACAGCCCTGCGCTGATTGGACCAGAAGAACCGGATGGATTTTTGCAAAACAAATAACAGGCTTCAGATGGAGGTAGAAGCGCGATTTATGTTGTTCTGTCGGTGCATAGATGTGCAAGCCACACATCTAGATGTCACATAATGACGTAACAATCAAATATAAATGTCTTGCTCTTACAGAAGATAGGATCGCTCTTCCGAACTTTCATTGGCTACGTTTACATGCAACCAAATAATCCGTTAGTAATCGGATTGACAGCTCGATGGCACTGAAAAGCCTTCATGTAAACACCTTAATTGAGCTCTATCCGGATTAAATTTTGTTTGGATTGAAAGGGGTGGTTCATTCCTTTTCTAATACGATCGCGAGAACATGCAAACACTTGATCGGATTCTCGTCCACTGATGACTGGTTTTGGGTGCAGGGAGGGGCAGTTTTACTGCGTAATAAATATAAGCAGCACGCACAACGGTTCATATGAGTATTTACTTCAAATTATGACCAGAAATTTATAAATATTAAGTCTGCTGTTTAAAACAAATAAAGAACCAATGTAAGAGAATAGTTAGAATGCACAAACAGCGGGAAACTCTGTATATTCATGCAGTGTGCGCATGTCAAAATCTATTACGATTTAAAGCTTGTGACATATAAACGCGCACATCAACCCGATCACTTGTTTAGCGTTCATGTAAACACTACACTCAGATTCATCAATCGGAATGAATTCAGTCCGAATGAAACAAAAGTTGTGCATGTAAACGTAGCTATTGTCAGGTGCTTTGGAATATGGGGAGAAATATGAAGACACTAAAGACAAGAGAGGGCTGCTCATTTTCCCAGAAAAGCAATTACATGATTTGAATGAACAGCATGGTGTCAATAAACCACTGATGTGTTATTTTGGCAATGGACCTAGCATTCTGCATGCTTTAAAATCAGACACAGAGACGAAGGATTTTGGAAAGATAACATTTATTTAAATGAATTAGTGATAGAGACAGAGATCATGCGTCTGCATTATCTGCGTCTGTGCAGCATCCCTCTTAATTATTAGTTTAATTACATCAAAAACAGTTACATTACTACTTTGCTGTAGCTTTTTGGCTTTTCAGTATGCTACCAAAGCTACTGTATTTCTTAACAAATATTACATTGATAGCTGGGCTTAAAAATAAATAAAAATAATTAAATCGGTTCACGCCAGGCAGAATTAGTATTTTAACGTTTGTGTTCCTTCTGTAACATTATCGTTCCGAAAACGGTTTGATTAGAAAAAAATACTGGTCAGCATAAAAGGGGGTTTCCCGGGTTCGTTGATTGGCTGGCAGTCTCCTCGTGTCTGGATAGATGTCTAGCCTCCTGAGACCCGAGAGTTTGCCTGGTGTGCATTTTATAATTGTTCTTGCTATTTGGGATAAGTAGGACCTAATAAGTATAATAACTAAAATTTGTTTTTGTACAGGAAGTAGTTTTTGCAGAAAAGGATGTCCTCATGTGAGGACAGTGGGTCTATCATAACTTTATGAAATATTATTTGCTGTTGGGGCCAGAAGGTCCTAATTAGTCAAAATTTTAAATTTCAGCTTAATACAATAAGTAGTTCTCTCAAAAATGAATGTCCTCATACGAGTACAGTGGGTCTATCTTACTGTATGACACAAATAGACTCCATTGGTAAAAAAGTTCATTTGACACATTTTCACAGTTTATTTGAAAATGTAAACATCAGAGTGTATAGCCTACATAAAATGTAAACAGCCTGAAACATGGCTAATAAAAAAGCTAAAGTGCAAACTGTAACAGTAACAGTCCAAAAACAGTTGAATTCAGCAGAGCAGCCTTTGAACTGTGGCTTTTTTTTCTAACTAGCTACCATGCGAAACTCAAGAAACTTCAAGATAGATTTCCTTGGGGTGCCATTTTCCTGGTTATCTCTGCGATACAGCAGCCAGCTGTTGACAAGGGCAAGATCTGTGAAGTGCATCCGTATGCGAATTGTCCACTTCTTCGTCCGCACAGACATTCGGTAGTAGCTCATCATCCTATCTGACATGTCAACACCTCCCATCTTTGAGTTGTACTCACGCACGATGCTTGGTTGTGTCACGGTCACATACTTTTTTCCCTTCTTGGACCACCGCTGGCAAGTATCTTCTGGCTGCTCTGAGTGAACAGTGGAGAGCATCACAACTGGCTTGTTGTCATACCACTTGACCACGCATAGTTTCCCATGTGCCCTGGTTACTGTGGAGACGGCACCTCTCCCTTGGTGTTTCAGGGTTTTGTCATCGGGTAACTTGTTCATTGCTTGTTTGACTCGGCCCTTCATCACTGTACCAGTAAGATAAATATCATCCTTCAGCATGTGATCAACTGCTTGTATGGTGGTAAAGAAGCGATCACAATACACTTGTGTGCCAGCAGTGAGGGTTTCAGAAAGACGTTTGATGACTAGTGTTCCTAGACCCAATCCATCTGAGTCCTGAACCTTCGAAGCCAGGGTTTTTGAACCTTGATAGACTTCAAAGTCTAGCACGAGTCCATCCACAGATGCCAGCACAAAGTTCTTCATTCCCACTGAATTTGGCTTTAGTGGCACGTATTGTCGGAATGGACAGTCCCCTGTAAACGGGATCATCTGCTCATCTATTGAGACGCATTCTGGACGAGCCTGAAGGCGGCAGCCGATAAGTATACGGTCCATAAAAGGCCTCACCTTCCAGAATTTATCGGTTTCCCTCTTATCTTCTGAGACATCATAGTCAATAACTACTTTCAGATGGCTCCTAAGTTTGAAGAAGCGATCACGTGACATTGTGTTACTAATGGCGGGGATTTGTAGGGCATTGGACCAAAACATCCTTATCTGTGGATAAGGCACGCAAGACACCAAGATTGCTGCTCCAAAAAAGTGATACATCTCATCTACCGAAGTTTTGAGAGATCTCCCACCGTTACCCAGTGACATGGCATTTGTGCAGTCAGCAATGAGTTTCATCAGGTCTGAGTCAATGTACTGCTCCACATAATCCAGTGGCTGCCAACCTGTTCGCTCATCTTTCAGTCCATCATCTCCATCCTGAAACTGGACCAAATTTGGTCTAAATGGAGCAGACCTCCAGCGTTCTCCACGTCCAGCATTCCTTGGTTCTGGTCTGGGCTGTCCATGTCTCTGATCTTCCTAATCCAGCTCATTCTCAACATGCTGTTGTTTACGTCCACGTCTGTGCACTTGTGGATGATTTGGCTGACTTTCATTCTCAGAGTCAGTATCTTCAGCTGCATCAGGTGGTGTGTATTCTTCACCGGAATCATCTCCTGATGAATCGGGTGGCGAAAAATCAGGTTGCTCATCCATGAGGTCAACATCTTGTGGAATGAATTCGTCCACAGCAGGATCATTATCTTCCCCATCTGAGAGGTCCTCCACCTCAGAGTTGTCTGCAATTGCCATGAGCAATCGTTCTGCTCTTGACAATGAAAGTTTCCCTGTAATGATAACGTGAAAAAATTAGAGATCCAGCTTTTTTGCTACCGATACCGATACTGGGGTTTGAGTAGGCCTATCTGCCGATATCCGATATTTACCGATACCAAGAGACTTTCTTAAAAGTGGCTTTTTCTGAGTGAAATATTGAATTGACTCTTTTCTCCATTTTAAGATCAATAAAGTCATATTTTATTGTCATTCTAGAATGATTTACCAGGATTCTAGCATGATTCACCTTGATAAACCATATTGTAGTATTATTTACTATGATTTACCATGTTTCAAGTGTGATTTACCATGATTTACCATAGTACTAGCAATTATGTGAAGTGTCAGTACAAATGAAGTGATAAACACTGATGCTTACACACACACACACACATACACACACAGACAAATGTTGTTGTTTTTTCAATGCTATTGCGATCCATCTAAATATTCCCAAGTTTAGCTAACCACATGGTAAAATAAATAACGTTATATAGTCCCAATGTCCTCAAACGAGTGCTTCACATTTACTGATGTCCTAGAGTGCTACTATTACTAAAATATGTCAAATTTTAATCCCCATATGATGATAGAGACAGTATTGTACATAAATACATTTGTTTCATTCATATAATTTGAATAGATTTTTTACCTGGGTCATTTTTCTTTCGGGAACTGGTGTAGAAGTGTTTTGCTGATATTCCAGCCATTTTCTTCTCACTGACATTGGTGTAATGTTGTGATATCACTGGTGTGGGCAGTGTCCCTAAATGTGGCCAACAGGTCTAAGATTTACAAATTTGACTATCATTGTGTCAAGAGGCAAAAATGTAATGTCCTCATATGAGGTCGCAGGGTCTCAGGAGGCTAGGGCGGCCTATCACGTGGTGTGTTGGCGGATAGATGGAACATTTTTGAAGTTGGCAGCGGGCTTCGCAGTGAACTTAAAACTGAGACTCAACGGAAAAGAAAAGAAACTAAGAGAAAGAAAAGTGAGACGAGAGTAGTTAGATGACTTGAAAGAAACTGTATAAACCATGTTCTTCTGATCTTGATCTGCAGTCTTTTTGTCTTCTTGTCTACATGGTTACTCTAAATCAGTCGTCTAATCCATCGTCATGGCTGCTCCAAGATTTTAAACTCAATTGTTTGTCCAGCCTCCTGAAGAACTGTACTCTCTGTACTCTCTGCTAGAGCCGAGACCACAGATAACACATGATTTACGATGAGGGGGAAGGGAAGAAAATGCCACCTCTCCAATAAAAACAGTGACTAATTGGTAAGAAGACACTGTTTTTATTTGGAGAGGTGGCATTTTCTTCCCCTCTCATCGTAAAACATGTGTTATCTGTGGTCTCAGCTCTAGCAGATAGTACAGTTTAGACATGATTTCTATTATACGAATAAGATATATTTTACACAGATTTCAATCAAGCCATCTTCTGAATTATGAGCATATGATCATACTGATCACAGGAGACAAGAAACACTTTCAGTCAACCATCCAATAATAATAACAATTGCATGACTTATATGTGATCTAAGCATAATAGTCACATATATAGGTTGACATGATACAGAATTATGTAGTTGAACGATGTTTGATTGTCCGTCAAGAATTGGTTTGAGATGAATTCATGTATTTTGAAATGTAAAGTCTCAGTCTCTGTGGTTTTAAGCGATTTCAACCCTGGGCTCATTCTGAGGTCTTTAAGAAGAAGGTCTGTTTTAGATCATTTGTCCTGGGATCAAACAACCTCTGCCATTATCTTTGTGGGGCTCGAGCTGTGCCATCTCTGAACCAATGCGTCTTTTCCAAACTACCTAACGTTGACAACGTTCTTCCTTTAGCCAGGCTTGCGTGGCCATAAAGTACTTAGCTGTTAAAATTTTGTTTATTTCCAGTATTTGTTTCTGTAGCTTGGACCGGTTCGGAGAACAAGAAGTTCCTGTGCTCCTGAAGGTTAGTGTGTGTCTACATCAGTCTACACCAAGCCGACGGTCGGCCGTTGGGCAATTTCTGTGCATCGGCTGACTAAGTTTTCTCAGTGTGTTCCACACCATCAGCTGAAATTGGTCCTCATCGGCTTTTTTCAGGCCGATTCGACATGTTGAATTGGCGTCGGGCCGTCAGTGAAAGAGGGAACTCTGATTGGCTGTTCAGTCAGTGCACGAGAATAACAGCAAAACAGCGAGCTAAGAAGTCAAAACGGTACAGATAGGAGGCTGTTCTATGTTACGTCATCTTACCTGAGTGGCGAATATTTCAATATTAACACGAGAGGAGTGGAATAGTGTTTAGCAGGATTGATAGTCAAAACAGTCAACACGCACTGCTTTGTTTACGGTTTGTGTATCTGCAGCCTGCAGCATAGGTTTCCCTTTTTGAATGACGAATATAGATTAATATATCTGCAGAAATAGACAGTTGTCTCACTTACACGCAGACGCAATACACGCATTCTAGCTAACAGTCTGCAGTAGTTCTCTCGGTGTGTCAAGTGCAGCTGTTTACCCCGACGAGAGGCAACAACACAGTCGGCTTTCAACAGCGCTAGTTGTGTGCGGCTTCTGTCTAGCGTGGATTTTCATGTGTTTAGTGTGAAAGTCCTCCCACACTGATCATATGTGAAAGGAATTTGAAGTGTAATACTTTTTTTTGTATGGGAAACTGTTTCCAAGATGTGAGCAGGGTTTTTTTTACTCTTTACTCTTAGTAAAAAAAATTACTCTTCCAGTCTGAGCAACTCGATGATTTTTCACCAGTATTAACATGAATTTTCTCCTCCGCTTCACTCATTTCTTCCCTTTCCATCAGGTCTAAAATGAAAGTAAAAAGCTTTAATTTTCAGTAAATCGTGAAAAAAATCTGAGAGAAATGTGAAGGGAAAGGTCATGATGTAATAATAGAAAGTAGACAACTGCTTAACACTGCTGAAAAAGCACACGGTTTTGTTTTGTTCAATGCAAATCTTTACATTATAACCAACAAAGTGTAAACACAATGTGAATAAAACATTCATTGTACAATTAAGACAATTAATGGGAGTTTTCGCGGGAGTACAGAATTTAGTGAGCTAGCCCTTTTGAGATTGAAAGCCCTAGTCATTTTAAAGGGAGTCTCTTCTCTTTTTCTGTTTATTCCCCATTCACAATCTGAAAGTTTTTAGATTGAGCCAAGTTCAGTGTGCTAATGCTACCAAATGATCTGAAATACACTATGAATTTGTAGCAGCTATAGACATGTGACCCGAAGCTTATATGTTATTGGCCAGCCCATTTCTCAGGGTTCCCACTCTTTCTGATCAAAGGTGCCAGACACTTAATACACTACCTTAAAAAAAGAGTGAAAAGATTCCTCATTTTGTGTGAATGCATGTAGGCATGTAGACATTACAACTGCCAGAATTTCTGTATTTTGGGCTTTTTCTTTTCTTTTTTTACATATATAATCAATTAATTTGTGAATCAATTTTCATTTGAATTTCATAATCAATTTTTTATCTATCTGTGCTATATGTGATAAATTTTTAACATGAAAAGATTAGTTTCATTTTGATCAAGGTTGCACAGCCAAACATGCCCCTCACTTTTATGAAGATCTTCAGCCACTAAATCTAGTCAGCCTTCAGCATTATTAATAAGAAATCAAAAATAAACACCAACCTCTTTGTTTTTCAGTATCATGAAGAACTTTCGACTCCTCAACTTCATCTTCTTCCAGTGTAACTGTGATCTCTGTCATTGTTCTGCCAAAAACAGTTTACAAAAAAATTATGCAAGATAAATATTTAACATTTCAGATTCTGCACTCTTTAGTGACTAATCACATTACATTGATCATGTGACTCAAGATTTTCTAGTCATGCTGGATAACATGGGATCTTCAATTTTTGTCAAAGCCACAGCAACACATTTGCTTTCATAAATTGTCTTTGATGTTCATTTAAATTAGTCTAATCTAAAAAAAATTGCTGTTTCACTTCGATATCCATTTTTGAGTTTATCTGAATCTCAAATCATGTACCAACCGTATGTGACATGACAAGATTACTGTGATTCCAGTCACAATGCTGCACGATGTGGTACAATAACCGACCGAAGCATATCTGATGTTTAACATTGTTATGTGGAGAGGGATTTATGACCAATGAATTTTCCCGGTAGGCGGGGTTATCTATCATAACGAATCAAAAATATGTCCTGCCACACACTGCAGCAGTTAAGACATAAAGTCAGAGTTATAGTTATACAAATCGCATATTTGAAGAGGATGCAGTCTCACATCTGAAAGTGTAGATTCTGAAAGAAATTAAGCACTTACCTTGACTTTGGACAACTGTTTTTTGTATGAGTGAGTAGAGTAGCTAATTGAGTGAAACTCTTCCGACATGCATGGCAGTGATACGGCTTCTCTCCGGTGTGGATCCTCTCGTGTGCTTTCAGATGTTGTGACTGATTGAATCTCATGTCACAGTGTGAACACTTGTAAGGTTTTTCTCCAGTGTGAATTCTCTGGTGACGTTTCAATTTGTTAGGTGTTGCAAATGTCCTCAAACACTCAACACATGCATGAGCTTTAAAACCGGTATGTATTTTCTGGTGAATTTTAAAAGCGCCCAGCCATTTAAAACTCTTTCCACATGAAGAACACACGTAAGGCTTCTCCTTTGCATGAACTTTCAGGTGCTTCTTCAGGGTATCTGCCCCAAAAAAGTTTTTACCACACTGATCACAGAAAAACTTTCTTTCTCCCGAATGAGAATACAGATGTGATTTAAAAGCGCTTACATGTCTGAAACTCATCCCACATTGATCACATATGTATGGCTTCTCTCCAGTGTGGATATTCATGTGATCATTAAGGGTTCCTTTTTGTGTGAATCTCTTCCCACACTGATCACATGTGTATGGTTTCTCTCCAGTGTGGGTCTTCTCATGAGTTTTCATGTTTCCCAACTGACTGAATCTCTTGTCACAGTGTGAACACTTGTAAGGTTTTTCTCCCGTGTGAATTCTCTGGTGCTTTTTCAATTCAACATTTTTAAAAAAGGTCTTCCCACAATCAAAGCACATATAATCCTTCACACCACTGTGTCTTTTCAGGTGTAATTTTAAAGCAACCAGCTGACTGAAGTTTTTTCCACACAAAGGACACACATGAGGCTTCTCATTTGAATGAACGTTCAAGTGGACCTTCAGTGCATCTGCCCCACCAAAGTTTTTACCACACTGATCACATGTGTACGGCTTCTCTCCAGTGTGGATTTTCATGTGTTCTTTAAGGTTTCCTTTTCGTGAGAAACTCTTCCCACATTGATCACATGTGTGTGGCTTCTCTCCAGTGTGGATTGCTGTGTGTTTCTTAAGGTTTCCTTTCAGTGTGAAGCTCTTCCCACACTGATCACATGCGAAAGGCTTCTCTCCACTATGAATTCTTATGTGAAGTTTAAGACTTTTCTTGTATGGGAAACTCTTTCCACAAGGAGGGCAGGTGAAAGATTTTTTGGCTTCTTTTTTCAGTTCAAAATTACTTTCAGTCTGTGAGCAACTTTCTTTCGTTTTGAAAATGTTTTCTTCTGCTTCAATAATTTCTTCACTCTCCTTGTTCTCTTCCATCATGTCTAAAATTAAAGTAAAAAGCTTCATTTTTAAACATGAAAAACTCAAAAATAGAACATGACATTACTAGTACCCTGCTTATGGATAGTGTTTGGTATATATTATTTGCAACTTCAATGTAATTTCACATGTTTTATGGCTTATCTAACTAAAACCATTGAATCTGTTGAACTGCTAGAAGTTTTATAATCGTAATGATCTTCAGCATCATTAATAAAGAATCAAGAATAAACACCAACCTCTTTGTTCTCGAGTATCTTCATGTTTTATTCTGCAGATTTCAGGATCACCTCTTTGTTCATCAGTATCTTCATGTTTTATTCTGCAGGGTTCTGGATCATTCATGTTCTCACTGTTCTTTCATAACCTCTCATAAAATCTTCACTTGATGGGAATATTCCAGCATTTATTGCTAAATTGTGATCCTAAGAGGAAATCTATAAAAAAACAAAATGAAAAAGAAATCAGTTATTAAATCGACGGTTTCATTAATACACACATTTTAAACGTTTATAAAAGTAAAATTATTGAATGTTTTTGAAACAAATTAATTTGTATCCACTTTTTTATTCTTACCTTTATCTGCAATATGGGCATACTGACAAAGAAATATAGAAAAAAAAGTAATATCTATATATATATATAGAAAAAAAAACGAAAAAAACAACAAAAACAATACACTTCTGGCCTGGAGAGATGTAAAGAGTTTCTGTGGAAATTTCTATGTTAACTCCCTCTTGGAAAATCTTTGTTATAAAGTGTAAAGAACATGGTAGATACCAGGTTCAAAATTTGTTTTCCAGTTGCTCCCTTCGGTCCTTCTCAAATTTAAACTTAGTTCAATTCCAAAACAGGGGTTTTACAAATACTTGTAAATTCACAATTTGATAACCACTTTTGAAAATGCAGGGCAACTATAACTGGAGTGGTCCAAGATAGAGGAGATTCTGGTGAATTCAACAACATTAAAAGGGCAAATCTCTGTGATATATATTGTGCTCTTTTAGACCATCATATTTCTTCCCAAGCCTCGCTTAAAATGTTACCTTGGGTTAACTTCGATGAAGACCAGTGGGGAACTAAATGTAAGAATGTTTTCACCTCATTATCCTGTAACAAAATAACAAATCTATTCACAGGATGTACCTAACCCCACTTTATCTGTGTAAAATGTATCCTAATGTATCACCAAGATGTCGCCAATGCAAAACATATACAGGATCAAGCGTCGCAAGCATGTATCTTCTGGGAATTTAGAAAACTAGAGGTACATGATTTGATGGAAATTCCAAATTTTGGAAACCCCATTGGACATTACGCCTATGCGATATCTCTTTGGGATGGAACTGGACAGTACACTTGACCCTATATGTGTAAAAAGGATTGGCATAATATCATACATTTAAAAAAAAATGCATCTTGCTTAATTGAAAACAGCAAAGGTCTCCAAAAATGTATCTGTTTAAACAACTTTTGAACGAGACATTACGACTTGAACAGCGCACCTACTTATGAAGCAAGGCTGATGTCTTCCGGAGAATGGACGCCTCTCATAGACCTCTGGCCATCTTAGGTGGATACGCTTTAAAAACTATCAGACCATATCTTTTGTTTGTTTGTTTGTTTGTTTTACCAAAGTTGCAACTGGGCTGTCCCTTTTTTTTATGAGCATATTTATTCTACTACATATTTCTAATTGTATCTATTGTTATTTTTGACATTTTTTTTTCCTCTGTAGAAATATCAAAACTAATAAAAGACATAATACGGGGGGGAAAAACAGAATAAACTCTGAGATCAACTTATTTTTTTGGTTTTGTTCATTGATTTTTGTTTTATTTTTGCATGAAAAATGGTTTCATAAGACTAAATGGAATAAATGCTGTTAATAGATTTATATTTTGTATCAAAAGTGATAATCATGTAGGTTGACTCAATCTGTTGACACCAATACACTGAGCTTTAAGTAGCAGTTTACAGGTGATCTAAAGACATGAATGAGTTGAAAATATTGACTTGGAAATAAGAGGTTAACATAGACAGTCCTACAACAAGCCTTACATAATCATCAGAAGAAACTAGTGGTATATCACTAGTAAACGTACAATAGGACTGCAATGTTTGTGGAATGTGCTTTAATGAGTTGGGGGGGAAAAGAGCGTGAATTGCTCTATTAGCTGCAAAATACTATCGATACAGTGTGCATAAAACCACATTTAAGATTAGATTTTAATCTTGTCATTTAAAAAAAAAAGTTTCATTGGGCATACATAGCAGTGATACTAGTCACTAAAAATGTAACTGCAATTTAATTGTAGAAATCTGGAAGCCATAGAATATCATTTTTATTTATATATTTTTTTATATTTCTGGTAACCTTCATTCATTAAAATATCACTATTAGGCATATGGCAGTCATAAATCATTACAATTCAAGTCTAATTTATTTGTTAAAAAGTAGTAGCCATAGAGAGAACACATTTTATTTTCATTAAACAGCATACAATACATTATAATATTTAGAATTAAATTATGCATTTTCTCTTTATTCATTAAAATGCATGACATCAGCATTATAGGCACACACGGCAGTCATACTCATTACAATTCAAGTCGAAAGCCAAAGAAATATATGATTTATTTTCCTCAGACAATATTACTCAATATTACAGAACGCCTATTATTAAATACTGCTACACATTTGCTGGTGGTAATGCCATAAATGAGTCCTATTCTGCTCTAATAAAATTATATTTTCCTTATAGTAAAGTCTACATAGGCTATAGTTCCCAACAAAGGTATTATTTAGCGTAAAACATGTCACAGATTAGCGGACAGACAGTCGAGTCATTAAATGACAAGCTATTAACAGTTATAGAAAAATGGTTTATTCAGCATTTGTGAAGCCTCTACTCCATCATCTATTAAACAAAAACGGCCTCGTCCCCTGCATGTATCAGGTTAGCCGTTAGGTTTTTTTCGGCTAAGATTGCAGGTTTGCTTTCAAGTGACTTTGTTGCAGCACTGATGATCAACATTATAACGTCAAAACATCGAAACTATCATTCACACCTATACAAAAACACACAAAATCTCTGAGGTCTCAATTAACATTGCCGCTAAGCTAATGTTTATTTCAGTCAACACACCCCAGAAAAGACACAACAGCAATGGAAACAATACAGAAGTGATCCATAATAAAATGTTAAATTCGTTAACGGATCAGTAAATATACGAAACGCCGTGAACTCACCTCACTCAGATGAGACTGCTCGCTCGCTGTACAGTGAGGGCGCTAGACTGACAGTGACGTCATCAGAGCGAGGCGAAAATGTAAACAAAATGGCATTAAAAGTCACACAGAGTGAAAAACTGGCCATGGAAGGCTCAACACAACCATACCATACTGAATCCGAGACAAACGCATAAACATAATGCATAAATTAAATATTTTATAACTAACTCTTGAAAACACACCACGAACAGAGCTTGACCATCCATTGAAGTTAAAGTTACAGATCAGTGACACTAGAGGGAGCTAACTTACATACAACGTTTGAAACCTTGAGCTGAAGCTCAAAAAATACATTTTAAAGGCTTTAAAATGAGCAAAGTTGGGTTTTGAGTTACTCCATTTAGTTTGATGAATATGAAAATTTCCTAATAATAGAAACAAATCGATAACACACTTTTTCTTTTAGAAAAGTCAAATTCATTTGCATGCCATGAAGTAAGACAGATGACAAATTTAAGACTAGGTTGCAGTTCATTTTAACACCTAGAATTTGAGACATCTCATACCAAAAGATTGAAGAACAGGGACATTCAAAAAATATGTGCACAATAGACTCTCTTTCACAATTACAAAAACAGCAGTTGTAATCAATATCCAGATGAAAACGCTTTAATGTGTCTTTCACAGGATATATTCTGTGAGCAATTTTAAAAGACACTTCTTTGGTTTTATTTGATACACAATACCAACTAAGAACTCCCAAAAATATTTCCCACTCAAATGAGGGAATGGAACTTAGATGGAGGAGAAGAGATACTGACAAAAAGAGATCTAATCAATGCTGCATTTATCATTAATTAAATCAAGTTTATCTAAAAACAAATGTTTGGCGACTTTACTTGCAGTGTTACCCCTAGAGCCCTGATTTCTGAATAGAGATAACATTTTGGCAGAAATAGAATTCATGACAATACAATATATAAATACAATACAGAAATATGACACTTAAATTTCAGACATAGTTCAGTAATACTCCAAAACTGACCACCAGAATTCAACAACTGACTAGCTAATAGTATATCAGACTCAAACCAATGTCTTAAAAATAATGTTTTTCTTCGGTGTGTAATATACTTATTATTCCAAATAGGGGTGTCGCAATATACCGGTATTGACGATAATCGTGATATTCAAAGCATGAAATATCGACATCGTGTTAATTTAGAGCAATACAATAGGCTATACCGGTATTGGCGATATTGGTGTTTTCTAGACGCAGCGCTCGTCCGCGCCCGCGCAGCTAGAGTGAATCCGTGAAACACTCTGTCCACACCAGGGACGTGCGGTCAGGGTAGGCAGGGTAGGCAGTGCCTCACCAAAGGAAATGTTGACATTACATTTATTAATTCCAAGAACTTTATTAATTCACCACATTATTAATTGCATTTATTTTATTCCAAATATTAATTTTTGTAACAAAAATTTTCAGGAATACACATATAATATACTCATTTTGCCATTGTTTGCTCCTAAAACCATTGTTTTATGCAGGAAATTCAAGGCCATGGCCATTGAGGCAGAGGTTAGCAGTGCCTCTTTGGTCCATAGAACGTATTTTACGTAGGTTTGCGCATGCGCAGTCAGTTCTCATGCTGTCTTGAATTATCAACATTGAGGCAGAGACCGAGCTTGCTTGCTTCATGTCACGTGATCCACTCGCTCTCACTCAATCCGCGCTTCCCGATCTAGCGGCGCCTAGCGTTGGCTGTCAACAGGTCCGGGGTGGGTAATCGGGAGAATTCCCGGTGGGCCACTTCACTTTTGGGCCGGTCGAGGATTTTTGTTTTTTCACATTTGTCACGTTAGTTACATTAGGCTACACACGTTCCGCATTCTGACACCGCAGCGCGCAGCCTCTGCATAGGTTGTACCATGTGAGGGAGTTCTCCCCTCCCCTCCTATAGAGTTGGTTGGGTCCATAGCCCGTCTTTTCCAAAACGTTTTCTCAGGTAACTACCGCGGCACCGCCGGCGCCTACCGATAGCTGGGCCGGCCCGGTAGCTACGCATCAGGGAGGATGGATGGGAGGAAGAGGCCAGGAGGTATGGAAGCTTTGTTTCCGCCACAGAATAAAACATTAAAAAAAATAATTGCGACTTTTTATCTCACAATTGCGAGTTTACATCTCGCAATTCTGTCATTATTTCTCAGAATTGCGTGAAATAAAGTCGCAATTGCGTGTTATAAAGTCAGAATTGCAAGATATAAAGTCAGAATTGTGTGAAATAAAGTCGCAATTGCTTCTTATAAAGTCTAAGTGAATTATTATTTAACCTTTACATTATTTTTTGAACCATGGCATTAATAACTTACAAACTACACAATAGTGACTAGGCTGCTTGTCGGTTCGCTGACACCGCGCCGCCTCCCTCTCTTACTGTGTCCCGCACAAAACATTTGTTTGTTGTATAATATATATCTATCATAGATGTGCCCATTAATTTGATTATTAGATTTGATTGTGCATTAGCCTCACATATGACTTTGCTGTAGGCTATGCAGGCAGCTATGTGATGATGCCTGATATGAACTTGGGTTGCTACATTAACTGAATGAATATATGAACATATGCCACATTGATAGGTCACAGCCTACCCATGACAAGATTTCACCGCACGTTACTGGTCCACACCCGAAAAAAGTAAGCTCGCCAGTATTAAGAACAGAGTTCTTCGGCTTCAAAGAAAACAGCACCTTAAAGGTGGTCGCACACCGGACGAGAAGCGCAGCGCCACGTCTTTAAAATTCGAACACATTCTGTATGAGTGTACACACACCGGACGAGAAGCACAGCGCGGTTCTATTCGGCGTCTGTCCGCGGCGCCCAGCAACGGCTCAGGACCTTGTTCAAAATCGCGACACAGAGCGCAGAAAAAAGTGTTCAGATCACAGACTCAGCAACTATTGTATTTAATTGTACAGTATAATCATAACATAGTAGGCTACAGACATTATCTCAATTCCATAATGTCCTTAAACATAATGATATTGCTGGCCATAAACTGAGAAAGTGCGTGTCCGGTGTGCGATACCTCGAGTTGTCATAGACGCGACGCGGCTATTATTTTACTAGTCATCATGGAATAGGAAACGTGACATTAACTGTTAACAGGGGGTCTCTGTGTTCATATATTTAATAAGGGGTGATTATTAAAATTAAGAACCCCGTTTTCTTTACTCATCTTATTTTTGTAGCCTATTTGTATTTGCACTTGATTTTTTTTTTTTCAAATAGTAAGAAGTAAAAATGCATGTGCCTTGTGTTTATCAGTATCCTTATGTTTGTTGGGTAAAAAAGAAAAACTATATAAACAAAGTAAAAATTAATTTGACTGATAACTATACACCCCCCCATAGATAGATAGATCTATAGATATCGCGATATATCGATATCGTGAATTCTTTTGGTGTGGTAAATGGTAAATGGACTGCATTTATATAGCGCTTTCACAGACCTATGGCCACCAAAGCGCTTTACATAGCCTCACATTCACCCATTCACACACCGACGGCGGTGTCAGCCATGCAAGGCGCCATCCAGCTCGTCGGGAGCAGCTGGGGTTAGGTGTCTTGCTCATGGACACCTCGACACTTGGTCAGGTGGAACCGGGGATTGAACCACCAACCTTTCGGTTTGTAGACAACCTACATGAACCACTGAGCCACTGCCGCCCCGGTGGTGTGAAGTGAGGAGAGAAGTTATGTTTAAATAAGTTATGCTTGCTTGTGAAAATTAGATAAACAAAGAGGTATTTTGTTGATATCAAAACTGCATCTAAGGAAAAAATGTATACCACCAAGTTGATTAATTAAATGGTTATAGGGAAAATATTCCACATAGAGCAATTATTTTTAATAAAACATTTTAGCCAATAAAAGTGCTGTTCAAAGTTGTAAAATCCACAACATTCAAACCACCCTGATCATATGGATTGCATAATATATTTTTCTTTAAATAATAAGGGTTTCTTTTCCAAACAAAATCAAGTAACAACTTGTCAAACTCTTTGGTAAATGTCTTGGGTACAAATAGAGCTTGGGAGATATACGCAGATCTTGACAAACCTTCAGATTTAGACAATAAGACACGACCATAAATGGATAAATCTCTCTGCAACCAAGAGTCAAACTTTCTTTTTGTACTGTTGATAATCGGATTAAAGTTAAGAGAAGCACGATATGATTCATCTTTGCAAGTTTTACACCACGATATGTGACAACCTCCTTGGCGGGGATTTCATCAATTTCTTCGAGGTTAACACCCCTAAGTGGAAAAATCTCATATTTGCAAAGGGATAGTTCACCCAAAAATGAAAAGTCTGTCATCATTTACTCGCCCTCAAGTTGTTCCAAACCTGTAAGATTTCCTTTCTTCTGCTAAACACACAAAAAAAAATATTTTAAAGAAGGTTGGTAATTAAACAGTTGCTGGTACCCATTGACATCCATAGTATTTTTTTTTTTCCTACTATGGAAGTCAATGGGGTCCATCGGTCGTTTGGTTACCGACTTTCTTCAAAATATCTTCTTTTGTGTTCAGCAGAAGAAAGGAAATCATACAGGTTTGGAACAACTTGAGGGCGAGTAAATGATGACAGAATTTTCATTTTTGGGTGAACTATCCCTTTAAGGTTGAGACCAGATAATTTAGAGAAATTATTTATGGTATGAATTGCTTTGCTAACCTCTGCAGCATTTTAAAAAAAATAGTGTTGTGTTATCAGCTAGCTGACACATTTTGAATTAATTCCCAAAAACTTTGATACCCTGAAAGAAATTCATATTCACATAGCAAGAAAGAACCTGTGAGACGAGCAGAAAAAGAAACGGTGAGATTGGGCAGCCTTGTCTGATGCCCCTAGAAAGAAAAAATGTACCAGAAGTCCCATTAACCATTTTAACAGAGCTGTTACATTCGGTGTACAGGGCTGTAATCGCCTTTCTAAAGAAATTCCCAAATTTAAAGTATTCTAAAGTTGCAAACATGAATTTGTGTTCTACTGTATCGAACGCTTTATTAAAATCAACAAATAGTGTTTGTCATCATTGAGAAGGTGACTATAATCAATAAAATCAAGAATAAGACGGATAGTATTACAGATATACCTCCCTTTCATGAAGCTGGACGGAGACTGATCAATTAAAGGGATAGTTCACCCAAAAACGAAAATTCTATCATCGTTTACTCACCCTCAAGTTGTTCCAAACCTGTATGAGTTTCTTTGTTCTGCTGAACACAAAGGAAGATATTTGGAAGAATGTTTGTAATCAAACAGATCTCGGTCCCCATTGACTTCCATAGTAGGAAAAAATAAATACTATGGTAGTCAATGGGGACCGAGATCTGTTTTGGGTGAACTATCCCTTTAAGATTGAGCCACTGTAGTCACTTGGACTATATTAACGATGTCTTTAATACATTTTCTGGGCCAGCAAGTTAAAGTGTCCATAAGCCTGTGGAGGAGTGATCCAGCACTCAGATTTCATCAAAAATATCTTAATTTGTGTTCCGAAGATGATTGAAAGTCTTACGGGGTTGGAACAACATGAGGGTGAGTAATTACTGACAGAATTTTCATTTTTGGGTGAACTAACCCTTTAAGGTAATTACCCCCTGTCTGAGAGATGGAGGTAAGATTCCATTATTTATAGATTCAGTAAACATAGCTAAAATAAACGGGGAAAGGGCATCTCTGAAAGTTTTGAAAAATTCATTCGTAAGCCCATATTACCAGGAGATTTGTTGTCCTTGAGTTTCTTAATATTGTCGATCATTTCTGTAGCTCTTTCTCACAAATGCTGCCAAATTCATCATTAACAAAAGTACTAGTATTATCCAATTTTTCTAAAAAGGACTCCATTAAGGAGTACTGTATTTCAGAGCTAGAATACAAAGTTTTATAAAATTATGCTATATGTTTTGAAATTGTAGATAAATCATGTGTGACAGAATTATTTATGTGTAATTTATTAATTGATAATCTTTCACCATTTCTTTTTTCCAAAGTATAAAAATATGTTGTGTTTTTTTCACCACGCTCGAGCCACTTTCTTCTTGAACGTATGAAAGCAGATTTTGCCTTTTCCTCTTAATGTTTATTTAAATTCTCTTGTAATTTTATGAAATTTTGAGCTTGTTCCTCTGTTAAATCTGTTTTATCACACAGGGCACCAAACTCTTGGATGATGGCTTGCATTTTGGCCCGTTTATTTTTGGCAATTGTTTTACTCATTTTAATGGCTAAACTCCTTACTTTATATTTCATAAAATCACACTGCAGCCCGTATTGGTTAGTAATTACACCCTGTTTATAGTATTTATCAATTATTTTTAAGACTTCACATTTAAATTCATCATTTAATAATAAATAATTGTTTAAAATCCAGTATCCACTTCTGCTCAGGTTCTTTTTATTGTTTTATTTATTTATTTTATTGTGAATAGATTTATGGTCAGTAAAAGCTGCAGAATCAATTGTAACGTTGTCTATCAATGATGTCAACTCCTCTGATATTAACCATAAATCTATTCAAGACTGCAAAGACAAATCATTATTTTGCCATGTATACATGAGTTTTTGGGGGTTAATTTTCTGCCAGATATCAACAAGACCTAAGTTATTACATAACCCAGGGATAATCTTGCTGCTATCATCTTTTACACCTTTGGGAGGCCATCTGCTATCTGGGACTACATTAAAATCACCCCCGAGAGCTGAAGTTGTGTATCAGGTACAAGTCAATGCTTTTTTTTCATTCAATTTGCACAGTACATGGATTAAAACTCTTATTTTGAGCTCTCAAAGTGCACCAGAGATTGATGCATTTAACCATTCAACACTCGTTGTTGAAGTAAGGCGGGACTTTATAAAGATTTAGCCTAAATGCTAAAGAAAACGTATGAGAGTCGGCTGTTTTTGTCAATTGTAAGTTTTAATTATTTTAACATAAGAAAAGTACATGTTTAAATGTTTTTTTCCACGTGCTTGAGCAAATTAATATAGGCTATAAATATAGAAGTATAGGCTAATGCATTGAATAATAAGTTGTTTAAATGTAGTGTTTAAACATGAATAGCTAGGTCATGAAATACAGTATTGTAGGCTACTGTCACTGTGCACAACGAGAATTGCAATTCTGACAACAACAAAAAATAGTAACAACTTTTGGATTTGAAATAAAACAAAATTAAATATAGCTGCAAGCAGCCTGTTTCATTATTACACATGAGCGCGTTTGTGTTAGTCAGGGATGGATTACTGACCGGGCCTATGGGGCCAGTGCCCAGGGGGCCTTGACTACCAGAAGCCTGGGGGGGCCCTGGGGTTTAAGGCCACGCGATCCAGTTTGGTTCAGAAACAATGAAAACAAATGTTTATTAATGCTGTAATATGTGTCCCACAAGGCCTCTTAAACAGGGCTCATGGACTATGAGGGCTCCCTGGAACTTATTTTTTTATTCTAACTTATTCTTAATTTTCTTAATCAGTAGTAGCTATATTAATATCAGTGACACTGACACTGACATTCATTAAAATATGCTATTAAACAGTTATTTAAAATATACTGTCTTTATGTTGTTTTTACATTACAGTGGAAATTGGGTCTCACGTTATTTCAATTTTATTTACACACAAAACATTAATGGTGAACATTTTTGACTTTATAAAATTATTCTCTCAAGTTTTGGCAATCACCCTTGTATGAGTTACACCCTTGTATGAGTTACACGCGCATAATGAAACCGCATATACGCACTACAAACGGAGAGTAGGCTATGTGTGAGACAGGTGTTAAATGTCACTCATTCTACCTAACAGCTTTGATGCGAAATGCTTATTTTCCGACCACAACGACTTGTCCCAAGTGTAGTTCAGTTACCAGAAATGGTAGGCTATATACAGTGAGGAAAATAAGTATTTGAACACCCTGCTATTTTGCAAGTTCTCCCACTTAGAAATCATGGAGGGGTCTGAAATTGTCATCGTAGGTGCATGTCCACTGTGAGAGACATAATCTAAAAAAAAAAATCCAGAAATCACAATGTATGATTTTTTAACTATTTATTTGTATGATACAGCTGCAAATAAGTATTTGAACACCTGAGAAAATCCATGTTAATATTTGGTACAGTAGCCTTTGTTTGCAATTACAGAGGTCAAACGTTTCCTGTAGTTTTTCACCAGGTTTGCACACACTGCAGGAGGGATTTTGGCCCACTCCTCCACACAGATCTTCTCTAGATCAGTCAGGTTTCTGGGCTGTCGCTGAGAAACACGGAGTTTGAGCTCCCTCCAAAGATTCTCTATTGGGTTTAGGTCTGGAGACTGGCTAGGCCACGCCAGAACCTTGATATGCTTCTTACAGAGCCACTCCTTGGTTATCCTGGCTGTGTGCTTCGGGTCATTGTCATGTTGGAAGACCCAGCCTCGACCCATCTTCAATGCTCTAACTGAGGGAAGGAGGTTGTTCCCCAAAATCTCGCAAATACATGGCCCCGGTCATCCTCTCCTTAATACAGTGCAGTCGCCCTGTCCCATGTGCAGAAAAACAACCCCAAAGCATGATGCTACCACCCCCATGCTTCACAGTAGGGATGGTGTTCTTGGGATGGTACTCATCATTCTTCTTCCTCCAAACACGTTTAGTGGAATTATGACCAAAAAGTTCTATTTTGGTCTCATCTGACCACATGACTTTCTCCCATGACTCCTCTGGATCATCCAAATGGTCATTGGCAAACTTAAGATGGGCCTTGACATGTGCTGGTTTAAGCAGGGGAACCTTCCGTGCCATGCATGATTTCAAACCATGACGTCTTAGTGTATTACCAACAGTAACCTTGGAAACGGTGGTCCCAGCTCTTTTCAGGTCATTGACCAGCTCCTCCCGTGTAGTTCTGGGCCAAGGGAGATTGACAGTCATGTTTAGCTTCTTCCATTTTCTAATGATTGCTCCAACAGTGGACCTTTTTTCACCAAGCTGCTTGGCAATTTCCCCGTAGCCCTTTCCAGCCTTGTGGAGGTGTACAATTTTGTCTCTAGTGTCTTTGGACAGCTCTTTGGTCTTGGCCATGTTAGTAGTTGGATTCTTACTGATTGTATGGGGTGGACAGGTGTCTTTATGTAGCTAACGACCTCAAACAGGTGCATATAATTTAGGATAATAAATGGAGTGGAGGTGGACATTTTAAAGGCAGACTAACAGGTCTTTGAGGGTCAGAATTCTAGCTGATAGACAGGTGTTCAAATACTTATTTGCAGCTGTATCATACAAATAAATAGTTAAAAAATCATATATTGTGATTTCTGGATTTTTTTTTTAGATTATGTCTCTCACAGTGGACATGCACCTACGATGACAATTTCAGACCCCTCCATGATTTCCAAGTGGGAGAACTTGCAAAATAGCAGGGTGTTCAAATACTTATTTTCCTCACTGTATATGCAGTGGTGTCTGGTGCACGCGCAATGACCTGAGCACATGAAACTCATGCTGGTTACACCTCTTACCATGGATGCTAAAAAGGTTTAGTGTGTTTTGCTGTTTTGTTTGGCAGATTAAAAATGTGTCTGGTTTACACTTGATATTGTATTGTGATAGGCACTTTCAGTTCATTCTGGCTGATATTTGCCAGTATAACTGCTGGTTGGTCAGTTGAAATGGACATTTCAGTTGTTGTTGGACTTCAAGGAAGTCTGTGGTGACAGGAACTGCAGATGGACTGGAAGGTTTTTGTAATCTTCGGGGAACTCTGGGTAGGTCATCAACATGGTGTTTCAAGTGATTAATGTTAATTTTGGGGAAAGTCACACCCCTCGCATCCTCAAGATCAGCACTCTTGCCTTCCAAGCAAGTAAGCAAGCTTTTTAATTACAATCAAAATCAGAATTACTTTATAATAAGTTGACTATAAGGATGAGCCCCCCTCCGCCCTTAAAAGCTTTCCTTGATGCAGGTATTCTTCAATTACAAAATAATCAAATAATTAAATAATCAAAATCATAATCGCTTTAATTAATAATTAAATTAATTATTTAATTAATTATTATTATTATTATTAATTGCCAAGTACCTCGGGTTTGCATGTACAGTGAATCTGTCTTGGTACTGATGCTTCCAATAGTAACAGAGAATCAAGGGATGATATTAATAATAATAAGATTAATTCAGATTAATCAGACATCTGTGAGGTAAGAGAATAGAGTGAAAGATAAAGTTATAAAAAAAAAATATAAGTACAAATTATCATAAAAACAATTTAGAAAGAAAAAAAATAGACACATTAACTGTACATTAATTTAGGTGCAGAAGTAGTCCAGTGAAAAATGCTCATAGTTTCAATAAGTTGCAGTATAACTGTGTGTGTTAACGTAATACATTGGAGGATGAGTATGGTTTTGGTGGGAGCTGCTTAAAATATCAGACCTCTTAAGACTTCCTACTGAAGCCTTGTGCTTTTCTGCAGAGATCCTCCATGCACAAAGCAGTTGCTGTGCTTAAAAATTATAGTGATTTTATGTGTCACTGCATTTCACTTCCTATTTATATTCATTTGTTATTTATTAATTAATTCACACACACACACACACACACACACACACAGTGGTGTAGTCTACGTGATACGCAGGTATACCCACTAGAAAAGGCCAAGGATTTCCGTATACCCACTTAAAAAATCGTGAGGATACGTAACAACTTCGTTTTGTGTCAGAACTTTCACACTTTCATTCATAAATTCACCCCGTCAGTGTTTGCGAAGCGACACCGAATCGCGGAATCCAGTCACAAATGGAGCTTGCTAAGCAGAACGTCATCACGGAATTTGGCTATTTTTGAATGAATAAATCAAAAGTAGGGATATGATATGGACCAGTGTCTGTGAATATTAAAGTTAAAAGAGACTTCAATTGTTCTACGCGTCTCTGGGAATGAGCGCTCAGTGTGTGCTCCCCTACGCACACACACACACAAACACACACTGAAGCACTCGTGACTCACGCACGTGTTACACACGAGGTCCACACGTGCGTTTTATTAAGATTCAAGGTCGGGTTTTTATTTCAGGAACACTTGCAACACCCAGATAC